>NC_090930.1:973509826-974134826 GCF_040938575.1 Ambystoma mexicanum | reverse complement strand
GACTGTTTGGACTTGATGTCCATTTGATTTGTGTGTCCATCTCGTGCCCATTAAACGTTCACTTCAGTGACCCGAGGTGGTTTGAAACGTTCGGTTTGCTGATGGCAGTAGTAGCGTACACCTGGAATTCACTAAACACAGTGGACATAGCAAGGTACAATCATCTCAATAGCAATGTAAATTTAAGATGCATACATCCACTTGGAAAACTCACCCCGAACTGTTTCGATGAAGGTTTATTCCGTTATGTTATTTTGCATTTGTATAGCGCCTTATGTACCATTGGTATGATCTCTGCGGCATCTAACAACTCGGCTGAAATCTTCAAAATCTGCAAGGAACTGGCAAATCCTGCCGCAGTCTCTACCTCTCCTGTCCCTTCCCAGGCCCTCTGCGCGGCACTGGCTTCTCATTTCATTTAAAAAACTCAGGACATCCTGTCTTCACACTCCTCCTACCGTCTCCTCCCCCTACTCCCTGCTCTTCCTCCGGCTCTTCTGCAGCCACCCCCCTCCCTCCTTCTCTGCCTTTCCCCTTTTCTCTGCTGATGAGGTTTCCGGACAAGTCTGATCTATGAAAGTCTTGTCAAAACAGGTTCACCCCTGTTCCTCCAAAATATCAAGGACCACATTGACTCCCTGGCACCTGCCTTGGCTGACTTATGCAATCACTCCTTCGCCACTGGAGTCTTCCCATCCCCCCCTTGTGCACTCCTTTGTGCACCCTCTTCTTAAGAAACCCTCTTCCGACTCCTCCTGCCCGGGTAAATATCGCCCAATATCCATCACTCCCTTCCTGGACAAGCTCCTGGAGAAACTGGCCATCTCCCAGCTTAATCTCCACACTGAATCTGTGGGTTGTCTTCATGACCATCAGTCTGGCTTCAGAGCAGCCAGAAGCACGGAAACTGCTCCCCTGAACATCAGTGAAGACCTGTCCAACCTTGACTAACACTCCATGTGTTCTCATCTTGCTTGATCCCTCTTCTGCCTTTGACACTGTCAACCATGCCATCCTGCTCAACCGTCTCCGTGATAACCTGGGTATCACTGGTCAGGCTCTGGCGTGGCTAACTTCTTTCCTCTCCAATCGACCCTCCCAGGCCCAACTTGGGTCCTTCCTCTCCGACATCTTTTTCTCTACCTGTGGTGTCCCCCAGGGATCCAACCTCTCTCCCTGGCTATTCAACCAATATCTGGCACTCCTTGCCCACTGCATCACCGCTCTCTGCCCCAACGTTCAGTGCTATGCGGATGATACCCAGCTCATTTTCAGGCTACCCTCGGCCTCCTCCTCTCCTTCCCTCATCTCTGACTGTCTGCTATCCAGGAGTGGTGTGCTGCCAATGACCTCTGCCTTAATGCCAGTAAGACCAAGATTCTACTCATCGGCACACCCACTCCCTCCTTTCCTGCAGCTCTCTGGCCGGCCTCCCTAAGCCCTCTTCCTGCTCCTACCTGCAAGGCAAAAAACCTCGGGTCATCTTCGACTCCACACTCTCCTTCTCTCCTCATATTTCTGACATCTCAAAGAAGTCACACTACCAGCTGCACCTCCTCAAGGTATTCTTCCTTTCCTCTCCTTCCCCCAGAAGCTCACCGTCTCCAGAGCCCTGGGTCTCTCCAGGCTGAACTACTGTAACAGCCTCTATCTAAATCTTCCTGCCTCTACTCTCCGCCCTCTGCAACTCATCCAGAACGGGACTGCAAGACTTGTTCTTGGCCTCAAGCCCAGGGACCGTATCTCTCCAGGACTGAAATCTCTTCACTGGCTCCCAGTGGCTGCAAGGATTAAGTTCAAAACCCTCTGCATTGTCCACAAGGCCTTCTGGGGCCTGAGGCTGAAATACCTTCAACTCTCCCTTCCTAAATATCTTCCTTCTCGAGCTCTTCGCTCATCCAACTCCCTCCAGATCAGCCGCTTCTCCAAGCAACGAGTTGGGGGTAGATCTCTCTCCGCGGCAGGGGCCTCCCTCTGGAACAGCCTTCCTGCCTTCCTGAAACTCGAGGAGAACCATCTCCGGTTCTGGAAGCACCTCAACACCTTCCTCTTTGCTTCTGCTTTCTCTCCCCTGCTAAATTCCTGATTGAAACTGCACTGATCGGCACTGGGCCACGCTCACTGATCTCGGTCCCTGGCCCAGCCACCTGCCCCTGGCACTGCCGCCCTGGCAACCACTGCACCGCGGGACTGTCTCTGTATCCCTACAGCCCCCCTCCGAGCACTTGTTCTGCACTTACTTTGCACTTGCCACCAGCTGGCCCCTTTTTATTTCTTATTATTCCACTATCCCATGTGCTGCACTTTCCCCTCTCCCTTGCCCTAGCACTTTTCCCCCTTCCAACGCACTTGCGTGATCTGAATGACACCTGGCCTAGTAAGATCGTTGTCTGTCTTCCCTATGTCCACCCTCCCTGCCTCGTTGCGCCTTGAAACACTTGTGTATAGGCGCGTTATAAATGCCATATCATATAAAGAAAGCAAAAAAGACAACCACAGGAATGTCACACGAAAGAGGATCCACATTCTTAACCCTGCACCAGTCGCAGAACTTTCTCCAACGGCAACGGTACAGGGACTTTGATGCAGGCCATCTGGCCGAAAGCAACACCTCCATCACGTCTTCAGGGAGGTTCCAATCCTTGTACCTCAACCTTTCAGAAGCCAAGCGTGAAGGTTGAGGGATCTGACCTCTGGATGGAGAACCCGACGCCCCTCCCATGAGAGATCGTCTCGGTAGGGGAGACGACGTGGAGGGCAGATGGACAAATCGAGAAGGTCCGGGTACCACGTTCTCCAGGCCCATGCCGGAGCAATGAAGATCATCCGGGACACGAACCTCCGTAACCTCCGCAGCACTTGCGGGATGACGGGGCCTGGAGGAAACGCGTACAGCAGTGGGAAGGACCACTCCACCACAAACGCATCCCCCAAGGCTCCTCTTGGAGGAAATTCCCGCGAGCAGAACCTTTCGCACTTCCGGTTGACACTGGCAAAGAGATCCACTTGTGGGGTCCCCCAAAGGGCGAAGATCTCAAAGAGAATCTCCTGAGCCAGCTCCCACTCGTGAGAGATTGCGCTCTGCCTGCTCAGAGCATCCGTCTCAGTTCGAGATCCTGCCGGAAGACAGACCACTGCATCTTGAGAGCCCACTGCAGAGATCTCATCTGCAACCTGGCCTCTGGCACCAGAAGAATGCAGGATGCCATGAGGCCGAGCAACCTCAAGAACTCAAACGCTGGGAGACTCTGGGCATGTTGAAACTTGTGCACCATCTGCAGAATGTGAAGAGCCCTCACCTAAGGAGGGAAACACTGCCCCAGGGATGTGCCGAGCACTGCTACGATGTACTGGAGCCGCTGTGTTGGCGTCATGTGGGACTTCTTTAAGTTGAGGGAGAAGCCCAGCCTGTGAAGGGACTGGCAGGTGACTGACAGATGATCCAGGACTTGCTCGGGTGAGCGCGCCCTGATCAACCAATCGTCCAGGTAGGGGTAGATGTGAATCCCCCCCTTTCCTGAGATATGCTGCCACCACCACCATGAGCTTGGTGAAAACCCTTGGGCGGAGGTCAATCCGAACGGCAGGACTCGAAACTGAAAGTGCGAGTCGCCAACCGCGAACCTCAGGTACTTCTTGTGCTTGGGATGGATCAGCACATGAAAGTAAGCGTCCTTGAGGTCGAGAGTCACCAACCAGTCCTGAAGTTGAAGGGCCTGGAGGACTTGAGAGAGAGTAACCATCTTGACCATGTCCTTCATCAGGAGCTTGTTCAAAGCACGCAAGTCCATGATGGGCCTGAATCCTCCGTCTTTCTTCGAGATCAAAAAATAAGGGGAATACCATCCCTTGTTCCTCTCTGCTACAGGCACCAGTTCTATAGCGCCTTTCTCCAGCAGGGATTGAATTTCCTGCACAAGGAGTGGATCCGGACACTTCAAAGAGATTTCCTGGTGGATTGTCGTGAGGCCTCTGCTGGAAAGGAAGACAGTAGCCGTGGGTTATGATCTCCAGAAACCACACATCTGAAGTAATGGCACACCATTCTACAAGATGCTGCGCCAGCCTTCCCCCAACCGGCAAACCATGGGACATGGCCTCATGACAGAGCTGAAGCGTCTCCGGCATTGCCTGAGGGTAAAGAGGCAACTGCCCGAGCGGCCTTGGCACCTCGAGTACCTTGTTTTCCACCTCTGGTACTCCGACGGTTGCCCCTTTGACTTGCAGCTCCCCTCGATCTACCAAACGATGAGTAATATCAAAAGGAACCTCACCTCCATTGTTGTCCCCTAGGACGAAAAGGAGGAGGTTGGCGAACTGCAGTGCTCAACGACTTCGCTGCAGCTTTGGAGGTCTACAACCTCACAAGGCTCTCGTCAGCCTTGCTGCCAAAAAGATTTTCACCATCAAAGTGCATGTTGAGGAGCCGGGCTTGTACATCAGGAGCAAACTCTGACTTCCGCAACCACGCAAATCTGTGCATTACGGTGCTCGCCGCCATGGACCGGCTGACGCAATCGCCATGTCCAGACCCGACCGAACGGATTCACACATGGCATCCTTGCCATCCTGAACAAGAGCAAGAAAGCATACCGTTCCTCCCCTTCGGGAATGCGTTCAGCCGCCAAAGAGACAATTCCACAGAGTATGAGTGAAATGTGCTTAGGCACACACGGAGTTGGCAGCCTGTAAAGCCATACCCCCTGAAGAAAACACTTTCTTCGCCCAGCCATCAAAACGTTTTCGTCCCCATCAGGAGGGATGGTAGGGTATGACGCCTATTTTGCCGGGGCCGTATCCGCCTGCACCACCAAACTCTCCGGAGTGGGGTGCGGAGTCAAGTAGCAGGGGTCGCTACTGGCTGGACGATATTTCTCCGGCAAAGACTTGCTCACTGCCGGGAGACTCTCCGGAGCAGTCCAAGCTGCTGCCACCCTTCTCTGCAAGGCCATATGGCATGGCAGTACCGGGTCAGTTGGTGGAACTTGGTCAAGGATATCCGTCAGGTCATCCTGCAGAAAATCCACTTGTGGCACAGACCACCCCAAGTGTTCCGTAACACCCGACATAAGGCACCGGTACGAGGACTTGGCGTGGGTGCCAGGCTCAGGCCTACTGAATTCCACCTCTGGAGAGGTGTCCAAACCACTGGCGTCATGCAACGACTGCCGCATGCCTTCAAGCTGGCTATGAGCAGACAAAATCTCGTCAGGTACCTCAGCAGGAACCAAACCTTCTTCCTCAGACCCTTCCTCCACCTTAGAAATATAATCCTTAGGCTGGAATGGGGGCACAGAAGGGACAGACATTTTTATACTTGGCCAGAGCCTTTCTAGGGGGTTTCAGCGTGCTACGGGGTACCTCCGACAAAGCCACCTCGAAAGGCGTTGATGGAATCGGCTTCGACACAGTCCTCGAAGGCGGAGCCCCGAGCGTGGCCTTCGACAGCCTGGGTGCCGATGGTGTCGGCGGCTTCCTCAGAGGCGGAGCCTCGAGAGTCCCTCGACGACCTCAGCACGGAGGGCATCTATGTCTTCTTCGAAGACCTCACAGGCTCCGACGGTCTCAAGGGCGTCGAGGACCGGGACCTGGAGCGGGCATGTCTAGAGTGATCCACCTTGTCTGATCGAGACCTCGAAGGTGCTCGATGATCGCGCCGACCACCCGAGCCCGAAGGCGCGTGAGTGGCGGCTCTAGCACGGTCACGGCCAGCGTCTTTCGACGGCGCGGACGGAACGGAGCCCTGCGACTGAAAAATCGCCATCTCCTGCCGAAATGAATCCCATTTTGTAGGAGTGGAATGCTTGTTGGGACAGGCAACCCGCCGACGGCCGGAGCCCTCGGACGAGAAAGGCGACCGATGACTGCGCTTCCGCCAGTGCCTCGAAGAGGCAGAGGAATGGCGGGACCGAGACACCCCCGGACCAACGACGATGCAGAGTCTCGCCCCTCGAATCGTCAGTCGAAAGCCCAGCGGATCTCGACTTCCTAGGCTTGGCCACCTTACCAACAGAAAGCTTCTTTTTCTCCTGCAAGGCCATTCGACATAGGTGACTGGCAGTCTACACAATCATCCATGTCGTGGCCCTCACCGAGGCACCAGAGGCAGGCGTCGTGCGAGTCAGTCAACGACATCTTGGACCCGCAGTCCCGACACTTCTTAAAACCCGGCCGCGGGGTGGAAGAAGACGAAGACATCATGGAAATCTTCCCAATGAACATGTTCGAAGAACCGAAAGAACAGTAACTCAGAAGAACCGAGGCGCGCTGAGATCTCCGAAGCGAAAACGTTCGCGGTAAAAACGGAACTGAGGCTACGGGCGTCGTGCGTCCTACTTATAACATCCGGTGATGTCGGCTCGACAGAGGTCCTCGAGGACAGCTTATCGACGTCATCGACGCAGGAGTCGAACATTTTCCGAAGCAGCACAGCTGTGGTGATTACCTATCATAGATATGGAATATGTCGGAGGACCCAATCCCCTCTAACAATATTTCTATGATCTTCTCCCCTTCATGCTGCTTGTGCCCAGTGTTGCACCAATATAGGTCTATGCTGCAGCCAGTTCTTGCAGGGACCAAGAAAAAGCCACGCTGAGCCATTTAGCTGTTGTCATGGATCAGGTGTTATACAGTGAAATACGTGTTAGGGGGAGGAAAGATGCATAATTCTGCCTAAAGAGCCTTTTCATTATCTGACATGGGCATTCAGGGGCTACTAGTTCTGGATGGATTGCATTATGTATCACGTGATGACAATGCATTACTTACCGTAAAAGAATTTCTGATGGTTGTATCTGCTTAGATTCACATGCTGTGCATAGGTCCGACATCCAGTGGTCACTGCGGAGTATTGCATTTTGTTTTTCGTAGTTGAAAAGGGGACGTCAACAAGGCGTGTATGTAACACTATCCCTATAGTGACGTGCGGTGTACCCACAATCCCTCACGCGTCGAGGTCCCTCCGTTTGTATTTTTTCTGCCCTGAGGGAGCCTTCTAGACGTGAGCGAGTACAGAAAAGAGAGATATAAAAGGATGTCTATGTTCCTTCCATCCGAGAGGAAGGGTGGGCGCATGTGAATCTTGCAGATACAACCATCAGAAATGCTTTTACGGTAAGTAATGCATTGTCTTCTGATGCTTGTTAATCTGCTTAGAATCACATGCTGTGCATAGACTAGCGAGCAGTACCCGGAGTTGGAGGTGGGTTGTGAGAAGGAACAGTAGAGAAAAGGTGTCTTAATACTGCTTGTTCCCCCCTGGGAATCAGCTCTAGAGTGGGCATCTGGACAGTAATGTTTTGTAAAGGTGTGTACAGAACTCCAGGTTGCCGCTTTGCAGATGGACTCAAGGGGAACATTTGCAATGAATGCTATGGATGCCCCAGTGCCACGAGTAGAGTGTGCTCTTGGCTTGAAGGGTAGTTCTCTCTTAGCAAGAGTAGAACAGAGTGATGCATTGAACAATCCATCTAGATATAGTGGACTTTGATACTGCATCTCCTTCTCTTCCTGCTGCCACCGAGACAAAGAACTGATTAGTCTTTCTCAGTGGTCTAGTTCTTTCCATATAAAACATGACAGCTCTGCGCACATCTCCTCTCATTTTCTCCTAGAAGGATTTTGAAAGAACATTGGTAGTTCTATTGACTGGTTGACATGGAATTTCAAGATGAATTTCGGTGCAAACCTTGGGTGTGTGCGTAGAACCACCTTATCTCTGTGAACCGTTACAAAGGGGTCTACAACAGAAAGAGCCTGTAGTTCACTTACTCTCCTAATGGAGGCGATAGCTATTAGAAAACCAGTCTTAAGAGTGAGGTCTTTAAGAGTTGCCTTATGCATGGGTTCAAAGGGTGAACCCATGAGCCTGGTGAGTACCACATTTAGGTCCCAGCCGGGAGCTGGGTTTGCTATTGGAGGATGTATCTCTTTTACCCCTTCCATGAAGGCTTTGATCACTGGGACTTTCCACCATGACACTGAGTTGGGAAGTGGTGTATGCAGAAAGTGCCGCTAGGTGGACTTTAATGGAATTGAATACTAGACCTGAGTCCAGCAAATGGGTCAGGTACAGAACAATTTGTGTGGGGAGAGCATTCAACGGGGTTGATGCTTCTTCCTCTACACCAGATGACAAATCTCTTCCATTTGCTAGAATAACAGTGACGAGTGTTAGGTTTTCTAGCTTCCCTGAGGATGTCCATGCACCTTTGTGGAAGTTGTAAATGTCCAAATTCTATGACCTCAGGAACCAGGCTGCTAAGTTCAAGGGTTGAGGGCATGGATGCAGTGTCCTGCCCTTGTCCTGTGACAGCATGTTGTACGGGCATGGCAGTTTCACTGGTGGAGACAGACATCTCCATCAGATGAGCGAACCATGGTTGCCGGGCCCACATAGGGGCCACTAGTATCATGGTGGCTCGTTCCTGGTGCATCTTGTTGAGAAGGGGAGTCGGGGGGGGGGGGGGGGGGGGGGGAACGCGTAAACAAATTTCCCTGACCATGGAATGGATAGACCGTTCCCCTTGGACTGGTTCTGAGGGTACCTGGAGGCGTAATCTTGGCATTGTGAGTTCTCCAGAGCTGCGAACAGGTCTATTTCCGGGAAACCCCACTGTGTGAAGACGTCGAAGACGATGTCTTCGTGTAACCACCATTCGTACTCTGCGGGCAGGAGAAAATCTCTGCTGAGTTCGCCCCTGGTACATGTTGTGACAGTAGGAACATGTGTCTGAGAACCCACTTCCAGATGTTCTGGGACAGCTTGGACAGTCCTGGAGAGTGGGTTCCCCCTGGCTTGTTGAGGTAGTACATGGCTGTGGTGCTGTCCGTGAGGACCATCACCGTCTTTCCTTGTAGGTGTTCCTGGAAGGCTTTCAGTGCCTTGAACACCGCCAGTAACTCCAGTAGATTTATGTGCTTGGATGCTACGCTCGGAGTCCACACTCCGTGAGCAGTCTGATGGGATAGGTGAGCCCCCCCCCCCATCCTGTGAGGGATGCGTCTGTGGATATAGTGGCTTCCACTGTGGGTGTGGCAAAAGGTTTCCCTATTAGCAGGTTTTCCTTTGTCCACCACCGTAGCGAGAGAACCAAGGCCTGCGAGACCACCACTAGATCGTCCCATTGTCCGCTGGCCCGACACCACTGGCTGTTGAGCCACTCTTGCATTGGGCGCATGCGCAGGCGCGCGTGGGGTACCAAATAAATACCGGACGCCATCATTCCTAGTAAGCGCATTGCTTTGCGTACCGTCACCTCTCGACCTGCCACATATTGGGGGATCTGAAACAGCATGTTTTGGACCCTCTCGTTGGAGGGGAAGATGAGGCCGTCCTTTGTTCAAATTAGAGCCCCTAGGAATTGTTTGATC
Source organism: Ambystoma mexicanum (assembly GCF_040938575.1). Taxonomy (NCBI): domain Eukaryota; kingdom Metazoa; phylum Chordata; class Amphibia; order Caudata; family Ambystomatidae; genus Ambystoma; species Ambystoma mexicanum. The sequence continues at coordinate 974,125,451 of NC_090930.1, read as the reverse complement.
TGGCTGGGGTCTAAGCTGGACTTCTTCTTGTTGATGGAGAAGCCCAGTTGGAACAAAAGGTCTACAGTCTTTTGGGTATTGGAGAAGCATGTTTCGTAAGAATCCCCTGTTATGAGCCAATCGTCGAGGTAAGGGTATACTGGGATGGACAACCTGCGCAGATGGGCCGCTGCCACTGCCAGGGCTATGGTTGATAGTACCCAACGGTCTGCTGGAAGAAACAATGTTAACCGGCCCCCGACCGGCGATGCATGGGAGGGGACCCGAATATTCGGGTCATTTGCTGTTATTGGCCTGGGAGCCTCTAGGGGTAGAGGCCCGACCTCTCCCCTTGCCACGGCGTTGGCCTCTCTGATTGTACTGGCCACTATTACCCTGGTTAGAGGACCAGTTGTTGGCAGAGTATTGTTGTTGATTTTGCTGCTGGCGTTGGCCACGAAAAAAAAGCGCTTATTGCCATAGCCGCATCTGTTAGGGGGCCTAGAAATCTGGTCAAGGGTCTTGATAGTGTCAAACTCCTTTTTAGCATTTTCTATGGCCTCATCAACTGCCTTACCAAAGAGATTGGTATCCTCTATAGGTTTGTTGATCAGGGAAGCCTGTGTTTCAGGTTTAAACCCCGAATTGCGCAGCCAGACATGGCGTTTGAGGAGTATCCCTTGGACTAGGGAACGCCCAGTAGTCTCTGCAGCATCTAAAGTGTTTTTAACAATGCTTTGGTTCACTAGTGTCCTTCTGTGATTGTGGCCAGAAGGCGTGTACGCAGGGGTTCTGGTGCCTCTTCAGCATCGCTACGTAGCTTGCTCCACTGTGCGTCTGCATAGCTTGCTAGTAAAGAGTTGTTATTAGCGATCCTTGCTGAGAAAGCGGCGGAAGCTGTGATTCTTTTCCTCAGGGCATACAGCTTTTTCCCCTCCTTGTCTGGGGGTGCCTCGCTGGTGGACAGTGGCACCCCTGCCCTCTTCCTTGTATTAGTTACTACAGGGAGTCTGGTACGGAGTGGCTCCTGACGTACAAAGGGTCAGAAGGAGTGGATAGAGAAGGGGTGATTATTCTCTTTACTGAAGCAAGTAGTGGAATGGTTTGACTGACGGGGTTTCTCCCTAATTACTTTTTCCACAAAGTCAATGTCAGGAGAGGTCTCCCCTGTGTCTAATTCGAAACGTAGGCTGGTCATCTATAGGAGATGTGTTCCTAATAGGCAAGTCTTTGGGAAGAGATAGGGTTATGGCATCAGGGTCAGAGTACGCTGATGGGGACTGGCAGGGGTGTGAGGTAACTACCTCTAGTTCTTCTCCGAAGACCCCTGCACCTGTATCTGGATCATTTTGAAAACCCTCCTCCTCTAGGTTTCGTTCTTCCTCCCAAAAATTCATCCTCTTCCTGAAAATGTTGTTCCTCTTCAGTGAGGTCATACACATCTAATTCCTAAACAGCCTAGGAAATTTGACCCTGGGGTCCTTCTCTTGGTCTTTTGGGTGTTGGTAGGTTTTGGTGTTCCATAAACCTTTCCATTTTCTCCATACAGAAATGGAGTCTCTCCAGAGTTTCATGGGGTACCCCTGAGTAGTCCGAGGGGCGGGGGGGGGGGGCTGGGAGGAATTAGTGTTTTCTGCCTGGAAACGCTTTGACCTCTCCCTCAACGTCGAAGAAAGGTTTCCGTCGCCTTCTGAAAAACCTTCCGGTAGGCCAGGAGTCCCTCTAGATGAAGGGGGCAATTCCTGGCTCACCTTCGGCTTTTTCGGCGTGTCATTAGCCCTTTGCGCGGTATCCGACGTGTCTTTCGTCGTCCGCTTATGGGCATCGGCGGAAACAATCCTCGCTAGGCTCTCGACAAGTAAGTTGTCTGTGGAGGTTTCTGGTCTCGACGTTACGGGCGTTGCGTGATGTACTGCGACGGACGCTCTTATATGGAGCGTTGCGTCGGATGGTTTGGGGGTAGCGCCTTTATCTGTGGAAAGCCCAGTCGCTGGTCGCGGCTGCGTTTGCGAGTGGGGCTTTAGACTCTTACGGTCTGAGGTAGACGCCGGGGTGCCCTGCGTCTCCTTCGGCACTGATGGATTCTTCGTCTTCGACGAAGAAGAGCCGTGGGTTGTGTGCTTATGGGAGTGAGTCTTGTGCGTCCTTGTCGCCGGTGTGTTCATCCCCATAAGCAGGGCGTGAGCCGAGCCCGTCGGGGCCGGGGACGGACGTCGAGGAGTGCGAGCGCTCCCTCGAGAGGTTTAGGACTTCCGCAACGGAGGTCGTGTTATCACCCTCGTCACTTTCCGCGACGGCGGCAGGTGAGGAATCGGACTTCGACATGGCGTAGGCCGCCCACCTCTTGACTCTTCGTTCTTTTAGAGTTTTGGGTTTTAAAAGCTGACAAGCCGCACAGCCGTCTTCTTTATGATCGAGGGGCAAGCAACGATTACAGCGTTTATGCTCGTCCTTCCAGGTGTACTTGCCCTTGCAGCGCGGGCAAAACCTAAAGGGTGTACTCTCCATAGCTGAGGCAATAATTTGTGGTGATAACAACCTTGAGGGAAAGGGAAGGGAAAAGGAAAGGCATTCTCGAAGAGAAACACGATAGTTCCACCCCCACTCTTCCTACTGTATGTTGGCCGGCGAGGCCAAGCCACGTGTTCGGCAGCGCCGAAGGATCTCCTCCGTCTCGTCTCCTCCGTCGAAGATCTTGTTCGGCGGAGAAACAGCTTCACAGCTCGAGGGGAGGGATCTATGTGTTAATGTAATAAGTCAGGACCAAGGTCCAGGCAATACGTTTTGCAATGTCTCTCGAGGAGCTCCGCGCAAGGCGACCAAAAGCTGGGCGGAAAAACACAATCCGAGGGACCTCGACGCGTGAGGGATTGTGGGTACACCGCACGTCACTATAGGGATAGTGTTACAGACACGCCTTGTCGACGTCCCCTTTTCGACTACGAAAAACAAAATGCAATACTCCGCAGTGACCACTGGATGTCGGACCTATGCACAGCATGTGAATCTAAGCAGATTAACAAACATCAGAAATTACATTACAACACATGAAACACCGTTTTAAAAATCAGGGTGGCTTCAAACACACCTTCCCATGGACCTTCTGCATTTCCCTATTTCAGACCCGGACACAGCACTATTGCTCAGGTGCCCCTGCAGCTCTGCCAACTCTTGTTAAAATATTACACTTCAGGAAATCAACAGCATTCAGTTCCGCAAGTGCAGGCAGGCATCACTTTTGCAGAAAAAGCATCTTAGGTCATGATTTTCCTCCAAGCCCCAAGGAGTCATCGTTATGATTAGCATGGTGACTATCTTGCACCAATGCAGGTTTTATTTTGCTATCCGTTGCCTGGGGAATATTAAAATATCAAGTTCTGTTTGCAAATATAATGTATGCTCAAGGAATCGCTAACATTGAGCACCTGCGCGGAATGTAATCTAGACGGGTACAATGGCTAAAGTCTATGCATTGTTTCATGTAATTGATCCATACTACAGAGCACTGATGGATGGAATGCAGTGTCAACCTTCACACTGAATGTCCCAATCGTTTGCCTACATTGAGAAAGTATTTTATGAGACAGCTTCTAATAAAAAGAAGAATGCAATATAGAGGCTTTTGAACCTCTTAACGTAATCGTGAAGGCATATGTTATTCCCTCTATTTATAAAGGGAAAATTAACATCTAAAAAAAAATGAGATCAAGTTCATCACCCACCCCAGATATCGCCCGCAAGTACCTCTCCACTGTTGGCCCTCCACTGAAAGTAGCCCAAGCCAATGCAAAGGTTGGAGTATTTTAAGTGATTCTGGTGTGTATATATAATTAATGACATGCATTACTTACCGTAAAAGCATTTTTTTGATGATTGCATCTGCTTAGATTCACATGCTGTGCATATAGTTCGACATCCAGTGGTAACCGCAGAGTATTGCATCTGGTCTTTCGAGAATCGAAAGGGGACATGGGCGTGCCTGTAACACCATCCCCAACGTGATGTGTAGTGTACCTAAAATCCCTCACACATCGAAGTCCCTCCGATAGTATTTTTTCTGCCGCGACTATCATGAGTGAGTACAGAAAAGAGAAATAAGCAGTAGGCGTCTATGTTCCTTCCATCCGAGCGGGGAGGAATGGTGGGCGCATGTGAATCTAAGCAGATACAATCATCTGACATGCTTTGACGGTAAGTAATGCATGTCTTCTGATGCTTGTTAATCTGCTTAGAATCACATGCTGTGCATAGACTAGCAGTTGGAGGTGGGTTGCGAGAAGGAACAGTAGTGAAAAGATGTCTTCGTACTGCTTGTCCCACCTGAGAATCAGACCTAGAATGAGTGTCTAGGCACTAGTGTTTTGTAAAGGTGTGTACAGAACTCCAGGTTGCCGCTTTGCAAATGGACTCTAGGGGAACATTTGCAATGAATGCTATGGAAGCCCCCGTGCCTCGAGTGAAGTGTGCTGTAGGCTTGAAGGGCAGTTCTCTCTTGGCAAGAGTGTGACAGAGTGCGATGCATTTCACAATCAACCTTGAGATAGTAGATTTGGAGACAGGGCCTCCTTCGCTACCCGCTGCCACTGAATTGAAAAATTGGTTCGTCTTTCTTAGTGGTAGAGTTCTTTGCAGGTAAAACATTACTGCCCTTCGTACATACAGTGTGCGCAGGGTTCTTTCTGCCAAGTTTGAGGGGTTCTGAAAGAATGATGGTAGTTCTATGGACTGGTTCACATGGAACTTTGAAATTAATTTAGGCGCAAACCTAGGGTGAGTGCACAGAACCACCTTAACTCTGAACTGTAACAAAGGAACTGAGAGGCCCTGCAGTTCACTGACCCTTCTTATGGAAGTGATAGCTATTAAGAAGGCGGTCTTGTAGGTAAGATCCTTAATACTTGCTTTATGCATGGGCTTGAACAGCGACCCCATAAACCTAGTAAATACCACATTTAGGTCCTATCCGGGAGCCGGGTTAGAAATAGGGGATGCATTCTCTTTACTCCCTCCATGAAAGCCTTAATAACTGGTATCTTCCACCACAACACCTTCTGTTGTGACGTAGTGTAGGTAGAAAGGGCAGCTAAGTGAACATTTAGTGAGTTAAAAACCAGGCCTGATTCTAGTAAATGAGTTGGTAGGAGACCAGTCAATGGGGTTGATGCTCTTGGAATTGCACCAGATGACAAAGTGCTTCCACTTACTGGAGAAGCAATATCGGGTGTAAGGTTTCCTTGCCTCTCCAAGTATGTCCATGCATCTCTGAGGGAGTTGGAGGTGCCCGAACTCAGCGGCCTGGCTCCTGAGGTCAAAAAAGTTCAGAGTTTGCAGGCACAGGTGAAGTGTTTCGCCCTTGTTGCGAGATAACATGTTGTATGTGCAAAGTAGTTTCACTGGAGGAGAGAGACACATCTCCATCGGAAGAGCGAACCAGGGTTTGCGGGCCCACATGGAGGCAACCAATATCATGGTGACTGGTTCCTGTTGCATCTTGTGCACGATCTTGTTGAGTAGGGTTGTTGGGGGGAGGGGAGAGTGGGAGCGTTAACAAATTTCCCTGACCATGTGATCCAGAGTCTGTACCCCTTGGAACGGTTCTGGGGGTACCTGGCAGCTTAATCTTGGCATTAATCGTTCTCCAGAGTTGCGAACAGGTCGATCTCTGGGAAGCCCCATTCTGCGAAAACGTTGGAGATTGTCTTTGTGTAATCGCCAGTTGTACCTCCATGGGTAGTGGGAAATCTCTGCCGAGTATGTCTGCCACATGATAGAGTTCCCCTGGAACATGTGACGACAGGAACGTGTTTGAGAGCCCATTTCCAAATGTTCTTCAAGAGGTTTTCCCTCGACCACCACTGCAGACACAGAACGAGGGCTGGCTGCCAAGACAACCACTAGATCGTCCCATTGTCTGCTGGCCTGACAACACTGGCTGTTAAACCACTCTTGCATTGGATGCATACACAACCACGCCTGAAGAACCAAATAAATGCAGGACGCCATCATTCCCAACAGTCACATAGCCTTGTGTACCGTCATCTCCCAACTGGCTACATATTGAGGGATTTGAAACATGTTTTGGACCCTCTCTTTGGAGGGGAAAACAAGGCCGTCCTTTGTTCGAATTAGAGCCACTAGGAACTGCTTGACTTGAAGCTGGATTTTTTCTCATTGATGGAGAATCCCAGGCTGAATAAGAGGTCTATCGTCTTGAGTATTTGACAGACATGTTGCGTAGGAATCCCCTGTTATGAGGCAATCGTCGAGGTAAGGATAAACTGGGACGGATAACCTGCGCAGGTGTGCTGATGCCATTGCCAGAACCTTTGTAAATACCCTTGGTGCTCAGGCAATGCTGAAGGGTAGTACTTGAACTGATAACATTTGTCGTCTATCATGAATCTGAGGTATTTTCTGTGCGCTGGCAACTTTGAAACATGAAAGTATGCATCTTTCATGTCCCATGTTGCCATGTAATCTCCCTGTCTGAGCAGGGGAATTACTTCCTGCAGAGTGACCATACAGAACGTTTGAGGTTTGACAAATTTGTTCTCTGGCGCAAATCTAGTACAGGGCGCATGGCGAGATCCTTTTTGGGTACAAGGAAGTACACTGAATAAATACCCTTGTTTACTTATAGAAGAGGTACGACTTCTATGGCGCCCTTTTACTGCAGGATCTCAACCTTTTGTAGCAGGATGCGCCAGTGTTCCGGCGTCAGGCGTCTTGATCGTTGAGGTCTGAATTGGGGGTTCCAGCAGAATTTTATGCAGTACCCGTGGGCGACGGTCTTGAGTACCCACTGGTCTGTTATCCCCTCCCATGCTTGAAGAAATGATGTTAGCCGGCCCCCGACCGGGGAGGCAGGGGAGGGGACCTGGATCTGCTGGTCATTTCGGACCTGGGGCTGGGGAGCCTCTAGGGGTGGAATTTCGGCCCCTTCCATTTCCACGTTGACCTCTTAGGGGATACGGGGTGGCGTAGTTGGTTCCCTGAGGCGAGGATCAGTTATTTTCAGAGCCATATTGGTTGTGAGGGAATTGAGATTGGCCACAAAAGGAACGTTGAGAACCGCTCCCTCTTTTTGAGGAAGGCCTCTGGGAGATTTGATCCAGGGTCTTGAGCATGTCTTGTTCCTTTTTTGCTGTTTTAAGCGCTGTGTCAAAGTCTTTCCCAAATAAGTTGGTCTCCTCCACCGGCTTATTTATCAATGAAGCTTGGGTTTCTGGGTTGAAGTCAGAGTTTAACCATGCGTGTCGCTTCACGAGGGTACCTTGTGCCAGGGTCCTGCCAGCTGTTTCTGCCGCATCAAAAGTATTTTTTAGAATACTTTGATTAACCTGTTTGCCCTCAGCTACAATGGAAAGCAGGCAAGCCCACAATGGTTCAGGGACTTCTTGAAGGCCCTCTTGTAACATGTTCCATAGAGCGTCTGAACAGCTAACCAACAAAGTGGTGTTAGCTGCCGTCGCATTTTCCACTCACATAGCTGCGACCCTTTTCCCCAATGTGTATAACCTTTTGCACTCCTTGTCAGGGGGTGCTTCCCCTGTGCACAGGGGAACCCCTGCTCTCTTCCTGGTGGTAGTTGCCAGCAGGGAATCTGGAGTAGCATGTCCCCTTATGTAAAAGGGATCAGAAGGGGAAGGGAGAGACAGTTTAGGATTGACAACCCTTGTTAGGGCAGGTGTCAACAATGAAGGTGCCAAGTGTTTGATTGAATTCAACAATGGAATAGCCTGGCTGGCCAGTGGCTTTTCCTTTAAAGTTGTCCTCGACAAAATCAGCCTCTGGTACAGCTTCCTGAGTAGCACTCTGGAAATGTTCAGCTGACCTTGTTAAGATAGCGTTAAATGCCATCTGGTCGTCAACTAGGGAGGCCCGTCGAGTAGGTGTGGCAGGGGGGAATCCATGCACAGGGCGTCGGGTTCCGGTGTTGGGGTAGGTGATGCCCAAGGCTGAGGGTCGACTGGCCGGTCGTGGTTGTCCTCCCATCCCTCTGTGGGGTCAATGGGATAACCCACAGGGTCCCCAAAGGGGTATTCATCTTGAATTAATTGGTCTATAGGGATCTCATCTTCAGTGAGGTCATAAGTCTCTTCCTCCTGAGAGAAATCAAAAATCTTTTGAATTTTTGCAACAGGAGTAAAAAGGCTATCCTCTCAAGGCCTTTTAGGTGTGAACTTCGGTGAGAATTCACAAATCTCCAACCTATTCATACAACTCTCAAACTTCTCTCTGGTCCATACCAGAGGACTCTAGGGGTGGAAAAGGCTCTTCTAGTTGATCTTCTCTAGAACATCGAGATTTTTCTTTTACCGTCGAAAAAGGAGACAGGTCTCTCTGAAAAGTCTGAGGTTCCGGTGGTTGTGGCGTGTCTTCGGACGGGTCTTTAGGCCCATCTTAAGGTTTTGACAATTCCTTCGGTTTATCCTTAGGTTTCGATGAGTCCTTCGACCATTCTCCTTGATTTGTCACCGAAATGACCTTAGCTATGCCTGTGTCACAGGAAAGTCAAAGGAAAGTGTTAGGGCTGGGTCAGCCGTTCCGCAGTTGTCGGCTTAACGGGGGCTTAGTGCGCCGCCACCTTCTTCTGATGCACCTCAATGGTCACTTGAATATTGGTGGTAGTGCCCTTTGATTTAGACTGCCTGGTCGCATGCCGCACCTGCGGTTGCGGGCAGGGCTGCCGATCCTGAAGATCGGCGGGCACTGCTGAACTATCAGGTGTGACTGTTGGCGCTATGGAACGTTTTGACTGTTTTGACGAAGACAGACCGGGGGGTTGCGTCTTTAGTGTGGGAAGAATATGTGTCCTTGTCGCCGGATGTACAGTCCCAATAGCAGCACTCCGGTCACGTCCATTGGGGACTGGGGACAGATGACGTGGAACGAGAGTGCTCCGCCGTCAGGTCAATGGCCTCCGAATTGGAGCCCTGGTCGTCACTAAGCCCTTCATCACACTCGGCAGGGGTGAACTACTCTCGGCTTGCGACATTTCGTAGGCCGCCCACCGCTTAACCCAGTGCACCTTTAGTGTCTTGGTATGCAGGAGCTTACAAGCCGCACAGGCTGTCTAGTTGTGGTTAAGGGAAAGACACATATTACACTTAAGACGGTTGTCTTTCCACAGGAATTTTGCCTTCCAAGAAGGACAATCTAAATGGAGTCCTGTCCATAGCGCAGGAATAACAGTGACAAGACCAAGGGAACAAAGCAAGAGGAAAGGCATTCTTAAAAAGGAAATGTCCACCCCGACCCCACTCTCCCTACTGTGTAGGCCGGCCAGAAGGCCCAGCCACGTGGTCGGCACTGCCGACCGGATCAACTGCCATCGAAGGTCCGTAGAGCAGGCTTTGGCTTAGTCAGGAAACAGCAGTCGAAGGAAGGGACGGTAAGAGAATACAGCAATGTCTCTGGAAGAGCTCCGCATAAGGGGACCAGTAAACTGGGCAGAAAAAAACAATCTGAGGGACCTTGACGCGTGAGGGATTTTGGGTACACTACACGTCATGTTAGGGACAGTTACAGGCATGCCCATGTCGACGTCCCCCTTCGATTCTCGAAAGACAAGATGCAATACTCTGCGGTTACCACTGGATGTTGGGACTATATGCACAGCATGTGATTCCAAGCAGATTAACAAGCATCAGAAATAATTTTAGATAAATTGTAAGTTTGAGAGTTTCTTTGCTGTACATTTCTAACTAAGGTTCAGTGTACTTACCTACAGCTCACATCTTGCTCTTAAAATGAGTTTGACTGCTCTGCCACTCTACCAAGGTCCTGAATTAGTACAGACAAATACTAGGAGTTGGAGATCTACAAACCACTGGGATAGCTTACAATATGATATTTTACTTGTATCGCGCTCGTACACATGTGTTTCAGAGCGCAAAACCAGTACTACGAAACCTTACTACCAGTAAGACTTCAGGAAAACTCCTGTAGCACTTCCATTTCTCCTCCGGAAGATGTGCCAAGATCGGTGCCAAATTCCTCCATCATACCGGTCGATAATAGACAGGGGGTTTGCTGCCTTCACCATCACCGCCCCTATTGCCAGGACCTTTTCCCCCTCCAAACATGTCTTGTTTACGCGCCTCGTTATCCGGAGGTACAGCGCATTTCTGCTGGTTGGATTCAGCCTTTTGGTACACTGCTGCAGAGACTACTTTCTCGGGTGACAGCTGAAAAGTCAGGCACTCAGGTGAGTTTTCCGGTGGGTTGTACTTGCTGGATTGGTCAACGGGCATTTCATTGTTTTAAGTCCCTCTTGCCAGACATGGTCAAAAGATACGTATTGATACGACTGCCTTCCTCCTCTTCCCCATGTGGCCGAAGAAACACCTCATCTTCCGAGGCCAAATTCTTTACAAGCTCTCATGACAGTGGAGTAAAACTGATGTCATCCGGGGGTGGGGCAAGGGGGGAGCGGTTTTGCCGACTCCACGCCCGGGGGTAATTCCTATGGGGAATCCATGTCCCAATCATTGTTTCTCTGCGGGGAATGAACAATGAAGACGTAGTGTCCTGGGGCTCGCCTGTGTCTGTTAGTTCCCCCACTTCTGGCACTGACCGCACCAGAGGGGAGACAGTGCGGCTCCTTTTACGTGAGGTCGAGGTTAGCAGCAGTCATGTACTTCTGCCCCTGCTGCCTGGTCCGGTCCCGGAGGATGCAGGGGTAAATGGGAGACCTACCTGGATCGTGAACGTCCCCTTGCGGACCTGCTGCCAGACTTAGATCTGAACCTGGGCGGTGAAGGTGGTGCTGCAGCCGGCTGAGGCAGAGATTGCTGGGGAGGAGGTTGTAAGTCTGTTATTACTGGCCTCATTAGTGCTGCGTTCAGTTAAGTGATTACCCCCTGCAATAAAGAGTACCTGAATGGACAAGGCTTGCGGATTTGGTAACTGTGCCCGCACCTCCCTTTGCTGGGCCTGCAGGTGGGTGGGTGGGTCTTTACTGGGACCGCAGCCATTCCCGCCTCTCCCTGTAGGTCGCCACCCGATTGGCCTTCTTCTGGGATACGTTTCCCTGGTGTTGGTGGTCTACTTGGGGCCTCCTCCTGGATGATGACTGACTCATCCGAGTCGGGCGCTTGGGGCTGTTGGTGCCGAGTCTCACAATCTGTGTCAATCTCATATTGCAATCTCTCTTCAGGAATCACTTCAGAGTACTGAATTGGGGAGACCTGAAGCATGGGTTCTACCAGTTGACTGTCTGCAACCAGAGGAGTTATTGCATCATGTGCTCCTGTGACATTTTGCGATTCTCAGTCGACGAGCCACCCATTTGTGGCTTCATGGCCGGGGATTTGCCTTTCCCCACCGTAGGTAGTGATGAGGTGTCTGTGAATGTGCGTTCTCGCTCCGTGGACCTCTCCATCGAGGAGTCTGGTTTTATGCTGCGTCGTCGTGGGGCTAACTGCCTGGTGTGTCAAACACTAATCCAGCGTGCATATTTTTTGTCGCTGGGACTACCTTGGGCGTCTTCGCCTGCTCTGGTACCACTGACAAGAATGAAGCGTGCTTCTCCTTATGCCCTTTTGGTGTGATCACAGGCGTCGTTGACAAGTGTTTAGGCCCCTTTGGTTTGGTCCAAGGGGCCAACGAGGTGCCTGCGGTGACGGTCATCAAGAGCAGTGCCAGAGGGGCCTTGTGGCTTACTTTCGCATTTCCCAGGGGTTTTAGGTGTTCCCCATGTCACCCCTGTTGGGGAGAAATCTAATTTCTGTGCCAATTGCCTTCAACCTTCGAGACCCCTCAGCTATGTTGCTGGACTTTAGGACTTTTTCATTTTTATCCTGAGTGAATGAGATCTTTTTCTTGCTCTCATGTATTTTTTTATCTGATTTGAACTCGGTCTCTTTTGGTTTTGGAGTCTGACAAACTCCATAGGCATCACCTTTTGTATTGGGACACAAAGCACCTTAAGTGCACTGTCACAGAGAAGTGCTTTGGATTTCTCTTAAGGTTTAAATACCTTCTCTTGGGTAAACTACTGTTCTCAAGAGTAGGAAAGTGAAATTGACTTCACTTAAATGTTTTTCCTATGTAGGTCCAGTACAGCCCATCTTATGTGGAAGTATTGGGGAGTTACTTAGTAGCCCCTTTCCTACTTCTTTTGAAAGAAAGGCCAATGTTACTGGAAATTAATTATCTAGACTATATTGTTGAAGAGGAACACAGTAAGCACCAAGGTTGATTTGCGAGGTCAACCCTACCACCCCAGTCAACCCCAAGAATAGAATATATGGAAATTAGCGGGATTACTCGAAATATAGCCAAGGGCTTACAGTTTACACCAGACAAAAATGAAAAGAGAGATGGTGCTAGCACTAGATATCAAGGGCAGGGTTGCACAAATAATTCTGACAGTTTTTACAAGTTATCAGGATAGGATGGCTTAGAGAGTGGATATGGACAAATGCAAGACAAGATAGGCTATGGATTTCTATGGGGTAGGGATTATAATTACAGTCCAGTTTAAATGTGTGATTTCTGGATCGTCAACAGGTTCTGGTCGCCACACGGCAGCACGCCTGGCAAAGGGCAGCTGGGCAAAAGACGGCTGGGCAAGGTCAGGTGATCGGATGGTAATCCTGGTCACTAGATGGCACAGGTACCACTGGATGCAGTTGGTGGGCAGCAATTAGTGGGCAGCAAGCCAGGCTGGTCTCAGGATATTTCCCAAAAATACCACAGCTTTCTCCCTTTGGTTATTTGGGATTTTTAAATCTGGGATCTCTGGATTGAGGCATGCGGTTAGTGGGCAGCAGTTAGGCCTTGTAGTTCGAATCTGGACTCTGCAGGGTGAATGGAACAACACACCGGCGCAAGAAAAATCAGGAAGAGTGTGTGTCCAGAGACTTGTCGGGGACTCTTATAATGCCTAGTTGAATAGTTGAAAAGACTGGAGGGAGGGGGGCAGGGGGGTGGGGGGGACAGGGGTCTGTACTTCCGCTCTATTTCGTAGAGGAGAGACACAGAGACCCCAGCCAAGATTCTCTATTGTGGTAGCAATGGACGAGCAATCAAGGCCTAGCTTCTCAGGAGGTGATGCAAGCTGGTTCTTAAGTACAGTGTAGTCCCCAAGCACGCACAAAGGAATGTCCACACACTGCATCGGTTAAAACACAGTCTTTATATAATTAATATTCAAAGTGATGTACACTATAACGATAACTCACTTTGTACGCAGAAAACAATGGCAAATATGTACAGTTCTAAAGTGGTACCCCACTAACGTTATCCGATCTCATTAAAGTGCATACGGTCAGAATGACACACAGATCAAAATAAAGAGGAAACCAGCAGCAGTGAGGAAGGAAAGCAAGATGGTTGAGCAATAGGCAGAATACTGGCAACTACCGTTAAACACAGTTCTGTGTGGAGATCCCCCCCCCACCTGGGCAACCTGTAGAAGAAAGATACAAGCCACGTCCATATATTGTTCACACTAGACTTTCCAATAGTTCTGCAACCCTAAAGTACCTTGGCGTTGTAGCGTTCCGCGTCGGGGAATCGACGGCCCTTCTTGAGTGTCCTCCCTTTCAGGCAGGAGGCACGGGTCGTCCAATGTCTGACGGAGAACAGGTCGAGCTACGACGGTGAAGTGGCCGCGTTGTTCCTAGCGGTGCTTGTTGACAGGGAAGTGTAAACATCCTGCAAGGAAGAGGCGTGCGGGACCTCAGTGTCGATAGTTCTGGACTGCAAAGAGTTGAAGAACTGTGGACCAGCAAGGGTGTCGAGTCGTCGGCGTCTGTGGTCCTTGGGTGGCGGGAAACCCACCGGTGGATGCTCCTCGGCGCGTCGACGGTCAGGCCTTCTCCAGCAGGATACAGCAGCAACGATGCGGACGAGAGCGTCCTTGGATCAATTAAGTTCTTGGGCAACGGGAGCACGGCGGCTCCAGTCGGCGACGGCGGTCGTCGACAGTTGCGGATAACAGTCCAGGCGCTTCTCCTTGGAGTTCCGCAACAATGCCCATATCGGGTCGGCAGCCTGTCAAAGGTCTATCTACCAGGGAGCTTAGGCAAAGATCAGCTGTGCACGATGGTTCCTCGTAGCTCGGGAAGAGGGCGCCTTACCAGGTCCTCCGTGGGTCGTCCTTGAGGCACAGCAGCTTTCAGATTGTGAAGGAGAGCAACAGCAATTCTTCTCGTCCAGCAGGGCTTCAAGGTCAAGCTTCAGTTACTCGTCATAGTGGACTTCAGCTTCCGAACACGATTCCTAGCAGTGAGAGGTCCTCAGATATACTGATGATCTCCCATTCATTCCGCTGGGTCACACTAAAGCATCCAATCACGACTACAGTCATTCAAGCAGGCAGGCAGCCAATCAGGCACACGGAGCATTCAGGCCATTCACTTCTTTCCAGACACTCGCAACAAGTTATGTGTATTGGGACAAGTACCGAGCCATTCAACACTCCAAGCTGCATTCATACCGGTTTCGGGCAGGGCTATCTCAACCATTATGTCAACCAACAGATACTAGAAGCCACAACATAGAATGCGTATTCGTCACACACTCTATTCACCCAGGTCCCACCCACAGGTGTACCCACAACATACGGTCGTTGAGGAGGCTCCAGCCAGTCTGGTTGGCACTTCCCCACACTACCATATACAGAACTTCCACCCAACAGCCAGTCAGGAGGGACAGAGTCAGGGCTTACCTTGATCTTCCCGAAGTCCCGGGAATAGGTGATGGACGGCAAGAGGCCATGGGGGCCATTTTGTCTCCATCAGGAATCTACCGATTCCAATGACAGGGCCTGGGCATCCCAAAATGGAGGACGCTCAGGGCACCAGTCATTTCAGCACGGAGCTGCCACCAGCCCGTACCCTGCTCTGTGGGTCACACAGGTGCCCAAAAACATACACTAGGGGCACAGGATTGTACCCCTACCCATGGGTGCCATAAGGGTATCGCACGGGTCTGTTCACTAAGCCAAAAGAGAGCTGCACCCCAGGAGTCCCACCTGAATTCCTGCATGGCAAACATGACAGAACACACAATAAAAAGCAGTAAAGGACAAGGATACGGAGGCCCTGTCCCTCCGATGCATTTCCAGCATCACACTAGTGACATCAATGTATATGGCTGGGCAGGCTTAACTAAGCACACCTCTAACCGACTGGGTTGATCAGGGGTGCTAGTCCCCGCCTCGCTCTCAGCTGGTTGGATTTCAAGAGAATATCAGATTTATGATGCGAGTTTTACAATGTTCATAAACCTCCCACAGTTATTTTAGCTAAAATCCGATTTTGCCATAAACTGTATATTTATACTGTTGAAATCTCTTAGCAAATTATATACACAGCTTACATATTTTGTGTAGAGCATAGCACTCCAACTCTGCAATCCGTGAGACATTGTTTCGTCCCTTTTAATACTTTTTGGTAATTTTGCATAGGAATGATTCGGCCTAAAATTCCATAAATTTATACAGGTGTGGATTATTTTAAGGGATGCAATTCGCATTGGCATCATGGATATACCTTCCTTGTAATCCCCGATTCTTTGCCATTTCTATTCCCAAGAGGTCAGTGAATTCTACCATGTCTTAAATGAAAGCCCATAAAATCACTTTTAAACTGCGAAATTTTTACAAAGTCCTGCTGCAGAGATAAAAGTCTTTACATTTTAATTCATAAATAAATAGTCTTTGGAAGCAAATGGCAGTCCTTTGTCAGTGGACCTTTTTTTTCTCTCCAGCTGCCATCTCCTCCAGAGCAAGGTGGTGGTGGTTTCCCAGCCTGATTGAAGGTTTATTGCCCCTTCCCCACTTCACACTTCCTTGTCCTGGGAGTTACATTGTCAGAGGGTTTAGCCCAGATCAGATTCTGTCCAACCTAGTAATTATCACGGTGGTGTTAGCATCTACTGAGAGGCCCTTTCGTTTCAGTCATCCTCTCAGCAGAAACCTCAACGTTTATGAGGGTTCCCTTTCTTGGGGGGGAAGCTTTAGCTCTGCCAGCTGGAATAACCTGTTATTGGTAGATTGCAAGTCTAGCCAAGGCAGTTTAAAACCTTTATTTTCTCATATTAGGTCCTGAATTAAAACAAGCCTGTTGCATAAAATAGCCCATGTGTGTATTTTCACCAACAACAAACCCTTTCACATTGCTAGGTAATGGCAGGCTTTCATTCAACAGTTTACTTTTTAAAACTGGCATTTTTCTCCTTTAGTCTTCAAAGCCCATTTTTACATGTGTGGTGAAAAGCTGGCATTTCTTTTTAAATTCGGTTTTGCATCTCCATCAGATTCCCACACTGTTCTGCAGCCATAGTTATTTCTTGTATGCAAGAGTTTTGTTTGAAGCACAGGTGCATTGAAATTGACCTGGCCCAGATAGCTGGAGTTCCTTTGAACTACTGATCTTTGATACCTTGTGAAGAAAATGAACATGTTTTCCTGTGCGGGTAAAAGTGGAGTTTCTTGTTGATTTTTCTCAGAGTTGGTTTGACGGGGCCTGGCATTCAGAAATCATGCTTGGTTTTGCTGAAGCGCAATGGGGTATACTAGGCATGGCAGGGCCTAATTAATAACAGTGGTTTAAGTAAGAACAAATGGAAATAGCATCAGAGCAGCATTTTTTAAAGGTGAAAAAGTTTCCTTTTTAATGGGGATTTTGGGCTTGCAGCAAGGCAATGCTGCTTTTTCACTTTATTCCATTTGTATATGTCAGAACACACTGGCACGCTCCCTCAGTGTGTCCCCTTGTTCCATCCTGCCCAATGTATGCTTGGCAAGACGGTGCAGCCATCTTTTTGTTGCTGCAAAATGCAGTTTTGAGGCCATGGTGCTCACAGGAGCTAGCGCAACCATTTCTGTTTCTGCTGAAGCGCAGCTTGGTTTTGGAGAAATTCGGTTCAGTGGGTCAATGTAGCCCACAAGTCCCTCGACGTCCTCCCTCTTGTCCCCACGACTGAGGCTCAGGTACAGTGAGATCTACAGGAACTGCCAGGAACCAATGTCTTCAGCTGCATTTGGTTCTTCATACTAAGGTACTGTGCCAACCCGATTGAGAGAACGCCACTCTCGCGGTGAAAGTTCATGAAACTTTCCCAACTTGTAGGCCTAATCAGCTTGTGACCCAACATTTAGGATTCTCTTTTGCCTAAACTACTTCTGAGAACTTTTGCAAAGACTTTACCGTTTGATACCAGCACTGCTCTTTCCTATCCAGAACACTAGCCCATTGACTTTGGCCTGGCCCATTGACTTGAATTGAACTCTTCTGGTGAACTGAAATGATTTGTACTGTCTAATAAGTATATGGGATCTATTCTACTTAGCTTGTCCCTTTTGCTCATTTCTAAGTAACTGAACTGCCATTTGCTCCTATTTCAGGGGAGCTCAAACTGTCTCAAAATCTTATAGTTGTGTTGAAGTGTATTTGTATATAATATTAAGTTGCCTCCTCCTAGTGAAAGGTTTTCTAAATGATTGTGTAATAAATTAATAAGCGTTTTACCAAGAAACCTTCAGTACGAGTGTCTACTTGAACCACTGCAATTGAAAGACCTCTGTGTAATTACTTTCTGCTCACGCTCACTCTTGAGATAAGCGTGGCTGCTCAGCTCGCTACCAAAAACTGTGCGGTACAGACTTATACCAAAGGTTGGTTTGGCTAACACCTCTAGTCCTAATTGTGTGTAGTGGTCCCAGAGGTTACTGCATGCAATTCTGCCTAACACACAATGACAGAGGGATGCAAAAGGAAACATGCAGCCACCCTAAAAACCGCCTAACTGGTGCGGGAAGGGCACCACAGAGAAGGAACATCAGAGAAATCCAAAATACACATCTAAGAGGAAGGACCTATGTCTGGTTAATGCTCCACATGCATAGGAACTACAGGTGCTGTGGCAAATAGACACAGCCATTCCACAGACCATGACTCTAGCAGAACCACAAAGCCCCATCCACACAACGCTGAGCTTGCCACACGTGTGGACACTCCGAGAACACTCATACCTGGGCTGGCCACACCAAGGTACCCTTAAACTCTAATTAGTCAAGAGCAGCCACCTCCAAACCAGCAAGTAAACTTTCACTCGGACTGCCATCTCATAGACAACTGAAAACCAACCATCAGTTTTAGACCATTTCTCACCAACCTAAGAAAGGGGAACACACAACTTTGACCACAATACCTGATGCACACAACATTCATAATTCAATGTACATACCAACTCAGGCTGCCTACTCAAGTATATCCACATCTCCACACTCAAGCACACATCTTCAGTGCAAGCAGCCCAACATCTGTGTGTGAACCACAGCACCCATGTTCTTTAACATGGTCTTTAACACTTGCACTACATCCATGTGAACAACATGCATGCTACTTACTAAAATGTTTTACATCTAGCCACATGAGGGCCCAAGGCAATTTTGGAAAGGAAGTTGGTAATTTTTCGGAGCCCATTGACCTTCAGGAAGGTGGTGAGGATTTTGCTGCAGCCCGGCTGAGGGGGAGAGAGAGAACAGATGTGCTAGACTCCCCTTCATTGTTTTGTCCTTCTCTGGCATTCCCTCCCGTGTGTAATAGGGCCTTGCTTTTAAGTGCATAAGTGGACATGTTGGGAAAAACACTTACACCAAACTTTGTGTTCCTGTCCTCTGCCAACTGCAGTAATTGTATGCAACAGGGGTCTTTGCGCCGCAGATGCTATTTTATAGGACCACCCCTTCCACTTTGTCAGGCCGCTGGTAGCAAAATGAAGGAGGAACTCCTGGTGGTTACAAGCATGGGGAAATCGTGCTGAGTCGCCTAGGCTTCTTCGTAGGAGAGTCCTCTTAGGAGCAACTCAGCAGTAACTGCACTTAACAGTGCACTTCACAATTAGTTAATTGATCACCAAAAGTGTTCTATGTTAAGACAGCAGATCTTGCTATGGCAAGCATGCTCAACTAGATCATAAATGGTTAAACAAAAGAATGTAAAATCCACTCAAAAAAGTTGAGGGTTCCAATTACTAGCTTTTCCCTCATAAATTATCTTGCTATTTTGATAGCGAATCTGCCAATTTCCAGGTAATAATATAAAGGTCAGTGAGACAATGTGGCACTGCAGTAGGGCTTCACCAGGCAAACCAACGGTGTAGGAATTGCAGAAACCTTTTCTTCCAAGTTCTTATTCGGATTCCTTCGTCCAGTGGTAGACTGCCTTCCTTGCAAGAGACTTCGCCTTTTTTGCAAGTCTCTCCCCTTCATTCGCAGCCTAGCTGTCACTCACACAGCGGGGTGACTGTCCTTCAAGGACAGCCAGCCGGCCAATCACCTTTGGGTACATTCCTGTAACCAAGGAGACTAAGCACAGGGAGTCTTGGGCACCTCCCTTGCTTTCTGCCCTGCCAGACACGCTGGAGCCAGAGACGGGCTTCAACAGTGAACCCCACCAAAGACAAAACCAACAAAGGGACCAAACTTGGTTTGGCGCGCAGAATAAATCTCGGAAGGACCTTTACAACAAGAAACGGCGATAAAAGAAGACCGGGGCCATTTTAACAAAATGGGCACCCATGGGTGCTATACAGCAGCTGCAAACGCAGCCGGCAGTAAAAACACAGTGGTAGGATAAAGTAAACCACTGCCACCAGCCATTAAATTGTAGAAAGGATAACAAAAATGGTACATGAGAAAGTAGACAGAGGGGATACTAAGTAACCCCTCCAGTACTCTATGGAAGATAGTGTGCGCTGGGTATACAAAATTACAAAAGGTTAAGTAAAGTCAATTTCACTTTACTGCTCTTGGAAACAGTAGTTTAACCAAGGGAAGGTATTTAAACCTTCGGGAAATCTAAAGTACTTTCCTGTGCCACTGCACTGAAGGTGCTGTGTGTCACAATTTAAACAGATCCAAAACCAAAAAAAACAATGTTTAGATCAGAGAAAAATACGAGAGTGGGAAAAAAGGTCTCACTCTCTACAGGATCAAAATTAAAAGTCCTAAAGTCCAGCAAAAGGGATGGGGGTTTCTAAGGTAGAAGGGAGTTAACACATTTCTGAGAATTCTCCATAACAAGCGCCCAGTTCAATCCCTCCTATACGACAGCCAATATTGTATGGGACTCATTGTTGAAAGGTATTAATCGAAACTGCCAAATATCTCCTCAGTTTGGCCATCTTTGGTCAACCAATGCTCCATTAACCAATGTCTCTTTTGATCAGCAAAACACAGTATTTCATTGCAGTATTTTGCAGGGGCTTCGGTGTGGCTTGTCTTTTCTAATCGCACCACAGCAGTCTTCACTCTCATGCCTTGGACAAATGCATTACAAGTCTATTAGTTCTGTGTCACAACTGAATACAGCAAGTAATATCCCAACAATGCTCTTCAAATTATTCACAAAAAGCAACACTCCCATAGCATTGCATGTACAAAGATAGTGCAGAACAGACATTTTAAAAAGTAGCTGAAGATAAACCTTTAGTCACAGTTCTGAATTGCAGCCCCCCCCCCCTCTCCTTAGATTGGTTCTACAACAGTACCGGATATTTCGATTAAACAGTGTTTTATTTGTAGGCCATTGTAGAGGGACAACAGATTTGATCAAATGTAAATAAATAGTCAAGCGTCCTTTCATGAAGATGTAAAATACTTTTGGAGGACCGGAGTCCAGGTATGGGAAGTTCAAGGAGGCGCTAGTATGTGTGTGTGCATTTTGGCCAATACGCAGATATGAAGGGGTGGTTGTAAAGACAGAGGGGGGGGGGGTGGTCTGTACTTCCGCTCTCTGTTGTAGAGGAGAGCCACAGAGAACCCCTGCCATGATACTCTATTATGGTAGCAATGGACGAGCAATCAAGGCCTAGCTTCTCGGGAGGTGATGCGAGCTGGTTCTTAAGTACAGTGTAGTCCCCAAGCACCCACAAAGGAATGTCCGCTCACTTGATCGGTTAAAACAGTCTTTATATAATTAATATTCAAGGTCATAAACACTATCACAATAACTCACTTTGTACACCGAAAATCAACAATGGCAAATATGTACAGTTCTAAAGTGGTACCACCAACGTTATCCGATCTCATTAAAGTGCATACGGTCAGGATGAGACACAGATCAAAATAAAGAGGAAACCAGCAGTAGAGAGAGGAAGGAAAGCAAGGTGGTTGAGCAATTGGCAGAGTACTGGCCCGTACCACTAGACAGTTCTGTGTGGAGTTCCCACCCCCCACCTGGGCAACCTGTAAAAGAAAGATACAAGCCCAGTCCATATATTGTTCACACTAGACTTTCTAATAGTTCTGCAACCCCAAAGTACCTGGCATTGTAGCGTTCCGCGTCGGGGAATCGACGGCCCTTCTCGAGTGTCCTCCCTTTCAGGCAGGAGTCACGGGTCGAACGTCCGACGGAGAACAGGTCGAGCTCCGACGGTGAAGTGGCCGCGTCGTTCCTAACGGTGCTCGTTGACGGGGAAGCGTAAACGTCCTGCAAGGAAGAGGTGTGCGGGGCACCTCGGTGGCGATAGTTCTGGACCGCAAAGAGCTGGAAGAACTGTGGCCCAGCAAGGGTGTCGAGTCGTCTGTGTCTGTGGTCTTTAGGTGGCGGGAAACCCACCGGTGGATGCTCCTCGGCGCGTCGCCGGTCAGGCCTTCTCCAGCAGGGTACAGCGGCGACGATGCGGACGAGAGCGTCCTTGGATCAATGAAGGTTCTTAGTCAAACAGGAGCACGGCGGCTCCAGTCGGCGACAGTGGTGGACAACAGTCCGGGCGCTTCTCCTTGGAGTTCTGCAGCAATCCCTGTATCGGGTCGGCAGCCTGTCGAAGGTCTGTCTACCAGGGAGGTTAGGCAAAGATCAGCTGTGCACGATGGCCCCTCATAGCTCGGGAAGAGGGCGCCTTACCAGGTCCTCTCTGGGTCAGTCCTTGAGGCACAGCAGATTTCAGATTGCGAAGGAGAGCAACAGCAATTCTTCTCGTCCAGCAGGGCTTAAAGATCAAGCTTCAGTTACTCCAGTTACTCGTCGTAGTGGACTTCAGCTTCTGAACACGATTCCTAGCAGTGAGAGGTCCCCAGATATACTGTTGATCTCCCATTCATTCCGCTGGGTCACACTCAACCACGACTACGGGTATTCAGGCAGGCAGGTAGCCAATCAGGCACACGGTGCATTCAGGCCATTCACTTCTCTCCAGACACTCGCAACAAGTTATGTGTACTGGGACAAGTACCGAGCCATTCAACACTCCATACTGCATCCATACCGGTTTCGGGCAGGGCTGTCTCAGGCATTGTGTCGACCACCAGATACTAGACACCCACAACATAGAACGCGTATTCGTCACACACTCCATTCACCCAGGTCCCACCCACAGGCGTACCCACAACATACGGTCGTTGAGAAGGCTCCAGCCAGTCTGGTCGGCACTTCTCCACACTACCATATACGGAACTTCCACCCAGCAGCCGGTCAGGGGGAAGGGACAGAGGCAGGGCTTCCCGGGACTTCGGGAAGATCAAGGTAACAGGTGATGGAGGGCAAGGGGCCATTTTGTCTCCATCAGGAATCTACCGATTCCAATGACAGGGCCTGGGCATCCCAAAAAATGGAGGATGCTCAGGGCACCCGTCATTTCAGCACAGAGCTGCCACCAGCCCGTACCCTGCTATGTGGGTCACACACAGGTGCACAAAAACACACACTAGGGGCACAGGGTTGCATCCCTACCCATGGGTGCCATAAGGGTATCCCACGGGTCTGTTCGCCAAACCAAGAGAGCTGCACCGCCAGGAGTCCCACATGAACTCCTGCGCGGAAAACACGACAGAACACACGATAAAAAGCAGTAAAGGACAAGGATATGGAGGCCCGGTCCCTCAGATGCATTTCCAGCATCACAGTGGTTAAGTCTCTGCTATCCACCCATGTCGAGCTAGCATGTGGACGGGTGGTGAGAGGTCTAGAGAGGGTATGCAAGAGTGCGATAGTCATTATGTGTGCAGCTACCCATCAAACTTTTGTCGTGAACAGAAGCTGCATTTTTATGGCAGAGGTGTTGCATAGTGTATTTGAGTGGTGTATGATGGCAGATGCGTGCAGGTCAGTAACAGTGCCTTCAGCGAGTTTTCCATATAGGTTCAATGCATTGGCTACATTTTTAAAGTAACTTAGATTTCATACACTGGCTACACTCTTAAATTCGCCTAAAGTCGATTCAGGGATTACAAATTTCAAGATTCCTTAACTGGCTACATTCTCCTAAATTCAAAGCATAGGCTAAATTCTTTGTTAGTCTAGGGTCATTATCGTGGCTAAATTCTACATTCTGAGTGCAACCTTCACAATTCTTCAAAGTGTACGTAGGCTGCCTCGAAATTCATCCAGGTGCAATACGTTAGCTTATCCTCAATTCATCCAGGTGCAACACTGGGTAACCTTCATAGTTCTTCCAAGCGCAATGCAATGGTTAACCCACACAATTCTTCTAAGTGCAATACAATAACTGACCTTCACAATTCTTTAACTGTAAACCATTATTGGCCATAACGGCACAGATAAAAAAAAATAGAAAAGAAAGCTTTGGACGAAGAGTTTGAATGAGCAGTACCGTGCAGGTCAAGTGTGCAGACTCGTATAAATGCTTAAGCTCTGAACAGCATGTCACTTAACTCCGAGCCATCATGGGAATGGCTCTGGCAATATAGCCAAAACCTTGCACATATGAAGGACAGTTTGTCTCTAGCACCACACCAATGAGGCAGTGGGATGATTGTAGTAACTTCGCCATTAGGTAGATCAGTGATCAGAAAGGAATGGAAAAAAAACGTGGGGGAGGCTGTTGGGTCCTGTACCGTAGCAAAGGATGCATCAAATGTATGACTAAATGACAATGACAAATACTGGAAAACCATTCATTTGCATTTATAATTCATATCATCCAGCTCTAATATTCGTACTTTCACCTTGAACGCTCACTTTAAAAAGAAATTGCCACCACTAGCCCTGGAGATGAAACAAAGAGGGCTGAAATATGCAGATGTACCTTTAATAAACTTCCGAGTTTGAACAAGGCGTTTACCTTGGCTTTCAGAAAAAAGTTTAATTGCCCCCATGTTTCACAGCTAATTTGTTGCAGGTCTTTTACGAAATGGGGCACTAACACTTGCAGAACACTCATTCATAGATCTTGTTGGTGGAGCCAAGACTTCTAGTTACTAATGAAATAAGTTGCTGCAGCATGCCAATTGTGGTGTGCACAAAGAAAACAGGGTTGTTTTAGTCATGTGTGTTCCCCCACAGTTCTTAAACAAACTTGCTGGGAAGCAATGTGTAAATCTTTACTGTACAATGATTTTAAGAGCGCTTATTTGTTTCATTAGTGGAGAAATAATGGATTTCACCATTAGCCATTTCATGAAGGCAGCTAAAACAGAATGGAAGATAATGTTGGATCATGTCTCCCAACCCTTTTGAAATGGACATCGATATTTTAATACAAAGCTCACCTCCGTGTAGGATTTCTTTGTTATGTGAACATTCTTTGCTCTATAAGACTGGCGCCGTCTCTTATAATCCCTCAATTCTGCGAGGACTTCCAGGTGAGATTTTGGCTCTTTTTGACCAGCATCTTGAATGAAAAGAGAATGAGTAGGTGCTTTCACAGATAATAATTTCATGAAGTACATAGTTATTTTGAAGGTTCAGGATGCGGAGCAGAAACATACGGAAATTGCTTTTAGATTGGATAGCCGATGCCCCAAGAATAGATGGAGCTGACAGAAAAGCATTCAACAGGCATGCCAAACATATTTCAGGTTTGCACGCTTGTGACTGAAGAGAGTTAAAGTCTGATGTGGAGTACAAAGATGATTCTAGTTTGTTAGACGGGTCTTTTTGGTTACACAAGGGAATGGTAAATGCCACATTAAATGCAAATCAGCAAAACATGATTGCAAACAGGTGATCAGAAATGCTGAATTCTCAACAGTCATCTTATTACAATTCTGTTACCTTCGGTTTATCAAAACCGGTTAGACCACAGAGCCCAATTAACTACAGTTCTTTCAGCAGCACCATCAATGGACTGCTCCCTATAGAAATTGGTCCCACATTCCCCGTTCAACCTGAAAAGGTTGAAACAAATTTCCTGTTGTGAAACTGCATTTAATTGTGAGGTAAGCCATTCGGTGCTGTTCAATAAGGGAGAGATAGCATGAAGAGAAAGAAAAACAAGCATTGATGTAGTCAATTGATTTGGCTTTTGTGTAGGGATTTAGAGTTAGTCTCTTCCAGATGCACCTTCGGTACACAGGGCAGACAAGAGGTTAGTCTGTGTGGTTCTTTTTGCATACTATGTTGCAAGCATTACAGCGGAGCATGAAAAACGTGCCCGCCTCATACTGCATTACTGGTGAGGGGTATGGAATCCACGAGTGATCCTGCTCATGGAACATACGTTCACAACATTCAAGACTGCTGCACACAGAAGGATACACAAATCATGGAAAGTTTGGAATGCAGACAGTTGGCAAACTGGTGCCTTCTGACACCATTCAAATGTAAAAAGATGTTCTAATCCATCACTAAATATCTGTGGAGCATCAGTTGGTGACTTCGAAAGGCTGGCAGAACAACCCGCTGGGAAGCATACATTGGGAGTGTGTTTTCTCATGCAATGCATAAAAGAGACAGTTTCAACCACTACTCTTTAAATAGGTGAATTTGGCTTTTTTGCCTTCCTTGCATTTAAAATCCATGGACTAACTCCCCCAGTCCGGGATATCGAGTTCTTTCAATCTAAAGCAAGAATAAAGGTCCTTGTTTTGCCCAGGCAAATAATAAATATCTATGGGCTGACCAGCACCAATAGGTGAAGCCTTTCAGTGGCCTACAGACTGGATGCTATTAACTCCTCCTGCTCGCCTGTAGCATTGCTGTGAATGAGTAGAAGGGATTTTGGCTGAGAGCAAAGCACACAAAGAATGCAACAGTGCACTTTTCTGACTTCAGATTTTGTTAGATAAGAATGGGTGCATTCACACTGTGTGAGACTACACAACACTTAATGTTAGAAAGCATGTTCCAAGCTCTAAGATTTCTTCAGTTAAGTTTATTCCATCTTTCTTGTTACAGTTCCACATGAAAGACACATAGGACATTAGCTGTGACAACACCGGCTCTCATCACCCAGGGCCAGCCAGCTGTAACCGCCTCTACACAGAACACTCACTCAGAATATTTCATCATCCACACAAACATTCCACATGACATCTCAAGCTACCTCGCCTCAGACAGGCACAATACAACACTTAACTGCTTGGCATTAGGTAAGGAACAGGTTACTTACCTGTAACTGTTCTCCAGCATGCGTTTAGCATGGATTCACATACTCATGAATATTCCCTGTCGTCAGGCTCGGAATCCTCGGTAAAAGAAAAAACAGTTTTACTTTCGTTTATAAACGGTCTTTCTCCTATAAACCAATCACTGAGCTCTGGGTCATACTGCCCCCAGCCAATGACTGCCCTCTCCCTAAGCCCCTCCTCTGGCAGCCATCTTCAGATTTGGTAGCACGTAAAGTGGAAATATGAGCAAGAGAAGAGATGCAGAGGGGCAGGGTCGAGGGTTCGCATGTGAATCCATGCCAGACCCATGCTGGAGAACAACAGTTACAGGTAAGTAAGGTGCTACTTCTGCAGCACGGGGTCTGGCATGGATTCACATGCTCATGAATAAAGAATACAAAGCAGTACATAATTACACAACCACAGGAGAGGTGGCAAGGCTCAACAGAAGCAATCTCTTACACTCCTCACCAGGCTCACCTTCAAGCGGACAGGTTGCGCAGCACTGCTTGGCCGACTCTGGACTCTTCCCTGGAATCCCCGTCGATGCAGTAGAATTTCGTGAAGGTGTGGGTCGACCTCCACGTAGCAGCCGTGCAAATATTCAGCACAGGTACACCAGACAGGAACGCCGTCATAGCAGCAATTGCTCTGATGGAATGGGCTCTCGGACGGCCAGGCAGCTGTTGGTTTGCCAACCAGTGACAATGAGTAATGCAGCCGGAGAGCCACCTGGAAATGGAAGCCTTGGACAGGGCCTTAGCATGGTTCACAAGGCCAAAGTTCACAAAAAGCTGAGAAGTCTTCTGGAAACTCTTTGTGCTGGCCACATATAGCGCTCGAGCCTCATCCAGCGAGTGCAAAGTCCTCTCAGCCGGCGACAATAGAGTCGGAGAAAAAAAAACAGGCAACACTGAGGATCCATTGAGATGAAATTCCAACGGAACCTTGGGCATGAAGGAGGGAAGCGTCCGCAGCACCACCCTCGTCTCGTGGAAAGTCGAATAAGGGTGCTTGCAGGACAGGGCCTGGATCTCACCTACTCTTCTGGCAGAGGTGATGGCCACGAGGAAAGCCGTCTTCCAAGACAGAAACTTGAGCGCAGCTTGATGCATAGGCTCGTATGGGGGCTCCATGAGATGAGTCAATACCACGTTGAGTTCCCATGTCAGGGCCGGAGCCTTCACCAGCGGGAACGAACGGAACAGTCCCTTGCTGAACTCTTTGACTAACCGGTGCAACCAAAGGGAATAACGTCCTGGAGATTAGGTGTAGCAGGAGATAGCCGCCAGGTGTACCTTGGAGGCGTGCGCCAGCCCCGATTTAACCAATGACAACAAGTACGGAAGAACTTGGGGGGCTGTGAACCTTAGAGGGTTAATCTTCTGCGACCAACAACAAGTTGCAAAACGCTTCCATTTGTGTCCGTAGCACTTCAAGGTCGGTGGCGCTCTGGCGAGAACCTCGCTGCAGTCTGCCGGCAGCTCCTAACCACCGAACTCTGCAGGAGCCAGGCCTTCAGGTTCAGAGATCGTGGGTCGTGGTGTAGAATTGAGTCTCCTTCCCTGGCGAGATCTGCAACCACTGGCAGCTCTACTGGAGGGGACGCTGACCTGCCGAGAAGGTCCAGGTACCATATCTGCCTCGGCCAAGCTGGTGCGATGAGTATCATCCTGCACCAGTACCAGAGTAGACTCATGACTCGTAGCAGTAGTGGTAACAGGGCGGGGGGGGGGGGACATGTATAGAAACAGGCCTTCCCAAATTAAGGATAATGCGTACCCCATGCTCCCCCCAGCTGGGGAAACCTGCTGGCGAACCTCCGGCACTTTTCGCTGGGACTGCCCCACTGGAGGAAAAGTGTGTCCACTTGATCCTAGCAAAGCTCCCCCTCGTGGCAAGACCGCAGCCCTCTGCTGAGATAGTCAGCGACAGTGTTCTTTACTCCTGCCAGGTGAAATGTAACGAGGAACATCCCGTGGGCGACAGCCCAGTGCCACAACTCCTGCATCTCTCTGGAGAGCGCTGTGGATCTGGTGCCCCCCTGCTTCCAGATGTAAAACATTGTGGTGGTATTTTCTGTGAAGACCCTCACCACGTTGCCCTTGAGGGACGGCAGAAACGACTCAAGGGCCCAAAACACTGCCTGTAGTTCCAGTACGTTGATGTGTAGCATCTCCTCCTCAGCAGCCACAGGCCTCTGGCGTGAAGAGGTCCGGTATGGGCTCCCCATCCTTCCAGGGAAGCGTCCCGTCATGACCGTCTTCTGGTAAAGGGGACTCTGGAAGTCTGTGCCTCCGGCTATGTTGGAGCGCACGCCCCACCACCTCTTCGCTCAATGGAACTCCTCGTCGAGCGCAATCCTGTCCTGCAAGCCCCCGGACACCTAGATCCAGCGGGCGTCCAGAAATTCCTGCAGGGGGGCGCATCCGCAATCTGCAGAGCCGGATAAGGTATATACAGGACGACATCATCCCGAGCAGTGACTTGATGGTCCTCACCATGGCAATCTTCAGTGCTAACATCTGTTGCACCTTGCCCAAGATGGCCGCTATTCTTTCCTTCGATGGTGCCGCCAGGCAGGACACTGTTGAGCCTGGATCCCAGGAACAGCGTGTCCTGCAATGGAGTCAAGCAGGACTTGGCAGAATTCACTGAGAACCCAAAGTCCGTCAGAAGCTGGACGGTCCTCGCCGTGTGTTCAACAGCGATGTCCCTTGACTAGGACTGGATGAGCCAGTCGTCGAGGTAAGGATACACATGGATTCCCTGTAGTCGTAGATAGGCCGCCACCAGAGCCATGCACTTGGAGAAGACTGACTTCAGTCCGATGGGAAGAGCCTTGAACTGGTAATGCTTTTCATGTATGGGGACGTGGAAGCACACATCCTCTAGATCACACGACAAAGTCTCCCTCCTCCAGCTGGCCGAGCATGTGCTGCAGTCTGACCATCCTGAACTTCCGGGACTTTATGTACTTGAGTCATCGTAGGTTAAGAATAGGCCTCCAGCCCCCGGTCTTCTTTCTTACGAGAAAGTATCTTGAGTAAACGCCAGAGCCCTGGAGTCACTTAGGAACTAGCTCTATCGCCCCTTTTCTTAACATGGCCCAAACCTCCAGCAGCAGCTGTGGGATGCATTGTTCCTGTCGGGCCACCGTTGATATTTGGGGACACTTCCGTTGAAATTCCAAAGTGTGTCAGGGGGCGAAAGCTTCCAGCACCAATCGATCGGTGGAGATGGTCTCCCATACGACATTGACTAAGTTCACATGCCGGCCTCCCACCAGGGTGCAGGGCTGGGGGCCAGATGTCTTGGCCGGTTCAGTCCCGCTTGGACGACAGCCACCTCAAAAGCCTTGGAGCGACCCCAGTTTGCTTCCTGGGTCGTGGAACGGGAGGGTTGGCGTTAAGAGGACAAGCCCCCACCAAAACCCTTCAAAGACCTGCTAGACTTCCCTCCTGAGGAAAAAAGGACTGAGCTGTTGCAGCGTGCCCAGGGCACGGGCCGTCTCCGTGTTGGTCTTGATGGCCTGGAGGGATTCATCGACTGCCTTCTCGAAAAGGTTGTCTCCGTTGAACGGCATGTCCAGGACTCTGGTCTGGACCTCCTGTCTAAAGTTGGTGGCCTTGAGCAAGCCACGACAATGAAAGCAAACTCAGTTTCCCATCTGGCGGAAACCCATGTCCGCAATGTCCAAGGCCACGGTGATGGCGTGGTCTGACGCCACCTCGTCTTCCTGAAGGAACTCCAAAGCCTCGACCAGTTTGTCCTCGGGGAGCAAATCCAGGAGTGGAGCCATCTTATAACAAAGCTCACGGTCGTATCTGGCCATGATCGCTAAGGTGTTGGCCACCTTGACCATAGTCGCTGCAGAGTAGATGACCTTTCTACCAATGGAATCCAACTTCTTCCCTTCGCTGTCCGGGGGTTGGGGAGAATTCTCAGAAATGTACCAATTCCCTTCTACCTTAGAGACCCGCAGCTCTTCTGCTAGACTTTAGACCTTTTAATTTTTATCTTGGAGAGCTTTTTCCCCCACTCTCTTGTGCATTTTTACTTGATTTGAACACCATTTCGTTTTAGAGTCTCCATTGGCCTCGTCTTTTTACATTGTGACACACAGCACCTTCAGTGGAGTGGCACAGGGAAGTCATTTAGATTTCCCAAAGGTTTGTATACCTTTTCTTCAATAAACTACTGTTTCCAAGAGCAGTAAAGTGAAATTGACTTTACTTACCTTTTGTAACTTTGTAGACCCAACACACTATGTAGAGTGCTGAAGGGGTTACTTAGTATCCCCTTTGTCTACTTTCTCATGTAACATTTTTATGTTATCCTTTCTACAATTAATGGCTGGTGGCAATGGTTTACTTTTCCTACTATTGTGTGCTTTTACCGCGGGCTGCGTTCGCAACTGCAGTACAACACCCATGGGTGCCCATTTTGTCAAAATTGCCACAGTCTTCTGTTTTTGCCATTTCTTGTTATAAAAGGTCCTTCTTGAGATTCATTCTGCGCGCCAAACCAGGTTTGGTCACTTTATTCACTTAGTCTTTGGCGAGGTGACCTACTGAAGCCAGCTTCTGCCTCCAGCGTGTCTGGCAGGGCAGGAAGCAAGGGAGGTGCCCCAAACTCCCTGTGCTTAGTCTCCTTGGTTACAGGAATGCACCCAAAAGGTGATTGGCCGGCCAGCAACCCTGCTGTGTGAGTGACAGCTAGGCTGCGAATGAAAGACCTGCATAAAAGGCGAGGTCTATTGCAAGGAAGGCAGAGTCGACCACTGGACAAAGGAATCGGAAGAAGAACTTGGAAGAGAAGCTTGCTGCAACTCCTGGACCGTTGGTATGCCCCATGAAGCCCTGCTGCAGTGCCGAAGCTCCAAATTCGCCTCAAGAGAAGCCCTGTAAAGGACGACTGCTCCCCTTGGGTTGGTGAGACCAATCGACCCCAAGACGAACTCGACTGGAAATCCTCTCTGCGGGCTGTACTTTTATTTATTTATTTTTATGTATTGCATTTGTTGTACGCCCAAACCCAAGGTTATTACGGCGTATATTACAAGTATATTTAGTCTTAATTGTTACATGTAAGGAGGATTGCGGTACAGTGTAGTTAAATAATATGACAGGAAAGAACGGTAGTTCAAACGAGGTTACATGGTAGTTCGGCTAATTACAAACTTATTGCTTAGGTGAAGTACTTTGTTATTTAATGGACTATAACTAGTTCTAGTTACAAATACGCAGTCATAGAAATATTACATTGTGGATAACATTTACAAGCATACATTTAGGTTATAAACAATACTTATGTGCTTAACCCGGAATTTGTACATAAGTAGTCCTGGATGTGCGAAGTGCAGTTAATATTTGTTAAAGAGCCATGTTTTGAGGAGTTTCTTGAATTTATTAAGGGAGGGCTCATTACTTATGATGGCTGGGATTTAGTTCCAGAATCTGGGCTGCTACCGGAAAGCTGGATCTACCCGTTCTTGAATTCCTGAAGCGGGGGATATGTAAATTAATGTCTGCATTAGCTCCAAGGACAGAACGGAAGCGAGGCAAGGACACAGCCTCGTCGGATGCATCTGTTAACTGGGAATTGATTGGTAGTCTCTCCTGCCAACCCCCACCTTACCACCGCCGAATTGTTAGAGTAGAGCTGGGCGATCAGAGACACCAATTGGACAGGCACCCCGATGCCTCAACAAAACCTGCCATAACTGATCGCTGGGTACACTATCAAAGGCAGTCAGTAAATCTATAAATACTGCATAAACCTGCATTCTTTTTAGCACTTTATAGTTCTTCAAGCCAATAGACAAGCGAAAGCATTGGCCAACTGTGCTCAGCCCTTGCTGAAAACCAGCCTGGAGATAAGGCTATTAGAAGTTAGCCATGTCCTGCAGTTGTTGCAGGACCACTTTGACAAATAGTTTCACCGTGGCGTTAAGTAATGATAGACCTATAATTATCCAGATTTTCTCCCACACGTTTTTTATATATAGGCACTATCTCAGCACAGCGCCATGATTTGGGAACCCTGTTAAGGCTGACCACTGCTTGAAATAGCTTTATTAAATATTGGGGCCCAAATATTAGGCTCGTCCTTCCAGAGATCAATCAGAATTGTATCTGGTCTAGGGGCCTTCTGGCCCTGCATACTCATTAGTGCCCTCTTTACTGCTGTCAAGGTATATTAACAATGTTAGATTTTGGATGTGCCAGGGGTGTGACTAGGGCCCGGAGCATCCATATTCCCAGCACCCCTGCATGCAGTGGTTAAACATGTTTTGGAAACTCCATTTCCCAGAAGCTTTGTTATCCCAAACGGAGGCCACAAAAATGAAAAGTGGCTACCTACAGCTTCCTTGCATTCTTAATGCAGAGCCAGGGAGTGCAGTGGAATGTGGTTGGATAGCTAAGAGTTAGAATGCCTCTGGGATTTGTGCGCTATAGACATGACAAAATAAATAAATAAAAAAGTAAGCAAGGCAATGATTTTCTCCCTAGCTTAAGGCAATCACATTTTGCACACCCTAGAGCCTGTTTATTGAATGACCAACTCATATTTGCCTTTGTGGCGTCCTAATTAAACAGAAAAAAATGGCAGTAAACAGGGATAGAAAAGGCAGGCACATGAAATTGCAAACCTCTTCATTACAATACTTATGAAGGTAATCCCATATAACAACTAGCAGATCCTCTGCATTGGGCATTACTATCTTTATTATTACTGTATTTATTGAGCAAAGACCTAGCTTGGAGAAGCAACAGAGCGCTTTACAGATGTATACAACAATACAGATACATAACCGATTACTTTACAGAGGAATTGAACAGTACATAGGCATAACAGAGCCCTTTTCAGAGGTAACAACACAGATATACAGAGGGGGAAGGATACAGAGGGGCACAGAGGTGGGGTACAGCTGCATCAGGTGGCAGAGAGGAGAGGGACGGGTGGCATCTAGCAAATTTGGTGGCGCAAGGGGTGACATGATGGCCTAGGTGTTGTGGATTTACGGTTTAGACTTTTGTTAATGTAGATAAGGGGATTGCCGGAGATACATTTATGTTTAAGGCTGAGCGTTTTGTGGAGTTTCCTGGCTTGGATGGGTAACCAATGTGCCTCTCTCCTATGTTGAGATATGTGATCCTTTTTTTTGTTATACCTAGAGCTGCTCTGGGAGCTTTATGTTGGAGTAATTGCATTTTTTATTGTATTTTTTTTTTGGTGCCTAGTAGGAGTATGTTACAGTAGTCAATCTTAAGAATAAGAGCTCTTGCGAGGGTGATGCAGTTTTGTTGAGTGAGGAAGGGTTGGCTCAAAGCGATACGTTTGGCAGTGTAGGCTGTGGAAGAAGCAAGGGCGCTGATAAGTTTAGTAGGGGTGTACCAAACTTCGGCTTTGAGTAAGTATTCAGTCGAATTCCGGCTGAAAAAAAGCCATTTGGCTCCGGCCGAATAGTTTCTTGCTATTCAGCTATTGCCGAACACTTTTTCATTCTCATTTGAATACAATGCAACAAGAACTCAGAAAGCCAAATATAGTCTTCAGTTTGCAAAACTGAATAGAACTAGACCAGATACTTAGCCACAATACCAGACAATGCTATTACACAGCTGTAAAATATCTTATATTGTAATATGCTCTTTAGGGCATGTTTTGTTACAGATTCTTAGACATAAAAGGTGCTCACCTTTTATACTTAGCCAGAAAAAATACAGGAAAATCTTATTTTGGTGAATGTTTATATGCAATGTGCACTTTCTTCAGTTGGAAAGAACAATGTGCATATTTCACTTTAGGATACATTCAGTTCCTGTTATGTCATTTCCCATTGCGTCCGTCATAGCCACCCGCCCCTTTTCTTTTTTTGAGGACTGGAGTCCTGAGTTAAACATTATTTGATATTTTATCAGGAATGATAAGGTGCATATGTTTGTATATTGGCAAGGATAAGTGAAAAGGTAGCAGCATTTGTTCCTTTGTGCCATGCCCATGCAGAAACAATATGAATTTACAATAAGTAGTGGAGACTAGCAAGGATTGGTTATGTCAGGCCGAGAAATATGCCCCCACCTAACATGCCTCTCAGAGGAATTTATGTTGGGTAATTTCTAAAGTTCCAAAGTGGGCCAC
The DNA here is from genome assembly GCF_040938575.1 of Ambystoma mexicanum. Taxonomy (NCBI): domain Eukaryota; kingdom Metazoa; phylum Chordata; class Amphibia; order Caudata; family Ambystomatidae; genus Ambystoma; species Ambystoma mexicanum. Next base: position 974,091,013 of record NC_090930.1, on the reverse strand, counting down.
TGTGTGACAGCGGGTTGCAAATTTCAATATCCATTTTGTTCATTGCAACCTAGTCCTTTTGCATTTGTGAAGACTCCTACTTTGACTGGCACTGATTTTGAATATGCAAAACATTCTGTATATTTGGTCCCTTCATTTTGGTTAATTCTGCTTTTTTTTCTGGCTATTATACTTTAAAGGAGATTTCCGGGACTTTTTTTTTATTGTCCCTACGGTACGGCCATGTGTTTTTAAGCATAACTCGGTAGATCGTAGAAAACTTTCCTATGGACATTACCCGACTTTTCGTCCATTAACGCACTCGAAATCAGCCGCCATTTTCTGATAATCCTATCATTTCCCCCCATCGCCCTGGCTCACCTGCTTTTGCGGCACTAAATCAAATCCCCCGCCCCTGAGCCTGACATCAGCAGACGCGTACCGCCCATTTCCCAACGCCAAAGCACGTTTCGTGTCAACAATCGCTGCGCCTCAGCTAATGAACTGTCGCCATGGAAATGGCAGGACGCCTCTTTCCTCAATAAGTATAAACACACCGTTTCACAACACACAGCAGCAGATTTTCGATTCCATTACTCTCTGTGTGTTACTTTGAGTATTCTGTGACTCGTTTCTGTGCTCTGGTCAGCTACCTTCGTTGATTGTAGCCCGTGTGAACAGATACCAGTACCATGCTGCATTGATTACAATGAAGAGAAATAAAAGTATAGAATGCATTTAAAATGGTGCTTTTTTTTTTTTAAATAAGTGTGTTTTTTAGTTTGGAACATGATTTATTAAATAAAGTAACTATTCAGCTTCATATTCGGCTTCGACCGAATAGTTGACAAACTATTTGGTATTCGGCTGAATAGTATATATACTATTTGGCACAGCCCTAATGTTTAGACATGGTAAGACTCGAATCTAGATAGACCTAGTGTTTTTACTTGGTTGGAGATGGGGATAGCGGTGCCGTCAATGACTATAGCTGTGTATTGTGGGTGGAGTTTGGCCAATCAGGTGGGTGCTCCTTCTAGGAGGATCTGTTTTTTCTCCATTTAGGCATAGACTGTTTGCCGCCATCCAATTCTGTATGATGGAGTAGATTTTATTCAAACCAATGGTATCCTGTTCAAGGTTACCTGATATTGGGATCAGTATTTGTTTATCGTCAGCGAAGTTAGTATATATTACTCCCATTGCGTCTAGAGCTGCAAAGAGTAATTTAGTGTTCACATTATAGAGCGTTGGGGATAAGCATGAACCTTGAGGAACTCTGTGGGACTGAGATGGGGTCAGCTGCTATGTCTCCTATGGCTACTCTGGATGTACGGTCTGAGAGAAATGATTTGGTCCAGGCGGTGGCTTCCCTGGAGAAATTAAAGTTGTTTGCTAGGGTTAGGCACAGTTTATTATGATCTACGTCGAATGCTGCGAAAAAGGAACAATGCATAATTTCCCTGAATCCCTGACCTCGTCCATCTGTTTTTTTTAGATCAAGCAAGGCTGTTTCGGTGCTGTGACCGGGGCGGAAGCCTGATTGTCTTTCCCGTAACAGTTGGTTATTTTCAAGATGGGATTGGACTTGGGTATAGGCAATTATATCTATGATTTTGAGTAGGAAGGGAACTGTGGTAATAGGTCTGTAGTTGGTGGGAATGGTGGGATCAAGGGTAGGTTTAAGGATGGGGTAACCAGGCTTCTTTGATGTTGATTGGGATGATGTTAGAGTTAAAGGAGGCATTAACGAAATTGGTGATGGTGGGTAGTAGTGTAGGGGCGCAGTCCTTAACTAGTTTAGCAGGGAAGTCATCTCCTTTGCAGTAAGAGGGTTTGAGTGAAGCTATAGTTTTTTGTACTTGCTCTACGGTTACTGGGGTGAAGTGGAATTCTGGCATGTTCCTTATGGGATATGTTGAGAGCAGAGGGGCTGGCTCTATGCTGGTACTTAGTATTTATTTATTTTTTTAATCAATTTTGTTTTGCAGAGTGGTTATTTTGGCAGCTAGTGCATCTTGGGTGGTGGTACAGCATGCTTTGCTTACTAGGACTACACTGGGGGTGTGGGAGGAGGGGGAGTTCCAATTCTTTAATGATGGCAAATATCTCTTTGCTATTTGAGGTGGTGTTGGTGATGCGTGAGTTGAGGGAGTTCGCTTTCTGTGTGTATACTTATAAGATTTGGATACTGTCTGAAGTTTTTTTGGAATCACTGGTGGGTTTTTTTCTGCACAGGTGTTCTAAAGCTCTTTTTTTTCTTCTGAGTTCAATGAAGTTGTCTTTGAAACTGGTATTGCTACGCTTATGTTTAGGTAGTTTAGATCGGAGAGGGGCTATTTCATCAATGGCTAACTTCAGGCAAGTATGATAGTGCGATGATATCTCGTCCTGGTTATGATCAACTGGAGGTTGCGTGTTAATTAACTTATTTAACAAAAGAGTTAGGTTGTCAGGGGTAAGTTTCCTTGAATTTCTCATCAAGGTGGGTAGTGTCTGGGGGGAGGAGTGGGGTCACTTTTTGTTACAATATTGAATCTGATGAGGAGGTGATCGGTCCAGGACATTTCTATGATGTCTTCTAGGACGACTGTGGTGTTCAGTGTTAAAATCCAGTCGAGGATTCGTCCTTTTGAGCGAGTTGGGCATTGGCAATTTGTTTAAATTGCATTTCTAAGAATGCATTATGGAAGGCTGTAGCTTTGAGGCCGGATTGGTCATTGTATCCCAGATTGATGTCACCTAGGAGGATACATTTAGTATTGGGTTTGAAGAGTGGGGAGATGAGCAAGGGTATTTGATGTCAAGGTTGTTGGTAGTGCTGGGGGCTCTATATACTATTAAGAAGCTAATAGTGGTTTTAGGGTCTATGGCTAGCTTAAGGGCTAAGAGTTCATAACCTGGTAGATTATCTGTTTTACAATCTCTGAACTGTAATATAGTTTTGGCGATGATGGCAACTCCGCTTCCTGTGGCCTCCTGGCGATATGATTTAAGTATAGTACAGTCCGGTGGTAATGCTAATGGGAGCAACGGGCCTGATGCCGAGTGTAGCTAGGTTTCGGTTATTACAAAGAAATCCAATTTATATTCAAAAATAAGGTCATGTATGTCAATGGCGTGTGCGCTTAAGGATCTGACATTGAGAAGAGCACCCTTTAAGGGTTCAGTGAGTGGGGGAGCAACTGATTTGGGTTGTAGGCGATGTTGAGGGATGTTGGGTGCTGCCTTGGTTTTTCTGGAGATCGTTTTTAGATTTGGGGAGTGCCTGTGCGCTGCCCTTGTTCATTTTGTGGGCATTGGTTGCTTGGTGGCTGGCTGTGTCTCTGTCGGTATACGAGATGGTATGGTTTTGTTTTTCTTGTGGTTCCTGATAGGGGTCTGGAGCAAGGGGGCGAGGTGTACGTTCTAGATGAGTCTATGGTCCCGGGCTATGCCTAGGATGGGCGTAGATGTTTGAGCTATGGGGGTGGTAGATGATGGCCTGGTGAATGCTGGTGTATTGGGCCGAAATGGTGTGGTGTCTGGGACAGAATGGACGAGCTGGGCCTGCACCTAGTTGGATGAACGCCCCCTTGGAGCAGGGTATCAAATCGATCATATTCGTGTGGGGTTGGAGAGGCATAGTGCCTTGATTGTGGTGTGTGGCTAGTTCCAGCCTAATACTGCGCAGTATTTGATGGTTGTCACACAAGGCTAATAATAGTATGCCTAATAGTGTACAGAGTGTTGTAGCTGTATATATGGGAAGTTTGTGTAGTACTAAGTGAGCGTTTTTTATTGGCATAGCTGCTCGAGCTGGGGTCCACTCTGGGAAGGGCGGTAAAAAGGCAGTGTTGTATATGGAGTACAGTGGTTCAATCATAGTAAAGCGTCAAAACACTATATCACTGTTTAATGCAAGATTGGGAGTGGTTCAACAATATATTTCTTGAATGGCTACACAGCGCTAATCTATACAGTATGACTAATATAGCATTTGGGTATAAAATCGGGAAATGCCCAAGGCAAGCGTGATTTAATATCGGCAAGGCAGGTGCTAACATGAGAATCAAATGAAGCAGGCACAACACCACCTGGTACACATGAAATTACTGCTGAAGTATTTCCGGTACACGGTACTTGATATAAACATGGTGCAGACCTTGGATTTAGTGCAAGCTTCCATTGCTGCTGCAGGAACCGAGTGCCAGAGGACAGAAACACCAGCATATAGTGCATTGTTTTTAAGCCGGACCCGAGCTCCAGGAAGATCCTCCTGACTCCCTCGAAGCATGGCTGACCAAGCCTGCGCCACCTCAGAGAGCTGGACCCAGGAAGCAAGGAAAGTCCACAAGGTGTCCAAGAACCACAGTGGCGCTATTCGCGAGAAGCTGAAACCACAAGTGCCACTGATCTGAACTTTGCCCATTGCTGCCGCCAACCTTCGAATCGTAGTGCAGGTGTCAGGTATCTTGATTGTCGTGAAGAGTATGGATCCTCAGTCCCCAAGTACCACAAAGAGAGAATACAAGATCACTCCCTATGCGATCATTGGGCCCACAGGTGGGTAGTCCTCAAAGCCCGGATCCACAGAATGTTGATAACCCCAAGACCGCTGCAAAGGAAAGCTTAGGTTAGCAATCAAATGAGCACAGTACACAAGAGAAGGGAATAGTTTCTTACCTGTAACTCCATTTCTCCAGCATTGGTATCTTTCATGGATTCACATGCTTAGAATATTCCCCGTCGTCAGGCTGGGAATCCTCGGTAAGTTATAGACATTTTCCATAGGAAAAATTCTGACACTTTTGTGTCCTATCTACGTCGTTTTGGTCCGCGCACATCGGCGCCACTAGGACGTAGAGGTATATATAGCCCCACCCCCACGGCTCCCTCAGATTTCGACCCCCAAAGTAGTATGGGGGGATTTCTGGTTTGCATGCTCAGGGGAGGCAGGCGGGAGCATGTGAATCCATGAAAGATACCAATGCTGGAGAAATGGAGTTACAGGTAAGAAACTATTCCCTTCTCCAGCATTGGATCTTTCATGGATTCACATGCTCAGAATAGATTGTATAGCAGTATCCCACAACATTGGAGGCGTGTATGCAAACCAACATCACAATAATCACAATGCATATTTACCATGGCAGCACATTACATTATAGTATGTTAACAGTGAAAGAAACAACACTTTAAAGCATAGTTGGGGCTTACCTTATTGGAACAGTTGACGTAGTACTGCACGCCCCATCTGTGCATCTTCAGCATGTTGCTGTGCGAGACAGTAATGCCGGGTAAACGTGTGTGGTACCGACCAGGAAGCCGCCTGGCAGATATCCCCCAGCGGAGTTCCGGACCACAGCGCCGTCGACAACGATGTAGATCTCGTCGAATGGGCCCTTGGAAGCTTTTCTAGCGGTTTTCCGGCCTTGGAATGACAATAAGAAATGGCCGAAGACACCCATCTGGATAGTCCTTGTTTTGAAATCGCTTTACCCTTAGCCGCAGGACCATAAACTACGAAGAGTTGTCTCGTGTCTCTGAAGCTTTGAGTGCGATGGAGATAAAACTTTAAAGCTCTTTTCACGTCCAATGTATGGAGAGTCTTCTCTGCCACTGAAGACGGTGTTGGAAAAAATGTAGGCAACACTATAGAAGCGTGTTTATGGAACATGGAAGGCACTTTAGGTATGAAATGCGGATTAGTGGCCAGCACAACTTTATTACTGAAAAGCCCTCAAATACGGAGGGTCGATCACTAGAGCTTGTATTTCTGACAGGCGACGAGCAAAAGTAATGGCCACCAGGAAAGCCAATTTCCAAGATAAAAATTTGAATGTCGACGACATTAGTTCAAAAGGGGCTTTCATCAGGGCTGCCAGAACCAGGTTTAGACTCCAGATCGGAGGAAACTTCTTCGTGGGAGGAAAGGTTCGAAACAACCCTTTAAGGAAGTGTTTAACTAGGCGGTCACTGAACAATGGAGTTGAATGCCTCTTCCGAGTAAATCTCGAGATGGCAGCCAGATGCACCTTTATGGATGAAACAGAGAAACCGTTTTTAGCCAGGAGCAACAAGTATGGTAGGAGCTGTTCCGGTGTGATCGTCAGCGGGACCAAACCTGGTTGACCTGCGCACCATATGCAGAACCTTTTCCATTTGTATGAATATGAAGCGTTCGTGGAAGGTGCACTTGCAGCTTGCAGAATGCGACGACAGTCCGCTGGAATCGCTAACGTGCCAAACTAACGTGCCAAACTCGGAGAAATCAGGAGCCAGGCCGTTAGACTGAGGCTGTCCGGGTCGTGATGCCAAACGACCCCTTTCTCCTGAGACAGAAGGTTGGGGATCTTCTGGAACCTCATTGGTTCTGCCGCTGAAAGGTGAAGTAGATCGCAGAACCACACTTGTCTGGCCCAATACGGGGCCACCAGGATCACCCGACATGGATATCTGTGGATCCATTGCAGAGTCCGACGGATGAGAGGGAATGGGGGGGGGGGAGGCATACAGAAACTTGCTCGTCCACTGGAAGGAGAACATGTCCCCTAGCAATTCTTGTTGTGGCCACCGACTCGCGTATTGTGAGCATCTCCTGTTGTCTCTCGTCGCCAAGAGATCGAGGGCCGGGTGACCCCATTTCGCGAAGACGCGGTGCAGTTGTTGGTCGTTCAGTTCCCATTCATGTAGACGGTTCATCTCCCTGCTGAGGGCGTCTGCTTGCACATTTTTTACTCCTGGTAAGTGGAACGCCAACAGATGTATGTCGTGTTGGAGGGCCCAATGCCAGATCTCCTGGGCTTCCGTCGACAGGATCCTGGAGCGAGTTCCTCCCTGCTTTCGTAGATAAAACATTGTTGTCATGTTGTCTGTCATGATTCTCACCACTGAACCCTTTATCTGTGGTAGAAAGGATTTCAGAGCCCAACGCACCGCCCTCAACTCTAGCAGATTGATGTGAAGGGCGGATTCTTCCGATGACCAACGACCCTGAACCTGTAGGGACTCCAGATGAGCTCCCCACCCAGTTAGAGAAGCATCCGTCACCACTGTCTTCTGGAACACAGGTTCCAGCAGGGGCATTCCCTTCGTCAGATGTATGGAAATTCTCCACCATTGAAGAGCCTGCACGAGCTGGCCGTTGATGGTCAACTTGTCCGACCAGCGCCCTTGACTCTGTGCCCATCGCTCCGCCAAGAATTCCTGAAGAGGCCTCATGAAGATGCGACAATTGCTGACCAAGGGTATGCAGGACGACATGGTCCCCAGTAAGGACATGTGCCTTCGCAGTCACATGTTGGTGCCGACCTGCCATTCCGATGCCTTTTGTTGCAGTCTGTGAATCCTTTCGAGGGCATGGCTTCACCAGCCCCGATTGTGTGTGGAACTCTACCCCCAAAAAGACCAAGGTCCTTGACGGCTTCAATGAGGACTTGTCGAAGTTCACTGCGAAGCCCAAACGTTGCAGGAGGGACATGGTGGCATCTAGGCTTTCTTGTGTCCTTTCCGGAGACAATCCCCTCACTAGCCAGTCATCCAAATAAGGGTACACATGGTGACCTTCCTTTCTTAACCAGGCTGCTATTGGAGCCAGACATTTGGTGAACGTCCTGGGGGATGATTTTAGCCCGAACGGGAGGACCCTGAATTGATAGTGGGTTCGTCCGACGACGAACCGCAGAAATCTTTTGTGTCGTCGACGCATCGGGATATGGAAGTACGCGTCCTGAAGGTCTAGCGACGACAAATAATCTCCGGGTTGTATCGATCGGATCACCTCCTGGAGCGTAAGCATTTTGAATTTTAAATTCTTGAGCATTTTGTTGAGCGCTCGTAGATCCAAGATGGGACGCCATTTTCCATTTAGTTTCTTGACGACAAAGTAACGGGAGTACACTCCATGTCCTTTTTGGTGGGGCTGAGCCGAGAACACCGGTGGAATGTGTGGTGGCTTGTCCTTGAACTGTAGAGAGTGGCCCAGATGAATCGTGTCCAAAACCCATTGGACTGTTATGCGCTCCCACTCGTCGACGTGACGAGACACTCGGCACCCCAGGACGTCCTGAAACATGTCATTGTTGGTTCTTGGCTTGTTTATCTTTCGTTGACGAAGGGTAGGCACCCCGCCGTCTGGAGGTTTGGTAATCTCTGCCTCGATGAGAAGACTGGGCCACACGTCTGTAGCCTTGGAACGAGTAGGAGGGTCTGCTGAAACCTCGGTCTCTAGATGACCCAAACTGGGAGTTACCCGAAGCCCCTCCGAAAGGACGAAAGGAACGGAAATTCCTACCACTCTGGAGGGCTCCGAGTGACCGCGCCGTGTCAGTATCCTCTTTCATGCCCTTCAAGGCCTCATCCACTTTTTCACCGAACAGTTGTTCCCCTTCACACAGCATATCCAAGAATTTATATTGCACCTCTGGTCTGAACGTAGTGCACTTGAGCCAGGCTTGTCGTCGTAGTACCACGCCATTATTGATTTGCTTAAATCCGGACTCGGCTAGGTCGACAGCAATGTTTATAGCATGGTTGGAGGCCTCTTCTCCTTCCCGCACTAGCAACATGGCAGACTTTCTATGTTCTTCGGGCAAATGCTCCAAGATAGGAGCCAGCCGGTGCCACATTTCCCTGTCATACCTAGACAATCGCCAAGGAGTTGGCTGCTTTAACTGTAGTCGCGCCGACCGACAGCACCTTCTTGCCAAAGGCGTCTTGCCTCCTGGCTTCGTTGTCCGGCGGGGTCATGCATTTATGTTGGGACCTGGCCTTTCTAGCCGCTGCCGCAGATACCACCGATTCCGACGAAGGTTGAGAAGTCAAGCACTTGGGAGTCTATTTCGGAGCTTTGAATTTCTTCTCCAAACAACCTTTTACTGACGGTTCCGAGAACGGATGACGCATGGTCTTCAGGCCCTCCTGCCAGACGTGGTCTAAAATAGGGATGGCAAATATTGATTTCCTTCTCTTGCCCATATGATCAAAAACAAAACAATCCTTTTTCTCCTCTTCAGGGACTAGGCCAAACTCAGCACATGCCTTACTCATCATGGCATGGAACGCTCCCACGTCGTCGTCAGGTGGTGACGGCTGCGCTGGACTTCTCGGAGCCTCCATTTCTGCTTCAGAGTCCCATGTTGGGTCCCTTGAGGGGGACAGTGAGATGTCTGAACCCGACCCTTCGCGGTCTGAATCAGAGTCCGGTAGTTCTTGCGGGCGAGGGCAATCTTCTGCAGCTTGTGAAGCGGCAGTAATCCAGGTCGTCGAGCGAGGAGCCGTGCCCAGCTCGTCGACGAGTGGCGTAGACTGTAGCCGTGCCGGGGCACTGGGCTGAGGTATCTGTGTCCAAACGCTGTAACAGCTTCTGTAGCGTATTTAGCACCTCCAAGGACAGAACCGCCTGGGGGTTCAGTAATGACGAGGTCATAGGGATGGTACCCCCACTTAAGAGCGTCACCGCACTGGTTGGTTGCAACCCCAGGTCGGTTGGGTGGGCGACCGAGCCACGTTCCTCGTCAGGCGACGAGATGGAAAAAGCCGCCTCTGGTTGCAGCAGGGCCTCAGGAGGACCGGGATCGAAAACCTCTGGTTGCCATCCCATAGACGGAACCACCGTCGATGACGATATGTTTCCTGCAGCCGCTGTCTGAAGCGTGGGTGGAGTCACCGATGACGCAGGTGTTGACGAGTGGGCCGTCGACGAAGCAAGTGGCGCAGGGCCTTGAGGTGTTCCCGCCGCTTTCAGGGCCGACTTGCTGGCCGAGGCCTCTCGACTCAAGGTAGACTTGGGACGGTCTCCTGAGGAGGATTTAGATGGTTCCTTTCTCTCCTTTTTAGACGAGGAGGAAGAAGACGACGCCTTGTGTGAAGAGGGGGCCTTCGAATGTTTTTCCGAATGCTTCTCTGAGGGGCGTTTTTCAGCAGAAGGCGCCTTCTTCGTCGGGGGTTCCGACTTACTTCTCGAGGCCGTGGAGCCCACCTCCGATGCCGGGTACGCACCCGCCCCGTCATTGAGCCAATCGACAAGGCGTCTTTTTCGCTCTTTGAGGGTCTTCTGAGAGAAGCCCCCACAGATTTCACATGTGTCCGCTGTGTGGCGAGGATGAAGACAGTAAATGCAGTCCATATGACCATCCCCCTTCGTACACCTTAAGACCGCATGTAGCACACGGCCGAAACAACGCTTTTCCAGACATTTTTTCGAGGAGAAAAAAAAAACAGTTGCAGAAGTAGAAAGTACAACCTAACCAAATAGCAGATACGCAAGGTAATCCCACCACTTTGGAAGACAGTTGAAATCTGGGGGAGCCGCAGGGGCGGGGCTATATATATATATACACCTCTACGTCCTAGTGGCGCCGACGTGCGCGGCCCAAAACGACGTAGATAGGACACAAAAGTGTCGGAATTTTTCCTATGGAAAATGTCTATATAACTTACCGAGGATTCCCAGCCTGACGGGGAATATTCTAAGCATGTGAATCCATGAAAGATCCAATGCTGGAGAAACTTAAGTATACAGGGGCTTACCTAAACAAGGGGTTGTTGTGACCCTATATCCTATGCTTGGTGTAGTTCCGTGGAAGATGACACGTGAGCAGGCTCTCCCCGATGGTAGATGGGAAAGGAGGAACAGCAGGTTGGGTGTGAACTCCAACCTCCCCGCCTGTAGTGACTGAAAGAGTGCTGGAATCACAAAGGCTGATGGAGCTTGAAGGCAGGAAAAAACAGATCCAGATAGGGCAGTCCGAGGCAGTCCAAATAACAATCCGAGGTCGAGTAAACAATTCAGGCAGTTTAGACAGAGTGTAATCCAAGAAGTCCGTAAAACAGTCCGTGATCAAAAGCCGTGAAACAAAGTATCCAAAGCACCGTACAGAGTCCTCCGAAGTGAACAGCTGTGAAGTTCACTGCATAAATAGTCACTGCCCCCGCGTCACATGATCTGCGAGTGAAGTGGAAGGAACAAGTTACTTACCTATAACTGTTGTTCTCCAGCATGGGTCTGGCATGGATTCAAATGCTCATGAATATTCCCAGTCATCAGGCTGGGAATCCTCGGTAAAGAAAAAATCAGTATCAGTTTTGTTTCTGATCTGTCTTTCGTAGTAGTAACCAATCACTGATCTCTGCGTCATACTGACCACAGCCAATGACTGCCCTCTACCTAAGCCCCGCCTCTGGCAGCCATCTTCAGATTTGGTAGCACGTGAAGTGGCAGTATGACCAAGTGAAGAGCCGCAGAGGGGTAGGTGGGAGGGTTCGCATGTGAACTGGTAGTGACGCCCTTGGACCACGAACCTGAGAAACTTTCAGTGTCCCTTTAGGATGGGAATATGGAAGTAGGCATCCTCCAAATCCAACGACGACAGGAAATCGCCCTCCTCCAGTTGACCCAGGACGTGTTGGAGGGTGACCATCTGGAACTTCTGTGCCTTGATGAATTTGTTCAGTCGTCGTAGGTCCAGGATGGGACGTCATCCTCCCGTCTTCTTCTTCACGAGGAAGTATCTTGAGTAAACTCCGGAGCCCCGAAGCCTCTTTGGGACGAGCTTGATGGCATCCTTCTTGAGCACCGCCTTTACCTCCAAGAGAAGTTGAGGGACGTGATGTTCTTTCCTGGCCACAGGGGGGACGCGCAGGCACCTCTTTAGAAACTCGAGCGCGTGACCCTGAGCTAGGGCGTCCAGCACCCAACGGTCGGTGGAGATGGACTCCCACACGCTGACGAAGCTCGTCAGCCGGCCTCCCACCTCCCACGGCCGGTTCAGTCCTGCTTCGACAAGGCTTTGCCGCCTTGTCCTCCTTGGCGACGACGGCGGGGTCCGCCTGACTTGCCTCATCCCCTCTAAGCTTCCGGTGACGACGAACGGGCCGCTTGACGGTAGCTGGAAAATCCACCGCTGGAACCTTTGGAGGCACCCTGTTTGCCTCTGCTGCTCCGAAAGGGCGGCCGCCGTTGCTGGAGAACCCCAAGAGCCCGGGCCGTCTCCGTGTCCGCCTTGATGGCTTGAAGGGAATCGTCCACTGTGTTCCCAAACAGGTTGTTTCCGTCGAACGGCATGTCCAAGACTCTGGTCTGCACGTCCTGATGGAAGTCAGTAGCCTTGAGCCATCCACGCCGCCTAAGGCACACGCCGTTGCCCAACTGGCGAAATCCAGTGTCAGCGATGTCCGTCGCAATCGTAATGGCGTGGTCCGACGCCACCTCTCCTTCCTGCAAGATCTCTAGGGCTTCTGCCCTCTTGTCGTCTGGTAGGAAGTCCAGCAGGGGGGCCAGTTTCTACCACAACTCCCTGTCGTAGCGGGCTACGATAGCCAAGGCGTTGGCCGCCTTAATCGTCGTCGCTGCCGACGAGATGACTCTGCGTCCCATCGTGTCTAATTTCTTTCCCTCGCCGTCCAGTGGGGAGGTCGACGTAGAGGCCGCGCCCCCCCGCTTTCTTCCTGGCCGCGGCGGAGACGACCGAGTCCGGGGTCGGCTGTGCCCGAAGGCACAAGGGGGCCGCGTCCGGGACCCGGTACTTCTTCTCGTACCGATCCCTTCTAGCCGGCGTCGTGGATGGGTTCTTGAGGAGGGCGAGGCCCTCATCCCAAATATCGTCCAGTAGAGGTACAGCGAGTACCGTCTTCCTCTTGGCCTCGCGCCGTTGATAAAGGAACCCTTCCTTCTTCTCTTCCGGGCAGAGCTGGAAAAGCTCGGATGCTCTGGCGATCATGGAGTGAAACGATCCAATCTTGTCGGGCGGGGAAGCCCGGGTGGGAGGTGACGATGGGAGATCCTCGTCGTAAACCTCGTCGTCTGTATCCGTCGCGGCCATGTCAGTCCCCCTTATCATCCCCACGTGTCGTGGACGGGGAGGAGGGCTGTACAGGGCGCGATGGCTGACAAGGAGGTGGAGGATGAATCCTTCTCTTAGGGGGAGGGCTCCCAGAAGGGCCTGGCTCCGGGTCCCCCGTCGGGAGCGGTTCCTCCGTTGGTGGTAACGGCAGTCTCGTCCTTATCTCCGAGCATAAGGACTGTATAGCCAACAAAATGGCCGCCGAGTTGTCTTGCGGCACTGGTTGAGGGGAGTCCAACGGGCAGTCAGGAGCCCCGTCGGCACCCTCGACGTTCTCGTCGTCTCCTACGTCGGGGTCCCTCCCGACGGGCTGGTCTTCTTCCACGCCGACGCCATGGCTTAAGACTTCGATCAGCTCTTCCTCAGAGGTTGAGGCCGAATCCACGATGACCTCTTGCCCCCCCTTTTTCTTCTCCGTCTGAGGTTTCACTGGGGTCCTGTCGATGGGCATGAAAGAGGACTCCCTCCGCGGTGGCAGGGAGACTCTGGGCCCCGAGGTCGCCACCACTGGTCTAGCCTCCACAGGCTGAGCCAGGGCCGCCGCGACTGTCTCGATAGAGGCCTTGGGCGGATGGATTAAGGCTTTCACCACCTTAGGTGCACTCACCGCCTTCTCCTTGGGGGGAGGGTCACCGCCTCGCTCCACCTCCGATGGGGCCTTCGAGCTCGACCGGGGTCTCTCCAGGAGCTTCGCCAGGTGCTCGGCCTTCCTCTTACCCGAGCCAGAGCGTTGGCTCGTGGTTGTTGGCGCCGAGGAGGATGCGCCCGGCCTGGCGCCCGTAGAGCCCGACCGTTCAGCGCTCCCGGTGCCAGCGGACTCGCGGTGCTTGGCCTTCTGTTGGACCCCCGTCGCCGGGACGCCCTCAAAGGTCTTAGAAGACCGCTCGGACGACTTCTTTTTGCCTGACGGGCTCTTCCCTTCCAGCCAGTTGGCGAGACGTTGATGGCGGTCCTTTAGGGTCCGCTCCGACATATTGCTGCAAAACGCACAGTCCTTCTCCACGTGCGTCTGGTCCTCATGTAGGCAGTAAAGACAAAGGGAGTGTTCGTCCTCCTTAAAGACATTCTGAAGCTGGCATCCAGGGCAGACCCTGAACAGCTTTCCGGGCGTCGAGCTTCCCTTCTCCTGAGCCATGTCCGAGATGGGCCTGAGAAACTTCTGGAGTCCTCCAAAAGCGTGGCTCGAAGAAATCTTCACCCTTGAGGGGCGTAGACTAATCCGACACGGGTCCCCGTTGATCGGAGGAAGAAACGGTGGAGCTCGAGGCTCTTTTGGCCGAAAAAAGAGAAATTTTTTGAGAAAAAACGTGAAAAATAGCACCAACGCTCGAGAGCAATAGCACGAGGATCCCAACACTTGAACATGCGGTAAAAATCTGAAGATGGCTGCCAGAGGCGGGGCTTAGGTAGAGGGCAGTCATTGGCTGTGGTCAGTATGACGCAGAGATCAGTGATTGGTTACTACTACGAAAGACAGATCAGAAACGAAACTGATACTGATTTTTTCTTTACCGAGGATTCCCAGCCCGACGACGGGGAATATTCATGAGCATGTGAATCCATGCCAGACCCCATGCTGGAGAATAGCGCGTCATGTGACCCAGGGTTGTGCCACGTGACAGCTGGATTTGTCCCAGTGATTGCCATAGCGACTGCCCTCACGCAGCATCCGACAGACGCCACTGAAGCTGCCAGCGGACGAATGGGGAATCCCCGTGCCTGTGTGAGCGGCACGCTCGGCCCCTGGGATAAACCCGCTCACGTGTCACTCCCCGAACATGGGTAAGGGGTAATGAGGTTGGGGGCAAAGTGACTGATGCAGTAAAAATGTTGCCTGGCCTAGATGTATGAAAGATGGGACGAGGTGAAAGCGTGACAGCAGGAGTCCCCAGACGTCTTCCCTCTTGTCCCCACGACTGAGGCCAAGGAACAACAGGATCTGCCGAACTACAACAGGAACAGAAGCCAGCTGGATCCATTTCTTCAGACCTAAGGTACTGAGAACTAAGGGTTACTTACCTCTTGTGTAGCTTGCTTGCTCTCAGTCGAGACTTGCATTGGCTGCCCTTTGCAGAGTTGCTTGCAGCTTTACCCATCACAAGCCTCCCAGATTGTGGCCCAACAGTGATTTCATTTTAAACAAAACTCTTAACATTGTGCAAGACTTTTTACTTGCCTTCAAAAAGTGCTTCCGCTCCCCTAGACTTTGCTCAAGTGACATTGGCTGTCCCTGCTCCCTGAAAGACTCTTCTGTGTTTTAACTATCCCTCCAAAAAGTCATACATTCCTTGTATAGCTGGGTATTAGAACAGTTTTTCTGAAGTGCTAACCAACTTCATCAAAACCATTCAACTGAGGCAGTCCAAGACTCTTAGTGTAAGGCTGTACCACCGGAATTCGTTGGTTGCGTAGACAGAGCAGGCAGGCTTATCTTATGAGGGAAGGAGGGCACTATCTATGTAAAAATAAATTATTTAAATACAGGAAGGCCCAGATAAATCTAGGGGTAAATAAGTACTATCACACATTATATGTAATCACAATTATAAAAACACAACACAGACCCAAGTATAAACCTTATTTGAAATACCAAACACTAGTTCTAGGTAAGTCAAAACCTTTTCATACACATTCAGTATAGGTCACACCTATTCTTGGAGAGTAAAAACCAATGGTTATTTTCACAATTACTTTTAGTAATGCAAGGGCAGTAGACCCTACCCCCGGTAGACCCTGTGTAGAGTGTGCCGTGTACAGTGACTCAGTACAAATCACACAATCAGTCAACTGGACAAAATACTACACAGTTATACTAGGTGAGTAAAACCCAAGGATGTCATTCAATTACAGGTGCTTTTGAGATCAGTGAAACACAGATTGAGAAAAGCAGTAACTCTTGTAACACAGCTAACTCAAGGTACGTAAAACCCATATATTTTTTATAACTCTCAAGGAGTCCAGGTTAGATCTTTCCCAACTATACAAGTGACTAATATAGGACTATAAGGGACCGTTAGAACCACAGACTCTGGGTTAGATAGTACAGAGAAAGTAAACCCTAATGTTACACTTTACTGAATGACTCAGTTATTCTAGGCAGGCAACAACCTACTACAGACTTATTCTGGGCAGGCTAGTAGCAAGTCGGGGGAAGCAAGACCCAGTTGGGGGACACTCGTACAATTACCCTGCAGAATAATCTGGTGAAACCAACACATTACTTTTGGGAAGAGGGACAACCTAATCACAGGTGAGTAATATACCTTCAGATCTACTCTCCATTAGAATGGCAAACCAGTTTCTAAGGAAAGAAAGAGGTTAACCATACTTTTAAGAATAGTGTATCACACATCCAAGGCAAGTAAGAACTTTTGTAACTGTTCATTCTTAGAATTACAGCAAGTAAGTCACTTTTAAATACGTATTTTCTTTTAATGGCAAGAGGCTCAATCCCTTAAAAGTCTATCCCTTATTCTTGGAGCAGGAGTGTTCTCAGTGGCAGAAGGGGGCGGGGGGTCACTAGGATCTAGTGTCCACAGGCAGTGTCAGGCTAGGTGCTTAAGAAGCAAAACTCAGAGTTCCTTAGGGAGACTGGGCGAGGGTCCAGGGGCTTCACAGAAGACACCCTTAGTAGGATTCTAGCAGTGGGACTGGGTGCACTGGATGAGAGGCCTCGCCATTAGAGAAAACACCCCACAGCTACACAGAAATCCTAAGAGACTTAAGGTAAGTGCATACCCAAGCCAACACAGTACCTCAGCATTGAAGGAGATTTTGCATCAGGAGGACCTCAGGGTCTGCAGCCAAATACCTGGTCAGTGGATTCCTTGTCATGGTAACTGATAAAACCTCAGAAGGAACTTTGCAGCAGGGATCGATGAAGGGCTACAGCAGGTTCCGGTTACACAGCAGGCTCTCCGGTCGCTGGAAATCGATTCAGCTGATTTTCCTTAATCATGCTCTTCGGTTCCAGTTTCAGTGGTCGACTACTCTTCAGCTTCCAGGGTCGCAGTATTTCACAAGAACTACAAACACAACCTCTGCATTCTCTCCCCGCATTTTACAACAGGGGACAGTCTGGTTGTCCAACCAGGACAATCAGCCCCCGCACTGGGATTTGACCCTATTCAGGCAAGGAGGAAGACAAAGGGCTGTGGAGTTTTGGACTCCTTCCTCGCTTCCTGCCCTCACAAGCAGACTGGAGCCTGGGCGGGGAGTCCAGGGGACTCCCGCCGAAGATAAAACACCACAAAGGAATTTCCCGCCCTGGATGTCAGGGGAAGGAACAAGAAAGGACAAGAAACACTAAACTGGTGAAAAAAGAAGACAGGGGCCATTTTGGTAACATGAGCAACCTTAAGTGCCTGTACTGCAGCTGTGAAGACAGCCCGCGGTAAAGGTGCACCAAATTAATACAAGGTATCACTGCCACCAGCCATTGAAGGTAAGCTTGTCCCTGTAACAGAACTGTTACAGTGGGAAAGGGGATACATTGTATCTCCCCAGCACTCCACATAAGATAGGCTGTGCTGGTTTCACAAAATAAAATGTAAAAAGGGATCCAAAGATCCGTTCTACCCTTGGGAACTGTAGTTCACCCAAGGTTAGCAAGAGAAAGTTAAAAGGGGAGCCCCTAGGGCAACCCAGCAACAACCGGCACTTATTGCCAGTAAGTTAAAGAGGATAACTTTAAAAATACACTATGGAGAGTCATGACATCCATAAAAAGAGTTAATTCTGCAAGTGTGGAAAAATGTTCCCACAGAGGTATTAAGGAAAAATATCCCACTAGTAAAGCAAAATGTTCTGGGGTTGACCCAGGTCAGGAAGATTTACCAGTTCTGTGAAAATCTTACCCAACACTGGGAAAGGGTTAATAAAAATTGCATTGGGGGGTTCAAAAGTGCTTACCTGTTTGAGAAACTTGTTAACCATCGTTTCCTTCCCTAACCTTTTACTTTTTGCCACAATTTCAGTATTATCATTTAAGTGTGAAAAGTGATATATTGATGTCCACAGTATCCCAACTATTGAAGTCGCCTCAGGGTGTAGCAAAATCGGCGTACCATCCCAAAAGGGTATCTACTTACTTTATTGAACTGTAAGTGTATTTTGAAGTGTATTTTTATTGTTGCCAATTGCTACCTTCTAAAGAAGGCTTATTTTTGACTGTTACATTAATAAATCATCTTGAGTTTAAGTGTTATTGTCACTATCAAACTATGTTGCAACCCTACAGCACACACTGACCCCTCTTGAGATAAGCCTGGCTGCTCAGTCACTCTACCAACTTGTGTAGGACAGACGTATACCAAAGGGTGGGTTACATATTGGTAAGGCTGGTGTTGTCCCTCACAGGGTTACTACATACAATCTTGCCCAACACCAGGGGTGCAGACGAAGACAACGAATTGGAAGACTTCTTCCTGGCGGCTGCCGAGAAACTGAGTCCGTCGATGGTTGAGACCGCAGACACTTGGGCGCTGACTCCGGCACCCGGTACTTCTTTTCAAGTCTGTCTCTCTTAACTGGGGCTGAGGCGTGGTTCCTCAGCAGCGCCAGCCCCTCATCCCAGACGTCGTCCAGGAGCGGTACTGACAGGATGGTCTTCCGTTTTAACTTCCCGGTGCTGATGCAGGAAGCCCTTCTCCAGAGTGAGCTGGAAAAGCTCTGACGCACGGGGCATCATGGAATGGAAGGATCGCACTTCTTCTGGTGGAGAAGCCCCCGGCAGCGGTGACATCCTGCCATAGTCGCCGGTGTTCGTGGTCACCCTGTCCGTTCCCGTCCCCCTAGGAGGGGAGGGCAGCAACGGTTGGAATGGAGGTGTAGGGCGTTTTCTTCTTCGGCAGTGGTGGCCCCGGTGTCAACGAGGTAGTCGCCAGTGGTGTCGCTAGTGGTGCCGTTCGCATCCTCTTCTGAATCAGAGACACCAGTGTGTGGAGGGCCAATGGAATATCCTGCGACAGATCTCTGGGAGGTGCCTGGGGAGCAGGGTCGCTGGGCCCAGCACCAATATAGTCATCCCCGTCGACGTCATCATCGTCATCACCAACCTCCTCCGGGATGGTGTGGACGGAAAGTACCTTCTCGTCAGACGAAGAAAGATCTGTGTCCTGGAGTTCTTCCGCCCCCTCCTTTGAGTCCTGAGGGGTGGGTCTCGGGCTAAGATTCGGCATCCTCTTCTCCCGAGTCTTTTCTACCTGTTTGCACGAAGCCTCAAACCTGGGAGGAAGAGCCACTCTGGCCGCCACCGGGACACCCTGGACCGGGTCAGCCCCTTTCGCCTTCGAGAGGGCGGCAGCAACCATCTCGAGGGAAGAGGACATTTTGGCCTGGATTACCTGGGCCTTCACGGGCAGGTCAGACACCTTGTCCTGCTTGGCCTTCTCCGGTTTCTTCCATAGCTTCCCTGGCGTAGCTGACTCTCTTGGACGAACAGCTGGAGCGGTGGCTGTAGATCGAGAAAGATGGAGACGATTAACGTGCCCTGACCGTCATGGGACCCATTCGCGCTGCGACCCCAACGGAAGAGGACTCTTAGTGCTTGGCCTGGTCTTTGGCCCCCACGGATGGAGCGCCCTCAAAGTACTTAAAAGCACGCTCGTGTTGGCTGGATCCGGAAGAGGCTTGCCCCTGTGAACCACCCGGGGCAGAGGCCATGGCCTTGAGCTATGTCACCAACCGGACTTGCCGATCCTTCATTGTGAACTTGGAGAAGCAACAACAGATCTCACAATCTTCTTCCTTGTGCCTCGTGTAGACAATACAGGCACTGGGAATGCCTGTCATCCGTGAAAACATTCCGCAAACCGCAGCTGGTGCACAGCTTGAAGAGGGAAAATCTGTCCTTCTCCTCTGACATGTTCCAGCGTGGTGCAGGCCTGATGAACTTCTGGAAGCTTCCAAGAAGAAACAAACACTCAACTATTTCTGCCCTTGAGGGGCGATGAAAGATGCCAGAAAACTGATCCGCCGTTAATCGGAAGGATAAGCGATGGAGCACATGGGCTCAATTGAACCGAAAACAGTTTTCCTACCAAAAAACTTGGAAAAAGAAAACGTAGAAAGCTCAAAAAAGGAAACGTGAGGACTCCCAACACTTGAACGTGCGGTAAAAATCTGAAGATGACTGCCAGTGGACGGGCTTAGGGAGAGGGCAGTCATTGGCTGGGGGCCATTAGGACCCAGGGCTCAGTGATTGGTTTATAGTAGAAAGTTTATAAATGAAAGTGAAACTTTTCTTTTACCGAGGATTCCCAGCCCGACGACGGGGAATATTCATGAGCATGTGAATCCATGCCAGAGCCCATACTGGCGGACCCACCTTTTGGTATAGGTCTGTACTACACAAGTTGGTAGTGTAACTGGGCAGCCAGGCCTATCTCAAGAGGGGTAAATGTGAGCTGTAGAACTGTACAAGTGAAATCTGTAAATATTAAGTAGACAAGTATCAATTATACTCAAGGTTTCAGTTATAAATAGCTATTTAATTAACAATTTTTAAATAAGCCTTCTTTAAAAAGACAATTCGTTGTAACAATGTACATGGATTTTAAAATTAATTTTTAGAATCAAAACAAGCTAGTGGATAATCTTGGGAAATGCTTCTTCCACAATTCCTACACCCTGAGGTGACTTCAATCACAAGTACAGTAATGGCATTTATATATCACACTAGTATACTTTGTAGATTCTGAGGTTGTAGAAAGGAAAGGTAAGGGAAAATAAAAAAAAAGTTATAGTTTCTCAGCAAATGTGAGGACAACTAAACCTTCCAATTAAATCTAGATAAGTCTTTCCCAGCAGCAACAGTATACAACAAGCTACCACTTATGGGGGACAAATGGAATCAAAGTCAATGGGCTATGAGTCTTCATGGAGCCAGGACAGCCAAGGTTATTTAGTGCACAGTCTATGGATCTGATGCACTTCTTAGATCAAAGTCTTGCAAAGTTAGAGAGTGGTAGATACATCAATTGTAGGGTCACAAGCTGTTAAACCTGTGTGAAGAGAGTTGGAATCAACACAAAAAGAAGGTAAGCCAATGCAATTCCCAAGTGAGAAAAACGCAGCCACAGGCAGCGAATTAAGTACCCCTACCCTAAACAGTACCTCTGGTTAAAAGAATAGTGGTCCAGCTGGATTCTGTCTTGCTACAGCGGGGCAGACCCTTGTTCCTGAGCCTCAGTCATGGGGACAAGAGGGAGGACATCTGGAGGGCTCCTAAGGTGGTACTTGGGAGGTTCTCAGCAGCTATGGCCCGTTTTCGGTTCAGCAGCACTTTGCAGTTTCAGCACTTGGGAAACAGCACTGATGCGGATCACAGAGGGACTTCCTTTACTCCTGCACTCTGGTGAAGTGACTCTGGATCTGGATCCAGGACTCTGGATCTGGAGGTCCTGCTTCTGCAGGGCTGAGCCAGGCGGCTTCTGGAGCTTCTAGCCAGATTTGTTACTGCTGCGGACGTTTCACTTCACTACGGACACAACCCCTGGCATTGGGCTTCTGAAGCAATGGAGAGGCACAGCAAGTCTGGCATAGGGGTGCAGTGGAGTTAGTCTCTGGATTATTTGCTCCCACTAACCCAAGAGGGGGCGTTGTTCTGTCCAGAGCTTCTCTGCCAGGGTGAAAAAGGAGTTTCAGCACATCAGCAGGGCTTCACCGGGCAATTCAAACGTCCAGGAGGTTGCAGCAAGCTTCGTTCAGGGTTTCTTCATTGGGTGTTTCACCCAGTGGTCTACTCTGCCTATGGTCCCAAAACCCTTGCCTTTTAAGCAGGTTTCTCCCATTCATGCACAGCCTAAGCTGTCAATCACACAGCAGGATGGCTGTCCCAATAGGACAGTCAGCCAGCCGATCAGGACTAGTTGCATTCAGGCCTTCCTAGAGACAAATGACAGGGGAGTTTCGGCACCCTGCCTCACATCCTGCCCATCCAGGCACTCTGGGCGGGAGCCCGCCAAAGGCAAGACAAACATAGGGCTCAGACATGTTTCAACACACAGAATAAAACACAAAAAGACCTCACAAACTGAAAATGGTGAAAATAAGAAGACAGGGGCCATTTGGACAAAATGGTCACCCATGGGTGCTGTACTGCAGCTGAGGGTTCAGCCTGTGGTAGAAAAGCACAATGGTAGGAAAAGGTAAAGCACTGCCACCAGCCATTTAAAGTAGTGAGGGTAACATAAAAATGTTACATGAGAATGTAGGATAAGGGGCTACTAGGTAACCCCCAGCACTCCACATAAGATGGTGTGTGCTGGACCTGCAAATGTAGTTCACACAAGAAAATGTTATTTAAATCTTATGAGAAATCTAAAGGATTTCTCTGTGACACTGCACTGAAGGGGCTGTGTGCCACCATACAAAAAGCAGATGCCTATGGAGGTTGTCAGACTCCAAAAACAGTGAAAACACAAAATCCAAATCAGGTCAAAACATGAGGGTGAGAAAAAGGTCACTCACTCTAGCGTTAAAAATTAAAATGTCCCAAGTCCAGCAAAAGAGCTGGGTCTCCCCAAGGTTGAAGGGAATTAGCACAGACATGAGAATTCTATCTAACAGATGTGCAGCATGGTAATACACCTCTGCTGAATCGGCCTATATAACAATTTATAATGTCACAGGCTGATCCACTAAGTGGCAAAGGATTGTAAGGAAAGTTAAAAAGAGCAACGTTACAAACAAGGGCATTATACATTTAGTCACATGAAAATAGAAACGTTATGCAATTCTGTAATAAGGGAATCTTAATAATTCACAGCATCTCAAACATTTCTCAGGTAAATTGTACTGATTTAAAGTGAAGTTGTTCAGGGTTTTTATTCTACCTTAAAGACGAAACAGGGACAGAGTGAGAAAGGAAAATGCCATTAACAAAATGTGCTGCTTTACTCTAGGCAGAACTGGCTTTCAGAACAATAGAACACCCAAAACTTGCTATTTGACAACACCCACAAAGCAAAACAAATACTTTGTGCTCACATGGACTCCATGGTCCATAATAGTTCACTTGACAAAAAATCTGAAATGTTATTTTGATATGCTCCACGAGAAGTGGCGGTCTTTTTCTATATCAAACTGAGAACATCATATTCTTACCTTGGTTGACCTTTGCAGTTAAGTCCTCGAAAAGATCAGAGTCAACAGCGGAGGCCTGAGCCCTGGACCTTTGTTTCTTGGTCTCTTCCAGCACATAATCATAGATGGCGAGACGGTCAGCTTGAGTGAGGTCGCAAATGGCATGCTTGTGATTTTGGGGAACTTCGGGAGGTTGCAAAGAGTAAGCACCTACATCAGGAAACAACCATCAGCACTTTGAAATGGAAACCTATAGCAGGACAAACTAATGCCCTACTTCGTGGGCACATTCTCAAATGCACAGAAGCACAAGATGCAATCTTGAGAAAAAAAACAACAGGTTTAACTGAAAAAAGAAAAAATGAAATCACACATTTGCTAAATGTAGAAGACCATTTAAGTCAAACGGGCAGTTAAAGAAATACAAATGTGTTTATCCCGTAAGCAATTCCAAAATGACTAGTAGATGTAGTCCAAAGTAGCACCCATTCTAATCGTTTGTAAAAGTGTACCACGTAGACCATGTTTTACCATTTGTTCACAATCCATGCCCTTTATCGCATCCACCCTTTGTTTGTGCAAACTCCGAATTCTGTGCTTCAACGTGCAGAGAGCAAATAAAAGCCCAGGAACCAGGAATAAAGCAAGGGATGCACTGGGCATCTTATTTTGTTTTTGATTCATCAAAATAAATAGTTAGCCACATATTCGGCCAAAGCCAAACAACATTGTCTTCAAAACAATTCTCAAACTTGATAAAAAATAAAAGTGTAAATTAAGAAGTGTTTTAATTCATTTGTATCGCCATACCTTATGTAAACAAATTAAAACAAGTCAGAACATAGCAAGTTATCAACAAGCAAAAGAGTGAGCGCAATTTTTCAAAAAAGCCAATTCCTTTAACAGCGTTTGAAAAATGGCAGCTTTGACTACTCCACTATGTTTTTATGAAAGTATTCAGACAAAGTCAATACCTGAACCTTAACGTCTATTAGAAGGGCTTCCGTACACCAATAAATATATATTTGGGTGCATTGAACGCCAGCGGTAAATGCATCCAAACAAACAATGAAGCCTACATAACATACAGTAAAAGTACAGTCTGTTTAGACGTCACCAAAATCCAGTACAGTTGCAGACAATCTTAACAGGATTAGTTGTTTAATGAGGGTGAATAGAGACTTCCAAAAGGAAACCACTACAGTGGAAATTATATTTTGAAGTAAAAGCGACCTTGTTCTGTTTAAGAATGTGTTATGGCATAGTATCGGAATAGGAAAGCTTATGACAAAGAAATTGCTGGCACGTAGCATTCAGTGTGGCTTGTGATGTGTCCGCGCTGCGGAGCGGCGGAAGTAGCTTCTGGCCAGACCATGAGCCTCATCACGAGTTTGCAGTAACCCTTAAATGCGGCGTAATGCTATTACCGCCAAATTTAAGGATCTGCCAAATCACGGCCTCGGCGGCTCTCCCCCCCCCAATCCGCTGCAATTTTGCTGATTTTCGGCGACATTCCCGCCGGCGGGAAAACCGCCGGTGGTAATAGCGTGAACATTTCCCATTGGGCCCAATGGGGAATGGGAACTTACCGTTCCGCCAAACCTGTGATCCGGCGCGAATAGCGCCGGGGGTTTGGTGGTAGGGCTAATCGCCCCGGTGGTAATACCGCCAGTGTTAGCGGGAAACTCGTGATGAGGCCCCATAGCTAAAGTGGAGCTTAAATCGCCTGCATAGGAACTGCCCTAGACTAGACCAGATTTGACAACTGCAGGGACATAGTGCGAGTGCTGCCACAGTGGCGGACATTTTAATACGTGCATCACAGCAAATAAAGGCAATAGATATTATATCAAAATTAATCAGTGTATTACTAAGGGCATAAGAGAGCCAGAACTACGCACATGTGTATAGACCTCTGTTATGTATAAAAACTCATCAAAATCAGATCTCACTTAAATGTAAGTTTCCTCACGTATAGCCATATAGTTTTCATATGTATGAGACTTCTAGGATACGTACACTGCGTACATGTGGGAAATTTAAAACCTTCAACACACAAGCTCGTACGCCATAAGTGCCACTATGCTACACTACCCAAAACGAAAAATATTTTTAAAACGTTTAAGTTAAGGTTATGCTAACAAAACGTAAAGTTTACCAAAAGTAGAAATAAAGTGGAGGTGCAAAATACTGCAACAAATTCAAACTTAACACTTTATTAAGTTTGGATTTGTAATGCTAAAGAGCAAGTGTTTGTACCATAACGTTATTTCTACTGTTTGTAAATTTAAGATTAACCTCAACTCTTTAATGCTCGACCTCCTCTAGCCGTTCATCGAACCTTATGTATTTTATTGCAGTTCTTGAACGAGTGCGTCAACATTGTAGTATTCTGCAGATCACTCAGTTTTTAAGAAATTGACGTTGGGGTGATCGAGTTGGGGCAAAGTCACAAATTGGCTACTTCAAGATATTTGCCTGATGCGAGTCCACTGCCAAATTCAAGACAACAGTGTGAACTAAGTAGCAACCGGGACAGCGTACATTTCAGATAAAACCAATGTGCCCAGAGCAGAGGACCCTGCAAAACTGTGGCAGGAATATTCAGGACTGCATGCGTGACAAGTGAATCAAAGCTTGGTGCAGAAAACGGAGTGTCTGGTGCATCAAATGGAGAGATTAAGCAGGAGTGGCTTAGGTGGGAGGATACGCAGACTTCCCATGAAGATTGGGTTGGGGACCTGGTGGGAGGGCCAATGGTTCTGACCAGTATTAGTAAGACTATTTACACCTACATTTTACCACAGACCCAGAGGGACGATTGAGCATCATTTCTATAACATGTTAGGCTGTTTTTTTTTTAATAAATTCCACCCAAAGGACTCAGCTTGGCAATACGGAGCTCTAACTTCTACTATAAGTCTGTACCGCTCAATGTAGGCGTGCCTAGAGCAGAGCAGTCATGCTTATCATAGGAGGGTGCTATGATACAAGCATCAGAAATATGATTACAGTGAGTAATGTATCTGCTTAGATTCACATGCTATGCATAGGCCGACACTAGTGGTAGTCGCAGAGTTTTAAATTTGTTTTTGAAACTTCAAAAGGTATGTCGACAGGGCTTGCCAGTAATACTATCCCTAGTGTGGCATCAACTGTACCCATGGTCCATCACGGTCAGGGTCCCTCAGATTGTTTTGTTTCTGACATGAGGTAGCATGAAGTGTAGCGCAAGTACAGATCTAATAAAGCAGATAAGAAGCAATAAAGCCAGAAACCATCTCGGCACCTTCTACTCCGAGAGGAGGAAGGGTGGGCACATTTGAATCTAAGCAGATACAAGCATCAGAAATACGATTACGGTCAGTAATGTATCCTCGTGAGGCTTGTGGATCTGCTTAGGTCACATGCTTGGCATAGACTAGCGAGCAGTAACAGGAGGAGGTGGGTTATGAGAAGGTACAGCAGCAAATGGATGTTTTGGCACTGCTTATCCCATCTGTGAATCTGCGTCAATGCAGTAATGCTGAGTAAAAGGTATGTATGAACTCCATGTAGCTGCTTTGCAAATGGCGTCCAGTGGGACGTTTACAATAAAAGCCAAAGTCTGGTAGAGTGAGCTCTTGGTTTGAAAGGCAGAGTTTCTTTGATGGGGAATAGCAGAGCTGCTTGCATTTCATTATCCATCTGGACATGGCGTCATTTGAAACGTGATCACCTTCCCTGTCAGGTGCTATGGAGAGAGACAGTTGATTAAGCGGTCTTGTTTTGTTTACATAGTACAAAACTGCCCTCCTTACATCCAGTGTATGGAGGTTTTTCTCAGCTGAGCTTGATGGATTTTGAAAGAAAGCAGCTAGTTCAATGGATTGGTTAACATGGAACTTGGATAAAATATAGGTGTCTCAAGTAACACTTTGTCTTTGCGGATAATAAAGAAAGGGTCTTGCACTTACAAAGCTTGTAGCTCACCAACGCTTCCTATAGGAGGTGATGGCTCCCAGAAAAGCGGTTTTGTACATTAGGTTTCTGAGGCTGGCTTTGTTCTTAGGCTTGAAGGGAGGACCCATGAGCTTTGAGAGTACAACATTGAGATCCTAATCTGGAGGTGGGTTGGAAACAGGGGAAGGGGGTAAAGTCTCTTTACTCCTTCAATGAAAGCCTTAACCACAGGAACTTTCAACCAGGACACTTTGTTTTGTGAAGTGGTGTACGCGGACAGAGCCGCTAGGTGAACCTTGCTGGAGTTTAATACCAGGCCAGAATCTAGTGGAGCATGTAGTGAAGGAATACCTTCAATAGGGTTCACATCCTTCGATTGATGAACCTCTCCGTCACCCAACATCCCTCGTACCACCGCCACACAGTCTAACTTTAAGACACCTACCTCACCCTGCTCACCACCTACTCGCTTCAAATGCTCTAAAATATCTATCCTTGATGTTGAAGAAAAAAAAGTCATACTTTCACTCAAACCCTCCAACTGCCAGGGCAACCCTGTCCAGCCCAGCTTATTAAGGACGCAGAAAGGGACCTAGCCCCCTTCTTCTCCAAGCTCATTAATGCCTCATTTGCATCCAGCATCATCCCCGCTACCCTTAAAGAATCATGTGTGCTCCCTTTACTAAAAAATCAAACACTTGACTCCTCAATACCCAGTAATTAATCGGCCTATCACGACCGTACCCTTTCTATTAAAAATTCTCGACAAGGTCGCCTACACACAAATTGAGAAATACGTGGAACTACACCACCAGCTAGGAGCACGCCAATCTGGTTTCCGTCCACAACACGGCACAGAGACAGCCTTCATACACTTAAAGACCCAAGTCGATGAATTAAGGGACAAAGGGAAATCCACCCTCCTCCTCCTCAACCTCTCTGCTGCATTTGACCTTGTTGATTACAAGGTCCTATGCAGCCACCTAGACTCAGCTGCTCACTTCTCTAGGGAAGCCATAGCTTGGATTGAATCTTTCGTAAGCAAAAGGACCATGCAAGTATTTTCGCCCTCAGCAGCTGCAGACCCTATCCCCACGCTATACAACTTATTTACTAAGCCACTTTTTGACGATCTGGACGATCGTGTTATCACCTACACTAACTATGCAGATGATACACAGATTCTCCTCCCACTTTCAGGGGATTATGTTAAGGATTTGGTCTTGGTAAAAAGGGTGCATATCATCAACCAGGCATGGATGGCTAATCATGGTCTATGCCTGAATGATGACAAAACAGAGCTCATCATCCTCGGCACATCCACCAACCTCAAACTAGAGACTGAATACGCCTCCTTCATAATTGACGGCAACCTCATCAAAGTGGCCAGCGAGGTTAAAACACTCGGCTTCTATCTTGACACCACGCTCTCCTTCACCAAACAAGTTAACACGTTGGCTTCCACCATCGGCTACCCGTGTAAACTCATCAGAACTGGTAAACCCTTCTTCTCAAACAGTTGTATAATCCTGGCTAGAACCCTTATTCTGTCCAGGTTCGACTATTGTAATGCCCTATATATTGGCTCAAACAAAACAATCGTCAGGAAAACACTCCAAAACAATGCCCTTAGAGCGGCCCATGGAGTAGTCAGGGGAGACCATATCTCAGATCAGGCGGCAAAATAATTGGCCCTCTACAAACGACAAAATCAAACTGAAAATTGCATCACTCACCTATAAATCTTTGAACAACGCTGCCCCTAGCTATCTCACTGAGATTACAGAAAAGGACCTCCATCAGACCTTCCAGACTAGCCCACAGCAATTCCCTCCTTGTCCCTAGATTTAAACTTTCTAAGGTAGGAGGTAATAGCTTCCCTACAAAAGCAGCCCAACTCTGGAACTCCATGCCGTCTGCAATCCGTGAAGATCTAACCCCAGCCGTGTGTCCACTAGATACAAAATGTCATCAAATGGACAGTAACGAAATGTATAACTCGATTGTCTCCTGCTAGCCTGTTATTCTATGCATGTATGTATGTATCTGTATTGTTAATTTATCTATTGTGTAACTAAGCTGAGACCCTACCTGTAACCTTCGTGCCCTGATACCATCGGGTCTGGAGCATGTTACAAATGAATAAACAAACATATTACACATCTTTATCATTTATTTAAGTAGCAGTGCCTGGTGTTAGGTTTGCGTGCTATAAGGATTTCCATACACCTTTGAGGTCATTTTAAAAGTCCAAATTCTATGACTTCAGGAGCCAAGCTGTCAAGTTCATACAGTGAGGATGTGGGTGGAACGTTGTCCCCCCAGGGCTGGGACAGCATGTTGTGGGGGCAAGGGAGCTTGATTGGTTCGCATATCGCCAGTTTGAGAAGATGTGTAAACCAAGGTTGTCTCGCCCAGATAGGAGCAACCAAGATTAGAGTCACTTGTTCCTGGTTCATTTTGTGCATTATCTTGCTCAGGAGCGCTGTAGGTGGAAAAGCTCAAGCAAATTTCCCTGACAAGCTCATCCACAGGGTGTTCACTTTGGATCTGGGCTGGGGAAACCTGGATGTGAAGTCTGGGCAATGTGCGTTTAGACTTGTGGTGAAGAAGTCTAAAGGAAGATAACCCCAGAGGGAGAAGACATTGTCTAGGATTCCTCTGTTGAGTTGCCACTCGTGTTCCTTGGGTAGAGGATCGCTGCTTAGGGAGCCTGCAATAGAATTGAGTTCCCCTGGAACAGGTTGAGACACTAGGAACATGTTCCGCTTGACTTTTTTTAAGATAGCCTGGACAGACTTGGAGAGTGTGTGCCTCCCTGCTTGTTTATGTAAAACATGGCATGGTGCCCTCTGTGAGAACTTGCACTGTTTGGCCTGTTAGATGCAGTTGTAAAGCTTACAGGGCCTAGAGTACCGCTAGTAGTTCTAGAAGGTGGATATAGTTTTGGGCTGTGATCTGTGTCCATAGCCCATGCTCTGTGTGGTGAAGGTAATGGGCTCCCCATCCGGAGAGTGAGACGTCTGTTGTAATTACCGCCTGTATTGGAGGATTGTGAAAGGGTTTGCCTTTTAACAGATTTTCCTTTGACCACCAGTGATGTGCTTGTACTAGGGTTAGCGAAACAACCACTAGATCGTCCCACTAACCGATTGCCTGAGACCACATTTTTGCTAACCACTCCTGCATTGGGCCCCATGCGCAACCGTGCACGTGGAACTAGATAAATGCATTAAGCCATAATTCCCAAGCAGGCGCATTGCCTAGCGTACGGTTATTCGGCGACCAGCCAGGTAATGAGGTATTTTCAGTAGTATGTTTTGAACTCTTGTCTGTATGATAGTTCCTAGGAACTGCTCGTTTTAGCTTGGAATGATGCTGGATTTCATCTCGTTGATTGAAAATCCCAATTGGAACAGAAGGTTTATTGTTCTTTGGGCATTTTGCTTGCAAATTTGGGGGGATTCCTGTTAGCAGCCAGTCGTGCAGATAAGGGTACACTGGGATTGATTTTCTGCCTAAGTGCGCCGCCACTACTGCCAATACCTTGGTGAATACCTTTGGAGCTGAGGCTATGCCGAAGGGGAGCACATGAATTGGTATTGCTGATTTGCTATCTTGAAGCGCAGGAATTGTGTGTGTGCTGGTAACATTGAAATATGAAAGTATGCATCTTCCATACCCAATGTCGCCCATGTAGTCCCCCTGTTATAGCAGTGGGATTACTTCATGTAGCGTTGTCATGCAAAACCATTGTGGCTTGACATATTTGTTAACAGGGCGCATTGTAAGGTTTCTCTTTGGCACAAATGTTAGAACAGAAATGAGACTTCTCCCCAATTCCCTTCAACCTTAAGAGACCCCCAGCTCTTTTGCTGGAATTTAGGACTTCAATTTTTATCCTGGAGTGAGTGAGGCCTTTTTCTCACTCGCTCATGTATTTTTCATCCGATTTGGACTCTGTTTCTTTTGTTTTTGGAGTCTGAAACTCCATAGGCATTTACTTTTTGGATTGTGACACAGCACCTTTAGTGCAGTGTCACAGAGAAGTCCTTTGGATTTCTCATAAGGTTTAAATACCTTCTCTTAGGTGAACTACTGTTCCCAAGAGTAGTAATGTGCAATTGATTTTACTTACCGGTTTTTCCTATGCAGGTCCAGTACACCCCCATCTTATGTGGGGGTTAGTCCCTTTTCCTACTTACTCATGTAACATTTTTTGTGTTACCTCACTACATTTAATGGCTGGTGGCAGTGGTTTAATTTTCCTACCATTGTGCGTTTTTACCGCAGACTGAATCCTCATCTGCCATATTGCACCCATGGGTGCCCATTTTGTCAAAATGGCCCCTGTCTTTTTTTTTGCCATTTCTTGCTTGTGATGTCTTTCTTGGGTTTTACTCTGCACGCCAAACCAGGTTTCACTCTGGTTTGTTTTGGCCTTGGCAGGCTTCAGTGCTGAAACCCACCTTCGGCTCTAGCGCGTCTGGCAGGGAAGGAAGCGAGGGAGGTGCCCGAAACTCCCGGTCCTTAGTATCCTTGGTTACCTGAATGCAGCCAGTGGCGAATGGCTGGCTGGCTGTCCTTGCAGGGCAGCTACCCTGCTGTGAGTGTGACAGCTAGGCTGTGCATGAATTGGAGATGCCTGCATAAAAGGCAGTTTCTGGAACTAAAGACAGTCGACCACTGGACGAAACCTCAGATGAAGGAAACTGGAAGCAAAGCTTGCTGCACCCTCCTGGAGCACTGAACTGCCCGGTGAGCCCTGCTGCAGTGCTGAAGCTCCAACTCCGAATCGACTAGAGAAGCCCGGAACGGACGACGTCTTCCCTTGGGTTGGTGGGACCAACTGACCACAAGGCGAAATGTGCTGGAAGACCTTTCCCTGCTGGCTGTACTTCTTTGCTGCTGCTGGAACCGAGGGCCAGGGGACCAAGAATAGAGTGCATTGGCTTTAAGCCGGACCCAAGCTCCAGGAAGATCCTGAGGACCTTCACGAAGCAGGACGACCCAACCCTGACCCACCTCACCAGAGTGCTGGACCCGAGAACCAAGGGAAGCCCATCAAGTGTCCAAGAACCGCAGTGGTGCTATTTGCCGGTAGCTGAAACCACAACGTGCTGCTGATCTGAAAAGAGCCTGTAGCTGCCGCAGACCTTCAAACTGCAGTGCAGCAGTCCTCCAGATGTCCTCCCTCTTGTCCCCACGACCGAGGCCCAGGAACCCAGATCTGCAAGACTGCAACCAGAACAGAAGCCATCTGGATCCTCTTCTTCAAATCTAAGGTACTGTGCTGACTAAACGGTGCTTAACTCTTGTCTGTAGCTTGCTTGTTCTCACTGAACAATTGCAGTAGCTGCTCTTTGTAGAGCTGATTCCAGCTTTGCCCTTCACAAGCCTAATAGATTGTGGCCCAACAGTGATTCTTATACTACAAAGTCTCTAAACGTTGTGCAAGACTTTTTGTACTATCTAAAGAAGTGCCTCAGCGCCATAGGCATTGCTCAAATTGACTTTGGCTGTCCAGGCTCCCTGCAGACTCTTCTGACCCATTGACTTTGGTTCTACTGTCCCTCCTAGGTGGACCATAAGTTTAGCTTGTATTGGGAAAGATCTAATCTAGACTTCATTGCGAGATTGAAAAGTATTCACATGCCCAGAGAACCTGTTAACCTTTTTTCTTCCTAGACCTTTTCCACAACCTCAGAATTGCATTAAAGAGTGATATATTAATGCCAAACATTGTCCTAGTAATTGAAGTCACCTCAGGGTGTAGGAAGTGTGTGTGAGGCATCCCAAAAACTTGCTGATCTTAAATGTGAGGAGGTGTTGTGAAGTGAAGTCTAATTGTATTGTTGCATATTGCCCTTTTTAAAGAAGGCCGATTTAAAACTGACTACTAAATAATTATTTTACTAGAAAACCTTGAGTGTGTTATTTGGATACTTGCAATTGTGAATCTCAGGGTTACCTCTACAGCTCACATTTACCCCTCTTGAGATAAGCCTGGCTGCTCAGTCACTCTACCAACTTGTGTAGTACAGACCTATACCAGTAGGTGGGTTACCTATTACCAAGTGGACAAGGCTGGTGTAGTCTCCCACAGGGTTACTGCATCCAATCTTGCCTAACAAGGAAGTACAATGTATAGATACCCTGGTTTACCTGGTTGCCGGGGCGATCTCAATTGTGTCCTTTTCCAGCGGTGCTTTCACCTCTTCCAGAAGAATGCACTGTTCCTCCTGCGTCGTCTCTTTTTGTCTCTTTACGGGTGGTTGGGTGGTCTCTGTATGAGTTCTATGCAATAGCCTCCCACTACGGTGGAAAGTACCCACTTGTCTGACGAGAGCTCCTCCCATGCATGGGTAAAATGACAAATGCGACCTCCTAGTGGAGAAGCATGGAGGGGACCTGGAGCGGACGGGGGCGAGGGGGGTTTCACTGCTGTGTGGAGTGGGAGCATCTGGTGGATGACTCTCTGCCTCTACTCCTAGACCTTCTGTGCCCCATTTAAAAATGTTGCTAGAAGGATTTCCCCTGCGAGAAACCCCACAATGAATTTTGTCCACCCGGACCATAGTAAGGACACTGTTGGGAGTTTTGCCCTCGAAAGCGGTGTGTAGTAAATGCACCGCTCTGCACAAAAGGTTTAGTAGTAAGCTGTCCCAGAGACTTGAGGTATCGTACTCTTCTTTAGCACTTTTCAGTGCAACCTCGACTACTTTCCCAAATAACGCGTTTGGTTCGATGGGCATATTGAGCAGTGTTGCTTGATTTTCCAGCTTAAAGCGGGACTGTCTTCGCCATGCATTGCACTTAATGAGAGTACCCTCAGCTAGTACACGTCCGGCATCTTCTGCTGCGTTAAAGATTATTTTTCAGGATGCAATTTGCCACCTGCTTAACCTCAACCACAGTTTTTAAAATCTGTGTTTTGAGGGGCTGTGAGGCAGTCTATTTGTTGCGAGATCTCGTCCCATTTGGGGCAGTTGTAACTTGCCAAGAGCGTGGTGATATTAGCGATCCTTACTTGATATGCAGCCAAGGAAGCTACTTTCCTGCCCAGTGTATATATATTGTTTTGCTTGCCTTGTCAGGACGGTGCGCTGCTGGAAATTGTGTGTTCTGTGCTTTCTGCACAGGAGTCCAATTCGGACACCTTGCAGTGCAGCTCTTCCTCTTTTCGGTCATAGTGAACAGAGACCCTTTGGATACCCTTATGGCACCCATGGGTGGGGGTACAACTCTGTACCCTAGTGTATATTTTTGGGCACCTGTATGTTGCCCACAGAGCAGGGTATGGGATGGTGGCAGCTTCATGCGGATGCAACAGGTGCTTAAGAGTATCCTCCATTTTGGGATAGTCAGGCTCTGCCATAGGAATCAGTGGATTCCTGATAGAAAGCAAGATGGCCCCTGGGCCTCTTGGTTTCTATTGCCCGTTACCTTGTTTTCCCAAAGTCCTGGGAAGCACCGACTGTCCCTTCCCCTGACTGGCTGTTGGGTGCAAGAACCATATATGGTATTTTGGGGATGTCCAGCCCAGACTGGCTGGAGACTTCCCAGTGACTATGTTGTGGGTACACCCTTGGGGTGGGGCCTGTGTGAAGAGTGTGGGACCAATATTCGTTCTATGTTATGGGTGTCTGGTTTCTGTGTGTGTGTGACACAATGAATGAGACCGCCCTGCCTGAAACGGACATGAATGCAGTGTGGTGTGCTGAAAGGCTGGGTGCTTGCCCCAATCAACAGTCCTTGTTAGGGGTCTCTGGGTGGAAGTGAATGGCATGAATGCATGTGAGCCGTATTGGCTGCCTGAATGAATGCCCTTCTGTGTGATTGGCTGACTGAGCCTGGCTCAGCCAGAGTGAATGAGGGACAGATGTCTAGATCTGGGGACCTCTCACTCACCAATGTGTTCAGAAGCTGAAGTTCAAACTTGAAGCTCATCTTTGAAGCCCAGCTGGAAGAAGAATTGCTGCTGCAGTTCCTATCTAAAAGCTGTCGAGGACTGATCCGGGAAGGGACCTGGCGAAGAGACATCTCCCCGAGCTACGAGAGACCATTGTGCAAAACCTGCTGCTCTTCAACGAGGCACTCTGGAAGACCGTTCTAAAAGGCTGTCGACCGGAGAAGGGGTCTGCCGAGAATCCTGAAGAGATGCACCAGGACATCGAAGTCCATTGCTGTCGACCAGGGTTCGGAAGATTTCCGTGACGCTGGAAGCCAGTCGAAGCATGTCACCGAGAAGCGGGGACACATGGATGCCGTGCTCCTAGACAAGCAGGGACACCTTGATTTTAAAACACAATACACGTAAATAAGATTTGTGTATTCAGCTGCTTGCTTAGTAGTGTCTTTAATGCCATCAGTTTCGCTGCATGCCAAGATCTTAATTCAACAGTCCCAACACTCCCTCCCCCCCTTCCCAACTCTTGGTTTT
Source organism: Ambystoma mexicanum (assembly GCF_040938575.1). Taxonomy (NCBI): domain Eukaryota; kingdom Metazoa; phylum Chordata; class Amphibia; order Caudata; family Ambystomatidae; genus Ambystoma; species Ambystoma mexicanum. The sequence continues at coordinate 974,055,739 of NC_090930.1, read as the reverse complement.
TCTTCTACCACCCCAGCCCCTTAACTATATGTGCTCCTCCAATATCACTAAGAAACCCTAAAGGGTGTGCTTGAGTGTCTCTACTGGCGGTTTCTGCTTACCTCCTCGGGTGGTTGTGTGACGTTCTCGAAGGAAAGTCTGTCGCCGTCCCCCATCTACCGCAACAACCTAGATATATAGGTCAACTATTTCCCCAAAATCTGGTTACTCTGGTCGGATTGAGCTTTGACTGCCTTTTGATTACTGCTCTGATTGGCATGTCAGAGAAGTGTGGCCCGCTCGGCAGCTTAGGGTGGTGGTTTGGTCTTCCAATGGATGATCAGGAGTTTGCGTGCTGTGAAAAGAATGACACTAATGAGTTTGCGGACTAGTGTGTTTGCGTGCCATTCATCTATGTCCGCCCCTAGTAGCATTACCTCGGGTGTGAAGGCGACATCCGACCCATCAATGTCTGACTTGCTTGTGCACTCCGCGCCAGTGTGGGGTGATGGCGGGGCAATTCCACATTATGTGACCCATTGTACCAACTGTGTTGCAGCCTCTCCAGCATCCTGATGTGGGGGCTATCCCCATCTTGTATAGCTTGGCCAGGGTGTAATATAGTCGCTGCTGGATTTTATATTAGATGTCTCCATTCTTGAGATTAAAGACGACTAACGGTAGAGGGGCAAAATATTCGAGGTCGTCTGGTATGCCAATTTGGGCCCTAGGTCCTCGGTCCACGCCTTTGCTAGTGTGTGGGTTCTGCTTAGGTTGTTGGGGATTGCCATCAGGTAGAAAGTGCGGATGTGCAGGAAAATATTTAGATGTTGTTCCATCTCTTTCTCGCATGGAGTCGGGGCAAGGAGACTGGAGTCCAGCGTAGTGTTGGTGTGTATAGGAGCCAGTCCCCCTGGTGGAGTCCCAAGATCGTGCGTGCCGCTTGGAATTGCAGTAGTGTCCCCTCCTCACTAATGTCCACAAGCCGTATGTTCGTCCAGTCCTTATATTGTTTGCGGTGTGCTTTCTGTGCTAGCCCGTACAAGAATATCGCCGATAGACTGGACCATATTGCTGCTTTCTGGATTGGCACCCCCTGTGCAGCACAGAGTTTGTGCCATTAGTTGATCGTTAGCCCTATAATAGTGTTGTTTGATCTTTGCTGGGAGTTTATTTGGGGTGTTGGTGGATTTGGCCCTGGACGAGTTTATATCTGCCCTCCTTATCTGCGCAGGTGTGTTTAATCTGGAATGGGATCCACCTGTCAAGGAGGATGGATACACCCCGCTTTCTGTGATGTGGCATGTGTATTGCTGTATCTACCCACCCTCGCTTCAGTTTCTCCAACTCCGTTTTTCCCTAGGTGGGTTTCCTGGAGGAATATTATATTCCCTGAAGGTCTTGCAAGTTGTTCAGCATTCTCTTTCGTTTGATGGGGTGGCCCAGCCCTTGGATGTTGTGGCACTAAGGCGATTTGGGTCATTATGTGGTGTTTTGGGCTGGTCTCGTGCAGTATCTGATTGGGGCACGCTGTAGTGATTCTGTGGATGGGTCAGTAGAGGTTAAGCACGACCTTCATCTAATCCCGGAGCATTGTTCAAACACAGACTCGAACATGAGCTGAACCTAAACTTTAAACAAAAACCATAACAAACATTGGGTCGGCCTGCCAGACTGCCTAAGCCCAATACTTGGCCATTGTGTCCATACATGGTGGTTGAGGATGCCGGCCCGTGGGATGACACCCTTCCCCACATATCGTACCCCTCACAGCCATATGTTCCGGTCGAGGCGACGGGCTGCCTCGAATGGCATGGAGCTTGCTGCTATTTAGTCCGGTCTTCTCTTGAGCGTTGGTTGTATGGAGATGTGTTCCTTACGTTAAGTGCTTGGATCAAGGGTTTGCCGTGCAATTCTCGCAGATTGATACACAGTTAAAGGAATTTCCTTTGCGTATTGGTAGTGCTGTGAGGCCTCCAGGTTTTACTTCGCTATTTCCTGCGGTTCAATTCCCATCCTCGTGGCCTTCTGTTTACTTTGTGTCATTTCCCATTAGTTTGTTGCCTCTCTTGGCTGTTCGAGACGTGGTGATCCGGTCGCTGGGCCTCCAATGGCATCTTTACAAAGTCAGGTCCCGTTGCTGGAGAAAGCGCCACTCTAATTCTGGGTCGTCAAAAGAGTGCCATTGTTTATCCAACGGGATACACCATGTTGCTGGGAATTTTAGGAAGTGTGAGGAATTAAGTGCTTCAAAAATCGGGCTGAATCTCTTGCGTCATCTGAAGATTTCCATTGAGTAGTCATTGTAAATCCTCATTTCTGCCTCTCGAACTCTGATTGGGCCCGCGGCTCTGTAGGCTTTTAGGATGATCTTCATGTGCTGGAAATTGAGGAGGGGCATGGTTATGATTCTCGGGCGCTCGTTTGGTGATGGTTTTGGTATCGGTATCGGTATCGGTATCGGTATCGGTATCGATGCTGCGGTCGATGCTGCGGTCGATGCTGCGGTCGATGCTGCGGTCGATGCTGCGGTCGATGCTGCGGTCGATGCTGCGGTCGATGCTGCGGTCGATGCTGCGGTCGATGCTGCGGTCGATGCTGCGGTCGATGCTGCGGTCGATGCTGCGGTCGATGCTGCGGTCGATGCTGCGGTCGATGCTGCGGTCGATGCTGCGGTCGATGCTGCGGTCGATGCTGCGGTCGATGCTGCGGTCGATGCTGCGGTCGATGCTGCGGTCTCGCGCGTCTATGCGCAGATCATCTTGGAGGAAGTCGTGCGTTCTCAGGCAGCCCAACCACCCTCAGATTGTTTTGTTTCGTCGGGATCGGTTTTCCTGATCATGGATCTCACCCCCCCCCCTCCCCCCCTCCCCCCCTCCCCTCCCCTCCTCCCCTCCCCTCCTCCCCTCCCCTCCTCCTCCCCCTCCCCCTCCCCCTCCCCCTCCCCTCCCCCTCCCCCCCTCCCTCCCTCCCCTCCCCTCCCCTCCCCTCCACTGCCCCCCTCCACCGACCACCCACCACCACCCCAATTTTTGCACTTCACATTTGAACCGGTCTAAGTTTATCGCCATGCTGGTCTTGTTGTCTTCAATTGCGCCGATTCGCTGTTCATTGTCCGTTACTCTCTCCGCCTGGGCAGCCAGGCAGGTCTGAACGTCTTGTAGGTCCGGTTTGATGTCCAGCACTGTTGAATTTGTGAGTCCACTGGCCCATTATCCTCATTTCTGCAAGTATGGTGTGGAGCTGCGATTGGACGTCATCTCTATTTTATTCCGGTTGGATCTTCTTGGCAGGCTGTGTTGCGCAGCTCTGGGGGAAGTCCTCCAGAGCTGGGGCTTGATCGCTCTGTTGCATGCCCCTCCAGCTATGCTTTCCATGCAGGTCTTGATGCGCACTTCCTGGGGGAGTAGGGGGCCCTTAGCGCTCGATCTTTGCCTTAGTACGCATGTATCTTGGTAATTGTGCTGAGTCGTACCAGATCTCCTGTGGGCCGGTGTGGTTGGGGCTCCTGCAGATTTAGAGTGAGGCCCCCTCTGTTCCAGGATGGCTGCGCTCTGTTTGAGGGCTGTCCTTGGTTGTGGGGCGCGCTCGCGCCTGGGAATGCATGCAATTTCTGTGGGTTATGGGTCTGCAATGTGGGTCCTTGGGCTTGTTAATACTTTTATTACAGGTTGCCCAGGTGGGGGGTCTTCAATCAGAAGAACAAGTTACTTTCTTACCTGGTAACGTTCTTTCGATGGGATGGTCCGACAACGTATTCCATATCTATGACATGTAATCACCACAGCTGTGCTGCTTCGGAAACTTTTTTGGCGTCTGCGTCCTGCGTCGATGACGTCGATGCGCCGTCGTCGAGGACCTCCTCCGACGTCCGACGTCATCCGATGTGATAAGTAGGACGCACGACGCCCATAGCCTCAGTTGTAGTTTTTTCCCCCCAGAACGTGTGACATAAGTCAACTGCCAGTCAGACACAAAGCCTTGCGGAACGTAAGCTGCAATCGCAAAAGAAATTCTGCAGCGGGGAAGGCCGGGCGGGAGCGATATGGAATACGTCGTCGGACCATCCCATCGAAAGAACGTTACCAGGTAAGAAAGTAACTTGTTCTTCGAGGGGATTGGGTCCTCCGACGTATTCCATATCTATGACAGACTCCCAAAGCAGTACCAAAGCAAGGAGGAGGGAAAGAATTTAGAATCAAAATGTAGAATAGCCAATCAAATAGCAGAGCAAAGGACCGCCTTGCCAAAGGCCAGATCCTGCGCTCGGATGGAATCAAGGGAATAGTGACGTACAAATGTATGTACTGAAGCCCAGGTGGCTGCATCACAGATGTTGCGAATAGGAACACCCCTCTGCAGAGCAGCAGACGCAGCCAGACCCCTGGTAGAATGGGCCCGCAAGCCAGCCGGCGGGTCCTTACCCGCCAAACGGTAGCACTCCGAGATGGCCAAAATAATCCAGCGAGACAAAGTCTGTTTCGTCACAGCTTGCCCCAAACGCTTTCCAGCGTAACCAATAAAGAGTTGATCATCCACTCTGACCCGGGACATGCGTGAAACATAAAAGCTTAAAGCTCTCCTAGGATCAAGCCTATGGAGCCTCTCCTCTTCCTTACCAGGATGCGGAGGAGGATAGAATGCCGGAAGAACAACCTTCTGGGCCAAATGAAATTCCGTCACTACCTTCGGAAGAAAAGAAGGACGAACTCTAAGGACAACCCTGTCCTTGTGAAATACAGTGAAGGGAGGCTTAACTGAAAGTGCCTGTAACTCACTCACTCTGCGAGCGGAAGTAACCGCAACTAAAAACACAGTTTTCAGAGTTAACAGCCTCAAAGGGCAAGAATGTAAAGGCTCAAACGGAGCACCCATAAGAAACTTAAGAACCAGGTTTAAATCCCAACCGGGCACCAGGAAAGGTGACGGAGGGAACACATTAGTGAGCCCTTTCAGGAACTGTGAAATCAAAAGGGATTTTAAAGTAAGAACACTCTTCAGACGAGCGCTTAAAGATGGACAGCGCCACCAGGTAACCCTTAACGGTACCCACTTGCAAGCCCCTGTGGGCCAAAGAAAGTAAAAAGGACAGAACCATGGGGATGTCACATGCAAAAGGATCCACATTCTGAACTCTGCACCAGTCGCAAAACTTACGCCAACGGCAACGGTACAGAGACTTTGTTGCCGGCCTTCGGGCCGAAAGCAACACCTCCATCACGTCCTCAGGGAGGTCCCAATCCTTATACCTCAACCTTTCAGAAGCCAAGCGTGAAGGTTGAGGGATCTGACCTCTGGATGGAGAACCTGACCCCCCTCCCGTGAGAGCAGATCGTCTCGGTAGGGAAGACGACGTGGAGGGCAGATGGATAAGTCGAGAAGGTTCGGGTACCACGTCCTCCGAGCCCACGCCGGGGCAATAAGGATCATCCGGGAACCGAACTTCCGTAACCTCCGCAGCACTTGCGGGATGACGGGGACTGGAGGAAACGCGTACAGCAGCGGGAATGACCACTCCACCACGAACGCATCTCCTAAGGCTCCTTCTGGAGGAAATTCCCGCGAGCAAAACCTTTCGCACTTCCCGTTGACACTGGAGGCGAAGAGATCCACTTGAGGGGTCCCCCAAAGGGCGAAGATCTCCAGGAGAATCTCCTGAGCCAACTCCCACTCGTGAGAGATCGCGCTCTGCCTGCTCAGAGCGTCCGCCGTCACGTTTTCGGCTCCGGCCAGATGAACTGCCGAGATCGAAACTTCCTGCTGGATGGCCCAGAACTCGAGCTGCATCGCCTCTCTGCACAGAGGAAGTGACCCTGCCCCCCCCTTTTTGTTGAGGTAGTGCATGGCCACTGTGTTGTCCGTCAGGATCAGGACATTCTTCCCTCGCACAGACGGCAGAAAAGCCTTCAGGGCTAGCCTGACGGCCCTCAGCTCCAACAGATTGATATGGAGTCTGGACTCAGACGGAGACCAACGACCGCTGACTGTCAGCCCGTTGGCATGAGCTCCCCATCCCGTGAGGGATGCATCCGTCACGATCGTCACCTCCGGCCAGGGAAGCCAAAATGGAGCCCCCTTCATCAAGTTGCCTTCGACGGCCCACCACAGAAGGTCCCGGGCGACCGAGGACGGCACCTGAATCGAGTCCGACATCCTGCCGGAGGACTGCGACCATTGCGTCTTGAGTGCCCACTGCAAAGATCTCATCCGCAGGCGAGCCTCTGGCACCAGAAGAATGCAGGATGCCATGAGGCCGAGCAACCTCAAGAACTCGAATGCTGGGAGCGTCTGGGCATGCTGAAACTTGTGCACCATCTGCTGAATGTGAAGAGCCCTCACCTGGGGAGGAAAACACTGCCCCAGGGAAGTGTCAAGCACTGCTCCGATGTACTGGAGCCGCTGTGTTGGCGTCAAATGGGACTTCTTTAAATTGAGGGAGAAGCCCAGCCTGTGAAGGGAGCGACAGGCGATCGATAGATGATCCAGGACTTGCTCGGGAGAGCACCCCCTGATCAACCAATCGTCCAGGTAGGGGTAGACGTGAATCCCCCCTTGCCTGAGATGCGCTGCCACCACCACCATGAGCTTGGTGAAAACCCTCGGGGCGGAGGTCAATCCGAACGGCAGGACCCGAAACTGAAAGTGCGAGTCGCCAACCGCGAACCTCAGGTACTTCTTGTGCTTGGGATGGATCGGCACATGGAAGTAAGCATCCTTGAGGTCGAGTGACACCAACCAGTCCTGAAGCTGAAGGGCCTGGAGGACTTGAGAGAGAGTAACCATCTTGAACTTGTCCTTCCTGAGGAATTTGTTCAAATCGCGCAAGTCCATGATGGGTCTCAATCCCCCGTCTTTCTTCGAAACCAAAAAATAAGGGGAATACCATCCCTTGTTCCTCTCCGCTACAGGCACCAGTTCTATGGCGCCTTTCTCCAGCAGGGCTTGAATTTCCTGCGCAAGGAGCGGATCCGGACTCTGCAAAGAGAGGTTCCCCGGTGGATTGTCGCGAGGCCTGTGCCGAAAAGGAAGACAGTAGCCGTGGGTTATGATCTCCAGAACCCACACATCTGAAGTAATGGCTTGCCACTCTACAAGATGCTGCGCCAGCCTTCCCCCAACCGGCGAACCATGGGACATGGCCTCACGACTGAATGGGAGCGGCCGCGGCGTTACCGGAGGGCAAAGAGGCAACTGCCCGAGCGGCCTTGGCACCACGGGTACCCTGTCGTCCACCTCTGGTACCCCTGCGTTGGCCTCTTTGACTGCCAGCTCCTCTCGCTTTACTGAAGGATGAGTAATAGCGAAAGGAACCACCCCTCCACTGCTGTCCCCTAGGACGAAAAGGCGGAGGTTGGCGAACTGCAGCGCCCAACGACTTCGCTGCAGCTTTTGAGGTCTGCAACCTCTCAAGGCTCTTGTCAGCCTTGCTGCCAAAAAGGTGTTCACCATCAAAGGGCATGTTGAGGAGCCGGGACTGCACATCAGGAGCAAACCCCGACTTCCGCAACCACGCAAACCTGCGTATCACGGTGCTCGCCGCCATGGACCTACTGACGCATTCAGCCAAGTCCAGACCCGACTGAACGGACTCACACATGGCATCCTTACCATCCTGGACCATAGCAAGGAAACCATCCCGTTCATCCCCATCGGGAATATGTTCAGCCGCTAACGCAACACAGTTCCACAGAGTGTGCGTGAAACGTGACAAGGCACAAATGGAGTTGGCCGCCTGAAGCGCCATACCACCAGAAGAAAACACTTTCTTCGCCCAGCCATCAAAACGTTTGTCGTCCCTATCAGGAGGGATGGTAGGGTACGACGCCTGCTTTGCCGGGGCCGTGGCCGTCTGCACCACCAAACTTTCCGGAGTGGGGTGCCTGGTCAAGTAGCAGGGGTCGCTACTGGCTGGACGGTATTTACGCGACAAGGATCTGCCCACCGCCGGGAGACTCTCCGGAGCAGTCCAAGCCGCCGCCACCCTTCTCTGTAAAGCCATATGGAATGGCAGTACCGGGTCAGTTGGGGGACCAACATCAAGGATGTCCATCAGATCATCCTGCACAAACTCCCCTGGGGGAGCAGACCATCCCAGATACTCAGACACCCTAGCCATAAGGCGCCGGTACGAGGAATCGTCATGGGAGCCAGGCTCAGGCCTACAAAATTCCACCTCCGGAGAGGTGTCCAGTCCACTGGCATCATGCAGTGACTGCCTCAAATCGTCAAACTGACTATGGCCCGAGACAATTTCATCTGGCACCTGACTAGGAACCAGGCCATCAGAATCCTCATCCGCCTCCGAAATATATTCCAGGTGGCGAAAAGGCACCCGAGAGTGCTTGCTCTTAACCAGAGCCTTCCTAGGGGGTACACCCGTGACACGGGGCACCTCCAACACGAAAGGCGTCGATGGCGTCGAGCGAATCGGCGCCGAGAAAACCGGCAACGGCGCCGAGAGGATCGGCGTCGACGTCGAGGAAATCGGCGTCGACGTCAGATGCAGCGCCTCCAGTATCGGCGGCGTCGACACAGCCCTCGAAGCCGGAGCCCCGAGCGTGTCCCTCGACGACCCGATCGTCGACGGCTTCGACGAGGTCCTCGAAGCCGGAGCCTCGAGAAAGCCTGTCGACGCCCTCGACGCCTCAGACGTCGATGTCTTCCTCGAAGACTTCACAGGAGCACACGGTCTCGAACGCGTCGAGGACCGGGACCTGGAACGGGTACGGCGAGAACGAGCCTCCTTGTCCGAACGGGACCGCTCCCGTGACTCGTGCCGACCACTCTTGCGAGCGGCGTCTCTCGACCTCACACGGCCGACCCCACTCGGGGGCGCGGACGGCTGAGTACCCTGCGACTCAAGAATCGCCAACATTTTCTTCCCGAAGGAAGCCCATTCTTCCGGCGTCGCACGGCTGGTGGGGTAACCGACGTGCCGTGCAGAATCCTCGGAAGAGGACCTGGAAGGCGACCGGTGACGGCGCTTCCGAGAATGCCTCGAAGAGGCCGAGGAGTGGCGAGACCCACTCCTAGAAGAAGACCGACGAGACTTCCGACGATGACGCGGAGAGTCATCCGTCGAAAGCCCCGCCGACTTCGACTTCCGGGGCTTGGACACCCGACCTACTGACAACTTCTTCTTACGTTCGCGTAAGGCTTTGGACGTGACCGACTGGCAGTCGACACAGTCATCCGTGTCGTGGGCCTCCCCGAGGCACCAGAGGCAGGCGTCGTGCGAGTCAGTCACCGACATCTTGGACCCACACTCCCCGCACTTCTTAAAGCCCGGACGCGGGGTTGAAGACGAAGTGGAAGACATCGCCGAAGGAAATTCACAAACGAACAGGTTCGAAGAACCAGAAAGAACAGAACTCCAAAGAGTCGAGGCTTAGAACCGAGAAACACGAAGCAACACGTTCGCGGAAAAACCGGAACTGAGGCTATGGGCGTCGTGCGTCCTACTTATCACATCGGATGACGTCGGACGTCGGAGGAGGTCCTCGACGACGGGTCATCGACGTCATCGACGCAGGACGCAGACGCCGAAAAAGTTTCCGAAGCAGCACAGCTGTGGTGATTACATGTCATAGATATGGAATACGTCGGAGGACCCAATCCCCTCGAATTGTGTCTCTATAGCTAAAGAAAGCATGTTTAACTTAACCTGCCTTCCCTATGGTCTATATTGATACACCTTGCTGCATGATTTGTATGCTACATAATAACTTTCGGCAGTTGATGCATTTTAAAAAGGAATCTAACAATAAGTGTGGTACCACATAGCAACTGTATACATTGGTCTTTAGAATTACCAGAGTACAAAGTGTTATTAATTGTGTATATATATCTCAGAACATTATTTTTATATAAAGAACTGTTAGCACATAACCGTGTGAGGCCATTCCTTTGTGGGGGCTAGGGAAATCACTACTTGAAAACCAGCCCACATCACCTCCCGAGAGCTTTAAGCCTTGGTTGCTCATCCATAGCTACCATGAAGAGAATCTTGGCTAGAGTGCTCTGTGCCTCTACTTTGCCATATACAGTGCAGAAGTAGAGATAAACCCCTCCAGTCTTTACAGAGGGGCTTCAGCAGAGTCGAAGGGCGTGCCTGCTCGGTTTCTTGTGGTAGTTACGACAAAAGAGTCAGGTTCTAATGGACCCCTTATGTATAATGGGTCAGAGGGGTCTGGTCTGAACATCTTTTGAATACAGGGTTTAACTACCCTCGTAAGGTTGGGTGTAAATAATAAAGGCTGAATGTGCCTCTGGATAGACTGCAAGTGGTATAAACAGTGCTGCAGACCTCCTTTCCCCAAGGATGTCCTCTACAAAGTCCTCGTCGACTTGTGCCTCTTGGGTATCAATTTTAAAATGTTCTGCAGCCGTTTAAAGGAACTTGTTCTACTGCAGCCGATTATCCACAGGTGAATAAGTCATAGGTTGGTCATGATGGTTTGGGGATTGTATGATGTAGACGTCATCGTTCTAGTCATAGTCATCATAATACTGGTCTGTGTCATCTAGATCCCCTTGGTAGGCGATAGAAGTGTCAATTTATTACAGGTATTCAGGCATGTTCTGAGAAGTACTAGGCTGGGCAGTGTCAAGTCCTGGTCTTTTGGAGGCAGCCTGGTTTTTAGTCGCCTCTCCTTGCAAGGGCCCTTAGAGTTTGAGCAGTTGATCAGGGGGTTCATCAAAAAAGTCAAAGCAGCACGACATTCTCATTACTCTGTCGAATTGTTCAGGGGTTCATTGGGTCGAGCTTGGAAACCCTGTGGGAACAGGGGTAGAGATACTCTGATGGCCCTGAAAGGGGGTCACTAGGAGCAGAGGGTTTTTACCCCTTTGAAATAGGGAATTTAGGGAGTAGGGGTGTAGAACATTTTGTTTTTCAACGTTTTGGACTTGAGGGGTGTTTGCGTCATGTTTTCTAATGAGTTCCCTCATTTTGGAATCATTAGAGAGGGCCGTTCAAGCGTCTTCCGACGCACGTTCACAAGTATCCAAGGATTTGTCCTTTTTGTACGCAGTGTCAGAAACAGACTTGGGGGCCTGTCATGTGGTGAACACGATTGCGATGGTCCAGAGGACAGGGATTTTTCTGACCTCCCCTTCGACACAGCGTGTGGCTCATCGGTCAACTAAGTGATCGACTGTCGGCCATGGGGGGTGTGTTGTGTGGCGTGCAGTGTGGGTACTTGAGCGACCGGGTGTTGTCTCCATAGCAGAACGGACAGCCTGCATGATGGAGTCGGGGGCTCGGACGTGGGAAGCCTCTGGGTCCCGATTGCCCTCTGCGTCACTAAGGACGCTGCCATCGCTGGAGGCTCCCTCAATGTCCATAGCTGCCTAACCCTGCATGGCGTGAGGGGCCCAGTGCTCAGTATTCTGGTCCTTTAGTGTCTTTCTGTTGTAGATTTCAAACATAATGGAGCGGGAGGCTCCAGTCCATGCCGGGCACATTTTTGAATTGTGCAAGGCTTCCTGAATAACATCCTAGTGCCCTGCATCTATAGAGAGACGCCAAGCGACTACTGCACAGCTTCTCCCATTTAAAGTAACGTCAATTTGTAAATGTGAAGGAACGAATCCGAGCTTGAGCCCCAGACACGGGTCACGACTTCTACTGGTCCTGAGGAAGGCGGAATGGCCCACTCCGCCGAAACGTAGTTTACTCGCACTTTCTGTTTTATTCGTGTGCGAGTATGACACCTTCTAGATTTATCCTGGTGTCACACGTAGCCCCCAATGGAACTGAAAATTTATAATCCAGAGACATATGGTTTCAACCTCTGAGTGGGGGCCTATCAACTTCAAAATTTATATAGTGTTGACTATTCTGAGAAAAGTTTTTTCAAATGTTTTTTTCTAATGTGTGTATATAACTGTCTTTTGCATTGTATGAAATACTGTGTACATGAACATGGATATTTATTGGTTCTTTTTTGTACATATTGTGCTTGATTTGGAATTTATGTTGAGCTAATAGTGCTTGGTAATTGACAGACCTTGCTTATGAGTAATAATTGAAATAATAAAAAGTTACTTCTGTATAATGCTTAAACAGAAGTACGAAATGGTGATTTTTGTAAAATGTATCCCTATGAAAACTTAGGTGGACACAGAAAACTGTAAAACAAATACCTAGGAAATACTTTAGATAGCTTGTGCCATATTTCTGGTATTGAGAAGTTTATTATAAATTAAATTTATATATATGTTTAGTGAACCTGTCAGGACACTTTTTTGTTTTGTCCTTTAGTGTCTTGGGCAGAAAAAGTTTGCAGCACTTGCAACGCTTTTCCGAATAGTCTCTGGGTAGGCAGAGTTTGCACACACTGAATCCTTCCAGGAAACTTCCTGTTACAGGAAGGGCAAAATGGAAATGGTGTGTTCTCCATAGTATGGAAAGTTGGCAGTTCGGTGATGAAAAAGGAAAAATAAGGAAATAGCTTAAAAGTAAAGAAGATTATGACCTCCCCCACTCTCCCTACTGTGAAAGGGCGAGGCCCGCTGAAGCCTAAGTAGGCTCAGTCAAAATTTGTCAAGATAGTCGAAGAAGAATCAGTCCTTGTAAGCCGTCGCACAGGATCTTACGGTGATACGGCGGTCGAAAGCATAGGAAGAAATCCAATTTTAAAACTTGGATAATCTATGGCGTTAGCCAGAAAGAAAGGAATTCCGCAATTTGCGTCCCACTACGATGATGGAAAAAAAAAACAATCTGAGGGACCTCGACGAGTGAAGTACCATGGGTACAATGGACATTACACTAGGGATAGTATTACTGGCACGCCCTGTCGACGTCCCTTTGCGAGTTTCAAATACAAATAATGTAATACACCGCGACTACCACTAGATGTCAGCCTATGCATAGCATGTGCTGTAAGCAGATCCACAAGCCTCAGGAGAGCAAGTTACTTACCAACTGGTAACGTTCTTTAGACTATGTTCTTCCCGCATATTCCCCATCTTTGATATACGTATCTCGCCCAACTCTGCTGCTTCGGAAAAATGTTCTCGGCAGAGGGCGCTGTGCACGATGTGGCGATGTCCCTCGAGGGCCGCCATGGCGTGTCAACGTCACCAGTAGCAAGTAGCTTGTGCCGCGCCCGTTGGCTACAGTTCTGTTTTTTCGTCCCATAACTCGAACTAACCAGGCGTACACCAGACTGCAAGCTCTCAGGAAACGCAGAGTGTAATTCACGTAAATTGTACGGTGGGGTAGGGACGATAAGGAATACGTGGGAGGAACATCCAGTTGAAAGAACGTTACCAGTTGGTAAATAACTTGTTCATCAAAAGGATTGTGTCCTCCCACGTATCCCTCATCTTTGATAAAAGCAGTGATAATTTGGAGGAGGGAGTACCAATTAGGTTTATCGTGAATAGAATGAAGGACTGCCTTAGCGAAAAGAGGAGTCTAAGCAATAATGCTTAACAAAAGGTATGGATTGACTACCAAGTTGCCGCTGAGCAGATGTCAATTAAAGGGTCACCCCTCTGAAGAGCCGCAGAAGTTGCCATGCCCCTCGTGGAATGAGCTCAAAGCCCTTCCAGCACGTCCTTTCCAGCAAGTCTGTAGCATTCCCCAATAGCCAGTGTAATCCACCGGGATATAGTTTATTTAGTTACCCGGTCCTATTTTAGGACCGGTATATGCCAGAAAAAGTTGGTCATCATGGTGAAATCCTCACAATATAAAAACTGAGGGCCCTTTTTAGGTCCAGCCTATGAAGCCTCTCTTCCTCTTTACCCAAATGAGGAGGAGGGTAGAAGGTTGGAAGTGTTATCTTTTGTGACAGATGAAAGTCAGACTACTTTCGGCAAAAATTATGGTTTGACTCCAAGGACTATCCTTATGAAATGTAGTATGAGGAGGCTTGCATGAAAGAGCCTGCAACTCACTTACTCCGCGGGCTGATGTAAATGCTACAAGAAGGGCAGTTTTCAGAGTTAATAGTCTTAACGGGCAAGAATGTAAAGGTTTAAAGGGTATAACAAGTTAGAAACTTTAACACAAGTTTTAAATCCCAAGCAGAGACTTGAAATGGGACTGAAGGATACACGTGAGTGAATCCCTTCAGAAATTGAATAATCAATGGTATTTTGAAATAGGACAACTCTTCAGAGGAGCGCTTAAAAATGGAAAGCGCCAGCAGGTATCCTTTTATTGTCCCAATCTGGAGCCCCAGATTTGCCAGATTTAACAGAAAAGAAAGCACCATAGGAGTGCCACATTGAAAAGAGTCCACATTCTTGTCTTTGCACCAGTTACTGAATTTATTCCAACGACACTGGTACAAGGATTTGGTTGCTTGCCTTCTGGCCGAAAGCAAAATCTCCATTACGTTGTCCGGAAGGTCCCAATCCTTATATCTCAACCTCTCAGAAACCATGCGTGAAGGTTGAGTGTCCAGACCTCTGGATGGAGAACACAACCTTCCTCTTGCGTGAGAAAATCCTCTTTGTGGAAGACGTATCGGACGGCAGATGGACATCTCCAGAAGGTCTGTGTACCATGTCCTCCTGGCCCAATCCGGAGCAATTAGGATCATGGGTTTCTTTAACTTTCTCAACCCCCTGATCACGTGAGGAATGACAGGGACTGGAGGGAACGTGTACAGGAGTGGAAACTCCCAGTCCACTACAAACACGTCTCCTTGAGCTCCTCCCGAGGAAAAATCTCTTGAGCAATACTGATCGCACTTCCGATTGATCTTGGTCACTAAGAGATCCACTTGAAGGGTTCTCCAAAGAGTGAAGATCTCTTGAAGGACTTCCTGAACTAGTTCCCACTTGTGGGAGACTGTGCTCTGCCTGCTCAGAGCGTCCGCAGCCATGTTCTGCACTCCGGCTAGGTGAATTGCCGATGGAGAGATTCCTTCTTGCATTGCCCATTGACACAGTGGTAGTGACCCTACGCCTCCTCCCCTCTCCCCTTGAGATAATCACAGACAACACAGTGGCCATGTACTATCAGGACATTATTTCCCGGTACAGAGGTCAGGAAGGCCTTCATCGCTAGTCTGATTGCCCTCTGCTCCAAAAGGTTGATGTGTAGTTTGGACTCCGATGGAGACCAACGACTGCTGATTGTCAGTTCACTGGCGTGGCCCCTCTACCCCACGAGTGAGGCGTCCGTCACTACCGTTATCCCTGGCCATGGTTGGCAAAAAGACGATCCCTTGAGAACGTGGTCTTCGGAAGCCCACCAAATCAGGTCTTGAGCAACTCTGCTCGGATTAGCTGAAGTCTTTGGAATGGTATCATATGGGACTTCTTGCAATTTAGGTATAAGTCCAGTCTGTGTAAGTAGTGGCAGGTGTTACTGAGATGTTCCTGGGCTTGCTCGGGTGAACAAGCCCTGATCAACCAGTCGTCCAGGTAGGGGGTAGACGTGAATCCCCCCCCCTCTCGAGACTTGCTGCCACTGCCGCCATCAGCTTGGTGAAAACCCTTAGGGCGGAGGTCAGCCCGAATGGCAGAACTCGAAACTGATAATGAGAACCGGAAACCTCAAGTATTTCCTGTGCTGGAGATGGATTGGCACATGAAAATAAGCATCCTGAAAGTCCAATGATACCAACAAATCTTGGAGTTGGAGAGCCTGAAGGATCTGAAAAAGGGTAACCATCCTGAACTTGTCCTTCCTGAGGAACTTGTTCAAGTTTCTTAAGTCCAAGATGGGTCTCGATCCTCTGTCCTTTTTGGGAATGAGAAAGCAGGGGGAATATACCCACCCTTCTTCCTCTCCGCTACAGGTACCTGTTCTATTGCACCTTTCTCTAGCAGGGTTAAAATTTCCTGCACAAGGAGCAGATCTGGAATGTTGACAAAGTTGGTTACCGGTGGGTAATTTTAAGGACTTTTTAGAAAAGGAAGGCAGTAACCTTATTTTAGGGAGAATTCTCATTAATGTGCCAATTCCCTTCACCTTATAGACCCCCGGCAACTTTGCTGGATTTTCAGGACTTGATTTTTTTTTTTTTTTACCTGGAGGGTGTGAGAGCCTTTTTCCCCCACTCTCCCATGTATTTTGATGTGCGTTTTACTCGTTCTTTGATTATGGAGTTTTAGACAACTCCATAGTGTGGGATATTTTTAACCATTCCGATGTGCCCCACTGCACCACTTTACAAATGGTGAAAGAAACCGCCCAAAATGGATGTGCTAACCCCTGTGCGCGCAGGAATTGGCAAAACTGCAGGTGTGTCACAACCAAAAAAGGCTGCACACCCCTGCCACACACAGGAGCATGTTAGTGGGTGCTGTTACATTTAACATGAAGCAATTCCGCAGAATTGGGCTAAAAACTGAAAATGCTTTTAAAATGCAGCTTTGCAATCTTCAAAGTGCTGCTTTGGCGCTAGATCCATTCATTTCCAGTGAACCATTGAAATTAAAAAAAGTGTACTGAAAGTACAGATCATCCAGGTGGCTCAGAGGAGCCGGGTCTCACTGACTGACAGCAGCTAAGAAATGTATTTCATGAAAAAGGCAGCCCAGCAACATTGTTTTCAGTTCCACAGGAAAAATGCGGCTAAAAATGGCAACATGTAACAATTTCAGCTGTGCAGAGAGAAGCAAGGGCTGGATACATACATAAAGACTGCAGACAAATCCCAGCATTCAAGGAAATAAATAAGGCTGAATTAAATGTGTATGTACTGCATAAAAAAATTGGATTTAAAAAAGGACTCCATTTAAGGTGCTTTTCCCTGAAGAAAGTGCAAAATCGCCATCTTAAAAGCATGTTTTGTTGAAAGGCATAATTCTTTAAATGTCAAAATCCACCTACAAACTGTTCATTTATACGTTTTAATGAAAGATGTAGGTAACTACCCAGTTTGGAGTTAATTTAAATTCTGATCTGACAGCTTCAGCCTGGGAAAGGGAACACCTCACTACTGGCAGGAAGGCTTAATTGATGTTGGGAGGTTTTCGCATATTCACAACAATAAACTGACTTTCGTCTGTGGTCAAGCCAACGACAATGGCAGGCTTGAACACTCAGTGCCCAGGGGAGGGGCAGGAAACTTTCCTCTCAAGGAGGAGGACCCCAAACCTGATCAAAGGAATGTGACAGCAGTTGCCAGTTGAAAGCAAAGTAAAAAAAACTGCTAAGAACTTTTGGTGGTTAAATGCCTATTTGTAATTAAGCTTTAAAAGTCTAACTTTGACACACGAAGGAAGACAAATCTAAAAGTTAGTAGTTGTGCATCTAATTTTATGCTCTTTCTTTGAAGATGTGATTGAACACTGTACTACATGAAGAACAAAAGTTATACTGAAAAACTAACTGAACCAATCTAATATTGTATACCCATGTTCTAGGTGTGATTGACAGACATGTACCGAATTAGGAATCGTTAGGCCACATCTTTATGATTACTATTGAGGAAATTTCACAGAAGGACAAAGCCAGCTCTAACTGATGTGGAAATTGGACGTAAAGGTAGCCCACAAAATATGTAATATATGTGTCCGGTTTTGTTAGAGGGCATAATTATAGAAATGTGGATTTGTGGCAAACAAATTGTGGTCCAAATAATTGTGGGAGTTCCTAAGTCACATCATAAAATATGACAGCTCTTTCTGGCTTCCAACCAGAAAAAGGCAAGTGCCTTTGCCTTTTACAGCCGTGGGAGTGAGGGGGTGTGGGGGAGGTGTGGATCGTCATTCTGCCCCTACCATAAACTGAGTGATGTCACTTGGCATGATGAATAAGGGAACTTCACCACACACAGAGACGCACTGATTCCAAACTACATCCCAAGTTCCGCGTGACGCCCTGTTCCAGGATTCTTCATGTTGTTCCTGACTTCATCTTGTTTCTGAATTATTCTTCTTTACCAAGCCAAGGCCTCAGCATTTGCTGAACTCTTTTCAGCTAGGCCCAAATCCTGAAACCATCCCAAAAAACTTCAGGGAAATAATTCTGATCCAGTCTGGCTTGCTACCATTCATGCTTGCCTGCTGAAACTCGCCATCCCACTAATCTACCGTGTCCAGTGACCAGAAGGGCCAGTCAAATCCAATCTGAGGTGCAGTCCAATTGACCAGAACCACCCAGCTGACCATCCTGCCAGAAGTGCCCTGCTGTCTGTAGACCCGATCCGTGATGACCAGAACAAGATGGTCCAATCTTAATTTAAAGTGGACTGTAAGCATAAATAGGAATCATAGTAAACCATAGCATATCTTGTCTTATCTGTTCTTACCTTGTCCTATTGTTATGCTCGCCTGACTCCCACAGGGACGTCGATCTGAACTGGACAGCTGCGGTCTCCACCAATGTGACGCGTAGTGCCGAGATGACAGACTGGACTGGCCCACCTAGCTTCGTTTGCTTGGCCCATAGGAGTATTCTTCTGCAAATGGAGAAAGGGAATTAACCACCCGTGGAGTTGAGTGTTAACCCCCACACCCCCCCCGTTCTCCCCACTGATCACCTTTAATGTCCCCCCCCTTATAGTCTCACCTGATGGTTTGGAAAGATGAACTCTCCATCCTGCATTGAGCGCAGGGGCACGTAGATAACCAGCTGCTTCACTGGTTCGAAGGAATTGGTGCGTTCCAGAACAATATTGACACTGAGATTTCCGGCGAGACGCCGCAAGTATAAAGTTCGTAAGAATTCAAAGGTCTGACTTCCACTCTTGTCCGATTCCTTGCAGGTTGCAGCTTGACCCTAGCTAAGAGTTCGTCGTGGCAACCGGTAACATTCAGGTAAGGATTTGTATTATCCAACACAGTTTGATAAAATAATGTCAGTATGTAACCTGTTGCTTTCTCCCTTATTCAGGTGCTGAGAGAAATTATGAAGTCTCGTGGAATAATGCCTCCGGCGGTAAAATTAGGTAAGTCTATTGTGGTGAGAAGGATTCCCCTGGTTTGTCCCTTTGTTTCACCTTGCTGTCCTTTTGTTCCCCTTAGGGGCCGGGGTGCGGCGAAAATGCGGTGGAGGCTGTGCCGACCCGTGAAGAGGAATGGTACCCCCAGCGGTAAAATCAGGTAACTCTATGGGGGGTAACTAATATTGCCTCCGTT
Organism: Ambystoma mexicanum; assembly: GCF_040938575.1. Taxonomy (NCBI): domain Eukaryota; kingdom Metazoa; phylum Chordata; class Amphibia; order Caudata; family Ambystomatidae; genus Ambystoma; species Ambystoma mexicanum. The sequence goes on along the minus strand of NC_090930.1, from coordinate 974,036,704 downwards.
TATTCCCTTGGCTCACCTTGCTGTTCTTGTGTTCCCCTTAGGTGCCGGAGTGCGGCGGGAACATGCAGAAAGATGCGGTGGGTAGCGAAGATGCTGCGAAGGCCGGTGATTTCAGCGCGGTGCTGCAGCAGGCGAGGCGACGCGCATAAAATAACGTCTTTCTTCCAGCTCGAAGGCACGGTGGATCGGGAATTCAGGTAAGGATTAAAGGTATTGCTCTTGTTCTAACCTTTTCTCCTTCTTTCTGCCTCTTTCTAGGAGCTCCAGACTCGAGGCGGGCGTAGCAGAAGACTGGATGCAGACTTGCAGGCACGGTGAGCGTTACGCTGCTGGATGCAGAATAACGCGAAGCGTGTGCTGCTCTTCGGACGTGGTTTAAATAGCCTCCAAAGTAGTCCCAGGTAAGTATTCCTCCTCGGCCCCACCCGAGTAAAAAAAATAGTCCCTAGGTAAAGTAGTCCCTTCCAAGCCTCTTTTGGCTTGGAGCTCTTGCAGCATGGTCTGCATCAGGCAAGTTTGCAGCATGGTCTGCATCAGGTAAGTTTTAATCTATGAGCCTGGCGCCGATGGCACCAGGACTGACTCTCCATATGAGCCTGGCGCCATAGACGCCAGGACTGCACCCAAATAGCCCCTAGCAGGGTTGTTGGGCTTGCTTGGAATAACTTGATGCCTGCTTCCGGGGCTGCTGGACTTGATCTGGATCCCCGTGGGTAGGCATCATGACACCTATCCCCATCTCTAAACCTATCCCATCTTTAAACCAAGAACCTCTAATAGTGTCATAACCATTCTTGCAACCCTGTTTGTAATCCCTAGTGTTAGTGCTGATTTTCTTATTTGTTTTATAAGAACATAAGCCATTAGTGATTTGGATTAAATAAAGTAATTCCCATAACGAAAAACAGAGTATCCGCCACGTGAAGGGTTACAATCGGCCATGCGTAACTGTGGAGATTCCCGGGTGGCATTCTTTTTCTTAGCATTAATATAGTTTAAGCACAACCAACCTGTCATATTTAAAACCAATTTCTACTTTTCCCAGTTCTATTTTTCTCAAAAACGCCTCTCATTCAAACTTGCATGACTTCTTCAATGTTATAGCTAGAGACTTAATTTCAACTCTCACTTAAACCTAAGACCCTTGGTTAGAACCAAAACCCGCATCACGCAAACAGTGTAATTGACCCGTTTTTATTTAAAGAAAAATAAAACAAAACATTTCGCACAGTGAAATTTAGGCGCGTATTTGCAATTTTTCAAATGTTTTACATGTGTGTTTGCCCATTCAAAGTATTTCCAAACTCACATTCTGATTCTAAGTGTGTATTGTTGCTCATATTGTAGCTTATGTCTGTTAGGACCTGCTCAGTGTTGCTCCCATAATAATTTATATCAATTTAAGGATTTTTGCACGCTTTTCATTGTGTCACAAAGCCATTTTCAACTGTCATTTTGAAAGTGTAAAATTTCCAAAAACGGTTCGCTCTCTTGTTTGGGGAGGGAAGATTGCATTCAAACTATGTGCTGTTCTTCATTCCTGAATACCTGCTGCTTACTTACATTTGTGTAGAATTGCTCATGTGTGAATTGAGAATGTTGCAGGGGGAAATCTTAACCTAAGCGCTATCTTTTCACAAACTAAAACTGTTCTTTTTCCTGCGTTTTCTATTCTGTATTGCTAGAAGTGAATTCAACTGCCTTACTTACTAATTGTTTTGTCACTACATTGGCGATTGCTGCCCCATATATTTATTTGTGTTTGATTTGAATTTAAATAAATAAATACTTACCTTTACCAACCAGCCTGATTCCTGGTCCACTGTGACCTGGGAGGTATTTTGAGAAAGGTGTGATATGAGTGGTATACAATAAATAAGTATTTAATTTGACCATTGCATGCTAGGCTGAGACCCGGTTGTATTGCCTGATTTAAATCCTCAACAATAATAGGAATCATCTTTTCATGTGTGTCACACAGCACCCTCAGTGCAGTGACACAAGGAAGCCTTTTAGGCCGTCCCAAGGTTTAAACACCTTCTCTGGGCTAAACTATTGTTTCCGAGAAAATGTAAAGTTAAATTGACTTTACTGGTCTTTTTAAATTCCTAGACCCAGAACACACCATCTTCCAATAGAGTGCTCGCGGGGTTACCTACTAACCCCTATGTCTAGAAACTAATGTAGCAGTGAAATGCTACCTTTACCCTCAAAATGGCTGGTTGCAGTGGTTTTACAACAAACTACCATGAGTTTGCCCGACCGCGAACACATGCAGCTAAAAATCACGGAAGCCATGTTTTTCAAGATAGCGTCTGAGCCCCCTTTTGTTTTTAAGTCCTGGTCGTCTTTTTTCTCTGCGTGCCAAACCAGGTTTGGTCCCTTTGTTCCTATGCCTTTGGCGGGCTTCAGGACTGAAGACCGCCTCTGGCGCCAGAGTTTCTGGGGTTGGCAGGAAATGAGAGAGGTGCCCGAAACTCCCTGTGCTTAGTCTCCTAGGAGACCCAAATGCACTCTCACGTGATTGGCTGGCTGACTGTCCGGCAAGGACAGCCACCCTGCTGGGTAACTGACAGCTAGGTTGGAATGAATGGGGGAAAACTGTTTAAAAGGCAAGTCTCTTGGATTGAAAGACAGAGTCGACCACTGGAATGAAAGAACCGAAGACGAGCTGGAAGAGGATGGCTGCTGCAACTCCTGGACCGTTGGGTTTGCCAGGTGAAGCCCTGCTGCAGGCCCGAATCGCCAAGTTCATCTCGACAGAGAAGCCCTTCAAGGACGACTTCTCCCTTTGAGTTGGTGGGACCAATCAACTCATAAGCCACGTGGACACCATTCAGGATTCAATTCAAAGGGGAATAATAACCTTGTAATACTTTTCAGAATAACAGTATGCACTTCCAAGTTAAGAAAGAATTAATGTATTCGGTCTCAGGAATAATTGATACTTTTAATACTTTTCAGAATAGTGGATACAATTCAAGAACTTGGTTTCAGATCCTTAGGACAGAAACACAAACACAAGATAGGTTACAATCTTTTCACAGAGTCTAGGGTTTTAGGAGTCCTTCCCCCATCTAGTTCCAATCGGACCCTGAAAGCGACTCGGAGGTAAAAAAGGCAGGTACAAGCTGTACAAAAGGAGCAGTTAAGTAACAGTTCCTGTGAGTAAAAGTGTTCAGGGACTTCATAGAAGGCTTCCTGAATACATGCCAGTGTTAGGTCTGGGTGAACATGGTTGGGCAAATGCAAATTACCCCACTCTCCCTAGCTACAGAGGAGCGACAGAACGACTCTAGGTAAGCATTACCTAGAGTCCAGTCTTTTTTAAAATATTTGCCCCGTCTCCCAAAATTATAGCGATCTCTCCCATGTTGATTTGCAGCAGAGAGGCTTTTCAGAAATGAAAAAGCAGCCATTTTTGTTGTTCTATGGGCGAGATATTCACAAATATTCAGAGGACTATTCAGGGTTATCCGAAAACCAAAAGTGGAAAAAACACCATTTGGAGATAGGGGGATGTTGAGGACCAAGTTCAGAGCTCAAACGTTTTAGAATATACAGGGTTATTTTTCATATTCGGGGTCAATTCATATTAGTAACCAATGAGTCAATGAGCTTGTTAAAAAGCAAGCTCATTGCCCCTCGCCTGAGCATTCGCTGGCCGACAAGGCTCCGATGCTGCAGTGTCCCAGATTTCTTTCCGACGAGTGGCCGCCATGGAAAGGGAGAAGGAACTACACGTAGTCCCTTGTCCCCGATCCCTGCCGGCCATTACCCAGGTACGACGTGCCTGGGTAATAATGTCAATATAACCCTCGCAGGGAGGGCATTACCCTACTGAAAATGCCCAGCTCCTTGGGTTGCATTGCCTAATTCAGGGTTTTTGTATATGTTCGGTGTTATGGTAGGAATTAAAGTGGGCCATATGTAGAATAACAGCAAAATAGTAGTCATTGAGAATAGTCCAATTCAATCGAAGACTAAAAAGTCAAAAAGTAATGGAGTCAATACTAAAAAAAGATTACTACACTTCCAAACAATACTGACTTGTCCTCGAGGCCCAATACAGCAGACTTTGCTGACAGTCCATCTCCTCTCTCTCTACCAGATTTGCTGTCTCCAGGCCAACTAGCAGAACGATTTCTCCTGCAATGGAGTTAAATGACATGCAATCTCCAAATGACACGGGTAGGAAGAGAACTAAAGAATCTTCGTATCAGTCAAAGTCGCAACCTATGTTATCGGGCCATTCTGGCCCTTTTGATGAAAGAATCATAGGCCTGGAGAATATCGATCCAGTCAATGGTGTGATACAGCTGAACAGGGTCAAGTTACACTTGTATTTGCAAGGATTCCTGCCCTGCACCTGTTGCATAGGTTCAGGGGGATTACATTGAAAACATTCGGTCAAATCAGATTTGGTCGAGTTGCTTTTTCACAAACTCGAATTGGCTGTAAATATATGCAGGGGAGACCCCCACAGCGACCCCCCCCCGAAAACCCCCTATATTTATATTCACAATACCCTCCTCCCCACCCCTGCCATTCCCAATGCATACAGGTGACATTGACTTGGTAGCCATCCGGGACTGGGGTACTGATAAACTAGTGGTCTACTTCTATTCCCATATTGTGGCTCAGTTTGAGAGCACAGAGACATTTCCAGATCTGTGGGGGTTGCCCTTATTGAATTTTCAAACCTCTGAGACGTTAACTCTTTTCTCGCCTATCATCCCTCAAACCGTACCAGGAATCTGTTGCAGCAGCCTCCTTTAATAATGAAAAGGGACTTCACTAGTATTCAGTCTAACTAATGTTTGGTACAATGATCAACCTTTTGACACTAAACAAGACTGGTCTTGGCTGGCGGCCTCTATTAATGTAAATGCAAAACCGAAAAAGATGGTCTAATCTTTAACGCGCTTGATTTGCAAATTCTATCTTGGAATGCATGTGGTTTTGTTAACATCTTAAATCCTTCAAAACCTTAACCGATTTTTTAAAGATCAACATATTGTGGCGCTTCAAGAGACTATGGTAGTCTAACCTCTTGAACTTGAGGGTTATAAAACCTACACGAAAGCGGCTACGAGGAGCCCCGATGGCTGACGCTCTGGGAGGCTTAGCATAGTAATTGATTTAATTTTCTACTGCTATGAAATGTGCACTTGCTATGAGGTTCTATTGGCAGTGGGTTTAATTCTGGTGTGTCCCCCAATTAAATTGTTGATTATTCATTTGTACTGGAACCCTGCAAAGATGCCATGTAATGTGCGTCAATCTGCGATAGACGAACAAGTTACTTATCAACTGGTAAAGTTCTTTCGACTGGATGTTCCTCCAACGTATTCCTCATCTATGACATGTAATGTCCACAGCTGTGCTGCTTCGGAATTCTTTTCGGTAGAGGGCGCCCTGTGTCGATGGCGTTGGGTCGATGTCCCTCGAAGGCCTCCGTCGAGGTGAAGTCAGATGTTTTAAGTAGTACGCACGGTGCCTGTAGCCTCAGTTAATGTTTTTCCCCCCTCAACGTGACGCACACGTGCACATTATACAGTATCCACTGCACTTAGCCTTGTGGGAACGAAAGCTGTAATGGCATGGCACATTTTTGAGAGGGGTAGGCTGAGAGGGCGATGAGGAATACGTTGAAGGAACATCCAGTCGAAAGAACGTTACCAGTTGGTAAGTAACTTGTTCTTCGAATGGATTGGGTCCTCCAACGTATTCCTCATCTATGACAGACTCCCAAAGCAGTATCCATAAGTGGAGGAGGGAGAAGAATTTAGACATACCCAATTAAATGGCAGAGTAAAGCACTGCCTTACCAAAGGCAGCATCCTGAGCATGGGAAGTATCCAGGGAATAATGCTTAACAAACGTGTGTATGGAAGACCACGTTGCAGCATCACAGATGTTCCTTACCAATACACCCCTCAAGCCCTCGGGAGGGTCCTTGCGCGCCAACCTGTAGCATTCCGAAATAGTGAGGATGATCCACCGAGACAAGGTCTGCTTAGAAACAGCCTGCCCAATCAGTGTCCAGTATACCCCACAAAGAGCTGGTCGTCCACTCTGACCCTGGACATTCTAGTGCCTGCAACTCACTCACTCTTCGAGCAGAGGTAACTGCAACCAAGAAAACAGTCTTAAATGTCAACAATCTCAACGGACAAGAGTGCAAAGGTTCAAACGGAGCACCCATCGGAAACTTAAGACCAAATTAAGATCCCAGACTGGCACCTGAAAGGCGACGGCAGGAACACATTTGTGGGCCCTTTCAGAAACAGTGATCAGTGGAATCTTAAAATAGGAGCATTCCTCGGACGAGCGCTTAAAGATAGAAAGCGCTGCCAGGTAACCTTTAATAGTTCCCACCTGAAGACTGCTGTGGGCCAAAGAAAGTAAGAAGGAGGTAACCTCCTGAATTGAGCACTGAAAAAGGATAAACATTCTTTCCTCTGCACCAGTCGCAAAACTTACAGCAACGGTACAGGGACTTTGTTGCTGGCCGCCTGGTCGAAAGCAACACCTCCATCACTTCATCCGGGAGGTCCCAATCCTTATATCTCAACCGTTCAGAAACTATGCGTGAAGATTGAGTCTCTTGACCTCTGGATGGAGAACCTGAACTTCCTCTCGCGAAAGAACCTCTTTGGGGAAGACGTATTGGAGGATATAATGTCTAGAAGGTCCGGGTACCACATTCTCCTGGCCCAATCTGCAGCAAGGCGGATCATGCAGGTCCTGAACCGTCGTAACCTCCTGGGAACTTTAGGAATGACGGGGATCGGAGGAAACTCTTACAGAGAGGGACCAACCAATCCACGACAAACGCATCTCCTAGAGGTCCTCTTGAGGAAATTACCTCGAGCAGTACCTTTCGCAATTCTGGTTGGCACCGGTCGCGAACAGGTCCACCTGCAGGGTTCCCCAAAGGGCGAAGATCTCTTGAAGGGCTTCCTGAGCTAGTTCCCACTCATGGGAGACTGCGCCCTGCCTGCTCAGATTGTCCGCCACCATGTTCTCCTCTACGGCCAGATGAACCGCTGCCAGGGAGATTCCTTCCTGAAATGACCGGAACCATAGCTGCATTGCCTCCCTGCACAGAGGGAGTGACCCTACACCTCTCTTGTTGAGGTAATGCATGGCCACCGAGTTGTCCATCAGGACATTCTTCCCACGCACAGATGGCAGGAAAGCCTTCAGTGTTAGCCTGGTTGCTTTCTGCTTCAAAAGATTGATGTGTAGTTTGGACTCCGATGGAGACCAACGACTGCTGATGGTTCAGATCATTGGCATGAGCTCCCCAAACTGTGAGGGAAGCATCCGTCACTACCGTTAACTCCAGCCATTGTTGCCAAAAAGGCTCTCCTTTCATGAGATTGTCCTCGGTGGCTCACTACAGAATATCCTGTGAGACCTTGACTGGAACATGAAGGAGATCCGACATCCGGTCAGAGGAACCATTGAATCCAGAGAGCCCACTCAAGGGATCACATTCGCAGTCGGGCCTCTGGCAGCAGAAAAATGCAGGAAGCCATGAGGCCGAGCAACCTTAAGAATTCGAAAGCCGGAAGACTCTGGGCTTGTTGAAATTTGGTGACCATCTGGAGAATGTCTCGAGTCCTCACCTTGGGTGGCGAGCACATCCCCAAGGATGTGTCCAACACAGCCCCTGATGTACTGGAGCTGTTGGGAAGGTGTCATATGCGACTTCTTGAAACTGAGGGAGAAGCCAGGCTTGTGAAGGAAGTGGCAGGTGAAGCCGAGATGAACCAAGGCTTGTTCAGAGAACGCGCCCTGATCAGCCAATCATCCAGGTAGGGGTAGACATGAATCCCCCCTCTCCTGAAATGCACTGCTGCCACCACCACAAGCTTAAGACCCTCGGACAGAGTTCAACCTGAATGGCAGGACTCGATAAGTGCGAGCCGCAAACCGCGAACCTCAGGTATTTTCTGTGCTCGAGATGGATCGGCACATGAAAATAAGCATCCTGCAGGTCAAATGACGCCAACCAATCCTGAAGTTGGAGGGCCTGAAGGATCTGAGAAAGAGTGACCATTCTGAACTCGTCCTTCCTGAGGAACTTGTTCATGTATTGCAAGTCCAAGATGGGTCTCGGTCCTCTGTCCTTTGGAATAAAAAAACAAAGTGGATTTCACACTTGCCACAATCTATTGCCCGAATCAGGGGCAACTGAGGTTTCTGATGAAAACTCTCCCAAAAATAATGCTCAAAGCCTCGGCCCATATAATATTGGGCGACGATTTCAATATTTGGGCCGATTTCATGTTTGACAAACAAACCCGGGTGGGTCAAACGAAGTGCTGAGACTGGCATACGGTGAGGTCGGGAAATCTATGGGACATATGGCAGTACTTGCACCCGGATGAAAAAGGGTATACCTTTTACTCAGCCCCACATGGCACTTCCCCAGAATCGACTACATGTACATCTCCAGGGGTCTGTGGGAGGAAGCAGTGAGCTCAGAGATTTTCCCCGATCACAAGGTCAGACCATGATCTGCTATGAGTGGACCTGAACTGGCACGGGATGGTATCCAGCGGGTCGAAAGGGAGATGCAACAAATCAGTCCTGTTCCCACTGGACAGGGACGGGGATGGAGAGATACACAGGTTCACTCCCTTGAGATTATTGGTCAACCTGGGCACTTTGAGAAACCTGGGGATTAACCTGACGAGAGACATGGGAAACCTATTTCAAGCCACCATTCCCACACTCCTGTCCGTATTTCGGACCAATTGGGAAAAATGGGCCCTCTCATGGCTCGGAGACCTCAACGCCCTTAAGATGGTGTGCTTACCAAGGTTTCTCTATGCGTTTCAAACGCTTCCAATTCTTGTCCCCGAAGCCATTTTTTTTTTGGGCGATAAAGGGGGCTATGGTGAAAATCCTGTGACGGGGGCTATGGTGAAAATCCTGTGACAGGGGAAAAAGCAGAGAATATCCTTTGAGGTCCTCACTTTACCGAAAGACAGGTGCGGGATGGGGGCTCCCGAATGTGAAATTGTATTAAAGCAGCACAGCTAAGGGTCCTCATCCCAGATCTCAGAATACAGAGGGGGTACCAATGGGTCGATTTGGACAATCTCCACCCGTCCCCCGCCTCAGTGGTGGAATGGCTGTGGGTGCCTAGAGGCAGGCTCCTCTGCAGAATCCGTGACCACCAGATCCTGGGCACGATATGGGATTTAGGGAGACGGGAGGCAGAAATGCAGGGGGTAATGACATGGCCATCCTCTTTGAGTCACTTGTGGGCACCAGGAATATGAGATGCGATCCCGAACCCAGAGATTCAAGCCATGGTTTGAGGCAGGTCTTGAGCGGGTGGGCCAATTGCGGAGGGACGGTACCTTAATCACGATAACGAAATTGTGGACAGAGTTGGATTTGGGTACCCTCACAGCCTTGCTCACAGGAGGAAAATGGAGAGACAGGATACAGAGGGACCTTTCTCCTTTTGAGAAGCTCTTAGATAAAAGAACGAAAATGAAGGGCCCGATTTCAGTCATGTATAGGGAACTGGTGGTTGCAGGGAATGGATCCACGGAAAAGCTGAGATGGATATTGGAAAGTGACATGGAGAGGGAAATAGACCCAGAATTGTGGGGGAGACTGTGTAGAGGAGCCTCTCGGACATCGATCTCGAGCCATAACAAAATGCATACCATCAAGCTCCTCCATAGGTGGCAATATGACCCAGTCAGGCTCTCAAAGATGTTTCAGACCGTGAGCTCTGAGTACTGGCGTCGATGTGTGGGAGCAGACTACTGGCACATGTGGTGGGGATGCCCACGAGTGAGGGTGTTTTGGGATGAAGTGTTGTGTTGGGCCAAGGAACTGGAGTGTTCACTGATCCAAAACACCATTCCTGATCCTGTTTGGTATGGAGGAAGTTGAGGGAGAACTGGGCAGGGTGAGGGGTTGGCAGCGCCCCTGCTGCTCGCAACGCGGGACTGCCTGGTGATGAAATGGAACTGTGCCAGGACTCCATCTAAGAGGGACTGGGTCAATGTGGCGCTGAATATAGGTACCATGGAAAGAATCACTGCAGGACTTCATGGGAGGGCAGCTCCTCATGAGAGCATGTGGGAGGGAACTCATGAACAAATATTTGAATAATTGAAGCAATGTCATAAGTACAAGGACGGAGGCACTGGGGCAGGTGCCGTGCTACCAGGGAGTAATAGGGAGAAGCTACCCCTCAGGCGACTCCCCATCAATCCGACTATAGCCCATGAACTGGGATAAGGCGCACAAGGCGGCCGTGGACATATGCGTAACACATTACTACATTACCATCCATCTCTAGACAACCAAAAGTTTATTTTTTTGGTTGAGGTTCCTTGGAGTTTAAAAAGAAACCGTTAGGGGGATTTGAGGGGGTTAAGGGGCGGGGGGAGAAAAGTGGGTTAAATTGTTTGCAAGGTTTGTTTTTGCACTGTAAAAACCCAAAATAAAAAATTAAAATAAAATTCAGGCACTGAACCACTCCGCAAATACACACTAGTATGCAGAACAGTTTAACAACACCAGTTCAGTGACTGGCAGACTAGAGAACACCAAGCCCGTCTCCAAGTCAGAAGATCCTGCCAAACAGTGTAATGGAAACAGGCAGTTCCAAAAGATCTTATTACACATTTACAAATAATGAAAAAAATAATGCAAAGTCTCTGCAGCAAGGCAACCATGGAAGAGGTAAGTGGGAGTGAGGTCCGCGGCTCGCAGGAATTGCTTACCCAAGATGGTGGAAAAACCATATATGGGTTTAGCCAGACCCTCCAGGATATTGTGACATAAAGAATGTTATGACATTTTATTAGGGCATTTTAGCTGCACATTTTATATTGACTGGAGGGTGTAACATTGGCACATTGCAGGAAAGATGCAGTGTGAGGCTACAAGAGAGCTACGTTGTCATTATTTGTATCTTTTGGATCACATTTTTAATAGGAAGAGTCAACACATGGCCCTGGCTAGGCTGAACAGTGTTCATTTTGCTCTACTTTTTGGTTTAATGTGCACGCCTTTTTAATATTAACTTTGTTTATCATTATCAGTTGTAAAGGTGAAAATAATCCCCTTCTATGTTCTTCAATCTCCAAACACCCTCACACAACACCAACTAAATAAATTCTTGTATAGCGCAACACTAACCCAAAAGGTCTCGGGGCGCTCCCCACCCAATCACAATTTACACACCCAAACCCTCTCACTCATGCGCGTACTAATGTGCTCTGTCACACTACCAAGTTACAACTCGCACTCCCCTACCCCCAAAGGTCCCTGCCACACTCTAAACCATACTCCCAAATCACACCTTTCTCCCCGTATATCGCACTCTTCCCTCATACTTTCTCCCTATTTGCAGCTAACTGCCTCTTTCCAGCCAACCGCTCCCTCTCTGCTTTCTGGCCCACGGCTCCCCCCTTAGCCTGTGCTCCCTCCCTCTCTGCTTTCTGGCCCATGGCTCCCCCCTGTAGCCTGCGCTTCCACTCTGCTTGCCTGCCCGTCCACACCCCTTACCCTCATAATGTGATCATTTTGAAAAAACGGGGCATCTAAAAATAGATTAGAGGATAGGCTGTTTTTAGAGAATCCATTTTTGGAAATTAGCAGGTCACATAATTCTCAAAGGTGATCTGGCATTTCCAAAAGGCTGAGTTGTAGCGCATATGATATTGAATTAGTGTCGGAAGACAGCGACATTGTTCTAGAGACCAGCGCATTTCACCATGACGGCCCCTTGAGGAGCCCCAGGGGCGTTGCTAGGGGGGGGGCTAAGGGGGCTATAGCCCCTGATCTTTTGGTTGTAGCCCTGGATAGAATCTCAGGAGCTACAGCCAAAAGACTAGCTAGCCCCCAATCCCAACAGTACTGACATCAGCTTAGCCCCGGGTCTTTTCCAGACCTAGCAACTCCCCTGAGGAGCCCTTCACTAAAATGCAAAAAAATAAAAAAATAAAAATTCTATCCCGTTTGGGAACAGATATAAAGTGAGACAGTAGCATTTCATACCTCTGCTGTCACACTTACACGACCACGGGAAAGACATGTGGTGCACCCCACCCCCTCCCCCACGCCTATTCAAAGCAGGCACTTGGGGCAGCCTAAGTTTTGTGCACATTTAAAAGAGCATCTTGTTTGTAAATTTGCAATGCTCTTAAATGCGCAGAATCCACCCCCCTGCCCTAACCCCCTGATTTGCACAAATGCACAAAGAGAAGATAAAGGCAGATGAAGGCAATCTGAATGGGCGCAAATAAAATGCGCCCACTCCGATGTCCTTTGCGGATTGGGGGGGCGGCCCCTTATTTTGGCGCACGTGGAGATTTGTTAGCGCATTTCGTTACTTGTATCAAAAGTGTTGAAAACCTGGCCCCTTGTATCTTTTTTTTTTAAACAGCAAAAACGTCTGCATTTTGTCGCATTGCAAAACCACTATAAAGTGGAGGGTCCATTTAGCCCACCCTTCATACCCTTTAGTATTCCCAGATGAGCCCATTACAACCAACCATTCTCAGGCCCTCACTAATGCCAAATGGCAGGTGCAGACACTCGGAGGAAGCCCAGCCTAGTAGGAGGGCTATAAATGTTGACAGGGTCAGTCCGAGGGTGTTTGGAACAGGGGTGCTGCACAGAGTTGGAGAGCATTGAAGGAGCGTGGAGGAGGCTGGTGGACAGTGAGGAGGGGGGAGAATTAAGGAGAGAAGGAAACGGCAGTAGAGCATCAGGAGGAGGTTGAAGTAATATCAGGAGGCGGTCAGAATAAAAAAGGCAGGAGAAGATGGCTTGCCTGAAGATCAGGAGGTGGGGAACAGAACAAGAGGTGGCAGCCACTGGATTGACGATCTGGAGGAGAGGGTTGAGGGTAAGTATAAGAGGGATGTGGCAGAAAAACACCTTATATAGAAGGGTGGTGTTCATAGGCATAAAAAAGATGCCAAGAGGGGTGAAGGCAGAACTAGTAAGCTGAATTCAAGCGGGAGTTAGAGATACGGCGTTCAGCCTGCCTTTAATCCTCCCAATGGCCTAAGACAGTAGGGGTCAACCATCTGTATCTACTAAACGAGAGAGAGCGAAAGAGAGAAGAAGAAGAAAAAAAAAATAACAGCCCTACAGCCTGGAAAATGTTCAATAAAAACCCATTTGGAGCGATTCATGTGCCATCTGTGATACAGAGGAATCCCAAAAACGTCTGCATCAGAGATCAATGGAAGGAAATTGGATTAAAGTGTGGAGCGGCGAATGGTAAACTCATAGAAAGCTTGCATGTAGAGATAAGAGTGACACAATGAACAAGCTAAAGAGACTGAAAAGAGCCTGTACCTAACTGACCTATGCCACGGGCTGAGTGTATTGCTCCACAGGTCTTGTAAACTAAGTGGTGTGGGCAGCGTCGTTGTGAACCCCACTCAGCTCTCTGCACAACAAAGATTGGTTAAATAGACCTGTATAAAAGCCCAGTGTGAACTCCAACATGTTCTAAAATCAGCCGACCCAAATAGGGCAGATAGCCAATTGTGGCTTTTTCAGACAGAATGGCAATAGTGAAACAGGAGGCTAGTGTGACCCACAGGAGGAAATTGGTAATGGTGATCCCCTTTGCATTTTGGAAGCTCGTTCCTACGGCAAGCAGGGTTCTCTCAAGAGGGCGTGGCCAGAAGCCATGCGGTGAGCAGCACTCTCCGTGAGCTCCCGCAGGATCCTTTATTGATGTGCCCATAATGTGGGTGAATTTGCCTATCTGAACAACTTCTGAGCTCCAGAATATGCCTGGAGCTCACTCATGTGAAGTGAGCCATGAGAACGCAGGGTGGACAGAGGAAGCTGTCCGAGACGTGGTGATTGAGGTCTCCAAAAATGTCACCCTCCATTTGACAGAGCGAGCGACGAGGAGGGCACTACTGCGAGTTGCCAGACATGTCGTGAGAGGCTAAAATAGAGGAAACGGAGAGGATCAGTGGGAACGGATCAGACAGGGTCGCAAGTGCTGGTGGAGGCAGCTGGCGGCAGACGGGCTGCTCTAGCACGCTGGGAAGCCACATCGGCATACACAGGACAGTGCAGGCGGGGTGTCTGGAGACCATGCCTGGAGCGGCGTTAAGCTGTCGGCAGGTGCCTGCAGGCAGCTCCGGCATGAGGCATTTCAGCACCGAGCTGAGACTCGCCAGTGTTGCTGGCATTGTGAATCTGCACTCCCATCCATGGGGCATTGGCCTGCACAGAGTGGGCTGCAGGGATTCAGCCTAGAGACCGGCAGATGTCAGAGAGGCCTAGAGTGCCTTGCTTGATTAGTAGAGGAGCTGCAGCGACAGAAGAGAGGACACTGCAGGGAGACAGTACTGCCGTGGCTGATGTTTGAGGTGGGAGAGAATGGGCTTGGGGAGGACAACCATTTATTGAGGCTGACGGCCTTGTGTGGTCCCATGGCCACTATGGAGTGCCTTAATAAGGGAGACATGCTCTGGTGAATGCGCACATCCGCATAGACTGTCTTTGTGTTCCAGGGCTGGCCCCTGTTGAGAGGCGCTTCACAGCTGAAGGCACGCGGTGGCCACCTGGGCTGGCGGCTGGACGAATTGGGGAGGAGCGTGCACTGCAGTCTGCCTTTGTGGCGGTAAGCTGCCCTTCTCTCGCATAGACCTGGCAGCAATGTAAGGTGGCGAGAGGCAAATTGTGCCTATCGTGACTACCCACCCACTTGTGCACGGCACCGATTCTGCACTGTATTAACACGTTGAGTAACGGACACTGCTGGTCAGTGGAATCCTTTGAGCGCCCACCACAGCCTGAAATTGATTGCAAATGCCAGACAAGCACAGGAGGGGTAAGGCCAAGCAAACGATCATGGGGGCCATGAAGATGGCACAGCGCAGTCACCTTTGCCTCAAAGGGGAGGTTGGGGGTGGGGAGGCCTCGTCCATGTCCATGAGCAAGCAGGGAGAGGACAGGATATTGGCAGCAATGGCAGCATTGCAAAGGTCCTTGGAATACAAAATGTAAACTGTCGCCGTCGAAGTTGGTCTCTTGCGGCAAGATGTGCGTTCCCTTGCAGATCAGCTCAGTACAGGAGAATAAAACTAACATTGCCAACCATCAATTGGAGGTTCCAACGCTGACTGAGAAGGTGCAAGCCTTGGAGCATCATGCGGAAAATGCAAAAGTCAGAGCAAGAAGGAATATTGTCCGGATCCTAGGTTTGCCAGAGGGGGGGCTGGGGGGGCAAAGGGCGGGACCCTACCTCCTACGTTGACAACTTGCTGCTGCAGAAGGTGGGCCCTGCAACATTGACGAAGGGCTGCACAGTAGAACGGGCCAACAGATCTTTCGCTAAAAGGCCTCTGCTGCCTGATGCTCCTCTGAGTCCGCTGATTGCAAAGATCCTAAATTATAAAGATAGGGAGCAGATATTGGCTTTTTCCAGGGATAGAGGAGAAATAGAAAGAGCATCCTCAAAGCTAAACCTCTATCTGGATTACACACAGCTGGTGTAGAGAAGGGCAGCAGAGTTTGGCCCCACTAAAGTTGTGTCGGGCCAAACTCCGCTACATGTTAATCTATCCGTCAAAACTAAAAGTGCTTCATGATGGTAAATGCATTTCTTTGAGGACACAACAGCGGCAAATACCTGGTTGGACTCCGTAAGCATAGCCCAGCTACCAACAAGGAGCAACAATGACCCTTGATTTTTGCTGCCGCTTTATGTCATGGTATAGCTGGTAACCACATTTGGGCAGCCTAGATCAGCAAATGGCGGAAGCCTGGTGATCGACACCCCTCCTTTCTTCTGGGGTGTCGGCTGTCCGCTGCATTTGCGGCTGACCCATATCTACAGACGTTGAACACTTTAATACCAGTTTTAAGGTATCGGCTGCAGTGTCACCCGGTGGCAAGGATGGTGTGCGTGGAACGCAGTTAGGCCTGAATATGCTTGTAGTTATTGGGCCAGTATTACATGGTTGAGGGGTGGGCTGTAAATTGTGGGGGTTTCTTATGTTTAATAGTTTTTTCTGCTTGTGAGCGAGGTTCGGCTTGCGGCAGTGGCCGCTCTTGATGATTGATTAGATGATTGGGCAGGTACTGTGGAGGGCATACTTTGGGTGGACGCGAGGCGGTGTCATGGAGGGGGTTGCGAAGGGTCTATGGGGATAAGCGAGTCCCAAGGATGATTGAGCATAACCAGTAGTGTGCGTGTTGTCATGTGGAACGTCCAGAGTCTGAATGGCTATAGTAAAAGACTTAAGGGGTTTGCAGATTTTCCACAGAACCAGGCAAGGACCCGAGAGGAAGAGGAGCGCCTGATTCTACTAGCCATCCAGAGGACAATGGAGGAGTGCTACCGGAGGGAGGAGAGAAAGCGCACTGTTGAATCCAGTGTGAAACCGGCCATGAGGAGGAAGCTCCGAGAGGAACGGTGTTGGCTGCAAGATTCAAGCTCAGATTGGTCATCGCTGGAACCAAACTCCCCCATCTGGAGCAACGGAAGAGCAGGGACATTATTCTCAAATCTTGGGGTAGCCTCCATCTTGATGTAGTATATATGCTGAACCCTGTGGCATTGTGAAACCTAGGCCTCAATGGTATGGAGCTCTCAAATCTATGCCCGTTTCCTCTGCTGCATTGGACAAAGATCGCCCCAAGCCGAACAGTCTTGAAGCTTACAGTACGTATATCTCACACCACCAGTGTGGACACAGGCACGGCCAAGCATCCATGAACAATCGAATGCTGCTATGGCTAGGCACATCCGGTCTAGCATCACATATAGCCGTCCAGACTGAAACACCCGACGTACTTCAACACCTCTGCCACCAGCATACAGCGACTACTATCCGAAAGGAACTCGGTACAGCTGGACACACATCGACTCTCCCAACAATAGCTATCTATATCGCAAACCAACAGCGCCCAACCACGTGCCTGACCTCTCCTCGGGCTGCTTAAATCGAGCCTTGCCAGCCACCCAAGTCCTACACCGGCAACATGCACATATGCATATCCTAAGCTAATCTCGTTCGAATTTCCCACCACATCGACCATGGTCACAGAGGGCGTTCCAGACAAAAAGCATAATTGAGGCCACACAAGTGGGGAAACAGTGCTATATAAATAACCAGATACAATACAATATGGGAGTGGGGATAACTTTATTACAGGAGACGCACCTTACAAGGAACAAACCGAACAAGCTTGCGGGGAAGTGGGGTGGGCAGTTGTACGGCTCCCCCTTCTCTGCATTAGCTAGAGGTGTCCCTGTGTGTATTGCACCAACCGTCCCCTTTTGGCTCCTGGAAACCAAGGGTGATGAAGGCAGACTGGTACTAGCCCTTGAACTCCTGGAGGGAAGAGCTGTATGCATTGTAAACTCTTATGTCCTCAACCATACCGCTATGCTTTTTTTTGCTTCGCTTTACTAAAGACTGTCTCCTTATAGAAGTGCCCTATGGATATGGGGGAAGTGGAGGGGGGTGATTTTAATTGTACATTTCGCCGGCAATCGACAGGTTGGATAACAACATTTCAAAGGCCAACTCCTCCAGCAAAATCTTTAAAGGAAATGTTGAAGGACCTCGAGTTGACAGAGGTATGGAGGGCGACACATGTAGGAGAACGGTCCTATTCATACTTCTTGGCCCCCAACTGGGTGCATACCTGCTTAGGCTTCATTTTTACCAGACAGGAAACACTGGGGGAATTTACAGAAGTAGCTTATGGGCCCAGGTCCTTTCTGACCATGCCCCGTTGATGGTGGAGGAGATTGTGTAGACCACCCCCCCCCCCCATTCCCCAATTTCCTACTTGGAGGTTTAGGGCAGGGGCTCTGCTCGATACAAGAACATCTGGGTGAGGCAATTTTATACTAATAGTGGCAGAGTGGATAGTATGGGAACGCTGTGGTAAACCTTTAAGACAGTGGTGCATGGTGAGGCAATGGGTAAGATGGGGGGGGGGGGGGCCTCCGGAAGGAGTTGGACTCCCTTGCGAATATTGAGGTAGGTAAACAATTGGCGGAGGGGAGGGCTGCGGGAATGGGACACAAAGCTGGGGACCTGACTGAATTGAGGCAACAGTATATAGCAGCATGGGACCAGTTGGTCAAATTTGATTTTGCAGAATACACATGGAAGTTACATGCAGAGAGCGACAAACCTGGAAGGCTGGTGGCATAGTTGTTTAGCAGAGAGGATAAGAGGGAGATGATTGGTGCTATACGAGATGAACAGGGAGTCACTAGGCATGGGCAAGAGGAGATCAATATGGTTTTCTCTAAATATTACGAAACTCTACTCATCTGGAGCAGAGGCTCGCAGCTCAGACATTGTCGAAGCCTTGTCTCACATAGAACTGCCTCACCTCCAAGCAGACCAGAGTGCAATGTTGGATGCACCGCTCTCAGTCGAAGAGCTGCTGGTTGCTATACGGGCATTGCCATCTGGTAAAACCGCAGGAGCAGATGGCTTACCAGGGGAATTTTACAAGGAGTACACTGAGAGGAGGCGCACGAGATAAGGGTATTACCTTGCAGCTTGCGGGAATCAATCAGTCCCTGTGCTCAAAACAAATAAACCACTGCTAGATTGCAGCTCTGACAGACACCTCTCCATGGTCAACCGAGACCAAGATTCTCACAGCCCTGCTGGCTGCCAGATTAAAGAGCGCGATTGGCACACTGGTACACGCGAATCAGACTGGGTATGTGCCAGCAGGAACACCATGTGGAACCAGAGGCGACTTCACCATATTTTAGATAGTACTAGGAACTTGGACTTGGATTGTGCAGTCACCTCTTTAGATGCTGTAAAGGCATTTGATCCGGTCCAATGGTATTGGGGATTGTTTCTTGAATGGGAGAGCCTAGCGTACACTGGACCTACGGCCGATTCGGTTTATCTTTGCTCTAGAGCCGCTCGCAGTCTTCCTTAGATCCGAATATTTAGAGGCGGGCATCCTGATCGACGGTGTTAGACACTTAATCTCACTGTATGCATACGATATGCTCCTCTACATTACATACCCAGAGGTTCATTCAAAATATATACTTGATGTGATTGACCGATTTGCTGAGGTCTCGGGTATACATATCAGCAGATCGGAGTCCTGCTTGTTCCCGCTAGACAGGCCGCAGGACCTCCGTAGTAGTTTTCAGCCCAACTTAGGTTTGCCTTGGGAGACAGGCACTTGATACCCAAGGGTGAAAGTGCAGCATCTTGCACGAACATAACATGTAGAGGGCTTTAGATGTTATAGTTAAGTCTAGGGTATTTTGGAGAAAGGTCCCATTTTCGATGATAAAGTGGTACTCTTGAAAATGGCAGCAGCTCCCTCGTCTGTTATACTATTTTGTCAACATACCTTTCAACATCCGCAAAACATTCTTTAATAATTTGGATTCTATCATTGGGGATTTCATTTTGGGGGGGGGGGGCGGGGAACAGGATTGTGCTGTGCGCCTATGGATGGAGGGATTTGATTGCCCCACTTTGAGCTGTATTACACGGCAGGAAAGCTACAGTGTGTCATGAGCTGGCTTGCGGATGATCCTTCTTTACACAGTGGGTCTATTACAACCTGCTATTAAGCAGTACTTCCTTAAGGAGGTGCTGTGGGTACATGAAAGCACATTTACGTGCTTGCCTCACCTCTTAGAGCTGGGGGAAGACCTTGAGGCGCGGGTGCAGAGACTCCTGGGAGTTGCAGACTCTTACTCCATAATATCCCCACTGGTTGTGTTGGCGAGTGCAAAACTCAACTCGGTGCATGGGGTTAGAAGATACTGGGAAGTCAACGGGGTGGCTACGGTGGGATACATGAAGGGCAATTCCTGTTGCACTCCGGCCTGGTGAGGGAGATTAGGAATTGATGACCTGAACTTTTAATGGGTATGGAGTCAGACCCGTTATTGAAAGCCATGTATAACATGTCCAAGGGAGGCCATGTTGGCTCTAGAATATACAAATTCGTTTCTAGAAAGATGGCAGAGTCTGCTCCGAGGGTCAGTTCGCAGTGGGAGGCAGACCTGGGTAGGACCTTTACGGACACGGAATGGGCCCTGGCCCTGCCAGATTTAAATTGCTGAATCTGCTGGTTACATACAGGCTGAATATGAACCCACGCATTCTTGGCCACCTGAGGCCTGCGTTCTGGGTATGTTCCCACGGTGGAAGAAACACATTGCACATACCACCAGAATTAAAGATCTGATCTGCGTGCTGGAAAAACGCAGGATTGATATGGCCTGGAAGGCAAAAGAGGGGCCCAGCGTTGATGCATGATGTCTTGATTTATATAGATGGGTGATGGTGGAGACCGCCGTCTGCTACAGAGCTGTATAGAAGCATGAAAGAAGATAGTGACGATGTGGCCACTTGGAATGTCCCGACAAAGGCAATGTTTGCACTCTCGGATGATCTGCCCCCATGGAATACCAATCTGGGTTTGCATATGGACGCGAAAATTTATCCCACATCCACGGGTCCCTGTGATACAGGGGCATGCCCTGGTATAGATTTGTTGGGATCCCAGGCTGTGATTGTATTAGCAGGTGTTATTGTAAGTTTTATTTTGTTGTTTGTTTGGCTTGTTTATTGTTTTGCTTTGCTCCTAGATCCTAATTTTATGGTTCATTACTTCTTTTCTCCAGTTTCTTTTGTTTTTTTTCTCTTGATATATTGTTTGTTAGGATTGTATGAACAGCATTGATCACAAGCCAACAGTTCTTTGTGTTGTATGCTAAAGTAAATAGAAAAACTGTTGGAAAAAAAAAAGCAGGGTTCTCTCAATAATGCGCCAAGGAATTCACATTAGCCCCGAAACGTTGGTTGAGCACTGCTCAGCTCTTTACAATGGGGGGAGGGGAGGGAGTATGTAAGAAGTTGGTAGAGCCGAAATTCCACCAGCATTCAAAAATTCCAAGGCATTATAAATATTCCTGTCTTTGTAAACACTTGATCCGCCCCAAAAGTCCCCAAGCCTGGATGGATTTTTAGTGAACCTTTTTAGCCAGAATCCTTCTCACAAGGTCCATTGCTGAATCTTTTTATGGAAGCTTTTCTGCAATAAACACACAATGTCTGACAATAAGAATGGTTGATAACATTTTTAAAAATGTATATTAATATGTGTTCACTATTTCCAAAGAACTATTTCACATTTAATAAAACATACAAAAACATTACAAGGAGTACATCCAATGCCTTAAATATGGGTTTCCATTGTTTCCACCCAACCTTTCCATACATTAAATAAGGCAATCAAACGTCCATTGCATGAATTAATGCAGTATTGCCAAAAACCTTCCTCTATCAAACTAAGGAATCTATGAACAAAGCGTGATAAAAATATAATCCAACTCCTTCATTCCTAAGCAAACAGTTAGAACATGCATGGCGTTTCGATCATCAATGGGTA
The DNA here is from genome assembly GCF_040938575.1 of Ambystoma mexicanum. Lineage (NCBI taxonomy): Eukaryota > Metazoa > Chordata > Amphibia > Caudata > Ambystomatidae > Ambystoma > Ambystoma mexicanum. Next base: position 974,015,263 of record NC_090930.1, on the reverse strand, counting down.
TTTGTAAATACGGCACATTCGATCGGCTCTAGGGATTCCTTGACGAGAGCCAAAAAACAGAACAGCATATCAATAAATATGGTTGTGGGGCCATGAACCTATACATGACTTGATAATGACTCTGGAAGCTATGCAACCCTTCCAAGTACGGAGAAATGTGTGCGATCCAATGCCAGGATTTAACCTTACTGACCAATTTGAAGCAGTCGAGTGACCTTTCAGGGGACCACTCAACCAGATCAAAGAAAGCCAAGTACATTTTTGACCAAGGACATTTTTGACCATTTACAAAAAACATTACCCAATATGTCCTTGTGCATTGCCTGCCCAAACAAATTAAACAAGGGACAGCGAGGTTCCTTCCAGGATTTAAGAAGAATACCTCTTCTCATCTTAACCTGTGACTACAATGAAACAACCCCATTTCCAAACGGAGCCACTAAAGTCTCAAAAATATATTCTCTGGACACGGTCCATTAAATAGGGGACTTTAAAAAAAAATGAGCGCCAAGAAATTTATAACAAAAAACAAAAAAAAGTTGCCCAAATTCTACTTATATATAACAATTTAACAGGGATAGGCACACACCTTAATAATCACTCAAGCGCCTCTAAACCGTGCAATTAATTTTCCATACATTGGCAAGTACCCAAAAATGACCAAACAATAAACCCCTCTTTCTATTGCTACATCACTCTGCCTTGAACTCCATTTTGTCCAGTCCTCTCAGTATCTTGCCATGTTGCTTCTATTTTTCACATTTACTTCCTCTTTACATATTCCACTTTAGTTTCTTTTTACATTTTCTAAGTTCTTCCATCTTGCTGCTACCTCTCATTTAATCATGAAGTATTCTTACCGTCACACCATTTTCTTTTACAGCATTCATCTGTTTTGCAGTACTGCCACAATTTGTTATAGCTCTGCTTCCACCTGCTTCTGTGATGCCACCTTGCTCACTTCCTTTCTCTCTCTCCATGTTACGGCAGAATAGGGAGCCAATACACAGCATGCAACAAATCCAACTTCCACATGAGACGCAAACTATAACAGGCCAGAACGTACTTTGAATGTCAGTACATACATTCAAAGCATGCATGCCTTTAGAGGATTCCTAATGGACGGTCAGACAAAATCCCAGAAGCAGAGTGAATGTCAAATGCGTATGTTTGTGCAGTATCCGTTGGCTTGGGGAGAAAAAAAAAAATCCCCTTGTAGCGGTTGGTGCCAAACTAAACACGCTTTTCTAAACAAGCTAAATGGCTGCCAGCCATTTCGAAATCTACACTAAAAGCAGGACGAAGCATTAAATGTATCATACTTGTGAACAAATGTTCATTGGAAGGGCCAGGTTCTGAGCCTGTCGCAACACAAAGGTTTTGAAGGCTTATCTTTAAAGGCTGACAATGGTAGCTTACCAAAGGAATTGTAAAGGTTCCACAATACTGATAGCACAGTGGGTTAAGACGGCACCTGAAGCAGTTCATCTGCTTAAGCATCCCCAAGCAGTCCTGTTAGGAGGTTAAAACTAAGGAACTGCCTAACCCTCAGGTCTCTAATTAGCAAAGAAACTTGGCAGTGCTGCACAGGGAGGAGTGCAAGACAGTTTATACGTCTGAAGGGCTGGCTGGTGGGCGAGGATTACCAGACGCTAGTTTTCAAGCGCAAACATATACACTCTATAATAGAATCTTGTTCTCAGGCTCCCATTTTCATCCAGAAAACAGCACCTCTAGTAAACCGCTCCCAATGTTCATACCAGTTACCTGAACCCATTTTATGATACCAGAGCCTCAATAGCCTATTATCTGCATGAAATCTATCTGTATGAAAGATTCTGCGCAGTTTAACAAGCATATATTCAGAACAGTATGCAAAGAAAGTGTTTTAGAAATACACTTTGTAAACTGCACTGGGAATTCCAACCAAGCAGGTGGTTATATTTACATGCAAGACAAAAGGCTGACTAGGGTGCAACTCCTTAAAATTAGTAGGCTCCTGTGATGCCAACTTTGTACACGTGTAACTATATTTAAAAGACTATTTGATGGGCATGTAGAAAGTTCCCAGCTGTTAATCCTTCATAAAACTAGCCAAACAGAGCGGATGTTACTTTGTGTGCCAGAGAAGGACAGGCAGCATTTGTTACACAATGACGTCTTAGAATTGGCTACTTTAAAGACGGGCTGGTTGGTAGGTTGCACTGCAGGAGCTAGCACTTTCCCACGTTGCCCCAACGCCAACACTCGATCACAAAGGTGCAAAATCCAAGAAGCAGGAGAAAAGTGACCCATATAAACACGCTAAGGCTTCTGAGGCGAACACATTAATTTGTTCGTTCTCTGTGAGGTTTAAAGGCCTTTGGTTCATGTGAGTGGCATCATATACGAGAGGAAAAAGTCCGGCAACAAACCTCTGTGCTGCCCTTCTCCCTAGACATCCTAACTATCGTTCCTCACCGGCAACTTGAACATAGTATAAAAGGATAAGGCAAAAAAGCCCCCTTCTCCAACTGGGACTGAAGGCTGTAATATATACACATGTAGACCAAAATAAAAGCTCTTCTTGTATGGGTCGGGCAGAGCTCAATGGCGTTGCACACGGTTATATCACGTAGGTTCAGAATGCACACTGCTTTTGTAAATGAGCAAAGGTCAACTTTCATGGCATTCCAAAAAGCAGAAATATTTATTTTACATTAGTGTTAAAAACCTCTGGTTTCTCGCAAACTGGTGTGCATCGTGAATTTTTTAGCTGAAGGTAGCCCATATTTCTCAAAGGATATCACTTGCAAAAAGGATACTGCATGTATACTGTGAAGCAAATCGATTACTGAGGAGAACAAGCATGTTCCTAATTCCTCCTAATACTCACCATTGTCACTGAAAGAGAAGAATGAGGAAATTTTATTTTCTGGCAACTTAAAACAAATCACATCTATAATCAAATGTCTCTAGCACAACAACCTATGCATGTGTAACTCAATATTTTGTTTCTTTGCAATACCATGTTTTTAACATAATTGATAATACTTTATGTTTAAGAGCGCAATATGGACGTAGCATGCATTAAAAGGAGAGCAGGCAATGGATAGAAGCATGGCCAGAGTATCTTTTACTTGCGGCAAAGGAATAAAACGGCGAGGCAGAAACCTGCTTAAATAAAGTTCAAATAGATAAATAAACCAGAGATCTGCATGCATCTAGAACGCTAACCTCAAAAGGAATTTACGCATGCAATGCAAATCACAGTATGCATTGATGCATCTCTCAGTTTTCTAAGCGAATAAAGCGTATAATCTGCGTGCATTCAACTAAAATACAAATTAAATGCATTTACGTTTAGTTTGCTTTTTCAACATGTCCAAAGGCAAAACATCTTAGTAAGAACACGAACAAAAGAAATGTAAAACAAAACAACCATTCCAGTAAGCAGCATAGCCCAAATGGAAATACTGTTGAAAGCAGAAATTGGCTGTTAAGGTATGAACCTGTTCGATTTACGAAATAAGACAGACAAAAAGGGATAACCCTTCTGTATACCAAAGTTTACTTGCTGGAATATAGTAAAGTACTACGTTTGTTTTTTTTTTAGAAAATGTAAAGGACAATAGCAGTTTCTATGTTTCAAATGAGGCTTGGTGGGCATTAGGGCGACTCAGGTGTATTACAATATAAGCAGCTCTACAAGCAAAGGGCTCTTCAGGCACAACCAATGGGCGTTTCAGGCAACAACATTTTAGAAACCAAGCAAGAGATGCACATACTGGCTGAAACATTGTTGCTAATGGATTTGGGAAACATACCTATTACCTGTCCAGGTAACTCAAGGTAATCATCATGGCTTAAATTCTATTGGCCCAATGGTCACAAAAAATAAAAATACGAATTGCGGGTGGAAAGTGCAGTAGGCGAAAACTGCGCCTTCCAGACCTACACATTGCACACAGATGGTGATTCACATACAGTCACACATGCTGCACATACAATGTCACTACTGCACTTTGCAACCGCAAATGGGCCAGATGTGCAAACGAACTGAGCACAAGTGACTAAAAGATTAAACTAACTCAGCGAGCTCAACATTTAAAAAAAAAAAACCTTCAAAAAAATATTGCCAATATTTTAACAAAATGGAGAAAGTGAAACAGTTTCAGGTAACAATGTTAAAAAAGTCAAGTTCGCTCCTGTTCATTTGCCTGCGCCACACACACTAATTTAAGGTAGCTTGGAACATGGGCACTTTACTACAGGCGTAAGTGATTATATGTGAATAAGGTGGTCATTTGCGTTGGAATCCATATAATTGATCGAATTTATAAAACCAAATGGGAGATGAGATCGAATTTCGACTATGCAAAGGTTTACGCATAGCCGAAAATTTCGATCAAGTCTCCCATTCAGTGCCATTAAAATGAACAAGGGGAGCGAGGGTTGCGCATTGTTGTCCCCCCGCTTCCCGAAAAACAAAGTTGTCCAAATAAAAAGGAGACCCTGCCGGGCCGGTTCCCGATCACGTAAGTGAAGGGAACTGGTGTTGCAGGGGCACAGGGAGTCAGCGGCACACAGTGAAATGTGCCGAAGGGAAAGTAAGGGGGTGGGTGGGAGCGGGTTGTGTGAAATAGTCAGCAGGAGGAAATACCAAAAGTAATTTTTTGTAATATTTTCCCCCTCTCTCATTTCGGATGCAAATAAATCATGGACATCCATTTATGCTTATGGTTGTGTAGTTCATTTCATGTATGCAAAGCATTCCGAGAACCCACGCATTAGGTTGCAAGTAGTCATTTGTTTCAAAGTGTCTAGTCACAAACGCCCTTTTCAGGGTTGCGTCAATTCAATGAAATTTGCAAATTTTTCCGGTGGCAAATACCCGAAGGCTGAGTAGTGTCTGAAGCGGATGTGTGTTGTCGGTGCTTACAGGAGACACACTGCAGCGCGGCTTGACACTTGTTGGTTTCTTCGCCTTTAGGTTCTCTCCTCTAGCACGAACGAGTAACAAGGAAGGAGGAAAGCCTCAGATCTTCACATACGCCGCATAGTGTAGGTCGTCGGGAAGCCCTGTAAACTTTCTCCGTTTGCCGTGAGTTGCCGTGGCTGCCTCAAATGTTGGAAAATAAAGTAACGAAGGTGAGCAGTGGGGCTCAGTGGCCGTAGCGCTCTAGTGGCGTGTGCTCCGGCACTTGCTCCAGGGTGGGTTGGGGGTTCGGTCAAAGGCAAATACATCCCAATATTTCAGACACGCTCACTCCTCACAACCACCACCCCCCCCAGCTTCTTCAGCGCCGCTCACAACCTTTTATTGGGTGATGAACGCGCAAAGTCTGAGTGGCCGGAGTGGGCTGGGCCTGAGTAAAGGTAAGCACTAAAGACCAAAGCCACTAAAACTATAGTGGCTACTGAGGCGGAGTTAAGTGGCTGAGGTAAGTGTGCATCAGTAGGTGAAGCAGTCTCGGGATAATTCTGGATAAATCAATATTCCATCTAAATACTCCTAAATACTCCCGTTAATATACCCGACAAATTAGATGGAAGTAGTCCATCTAGAATCAAGGGAGGCTGAGGGGGCCACTGCTCTACACCAATCACAAAAAAGTGAAAAGGAAGCCACTTCCAATGAAAGGACGAGTAGCAGTACAACAAATGCTGGCTGCCCGTTCAACATTGTAGTTGAAATTGGGGCCACCACGGCGCTTTACATGGAAATTTTGCCCCCTGGCGAAACGGTAAATAAGAACATGGCAGACACCCAGCTTGTGACCGGACCCAGGGGATGTAGCTGCATGGATGCGCAGTGCGGCTCTTTACATCAAGAGAAAGAAAATAAAAACAACATCACGGAAGAAGAATCCACGGCGTCAGCGAACGGCCCTCTGCTAGAGTGTGTAAAGGTGTTAGGAAAGGCTCAGCAGTGGGACCAGCACCCAGTGAGCAAAGAGTTAAAGGCGATAACGGGCGAGTTGGCAAACATTAACCCGGTCCTGCCACCTTACGACACAAGCAAGTTGGGAGCAATACCAAAAAGGAAAATTTGCTCCGATACTGAAGTGGGTGTGGAGATTGGCATGCCCGACTCCCTGGGGCAGGAGGCGCACCCCACGGCACTAGACTTACTCAACACTTTTAAGAGCCAAAGGGAAAAGAGAATAAAGTTGAGTAAGGAAGTAGGCCTGGTAGGTAAAGAAAAACCAGGCGAAAAGTCCAACCAGAGGACCTGGGGTGGAGAGCCCGTCAAACTAAACAGGACCACGCTCAGACACTCAACAGGAGCAAGGACCGTCTGGAACCCACCCCCCCCAAGATTAGCCCCGGAGGAGAACTTAAAGGGGCGACAACTCTTGTTTAACGAATTCCGACCAATGGGAGGAAAGGCCGGGAATCCTGAATTGCCGTCCCAAGATCAGATTCCAGTGTCCAACATGCAAGGCTCTGAAATACCTTCCCAGATCTTATTGGAAAGCTCAGTCAATATGGAAAAAGCAAACAATGAGCCAATTGAAGCAATTAGCCAACAGTTGGATAGTTTTCTTAACTCTAATTAATTTCTTAAGACAACTATCCCAAGTGTAACAAAGAAAAAACTCAATCCACTCAAACGATGACAAAGTAATGGCAATAATGCAGTTAGCTGGAAGTACAAATCAACGAAAGATACATCTTCAATGACCTCAGACGGATAACGGATCAAACCCAACATCAAAACCACAGGACGATTAACCACAAATCAAGGTCAATGATTTTCACCTGTTATCAACTTTGATAGCAATACTAGCTCCATTCATGAAGCTACACGGGACCATGGAAGGGACGCTAAAAGACCACACTACTAGGTCCATATGGAATTGATCTTCGTGGAAGGTTTCAGAACGGCCATTCAGGGCAATATGGAAAACAGCTCAGCAATTGTGGCACAACTGCTCCATAACATATTGGATCCGATAATCAGATTGTCTCGGGAGGATAGTTCAGGGGCAACGTGGTCGCCTTAGAAACAAGACGCCACAGAGCAGCACAGGTTCAATAACCAGGTCCACGCTTAGAAACCTCTGGGTATTAAGCGCGTTATAAATAACCTATCATATCAGAGAAAAATAAAAGATAGGAGATTAAAGGAATCGTTCGCCCAAAAATGTTTATTTCAAAAATAGATAGGCAACAAAAAAAAAAACGATTGGCTTTTTTTTTCTTCGAAGTCCCTATGTAAAATTTTGAGCAATTCAAGCTCAAAGATAGCACATGGGGGCATCCATTTTGTGAAATGGATGCCCGCCGCTGTGCTCGCTTTGGCTTTTGCGGCACTAATGAAGGAAAAGCCAGCCAGCTGTAGTAAACAAAAGCTACCACTGGGTGGCTTTTCCTTCATTGGTGCTGTACGCGGAGGACGGGGACCGGAGACTACAGGCAGAAAGGCTGCAGCTGCATCTCGGTAAGTGCTATTTTTTTTAATAAAAATAAATACTAGCTGCGTTTTTTTTTCTAAGTTTTCCGTGCTGGAAGAGCCCGGAAAACTTAGAAATAAAACCGCAGCTTTAAAAATGTATTTATGTTTGCGGTAGCTTTTGAAGCGACTGCAAAAATAAATACAACGTTATTGTGTTTGAAAACGCTGCGGTTTTTCTTTCTAAGTTTCTCAGGCTCCTCCGGCTCGGAGGAGCCTGAGAAACTCAAAGAAAAACCGCAGCGTTTTCAAACACAACCGCGTTGTGTTTCTGCCTGCCATGGCTATCACTTTGGGTCTCCGGTGCTCCCCGATGGGAGCACCGGAGACCCAAAGTAAAAGCAAAGCAGGCAGAAACACAACGCGGTTGTGTTTACATGCCGCAGAGTTTCTGCCTAAATCCGATTTCCCATTTGGGGCTCTCGGGCTCCCCACGGCTCCTCCAGAAAAAAAAACGCAGCTAGTGCTTATTTTTTAAAAAAAATAAATAGCACTTACCGAGATGCAGCTGCAGCTTTTCTGCCTGTAGTCTCTGGTCCGCGTCCTCCCGAGTCCCGGCACCAATGAAGGAAAAGCCACCCAGTGGTAGCTTTTGTTTACTAAAGCTGGCTAGCTTTTCCTTCATTAGTGCCGCAAAAGCCAGCACAGGCGGGCAGCCATTTCACAAAATGGATGCGCCCATGTGCTTGCTTTTTCAATTTTTGAGCTTGAGTTGCTCAAAATTTTACATAGGGACTTCGAAAAAAAAAAAAAAACGGCAATCGTTTTTTTTTTTTTATGTTTCCTATCTATTTTTGAAATAAAATGTTTTGGACGAACCATTCCTTTAACAGGAGATTATCACGAATGTCAGAAGGAGCAGGAAGTGTACCATCTGCAACAGGCGGCAATCCAGATCACTTTGATATAAACATGCAGCCGAACAACTTGAGTGGAATTGAAAGTTGGGAGGTTCCGCATGGAACCACAGACAAAGGAGGGTAACTAATCCACAAATAAAATCATTCCTCTTCAATGGATAAAGCTTATAAACCACAGAAGCCTGAGAAAGAACAGGGGCTCCGAATCCATCAGTCTGCGTGAATTAGTATGGAACAACGACATGAGGAAAGAGTATCAAAAGACAGAGTGACACACCAAAACGAGATGGAGCAAATAACCAAGAAAGACATGACCCAATTAAACGAAAGGTTGGAACTGCATATTGAGATACAAGAAGAGCCAATAAAAGTTGCAGTGGGTAAAGAAATCTGAATGAAAAATCTGTCAGATCTTTGCCAAAAAAAGTAAAGAAGAATGTGACGGGGATATCAGTGGCCCCAGAGAAATCGGAGGCAATTCATGGCAAAAAAGTAACTATTCAAAAAAGGGGCTGTCAAAAATATGAAAAAGTAAGCCTCCCAAAACCGAAATCAAATAGTAGCCATACTTTTATCAAAAACTTGTCACTCCCACAATCTAGACCTGAAGCTACAACAAAGTTCATTAAACTAACGTCAGCGAAGATTACTCACATACTAGAGGAAAGCCAGTGGACTGTGACTTGTGAACTAGGAGACGAAGAGTCGCTAGAAATTGATCTAATGGACTCATATTCTCATCTTCCGAAAGTGTATACGTAGATAACGACCGATACCAGTGTAGCAATAAAGGATATATCTTCAACTGAACAACTTGGAGGTGATCTCTCGGGGAGAGAAGCGCTAAGAATGACTGAACTCACGAGAAGAGAGACATTTGCTAATGCAGACACAAAGGCGTTTGAGAGTCCAACCGAAAGAAGCCCGGGGACTGTATCTAAAGGCAAGTTCATCAGATATCCACAAAGTAAAAAATGAGACAGTTTCTGCGAGGAAAGAAAGGCGATAGTCAGGACCTACCGATAATTATCAACACTGCAGCAAGACAATATGAAGAACCGTCAGCAGTAAAAGTAATCCTGAAACTCCCAGATAAGCAAAAAGAAAAGCTATCTAAGGGGCAGGAAAGTATGGCCCCACCGCACAGCATACCGTTGACTGGCTCAAATTTGAGGATAAGTCTAGAAAGGATGCTATACCATGACGACAGCCTGGTCCTCAACCAAGCAAACGTAGTTAGACTACTACATCACGTGCCAACATTGAGACTGGTAACATCAAAAGACTTTGCCATCATCGAATTTCCGGAGGAGAGGACAACCGACAAAGTAATCATCCATACATTCTCGAAGCTAGTTCAACAGCTGCTACTAGACGAAGCCCATCATTTAAGACCTATGGGATTTGACTTGAAGGATGATAGGGCTGAAACTTACGAGACACACTCTCAGAGGCACCAACACAATGGCACTGAGCTGGGACGAGATGTGTGAAAACCTAAAAGGAAAGGGCGCCGAAAGACCAGAGCGCCAGAGACTTGCTTAATCAAAATTTAGATGAAGATGGTAATGAAGCAAACTGGAAACAGCTAGCAGGATTGTTAGACAAATTACACAATCAATAACGCCAAAAGGAAAGTGAGAGACGCGAGCGGTCCCTGTAGTTGGAACACCAGAGGTTTTGCCCACTTGCTAGACAAAGGTGGATCACAATTAGAGGGTTTCAAAGTTATTTACCTCCATGAAATATGGTTACTAGAGGCACCTCTAATAGAGGGCTATTGGGTTCTGTTAAACCCTGTAATTAAAGGCCAGAAAAGAAGGCCAACGTCCTGCCTGCTGCTGGTGGTCGTTAAAATGAATTACATTGGACCTTACTTTATACACAGAATCTGACGCCATATGTACAACTGGTGGCAATTAAGTTATCAAAGGATAACTCGAGAAATCAACCAGTCCTAATTATAATTAACGTATATTGGAACCCGGCAGATCAAACAAACAGCACTTTACCGGAAGACATTGTGACTTTAATAGATGTACAAAGAACTAAATGGAATGATCCGCTCCTTCGAATTGTGGGCGATTTAAACTGTACTTGCTTAGACCAACAAAATCAAGCAATCATTGATGACCAGCGGACATCCACCAATAAAGAAGAAAATAAATAAATAAATTAAAAAAAAAAAAAAAAAACTTACTTTGGAGGGAAGCTATGCAATCCAGAGATTGTACCATCTTGAACGGCTCAATCCAAGGAGCCGTCCCAGGTAGGCCAACATGGAAAAGATCAAGCAGTGAGAATATTCTAGATTAAATATGTGCATCAAACATGTCTGGACTCAAACGCATGGCAGTGCAAACAGAAAAGAGTGACCACAAAATGCAAAAACGCACCTGTCGGAATATAAGCAGCATTAAGGGATATGCATATGGGTGCAATGTAACAGTGAAGCCAGGTCCAAACAGGTTGCAAATTCGTGTGAACAAAATGCCTGATCTTAACAAATTAGCAAAGCTAAAAATCACACAAAAGCTCGATGAAGATAACAAGCAAAGGATAAACTATGTCTCTTTACTTTAAGAATTTGTAGTGAAAAAAACAAGTGGCAACGCAAAGACGATAATGGCACACCGGCACTCAAATGACAAACAGATTGTGGAGAAAAAAAGAAGGGAAAAAAAGCGTTAATGAAAGCTAATGGGCGATTGAAACAACAAAACACACAAGTACAAACTCATCTCAGATCCATAAGTAAAACAAAGATATTGCAACTAGCTTCACTTGCACAAAAAAACAATCCTGAACCAGACGCAAAACAGATGCTGGATAAAATTAGGTCAAAGAACACGGTAGCCATCTGGTCCATCATCAATGAAATCGGCGCTCCTCAAGACGTGCTGCTGGCAAAGTCAATACTGGCCAACACTTGGTGCCAATATTGTGCCAAATTACAGGATATCGAAGAGAGCTCCACGCAGGAAGTACTAGATACTTCACGCAGAGAACAACAATTGGACATCGAAGTTTCAAAGATTGAGAAGATCAACAAGAAGGCAAAAAATTTGAGAGCTCCGGGTTCGAACGGGTTCACTAACGAAGTGATGAAACAGAACCCACTACAATGGGCAGAATTCCTCCATCACTTGTTCAAATACATCCTTATTTCGCAGAATCAACTTCATGGAATTCAGCGATAGTGGTCCCAATTTTTTAAAAAAGGGTTGAGGACAAATCCGGACTACTACCGGCTGATGGCACTACTGGATGTGGCTGGCAAAGTCTTTGCGACAATTCTATTAAAATCCCTATCCAGATGCAGCATGGAGGCAGGACAGAGATAGATGGCAATCAGAATTCATCAAAGGAGTTCCCACCATGTTAAACATCTTCCTGATAAACCTGTTGAAATCCAAGTCTGAAAGAGTGAAGGGCCAAAAAGTATACTTAGCTTTTATTGACTTATCGAATGCTTTCGATACGATCAGAAGACAGGAGTTGTGGGCAAAATTGGCAGAGTGGAGATGCCCGAGCGAGGTACTAGAAAACATGAAGGCCCCACATCCGGATACATCAATCAGAATAAAGATAGATCTATCAGGCCTGTTAATCAACGCCATTCCAAATAAGGTTGGCTTGAAACAAGGCTGTCTGTTGGCGCCAGAGCTTTTTAATCTCTATTTGTCTGTTGTGGAAGATGCTTTTCTACAAACCCGATCTTTTCCAAAGATGGCAGACATTCCCATGGGGAGATTATAGGCAGATGACATCACACCCCAATAGGGTTACAGCGCCAATTAGAGGCCCTGCAAAAAGGTACGTGGACCTTAACCTAATTAACCCAGCAAAATCACGGATAATGACATTTGGTACCCCAAGTAGCAGGAGAACAAAGCTAAAGCCAACTTGGTCACTGAAGGGAGAAAAGATCTTGGAAGTCAACTCATTCATCTTTTTAGGCGTATGCATAAATACCAGCAAGTGCGCGGTGACGAGAGTCGACCTATTGAGGAAAAAGGTGAAAAAACTAGCGGCTCAAGGCTGCATCCCGCTAAATCGGTACTGCGATTTCACATTAATTCCCTTAGTGACAGGGTAGGTCCGATAAGTGCAGGAAGAAAAAGGGGGGGGGGGGGGGCTGTATGGGTACAGATACAGACCCCAGTGTAAGGGGTGGCCCGGAGGCAGTGCGGGAGGGTGAGCAGGTACCTGGACCCGAAGGACAGAGGGTGGCCAGGTGCACGGTGCCAAGAGAACAATTCAGCAGGGGAGAGGGGGAGCGAAGGCAGAAGAAAAGAGGAAGGTATTGAGGTGCAATACATCTGCCAAGCCATTATCAAGGACCTGAATGAGTCAGACGAGACGCTGGTGAGAGATCCCAATAAAATTAAGACAAAAACTGTACACAAAAGATTGAGATTGAGACACAGGAAGGAATACTAAAATATAAACATCATGAAGACTTTTGGTTTGGAGCACGCAAGTTAAATGTGTTACCCGCTTACTTGAGAATCTTTCCAAACTGGTGTCTTAGATCGCAATATATGCGTTTTCGACTAAACATCTTTTGGACGAGACAAGTTCGGAGTAAGTGGAAAAACAAGAGTACAGACACCGTTTGTAGACTATGCCAAACAAAAGACTCAAGAATCTTTGAAACATTTATCGCTTATCTGTCCGGCACCAAGAGGGGAGAGAGACCTTTTCTTGGGTGAAGCTAGATCAAGGTACAGTACTAGGTCGGTTGATTGGTGGAACATTTTTGTGTAAGGAGAAAAAACGCATCATTCTGGCCTTGATTAAATTCATCTTGGCCATATTTAAGAAAATAGATGACGAACCAATCTCCCAGAACTGTCTGACCGACAAAAAAAATAAAAATGTTTTAAAAGTTGTTAAAAACTCTGGAACTGTATTAATGATTATGTGAAAAACTACATTTTATGATCTTAAATTTTAATTGGTGAAATTAGTGGCTAAAGGTTTCCTATATCGTAAACCATTTTGAGTCAAGAAAATTAAAAAAACATGGACATCCATTTATGTTTATAGTTGTGTAGCTCATTTCACATATGCAAAACATTCCCACATCCCACGCATTAGGATACAAGTAGTTATTTGTTTCAAAGTGTCTAGTCACAAATGCAGTTATCAGGGTTGTGTCAATTCGGTGAAATTTGCACGTTTCCAGCTGCAAATACATTTGCTGCAGTAATAATGCTTTGTGAATTGGGTCCAATGCGTACATTACAATTTTCTAACCAATCCTGAACAAACTTTCACACAAACCCATTTTAAAAATCTTTCTTGCCATGGTGCTCACATGCGATAGGTGGGCGAAAGCAAATCTCAATATGGAATAGTTACCCCTTGGTAGCAGTTTGCTGCAAAGCTAACATTTCTGGAGTTGCATGCTTTGCTGATATCGCTTAACTTTGCATTAATTACAACCACACTACATCTGAAAGCTTTATTACAGGTTTTCTTCTAAATAACGTTTGTGGACATAGTCAAACTTGGGTTCTAATGAACAAAACGGTCAAGAACACCCCATCTCAAGATCATCACAAACTGGTTCGTTGTAGTGTGTTTTATTACAAAATATCTCTCAAACGATGGAGGAGCTCAGTATGCATCAGTGCTGCACATCTTAAATTACAAGTGAGTAACTTTCCATTAGCAATGCTGCCAGTCACTACAGCGGCATGTTTCATGAGAAGGTACAGTTAGGACCAAGTGAAGAGGTAAGCCCAAGATGGCGTCAGCAATAGAGGGAACATCTAGGCCAGGGGTTTGCAACCTGCGACTCTACAGATCTTCAGACTATGACTCCCATGAACCCTCACTACTATGCTGGCTAAGACTTGTGGGATTTGTAGTCCAGAATATTTGGACAGCTAAAGGTTGCAGATCCCGGTCTAGGTATTAATATCCGGTAGAGGTTTGAATCTGTCCCCAATTCAATTTGGACTGTGGGCATTGATAACGTGGTAGTACCATAATAATAATTCTCCACCATGGATTTTTTCATTAATTTCATAAACAGAGTGCTTGGCATATGGTTAGGAACTTGGAACGTTTTCAATATAGATTAGTGCGGTAGTCACCGCACTAGTTCCGCATTAGTTAAGGTGTGCAGCTGGTTCCATAGGAAACCTGAAAAATGAATTGTGCCCCCACCCCCAGACTCGAACTTCTGGGAAGGATTAGTTGCAAACATGAAAAAGTTCTTAAGAATGCAAAAAAGGCTGTTTTTGGCTGTTAGGTAAGAATTAGTGCAGTCCAACTGGTGTGGCACTTCACAAGATTTATCTCTTGGTATTAGGTAACCCACCTTTTAATATAGGCCTGTACAAGTTGGTAGTGTGACTGAGCAGCCAGGCTTATCTTAAGCGGGGTAATGTGAGCTGTAGAGCTGTGTAATGAAATCAGTAGATACAAGTATCCAAGTAAACACAAAAGTTCTAATAAATTATTTATACAAAAAGATAAAGCATTCTTTAAAAAGCAGAAGTTAGTTTTAACATTAATCCTAAGGTAGGGTTCAATTCAAAAAGTGAACAATAAAGCAGGCAAGTAATTCATTCATATGTTACACATGTTCCAGCACCGGAGGTGACGTCATTTAAGGTCAGTATAGCATTTATATTTTATCACCTTTGCAATATTGAGTTGTTCAAGGAAGGAACGGTTAGGGTTAGGGTTAGGGTTAGATTACACCAGACCGATAGGTTATAAGAACAGTTAGATTCTCCCAAAGGGATGAAGGCAGTCAATTATCCCAGCATTAAAGTGTTCAACATGTCAAACCTGTAAGGGAACAAGCACTGCCAAAGCCAATAGGTTCAGAAGGAGGCCTTTAGGAAGCCAGGACAGCCAAAGAAGTCAATGGGCAAAGTCAAAGTTCTGATGCTCCTCTTCTTAGAAAATTGTTCTTAAATAGTCAGTGTTCAAAAGAGAAAATCACAGTAACTCAAGAGGAGTCACCCTCGGAAAGCACAAGCTGTAAGGCCAATGCAGGTAAATTGAGGTCAACTTGGTGCAGGGTTCAAAATTGCACTCCCAAAGATAGGAAGCACCGCGAATGGCAAACGGATAAAGCACCCCAAGCCCCACAGTACCTTTGAAATGAAGAAGTTGTTCCAGCTGGTTGCCATCACGATGCAATGCAGTAGACCCTTGTTCCTGGGGCTCGGTAATGGCGACGAAAGGGAGGACGTCTGGCAGGCTCCTGCGGCAGCACTCCCTCTCTCTCTAGAGAGAGAGGGTCTCGACAACAATGGTTTTCTGTCGATTTGTCGGCTCGTTGTGGTTTTGGCACCCTTTTCTCAGCGCCAACGTAGAACGAAAAGCCATGGTCAGGATTTCCTTGAGCCCTCGGTCCTGGAGTCTGGTGTGGGGACTATGGACGTGGATTTCTTGCTTCTGTTGGGTCCTCTGGATGGGTTCGGACGACAATGCACTCACAAGTGGTGGAGGTACCCCTGGTATTGGGTTTCTGCAGCCATGGAAATCGCAGCAAGTCGGGGGTTGCGCCAAATTGTATCAAGGCTAGTTGGTCCCACCAGCCTAAGAGGGGAAAGTCGTCCTTTACTGTCTTCCCTGTCAATTCGAAAACAGGGTTAAAGCAGCTGCAGGACTTTACCGGGCACTTCGCGGTCCAGGAGGGTGCTTCTGCTTCGGATGTTGCCCGCAAATGTTCGACTCAGCTTTTAGTCCCCAAAAACCTTGCTTTTTATTCAAGTTTCCATTCATTCACAGCCCTAGGCTGTCAATCACAGCACGGTGGCCGTCCTCCAGGACAGCCAGATGGCCAATGAGAACTGTTTTCACTCAGGCATATAGAGACAAAGGACCGGGAAGTTTCTGGACCCTCCCTCACTTCCTGCCTTTCCAGGCACACTGGAGCCTGGGCGGCCTTCAGGGCCCGCCAAAGGCAAAACACACAAAGGGCTCAGACCTGATGAAAACAAAAGAGTAAAAGCCCAGAAGAAACTTAAGTGACAAGACGAGGCTAAAAAAAGACCAGCCATTTTGAGAAAATGGTCACCCTTGAGTAAAGCACTGCAGCAGAGTTGTCAGCCTACAGATACATGGCACTAGGTAGTACAAAAGAAACCACTGCCACCAGCCATTAAAGTGAGTTAGTGTAACAAAATGTCACATGAGGAATGGGTTAACGGAATTACAATGCAACCTCCCCAGCACTCCACATAGGGTGGTGTGTGCTGGACCCATAAAGTAAAGGTAAGTAAGACAGGGGTCATCTTACTAGTCTTTGGAAAAGTAGTTCACCCAGGAAAATATAGTTACCTTCTCAGTGGCACTGCACAAAAGGTGCTTTGTGTCACAATGCAAAAGCAGTTGCCTATGGAGTTGATCAGAAACAGCAAGGAACAAAGAAAAATATAGTCACGAAAACACACCTTAGCTTTCAACTTTTTTCAGTTAATATATTTGCAAATGGCTGGACTGTGGAGATGGGCAGAGACTCTACATTGGTCCGCAGAGACCTTTATCCGGATAAAGTACCAATTCTGTCCTAGATTTTTATATACGACAATTCATTACTTACCGTAAAAGCATTTCTGATGGTTGTATCTGCTTAGATTCACATGCTGTGCATAGACTAGCGAGCAGTACCCGGAGTTGGCGGTGGGTTATGAGAAGGAACAGTAGAGAAAAGATGTCTTAATACTGCCTGTCCCACCTGGGAGTCAGATCTAGAGGGTGCATCTAGACAGTAGTGTTTTGTAAAGGTGTGCACAGAACTCCAGGTAGCCGCTTTGCAGATGGACTCAAGGGGAACATTTGCAATGAATGCTATGGAAGCCCCAGTGCCTCGAGTGGAATGTGCTCTTGGCTTGAAGGGTAGTTCTCTCTTAGCAAGAGAGAAACAGAGAGTGATGCATTGTACAATCCATGTAGATATAGTGGACTTAGAAACTGCATCTCCTTCTCTTCCTGCTGCCACCGAGACAAAGAACTGATTAGTCTTTCTCAGTGTTCTGGTTCTTTCCATGTAGAACATGACAGCTCTGCGTACATCTAGTGTATGCAGACTTTTTTCTCCCAAGCTGGAAGGGTTTTGAAAGAACGTTGGTAGTTCTATAGACTGGTTTACATGAAATTTCGAGATGAATTTTGGTGCAAACCTTGGGTGTGTGCGTAGAACCACCTTATCCTTGTGAACTGTTACGAAGGGGTCTAGTACAGAAAGAGCCTGTAGTTCACTTACTCTTCTAATGGAGGTGATAGCTATTAGGAAAGCAGTCTTAAGAGTGAGGTATTTAAGAGTTGCCTTGTGCATGGGTTCGAAAGGAGTGCCCATGAGTCTAGAAAGTACCACGTTTAAGTCCCATCCGGGAGCTGGGTTAGCTATCGGAGGGTGTATTCTCTTTAACCCCTCCATGAAGGCCTTGATAACTGGTATCTTCCACCACGACACTAAGTTGGGAAGTGGTGTATGCAGAAAGTGCCGCTAGGTGGACTTTAATGGAATTAAACACTAGACCTGAATCCAGTAATTGGGTCAAGTACAGAATAATGTTAGTGGCAGAGCAGTCAACCGGGTTGATGTTCTTACCTCTACACCAGATGACAAATCTTTTCCACTTGCTGGAATAGCAGTGGCGAGTATTAGGTTTTCTGGCTTCCCTGAGGATGTCCATACATCTCTGTGGGAGATGTAAATGTCCAAATTCTATGATCTCAGGAGCCAGGCTGCTAAGTTCATGGTCTGAGGGCATGGATGCAGAGTCCTGCCCTTGTCTTGTGACAGCATGTTGTACGGGCAGGGAAGTTTCATTGGGGGAGATGGGGACATCTCCATCAAGTGAGCGAACCATGGCTGCCGGGCCCACATTGGGGCCACTAGTATCATGGTAACCTGCTCCTGGTGCATCTTGTGCACCACCTTGTTGAGGAGGGGAGTCGGGGGGAAAGGCGTAAACAAATTTCCCTGACCATTGAATCGACAGACCGTTCCCCTTGGACTGGTTCTGGGGGTACCTGGAGGCGTAACTTTGGCATTGTGAGTTCTCCAGGGTTGCGAACAGGTCTATTTCCGGGAATCCCCATTGCGTGAAGACGTCCAAGACGATGTCTTCGTGCAATTGCCATTCGTACTCTTTGGGCAGGGGGAAGTCTCTGCTGAGTTTGTCTGCTAGCAGATTGAGTTCCCCTGGTACATGTTGTGATAGTAGGAACATGTTGTGTTTGAGAGCCCACTTCCATATATTCTGGGACAGTTTGGACAGTCCTGGAGAGTGAGTGCCCCCTTGCTTGTTGAGGTAGTACATGGCTGTGGTGCTGTCTGTGAGGACCATCACTGTCTTTCCTTGTAAGTGTTCCTGAAAGGCTTTCAGTGCTTTGAACACCGCTAGTAGTTCCAGCAGGTTTATATGCTTGGATGCTAAGCTCGGAGTCCACACTCCGTGAGCAGTCTGATGGGATAGGTGAGCCCCCCATCCTGTAAGGGATGCGTCTGTGGTTAAAGTGGCTTCCACTGCGGGTGTGGCAAAAGTTTTCCCCAATAACAGGTTTTCCTTTGTCCACCACCGTAGCGAGAGAACCAAGGCCTGCGAGACCACCACTAGATCGTCCCATTGTCCGCTGGCCTGACACCACTGGCTGTAAAGCCACTCTTGCATTGGGCGCATGCGCAGGCGCGCGTGAGGTACCAAATAAATACATGATGCCATCATCCCTAGCAAGCGCATTGCTTTGCGTACCGTCACCTCTCGACCTGCCACATAACTGGGGATCTGAAACAGCATGTTTTGGACCCTCTCGTTGGAGGGGAAGACGAGGCCGTCCTTTGTTCGAATTAGAGCCCCTAGGAATTGTTTGATTTGTCTGGGGTCTAAGCTGGACTTCTTTTCGTTGATGGAGAAGCCCAGTTGGGACAAAAGGTCTACGGTCTTTTGGGTATTGGAGAAGCATGTTTCGTAAGAATCCCCTGTTATGAGCCAGTCGTCGAGGTAAGGGTATACCGGGATGGATAACCTGCGCAGGTGGGCCGCTGCCACTGCCAGTACTTTCGTGAATACCCTTGGTGCAGATGCTATCCCGAAGGGTAGTACTCTGAACTGGTAGTGTTTGTCCTCTATCTTGAACCTGAGGTATTTTCTGTGCGGTGGCAACATTAAAATATGAAAGTATGCATCTTTCATGTCTAGTGTTGTCATGTAATCCCCCTGTGATAACAGTGGGATTACTTCCTGCAAGGTTACCATACGAAACTTTTGGGGTTTGACAAACTTGTTCGCTGGGCGCAGATCTAATACAGGGTGCATGGTTAAATCCTTTTTGGGTACAAGGAAGTACACTGAATAAATACCTTCTGTTACCTGAGATAGGGGGACAGCCTCTATAGCTTCTTTTTTCAGTAGCTCTTCTACTTCTTGAAGAAGAATAGTGAGGTGTTCCGGTGTCATGCGTTGGTTCCGTGGGGGTCTGTATTTCAGGGAACCGTTGAATTCGATGCAGTATCCGTGGGCTATGGTGGATAATACCCAGCGGTCTGACGTTATTCCCTCTCATGCTGAAAGGAACGATGTTAGCCGGCCCCCGACCGGTGATGCATGGGAGGGGACCCGAATCTTCGGGTCATTTGTTGGTATTGGGCGTGGGGCCTTTGGGACTGGAGCCGCGACCTCTTCCTTTGCCACGACGTTGGCCTCTTTGACTGAACTGGGTGCTTTGGTTAGAGGGCCAGTTGGTAGCAGAGTAAAATTGCTGTTGGCTTTGCTGCTGGCGTTGGCCACGAAAGGAGCGTCTATTGCCATAGCTACGTCTGTTAGGTGGCCTACAAATTTGGTCAAGAGTCTTGATGGTATCAAACTCTTTCTTCGTATGTTCTAGGGCTTCATCAACTGCTTTCCCAAACAGATGTGTTTGTTCTATGGGCTTATTTATCAGGGAAGCCTGGGTTTCCGGCTTAAATCCCGAATTGCGCAACCAGACATGGCGTTTGAGAAGTATTCCCTGAACCAGGGAACGGCCAGCCGTCTCTGCGGCATCTAAGGAGTTCTTTACGATGCCCTGGTTTACAAGAGTTCCCTCTGAGATTATAGCCAGCAGGCGCGAACGCAGGGGTTCTGGTGCGTCCTCTGCTTCGCAGCGCAGCTTGCTCCACTGTGCATCTGCGTAGCTAGCTAGTAGGGAATTGTTATTTGCAATCCTAGTTGAGAAGGCGGCAGAGGTCGTGATTCTCTTCCCAAGTGCATAGAGCTTCTTGCCCTCTTTGTCAGGTGGTGCCTCACTAGTGGATAGTGGTACCCCCGCTCTTTTTCTTGTATTAGTAACTACAAGGGAGTCCGGAATAGAATGTCCCCTGATGTACAAAGGGTCAGAGGACGAAGGGCTGAAGAGCTTTTCTATCCGAGGGTTTACCCCTCTGACTAAGGCCGGATTGGAAAGGGAAGGAGTTATTCTTCTCCTTATGGAAGCCAGGAGCGGAATAGATTGACTAACCGGGTCTTTTTCTTTAATAACTTTTTCTACAAAGTCTATGTCCGGAAGAGTCTCCCCTGTGTCTATTTCAAAATGCGCTGCTGCCTTGCGCAATAGTGCATTAAGTGAAGGTTGGTCATCTATGGGGGAGGTGTTTCCAATAGGTGAGTCCTTGGGAGGAGAAGGGTGAAAGACATCAGGGTCTGAGTGCACTGATGGGGATTGCCAAGGCTGCACTGATGGGGATTTCCAGGGCTGTGAGGTAGCTGTATCTTCTTCAAAAGCTCCTGCACTAGTGTAAGGGTCTTCTTCAAACCCCTCTTCCTCATGTACTTCCTCTCCACCCAAACACTCCTCATCTTCCTGGAGGTATTGCTCCTCTTCAGTGAGGTCATATGCGTCTGTAGAAGGGGGAAACAGCCTAGGAATCTTGACCCTAGGGTCATCCTGGGTCCATTCTCTTGGTCTTTTGGGTGTGGGTGTGTTTTGGCTACCCAAAAACCTTTCCATTTTTTCCATACAAGAATGGAGTCTTTCAAGGGTCTCATGGGGAACCCCTGAATAGTCTAGAGGGCAGAAATCAGTGTTTTCACCTTCAAAACGCTTCGAACGCTCCCACAACATCGACGAAAGGTTTCCGTCGCCTTCAGAAAAGCCCTCCGGTAGTTCAGAAGTGCCCTTAGATGAAGGGGGCAGTTCCTGGCTACTCTTGTGCTTTTTCGGCGTTTCTATATCTTTTGGTGCGGTATTCGACATCTGTTTCGTCGTCCGCTTACGCTTGTCTTCGGAAACAATTCTCGCCAGACTCTCGACAACGAGTTCGTCAGTAGAGGGTTCTGGAGTCGACGTTGCCTGCGTTACGCGTTGTTTCTCGACGGCCGCTCTATGGAGCGTTACGTCGGATGTTTGAGGTAGCGCCCGTGTTAGATGAAAGCCCAATCGCTGGTCGCGGCTGCGTTTGCGGGTGGGGCTTGAGACCCTTACGGTCTGAGGTAGACGTCGGAGTGCCCTGCGTCCCCTTCGGCGCTGATGGATCCTTCGTCCTCGACGAAGAAGAGCTGTGGGTTGTGTGCTTAGGCCTATGGGGTCTGTGTGCGTCCTTGTCGCCGGGGTGTTCATCCCCATAAGCAGGGCGTGAGCCGAGCCCGTCAGGGCCGGGGACGGACGTCGAGGAGCGCGAGCGCTCCTTCTGGGGGTTAATGACTTCCGTAACGGACGTCGAGTTATCACCCTCCTCGTCACTTTCTGTAACAGCGGCGGCGGGTGAGGAAACTGACTTCGACATAGCGTAGTCCGCCCACCTCTTAAACTTTTCGTTCTTTAAGAGTTCTTGGTTTCAAGAGCTTACAGGCCGCGCAGCTGTCCTCTTTATGATCGAGGGGCAAGCAACGATTACAGAGCTTGTGTTTGTCCTTCCAAGTGTATTTGCCCCTACAGCGTGGGCAAAACTTAAAAGGTGTCCTCTCCATAGCTGAGGCAATAAAAACTGGTGATAACAACCCCAAGGGAAAGATAGGGGAGAAGATAAAAGTTTGAATCCCCACTCTCCCTACTGTATGTTGGCCGGCGAGGCCTGGCCATGTGTTCGGCAGCGCCGAAGGATCTCCTCCGTCTCTTCCCCTCTGTCGAAAACTTGCTCGGCGGAGAAACAGCTTCACAGCTAACGTCGAGGGGAGGGATCTTTAACAATAAGTATAAATTAAGGACCGAGGTCCGTAGTAAGTGTTTTGCAATGTCTCTCTAGGAGCTCCGCGTAAGGCGACCATAAGCTGGGCGGAAAAAAACAATCTGAGGGACCTCGACGCGTGAGGGATTGTGGGTACACCGCACGTCACTATAGGGATAGTGTTACAGACACGCCTTGTCGACGTCCCCTTTTCGACTACGAAAAACAAAATGCAATACTCCGCAGTGACCACTGGATGTCGGACCTATGCACAGCATGTGATTCTAAGCAGATTAACAAACATCAGAAACACGTATATACTTGAGAACATTTACAATAATCCTGTGAAAAACTGCATTTCTGCTGCTTTTGCCTAGAGCAACCTGGTTCATGAAATTAATAGAAGAACAAAAATGGTAGATATGAAAAGAGAAAGACAGCTGTCCCTTTAAGGCAACAGACATCTAAAAGTGACACATTGAGAGCTTTGAATAAAATCAACTCCACGTGCATTGCTCTGGGAAGCATCCTTTATCGCGTTTGGCCTGTCTGCACCCATATAGAGGAGGAACAGCCAGTCCATATCCCTCCTTCACCTTTCCATTTTGCATAAGTCACTAAGTGGGATAGTATGTCCTGATGTGCGTCTTGAACTTGCTGTGTCTACAGTTTCAAGTGCACCGCGCCAAGCTAGGCCCAACTTCTCTGGGTTGTTAGGCAAAGTTTGTATGCAGTACCCTTTGGGACCACTACATACAACTAGGACTACAGGTGAAAGCAAAACCAACCTTTGGTGCAAGTCTGTACTACATAGTTTTGTGGTAGCGTTGCTGAGCAGTCAGGCTTATCTCAATAGGGAATGTGAGCTGTAAGGATGTTACACAGAGGTCTATAATTACAAGCATTCAAAGAGACTCTTATACTCAAGGTTTCTTGGTAAAACACTAATTTATTTCCCAGTCAGTTAGAAAACATTCACTAGAAGGAGGCAATTTTTATCACACAAAAATATACTTCAGTACTTAACAAAATCAGGATCTGAGGCATTTAAACTACTTTGAAGGAGGAGCAAAATGGCATTCAGAGCATTTGAAGTAGGAGCAAAAAGGCATAAGTTAATAAAACGAGTATTACAGTTACTCTCAAACAGTGCAAATAGTCTGAGGAGCTGATTCAATGCAATAGTTAGGCCAAAGTCAATGCGCTTAAGTCTTGTATAGGATAAAGCAGTTCTGGAAGTTAAATGGAAAGGTCTTTGCCAAAGTTCTCAGAAGTAGTTGATAAAAGAAAGGTTCATATGTTGGGTCACAAGCTGACTAGGCCTGAAAGTTGCCAAGGTTTCGCAGTGAGAGGCAAGTTCTCGGTCGCGTTTTCACAGTACCTTACAATGAAGAAAAAGATGCAGCTGAAGATGTCTGTTCCTGCACACCTCGCTGTTCCTGAGCCTCTGTCGTGGGGACAAGAGGGAGGACGCCGGGGGGACTCCGGGACTGCCCCAAAAAGCTGGCAAAGGCAAATCTTCAATTCCAGTAGCTGTAGTCAAGCACACAAAACTGGTGTCCCTCTCCCTGGCTATTCAGGTTTCTGCAGCACACTGAGGAAAGTACAACTAGCTCCGAGAATGGCATCCAGGTGGCTTACGAGTTGATTGGTCCCACCAATTCAAACAGAGAAGTCGTCCTTGAAGGGCTTCTCTGTCGAGATGAACTTGCTGATTTGGACCTGCAGCAGGGCTTCACCGGGTAAACCAACGGTCCAGGAGTTGCAGCAGCGGTCCTCTTCCAGCTGGTCTTCGGTTCTTTCGTTGCAGTGGTCGACTCTGCTTTCCAAGCCAAGAGACTCGCCTTTTATCCAGTTTCCTCCCCTTCATTGCAGCCTAGCTGCCACTCACCCAGCAGGGTGGCTGTTCTTGCCGGGCAGTCAGCCAACCAATCACGCCAGAGTGCATTTGGGTCTCATAGGAGACTAAGCACTGGGAGTGTCGGCACCTCCCTCACTTCCTGCCAACCGCAGACACTCGGGTGCCAGAGGCGGTCTTCAGTACTGAAGCACGCCACAAGCGTAAGACCAAAGGGACCAAACCTGGTTTGGCGCGCAGAGACAAACACTAGAAGGACCTTTCCAAAAAGAAATGGCGAAAAAAGAAGCCCAGAACCTGTTTAAACAAAGGGGGCTCAGACGCCATCTTGAACAACATGGCTCCCGCGATTTAATGCTACTGGTGTCCGCGGTCGTGAAAAATCATGGTAGTTCGTTGTAAAACCACTGCCACCAGCCATTTCGAGAGGAAAGGGTAGCATTTGACTGCTACATGAGTTTATAGACATGGGATACTAAGTAACCCCTCCAGCACTCTAATGTAAGATAGGGTGAGCTGGGTCTAAAAATTTGAAAAGACTAGTAAAGTCAATTTCACTTTACTTTCTCTGGAAAACAGTAGTTGATCCCAGAGAAGGTATTTAAACCTTGGGACAGTCTAAAAGGCTTCTCTGTCACTGCACTGAGGGTGCTGTGCAACAAAAATGAAAAGATGATGCCTATGGAGTTGTGTAAAACTCCACAATCGAAGAACACAAGAGAAAAACACATTCAAAATACATAAGTGGGGAAAAAAAGGCTCACACTCTCTCCAGGTAAAAAAAAAAAAAAAAGTCCCCAAAATCCAGCAAAGTTGCTGGGTTTCTAAGGTGAAGGGAATTAGCACATTTATGAGAATTCTTCCTAACATGGGCTACTTGTGATCACACACAGTATGGATGTGATCTACCAGGACTTACTCTTTTGGGTTGTGGCCGAGCCCGATTTGCATCAGTTTCACCAGTTCTTTAATGGCGCAGCAAAGTGAGAATGAATGGTTTGGATGGTTGCTCAATGCCAGTGGGTAGGATACATTCAAAACCTTTCTTCCACCACAGTTCCATTTTGCATGAGCCAATTGGAGCCACGCTGCACCAGTTGGTATCCCATCATTTAGTGTTGTGACAATCAACCGTCTGTTGGTTTTTCTTTGGTGAAAGGAGAAAACTGTTCTTCTAATAAGTTTCTACTTGAATTCCCTGGGCAGTTGGGCGGGTCACTTAGGGATTTAAGGAAGTTACCCATGATGGAGAAATGGGTTTACAATTAAGTTATTTTTCATGATGGAATCATCTTTCATAGTCATCAAGCACTGAACAGTAGAGGCTCATGCAAAATCCAGGCAAACGGGTTGGGTAGGAAAGACTTAGTGGCCATTACTACTACTATACAAAACACAATGTAATGAAAGCAGATTGTTCCTAGGTGGCACGTTCATGAATTTATGAATCCATTGGATAAAAAAAAAAAGAAGAATAAAATATGAACAAAAAAGGCAAGTTAACTGTAAAAAGTAGTTTTCAGTCTCCAGGCTCCTTAAATTTCTGTGGTTTGTCCAGACATTTAGCCAACAACTGGCAGGCTAGCTCCTACTAAAGCCCCAATAGCAAGTGTCTTATTCTTTCGCAGTTTCTCTGCTCAATGTCCACCAAGCAATACTGGATTGGAGTCAAGAGCCCCAAACCGCTGTCAACTCGCCCTTCTGTCTGGACAGTGGCCATTAGGTGATCATCACAAGTCACAATTGATATTAGTGGATGGTTAACCCAGTCACTGCACTCAGGGGTGTTTATGTCTCAATCTTCATTTAAAGTGTTAAAGGTTTTTCTTTTTTACAACGTTGCGCAACTGGCTTTAATGGTGTTCCCCAAAGTATCTACTTTATTTCTGGATCCTAGCGGATTCTCTGGATGGGTAAGACCCTTTTGACTCACTCACCTTCTCCACTCATTTTGTTTTGGGTTGCACTGGTCAGTCCCTATGGCTACCAGTGCAGGGAATGTGTCTCCCTTATTTACAGTGAAGCACAACACTTTTACTTAATAGGAGGGTGAGTGTAGAAGTAAATTAGTGTTTTGGCTGAAACTAGACCCCTCCCTCCCCCCGCCCCCAAGCCCCGTTTGAGAGTTTCAAGTCCCTTCCATAGGTGGGCTGGGAATTCTGAATAAAATGAGAGGTCCTGGAGCCTGATAATTGACCACAAGATCCAAGCCATCAGAGGCCCCTCTGAGGACTACTGCTGCAACCCGCACTGGACAAGGAAACCACCATGTACCGGACCTCTGCCTTCAGCTTGACTGAAGGCAGAGGTCCTGGTCAACACTGATGGAACCAACCTGTCTGATGCCCTGCTCTGCATTCATTGCATTTCCAAGGTGGGAGTAATTTGACCTGCGCCTGCCTGGATTGGACTGTACCATTGTATGGGCACCTTCATACCTCATTGGAGCTCTGGTGGGACCTCACCAATCGTCTTCTGCCATCGCTCACCACAAGCAAGGACTGTTGGAAACAAAGGTCTGACAGCGCCACTCCACAGGGGCATGGCCATCTCATGGGTCACACAAACGGCTGTTCCAGTATTGTACTCCTGATGGGTCCTCCTATGCTGCTTGAATTGATGCAAGTGTCGCCACATGCTCAAACACACAGCGCATCAATAGAGAAAAAAAAAGGGGGTTGCTGTGGTAGGAGATCACAGGTAGGGTTGTGCCTACAAGTCAGACACAGCCAGGGCAGATGGATGACTGCCAGCCAGCTAGCGATGCGTATTGATGGTATATGATGGTATATTATTATAATCCACGTTCAGCATGGCTTTGAACGTTTCCACATCCACAGGTAGTTAACAGTGGTGAATTGGGAAAAAAAAAATCAATAATAAATACCTCCTTTACGATTATCAAAGTATGAGAAGTAGTAAGTGACAGCTTATTCAGAATGAGTGTACTGGGCAAAGAAATAATAGTTTCTCTTTGAAATACTTGTCCATGTCCTCTTCTCACCTGAACTGTAGGCTCCATCCTTTCCATTTTGAGCATTTTCTCTGGCTTGTTTAATTATCCGAGACTGACAATCCTTCTCTGCACAAGTAAAAGAAAAAACATTAGAAAAGTCAACTCTTTTTTGTGCATCCTCTAATGCCGCACTAATACCGACATAAGCCTATTCTTGTCCCCACAGGCAAGATGTATTTGAAATGTTTTCAACAAGCGATTTCTGTTCACGATGGCAACAGGGGGTAATTACAGCAAAGGCGGGATACTCTGATGTGGCCCCATGTGAGGTTCTACTAACATGGTTTTGGCATCAAGATTTTGAGACACTAAAATCTCTCCTCCATCTTCCACTTATGGCTATTGGGTCCAGTGTGCAGGTGCAACTGAAATAGTTTATTCTAAAATGTATATGTCATGTTGATTTTTCCGTACTCCCACATATTATAAAACTTCCATTTCCAATCCATGCATGCATGCATGCATGCCACAGGACCATCCAGTAGCCATCACTGGAAGTTCATCTCCAGTTCAGAGCGACTGAGGAATACCTAATCGCTGTACAAATTATCTCAAAGGCATGCATTTCGCCCCAGAAAAAAATTGTCTTTTGCATTCTAGTGCAATGCTATCTTATACACAGTTTTATCAACTCAATGCAGACCGCCACATATGTGTTTCACCGTCATTAAGACTCATTATGCCATAGTCCGAAATCCCTGTGATTGGATACAAAAGCTAGATAGTTAAGCAGGGCGTTTACCAAGAAAGGGATATCAAAGAGCATTTAATTAGACAACCATTCAGCTTTATATTTTGCTGTTCATGTTTATGGCAAGATTAGGTAATTCACAGAATGTTCTTTGAAGATACATGGAAAGAGCGCATTGCCTTGAAGAAAAAAAAAAGTACAAGTGTTCCATACTGCACACAATTTAGTGATGGTGCATAGAAATTGTGACTAATTTATGTTCTGTCATTTTTGTAAGTGTTCACAATTTTCAAATAACCCCTTGTATGACTGCTACTGCATAGAGTGTTTATTTTGTAACCAGCAGCTGAAGTATGGGCCTTTGTACTTCTGAATTGCTGTGAAAAGCCCTTCATAAATCATGGTGCTGCTTATTTCACCTGAGCTTGCTTGATCTATACAGGAACACTGTATAATACAACTGGCAATTTGTAAAATCACCTAAAAGAATGCAAGTAGTAACGGAGACCGCTAGGGGGCGCGGACCAAGCTGGCAGCATGAGCTGGGAGCTCTTCAACCTGCCGAACGTGAACATTTATTAAAAAACAAACCCCAGAAAACGATCCTTCGGAGCCCAGCACAGTGATGAGAAAGGTGCAGAGCAGCTGCTGGCGGACATCAAAGCGGAGCCGCACTCCTCCCAAAACGTGCTGGGAGGGAGAGGAGCGATACTAATCCGGGCTGAGCTAACCAGGCAGCATAGCAAGGGGACCCAATGGCAGGAGCTGCGAGCATAAATGAAAAGGGGACATGCACCAGCTCGACAGGAGGCGGAGAGTGGAGGGAAGGCGGCGAGAGCCCATGAGGGAGGCAGCGGGAAGGTGGAAGTAGCGGGGGGAAAGGGGGAACACCCGAGGGGCAGTGAGCTCACCTGCGTGGGAGAGGGCACCGGAGAAGGGAATATAGCACTCAGCGCGGCAAGCCTACGGGCATGCAAGAACAGACGGGAGATGGCGAGAGAGAGTGAGTGAGAGAGAGAGATATCAAGATAGACTGTGTAAAACGGGGAGAGACGAAATAACCTGTCGATATGGGGGCTCCCTAGTACAGATACTGAATCTCCACAAGATCTGGAGCTATTGCTGACGCGACTGGGGAGACAGCTACTGGGAGGGGAGACAGAAAGGGAGATCGCTTTAATAGAGTTCACAGAGGCGCCGGAACAGCGGGTGGGCCGCGCTCAGAAGTGGTGAAGTACCATTACTATAGTGACAGATCCTGCGGAAAGCGAGGGGGGTGAAAGAAATGGGAAGGGGTAACTGTGACAATCTTTCAGGACCCATCGTCATACACCTTGGAGCAGAGGAGGAAATGCAGAGGGGGTTAGTATCTATGGGGATTCCCCTTTGCGCTGTCCTTCGACTACGACGGGGAGCATTACGAACTGCTGCAGGTAGAGCAAGCAGGTCCGCTTTTGCAAGAGTTTCAGACAGGGGGGCAGCAGCAAGCCCAGGCAGGACAATGTAAGCTGAGGGAGCGCTTTAACAGGGCCTTCGCCCAACCAAGAGGCCGTAAAAGAGACGGTAGCATGAGGAAATCCAGGAATCCTCAAGCATTGCAGCCCAAGGGACACGGATGAAGTAGGACTCCGCCCTGCAATTGGTGTACTACTTAGAGCGAGGGAGAAGAACGGGGGGTGGGGGGTGGAGAGGAGAAAATGATAAGATTCGCTGTTTTTGCTCATGTTCTGGTGGGGTGGAGGACCCCACAATGACTTAGCAAACCGGAAATGTTCGGCGGTCTCAAGGAGGCTGGGTTTCTGACCCAAGCCAGGCTTGTTCTTCACAGGCCACACGTGGGAGAAGTTCACATTTAGGGAAGGTTGTAAGGGGTGGACATGCAACATATATCCAAGGGCTCGGACCAAAGCTCACTCGAAGAGTTCATGGTGACAAGTGCAGACTTCACCAGGCAAGGCTATGGTTAAATTGAAGGTAGCAACAATAAATGTAGAAGGGCTTCAACCCTGAATAAGAGGTCCCTTAATGCCAACGCAATTCGTAAATCCAATTTGGCAGTGGTATTTCTTCAAAGGGGAGGAGAGGGTTCTGAGGGGGCCAGAGGTGGGGCAAATGTACTGGGCCTTGCATGCAGCATCAAAGAAGGACATGGGGGGGAGGGGGTAGGTATAGTTTTAGCGAAGGTCAGGCACCTAAAGGAGGTCCAAATTAAGAGGGGCTTCAGGGCCAGATTTATTGCAGTTAAAGGCTAATTGGAGGGAGAACTCTGCACCCTAGCCTCGATTTATGCGCCAAATGCCAATCAAGCGACATTCTTAAGAAAGGTGTGTGCAGTGTTGGAGGATTAGGGGGGGGAAGGGAATATGATGGTGGGAGGGAGACTTTAACATGATCCTGGATCCAAGCCAGGATTGGTGGTCCGCCCATGGGGATAGGGGAATAACTAAGGATAGGGCCCATAAATATTTCACGCAGTTGCTGCAAGACTACTTCTGGGCAGATATATGGAGAATGCACCACCCGCAGCGAGGAGGGTACACCTTCTCTCCACTGCACCAAACATGCACCAGAATCGATCTCTTGCTGACACCACAGGAACAGAGAGACCTAACCACTCACCCTACAGTTGAAACAGTAGCATGGTCAGACCATGAGATCGTGGTGGCAGAATGGAATGTTGAGAGAGGTAGGGGGACACCCAGGTGATGCTGTAATGACAGTCTCTTGCGAGACCCCACCTTTAAAGGAATTTATGGACAAAGAAATCTGCTTTTTCGACACAAATAATGACGGTGAAACACAGTTGAAGCATGTGTGAGAGGCACCTTTTGATAGCGCAGTGGGCACGGAAGAAAAGGGAAAGGGCGTTGACAGAACAGAGGCTATGAGGAGAACTGCGGAATATGCTGGCCCACCTAACAAGCCCTGGGCCTGACAGGGAGTGGCTCTTAAAGAGATATGAGGGACAAAAGGCAGGAGTTGCACTTGCTCTTGATAGGCGAAGTACTCAAGCAGATGCGATACGCCAAGCAAAGATACTGAGAGAAAGGGGATAGAGTGGGGACCCTCCGGGCAAATAGGATTCGGGAGTCGAAGGTGGAGAGGAAGATAGACAGAATTAGGGACGGGGAGGTCGGGTGCACACATCAAGGGACAACATACAGGGTTGCTTTGTAGAATACTATGAAAACCTCTACGCACGACTGTGAAGACCAGGGGGGGGTGTCTGCACTTCCGCTCTCTATATGGTAGAGGGGAGGCACAGAGACCCCTGCCAAGATTCTCTATTACGGTAGCAATGGACGAGCAATCAAGGCCTAGCTTCTCAGGAGGTGATGCAAGCTGGTTCTTAAGTACAGTGTAGTCCCCAAGCCCCCACGAAGGAATGTCCATACACTATCGGTTAAAACAGTCTTTATATAATATTCAAAGTCATATACACGATCACTCACTTTGTGCTCCGAAAATCAACAATGGTAAATATGTACAGTTCTAAAGTGGTACCACTAACGTTACTCGATCTTATTAAAGTCCATACGGTCAGAATGACACACAGATCAAAATAAAGAGGAAACCAGCAGTAGAGAGGAAGGAAAGCAGGATGGTTGAGCAATAGGCAGAATACGGGTAACTACCGTTAAACACAGCTCTGTGTGGAGATCCCCCCCCCCCCCACTTGGGCAACCTGTAGAAGAAAGATACAAGCCCAGTCCATATATTGTTCACTCTTAGACTTCCCAATAGTTCTGCAACCCCAAAGTACCTTGGTGTTGTAGTGTTCCACGTCAGGGAAATAGACAACCCTTCTCGAGTGTCCTCCCTTTCAGGCAGGAGTCACGGGTCGAACGTCCGACGGAGAACAGGTCGAGCTACGACGGTGAAGTGGCCGCGTCGTTCCTAGTGGTGCTCGTTGACGGGGAAGCGTAAACGTCCTGCAAGGAAGAGGCGTGCAGGGCACCTCAGTGTTGATAGTTCTGGACCGCAAAGAGTTGAAGAACTGTGGCCCAGCAAGGGCGTCGAGTCGTCGGAGTCTCTGTGGTCTTTGGGTGGCGATGCGGCCGAGAGCGTCCTTGGATCACAGAAGTTTCTTAGGCAACAGGAGCACGGCGGCTCCGGTTGGCGACGGCGGTCGGCAACAGTGGCGGACAACAGTCTGGGCGCTTCTCCTTGGAGTTCCGCAGCAATCCTCACATCAGGTCAGCAGCCTGTCGAAGGTCTATCTACCAGGGAGCGTAGGCAAAGATCAGCTGTGCACGATGGTCCCTCGCAGATCGGGAAGAGGGAGCCTTACCAGGTCCTTTCTGGGTCAGTTCTTGAAGCACAGCAGCTTTCAGAAAGCGAAGGAGAGCAACAGCAATTCTTATCGTCCAGCAGGGCTCAAGGTTAAGCTTTACTCCAGTTACTCGTCGTAGTGGACTTCAGCTTCTGAGCACGATTCCTAGCAGTGAGAGGTCCCCAGATATACTGTTGATCTCCCATTCATTCCGATGGGTCGCACTCAAGCATCCAATCACGACTACGGGCATTCATGCAGGCAGGCAACCAATCAGGTACATGAGGTATTCAGGCCCTTCACTTCACTTCACTTCTCTCCAGACACTCACAACAAGTTACGTGTATTGGGACAAGTACCGAGCCATTCAACACTCCAAGCTGCATTCATACCGGTTTCGGGCAGGGCTATCTCAACCATTGTGTCAACCAACAGATCCTAGCAGCCACAACATACAATGCGTATTCGTCACACACTTCATTCACCCAGGTCCCACCCAAAGGCGTACCCACAACATACGGTCGTTGAGAAGGCTCCAGCCAGTCTGGTCGGCACTTCCCCACACTACCATATACGGAACTTCCACCCAACAGCCAGTCAGGGGCAAGGGACAGAGCCAGGGCTTCCCAGGACTTCGGGAAGATCAGGGTCACAGGTGATGGAAGGCAAGGGGCCATGGAGGCCATTTTGTCTCCATCAGGAATATACCGATTCCAATGATAGGGCCTGGGCTTCCCAAAATGGAGGACGCTCAGGGCACCAGTCATTTCAGCACGGAGCTGCCACCAGCCCGTACCCTGCTCTGTGGGTCACACACAGGTGCCCAAAAACATACACTAGGGGCACAGGGTTGTATCCCTACCCATGGGTGCCATAAGGGTATCCCATGGGTCTGTTCACCAAACCAAAAAAAGAGCTGCACCGCCAGGAGTCCACATGAACTCCTGCGTGGAAAACACGACAGAACACACGATAAAAAGCAGTAAAGGACAAGGATACAGAGGCCCTGTCCTTCCGATGCATTTCCAGCATCACAGTCCCCCCCCCAGACTGAGGTGGAGGGTGCCTAATCTCCCACGGGATAGGCACCCTCATCCAGACGGTGAACATACCTTCTGGAGAGGCCATCTGCATTATCGCGACTCTTCCCTGGTCTGTGCTCAATGGTAAAGTCTAGTCCTTGCAGACTAATGTACCACCTGAGCAGTTTCGGGTTTTCACCCTTCATCTGCATAAGCCACTTCAGGGGCTTATGATCGGTTTGGACCTTGAAGGTAGACCCGGTAAGGTAGGGTCTAAAACGCCTAAGGCTCCAAACAATTCTAAAACATTCCTTTTCAACAGTAGCCCACCTAAGTTCCCTTCCCTTAAGTTGTCTACTGATGAATATGATCGGATGTTCTCTTCCTTTGGCAACTAACTGGGACAAGACGGATCCAATTCCGGTGTCGCAGGCGTTAGTTTGAACGATAAAGGGCGTGCTGTAACCTGGTGCACACAGCACGGGTGCCCGACACAGACTACCTTTCAAGCCATCAAAGGCCCTCTGACAGTCTTCAGTCCAATTAACCTTCCTAGGTTGCTTTGGCGAAGTCAACGCTGTCAGGGGTGCAGCTATGGTTCCATAGTCTGTCATGAAATTGCGATAATACCCAGTGAGGCCCAGAAAGGCTCTCACCTGGGTTTGAGTAGTGGGAGTCTCCCAGTCCTGTACATCCTGTACCTTACTGGGGAGGGGTCGGATTTGATCCCCTCCTACCTCATGACCAAGATAGGTGACTTTCCCCTGAGCTATCTGGCACTTGGTGGCCTTGATAGTGAGGTTAGCCGTTTTTTTAACGCCTGCAACACTTTATCCAGATGAGTCAAATGCTCTTCCCAGGTGGAACTGTAGACGGCAATGTCGTCTAAGTAAGCCACACAAAAGGCTTCCAGCCCACTAAGCGCATGGTTGACTAATCTCTCGAAAGTGGCAGGGGTGTTCTTCAGCCCGAAAGGCATGACCCTAAACTGGTAGAGTCCCTCTCGTGTTAAGAACGCCGTATTTTCTTTGGCATGGTCCATCAGAGCTATTTGCCAATAGCCTGAGGTAAGGTCGAAGGTGCTCACAAATTTGGCAGCACCTATGGTGTCCACGAGCTCATCAGCCCGGGGCAAAGGGTGCGCATCAGTTTTGGTGACGGCATTGACTCCTCGGTAGTCCACACAGAACCTCCAATCCTTGGTACTTGCCTGGGACTGGACCAGGGACTGGTTGAGGGTTCAATAACACCCAGATCCAACATCTTGGCGACCTCAACCTGGATGTGGTTCTTGACGGTATCCGACATACGGTAGCACCTGCCTTTGACAGGCACACTGTCACCAGTGTCAATCTCGTGCCTGCACCACAGTGTAAGGCCTGGTGTCGGTGAAAACAGAGAGGCATACTGTCGGAGCAAAGCCCGGCAGGCCTTCTGCTGCTCTGTCGTCAGATCGGGAGAGAGATGCACTCCCTCCACGGAGCCATACTGAGGGTTGCTATGCAGCAAATCAGGAAGGGGCTCACTCTCATCCTCTTCTTGCCTTGAAGCTAGCAAGAGGCATGAGACTTCGGCCCGCCTGTGGAAAGGCTTGAGCCTGTTAACATGGAATATCTGAGGGGCTACCCCAGAGGCTCCCATGTCAACCAGATAATTGACCACGCCCATCTTGGAGATTATCCGGAAGGGTGGGTCCAGTCCATTTATCCGCCAAAGCCCGAGGC
This sequence comes from Ambystoma mexicanum, assembly GCF_040938575.1. NCBI lineage: Eukaryota > Metazoa > Chordata > Amphibia > Caudata > Ambystomatidae > Ambystoma > Ambystoma mexicanum. The sequence goes on along the minus strand of NC_090930.1, from coordinate 973,980,259 downwards.
TTGGTAGGCTCCATCACGAGGACCTCCTGTCCCGGAGTCCAATCCACTTGCAATGCTTTAAGGTCATGCCAGTACTCAATTCCTGGCTGGCCTTAAGATTTGCCGTTGCCTGACCCATCATCTGTGTCATCCTCCGTCTGAGGCCTAACACATAGTCCCCCACTTGCTTGGCGGGTCCTGGAGGGGTGGCCTACCAACCTTCTCGGATCAAGGCGAGGGGCCCCCTCACGGGCTGTCCAAAGAGTAACTCAAAGGGGCTGAAAACAACACCCTCTTGAGGTACCTCTCTGTAAGCAAACAGCAGGCATGGCAGGAGAAGATCCCACTTCTTCCTGAGGGGCTCTTCCAAAGCACCTAACATGCCCTTGAGAGTTTTGTTAAATCTCTCAACCAAACCGTTGGTCTGGGGGTGGTAAGAGGTGGAGAACTTGTAAGTGACCCCGCATTCTTTCCACATGGTTTTCATGTAACTTGACATGAAGTTGGATCCTCTGTCAGAGACCACCTCCTTAGGGAATCCAACACGGGTGAAAATGCCCAGGAGAGCCCTGGCAACCACCTTGGCCATAACCGTCCGAAGGGGTATAGCCTCAGGGTACCTGGTCGCATGACCTACCAAAACTAGGATGAACCGATGTCCACCTGACGTGGGAGGCTCAAGGGGACCGACGAGGTCGATGCCAACCCTCTGAAACGGTGAGCCCACCACTGGCAACGGTTGCAGTGGGGCAATGACTCTCTACAGTCTTGCCAGACATCTGACAAGTGGGGCAGGTCCTGCAGTGGGACTTCACTTCTACTCCCATCCGGGGCCAGTAGAAATGGGCAGAGAGCCTCTACTTAGTCTTCTTGGTACCAAGATGACCAGCCAAGGGCACCTCATGCGCCAACTGCAGCAGGAAGGGCCGGAAAACCTGGGGTACCACCAACCTCTTGAGGGCACCAGGTTCAGGCTTAGTGGGCTCACTAACAAGGAGCTCACCCTCCCAATAAATCCGAAATGTCCTAGGCACTTCTCCCTGTGCCTGGGCCAGGGCCTGTGTCCTCAGACCCTCGAGAGAGTGGCACTCTCTTTGTCCCTTACAGAAGTCCGCCCGCGAGAGTCCCCTTCAGCCAACAAGCATTGAAGGTCGGGATGATCCTCCGGGTTAAGAGCCTCTACCACAGGAAAGTCTTCTGGCTCGTCTCCCACAGGAGTTGAGACGGGATTTACCACTGGAATCAGCCCGTCCGGAGCATGGATCCCAATGGGTGCTGTCGGAACAGCGGGAGGAGTAGGGGCTCCCTCCACAGAGGCGGCCTTCTTACTCCTCCCTTTCTTTCGTGCCTTGGGTTTCCCCGATGGCAAGGGTACCAGGCTCGCAGCCGGACCCTGTGTGACCATCGGGCGACTGCCACAGCAGCCATGGGTAGACCATCCGTGACCATCCCCAATTCGACCAAATCGTTTCCCAACAAAATATTCGCAGGCACGTTGTCCTGAACCAGGACCGGAAGTTTTGCTGTCTTGTCTCCAATCGTAATGTTGACTAAGGCTACAGGCGATAATTTGGGAGGCCCACCAGCTAACCTGGTGGTTCTCAGAGGAGCACCTACATAGTCCTCTGGCTTGAGCAGGGTCCTGTCCACCACTGTCATGCTTGCCCCAGTGTCTCTCAAACCAGTAGAAGGCTGGCCATTCAGGAGGACACTTCTCAAAAACCTACCAGTGTTTTGCGGGAGAGTTGCCAGTACTTCTGCGTACTTGTCCCAGGCCCCAAGGGACACTAAGGAAATATCCACGGGAGCACCAAAGGTGATCCCAGTAGAGGAGGGGAATGCGGTGGCCTCCATCTCAGGTACGGAGTAGGGATAGGTAAGGCTGACAGCCTGGACTCCAAGTGCCTTACCCTTACACTTGGGGTCACCCCTTCAGTGATCCAGAGCCCCACAATCCCAGCATATGCCGGACATTCGGGGTACGGTACTGGAACCACTGGGACCCTGCTTCGCAGCAGGCGGACCACTACTCTTACTCCCACCAACAACAGACTTATCCCCACTAGGTTTTTGGGTCTTCGGAGTGGAAGGTTTTGGTTTACCCGACTGCGATTGCTTTTGGGACTCCTCAGCTTTCTGAGAGGCCCCTTTTTCTTTGTCCTTGTCCTTCCCACTGGAGTCCTTAGGGGACACCCGGTGGGAGACCCACTTGTCAGCCAACCTAGCCAGCTTAAAGGGGTCCAAAATGTTCTGGTCAGCAACATACTGACGCAGCTCTGGTGAACAGGCTTCCGAAAAATGCTCAAAAAACAAGGTGAGACAATTCAACAAACGTTTTCACTTTGTAACCATCAATCCTCCCATCATGTTCATGTGCGCCGCACTCACCCAGTCAACCCAAGACACATTCTCTCGGTTCTTAAAATCCCTGAACCGTTTAAGATATTGGGTAGGCGTTTTGCCAAACTTGGCGATTAAAGCAGACTTCATGCACTCCTACTGACCCCTTTCTTCCACACTCAGCTTCAGAATACAGTCATATCCAGTTTGAGGCACTCTGCTTAACAAACACTTAGCCCAATCTCTCTTATCAACATTGTGAATTGCACAAGCTATTTCAAACGCTTCAATCCATTGGAAGATATCAGAACCCTCCGCATACACACCAACCAAATCTTTCATAAACTTTGTTGCTGGGGACCTGACACTCAACTGGTTTCGCTGAAGTCTCCACTCGAGCTTTCTCTAGCTGGATTCGATGACATTCAGTGTCCTGGTTCTTGAGTTCAAGGTCCTTATCTTTTAGCTTAAGATCCCGGTTCTTGAGCTCCACTTGCTGTGCCAACTCCTCTTTCTTAAGCTCAGCCTCTAGTTCCAACTTGTGATATTCAAAGGCTAACTTCATCCTCAATAACTCAAGCTCTAGAGAATTGCTGGGGTTCGGAACAGAGGCAGCAGGAATGGCGGCATTCCCAGAATCAGTTTTGGCGACAACCCCCAGGGTAGAGTCCTCAGTGGTTGCATCCCCCCCTTTCAAGAGTTTCACAATCGATCTGGTAGTCCACCAGGGCAGCTATCAGCTCCGCCCTAGACTTATCCACAAAGTCAAATTCCCTGGCTTCACAAGCATTCTGGAGAGCCTCTAAGCTAATCCGGGTCAATTTACCATTCGCAATAGATTCCATTGATTGTAATGCAGTTATCTCGTACACGACTGAGCCTTAATTTAACAAAGTGCAGATATCCTTCGTAAGTGGCACGGTTAAACACCGAGTCTTAAAACCATAAGCATCCCACTGCTGCCACCAGCTGTAAAGACCGGAGGGGGGGTCTGCACTTCTGCTCTCTATGTGGTAGAGGGGAGGCACAGAAACCCCTGCCAATATTCTCCATTACGGTAGCAATGGACGAGCAATCAAGGCCTAGCTTCTCGGGAGGTGATGCGACCTGGTTCTTAGAATGGCAGAGCAGCCTTATGAGGAGGATGTAAGCTGTAGGCAAGTACACTGTGTTAAGATGACTTTCTAAACTCTGACCTGGTGGGTAGAAGTTTAGGAGGCCACCTTAGTTTAGTGGAACAGGGGAACCTTCTGGACAAACCATACTAATCTATGGTAGCTTGGCAGGCGGTCAAGACAGTCTTGGGAGGGATGAGAGTGATAGGAAGCCCACAATGAGCACACAGTATAACTGCACAGATTACTCTTAGACAGATGTACATCAAAAATACATTTATTATAGGCCTTTAAAACAAAACACAATTAAACCACAGTTATCAAGAAAACAATCACCACACACTCTTATTCACTATGTAACATATATAAAATATTGATTAGCCCAAGGCTGATAATGGGCGAGAAAATAACCACAACCTGAAACAGAAGGGGGTTAGTTCAGCACATATCAGTTTAGGCACTCCTCCATCAACAATCCCTAACTTCTGTGGTCCAGACCTACAAAGTGAGGAGCTTATCACTCAAAGTAACGAGCAGTCGTGCGTAAAACAAAAAGCAGGTGTTCTTCAGGGGGCTTTAGCTGCTCGGGAACGGGCTTGAGGCGTCGAAGAAGTTCCTATTCCTAGAGGAGGGTCTACACTTGCGGATATCGCGAATTTCGGAGTTCGGGAATAGCTAGGGAGCGCAGGCTATCCCAGCCAAGGCGAGTATCTTTTGAGAGATACTCATGCGTAATAAGGGATGATGTGCTAGGGGGCCTCTGCTAAGCTAGGAAAGTACTCACCGACCCTCGACATAGTCCGGACCAAACTTTAGCAGTTTATCCCACTGCGCTCGTAGGGGTTAACCCTGCAGTTTCAGGATGCTCCAGCTTTCAGCAGATGCGGGACGGGACAATCGTCCGAGACAGTAGCCTTTACTCTTGAAGAAAGGAGAAGTATAGTTCTGGTACAGCACGTCTCAGGACACGGTAGGCAAGAACTGCAGGCACTTCAGGAATGGTCAACACAGCTGGTCGACACAAGGACCGCAAATGCTCGCGGCGTGGCACACTAGTAAATGGCGACCCAGAGGAGCAAAGAAAGTGTGTTTTGGCGGGTGAGGGCCCAGGACCACAAGCTAGCGATTCACAAAGTCTCGAGTCTCAACTCAGGCCGGCAGTATTCACGGTTACCAGACATACTGGCACCAGTAGTGTGGATTGGGACCAGACAGTCCCAATCCTCTTCCTGGGCACTAGCACAAGTGACATGCAGGAGCCCGCAAAAGATGCAGTTTGAGGGAAGCTGCATGCCCAAATAAGGAATACTGGGTCTCTCGACCTGGTGGGGAGGCAAAGGGACAAAACAGCCAAAGGACAGAACAAAAGACTTTGTGGCACGGCCATTTTTCGGCACTGGCCACAGTTTTGAGGTAACTGCAGTACGGTCCATAAAAACAACGTAAAAATACTGCTGCAACCAATTCATCATAGACACACCTGTACAAACACCAAAAAATCCTTAGAGGTGGGGGGGCTAGGGCCATAAAACAAAAGTACCCCTATGCGTGGTACTATAAGATAGTTGGCACATAGATAAAAAATTACCAAGGAAATGGCAACATAGTCGAAGACTAAGGGGAAACAGTTTCCCAGACAGCCTGAAGGACGTGTCAGTTTCCCCCTAACAAATCAGCGAAAGCCCAGAGTGCTGCACTCCGCTGGAAAAAAACAGGTTAGGTAAGCCAAACAAAAGCAAAAAGTTGGGGGGAGGGGGGTTCACAAATGGAGGGGAAAATCGCTCCTAAGGGAAATCTTTCCTAACACTTTGGACTTCAGAAAAAAGGTCCTGAACGTGTGGAGCCTTTTTCCACTCATTCATCCTTAGAACTCTATTCTTTGTATTTTACCTGTCTTATGGAGCCTATTTTCCTCAATAACAATTAAAAGACATCTGTATTTTCCTATTGCAGCACACAGCCCCTTCTGGGCAGTGTTGATGGCCACCTTTAAGGTCCTCCTTTGAGATTCTTTTCTTTATTCTAGAGTAACTACAGTTCTTAAAGATACAGAGACACTCAGTATCTCTCCAAAAACGTTATAGTCAGATTGAGGTACACCATCTTGTGTGGAGTGCCAAAGGGATACCTAGTAACACCCCCCCCCCTTCTCTCTGTTCCTGTGACTTTTTAGTCACATAGACAATCTGAGTTCTGGCTGGTGGCAGTGAACGTGCTCTACCAACTATAGTCCAACTTCTCTACCGCAGGCTATGTCAATAGCCTCGGTAGTGAACAATAAGTACCAACTTGGGGCCCCCCCCCCCTTCTTTTTTTCACCATTACTAGGGTGGTTGTTGTCAGCCCTTCTTCTACCATTTTGGGAGGGGGAGGCCAGTGTCTGCGTTTTGCCTGGCAGGAACCCTTGGGTGTCCCCGCCTAGGCTCCAGAGTGTCTGGGCAGGCAGGAAGTGGGGGAGGAGTTTTCTACCCCCCTGTCCTTTGTCTGCCAGAGTGCATGAATGGACTCCCACTGGGGGTCTAGCTGTCCTGATGAGACAGCCAAACGCCCCTTACCTTAAACTGCTGAGGAAGATTGCAGAGGAGTGGGTGCTGAAAATGTATAAAAGGTGAGGCTCCTGGAGTGAAAAGCAAGTCGACCACTGGAAGCTGAAGTAACCAAAGAAGATGACCAGAGACGCCTGCAGACCCTTTGCAACACCGTGAAGCAACCACTGCTGTCCTGACCCTGTTTTCTGTGAGATAGGGAACTCGACGACTCCTTCCCTTTCCCTTTAACTGGTGGGAAAAACCAGTCCCAAGACGAACTTTGTTTTGAGCCATCTTCCGAGATCCTGTGATTTTCCAGCGCTGCAGAACCCCAATACCAGGAGACCTGCATCCCATTTCGAGTGCATCATCGTGGAAAGGCTGAATCCGTCCAAATCTTTGCTGAGCCCTCAATGACACTCCAGAGATCCTCAGCAGTGTGGGACTGTAAAAAGCAAAGAAGATTGACCAGGCAAATCGCGTCCTTTGTTGGCGCTGTAGGAAAGACGCCAAAACCGCAGAGGCACCAAAAGCCGTGCCAGGGGTCCTCCCTCGAGAATGCTGAGGAAAGATCACGTCCATTGTCCTGCCTTTCGCCATCAGACCAAGGAATATGGAGGTCGGGTCCAGAGCTGCAACAAGAAATTGCTTACCAGATTCCAGAAAGTCGCTTCAGTGCATTGGAGTGCACGTAGAGGTGTCCAGGTGCTGGGTAAGATTTTGTAGAGTCCAACTGGTGTGGGACTTTACAAGACTGATATGCCTGGTATTAGTGACCCAACTTTCAACATAGGCCTGTACTACACAAGTCGGTAGAGTGGCTGAGCAGCCAGGCTTATCTTAGAAGGGGTACCGTGAGCTATAGAGCAGTACAATGAAATCAGTAATCACAAGTATTCAAGTAAACACTTAAACCCTTTAAAGCTATATTAGAATTATTAATATATGATACATTACTCACCGTAATCGTATTTCTGATGCTTGTATCTGCTTAGATTAACATGCTGTGCATAGGCCGACATCTAGTGGAAGCTGCGGAGTATTACAGTTTGTTTTTCGAAACTCGAAAATGGGCGTCGACACAGGGCGTGCCAGTAATACTATCCCTAGTGTGACGTCCACTGTACCCAAGATCCCTCACGCGTCTAGGATCCTCAGATGGTATTTTTTCTGACATGAGGTAGCATGAGGAGTAGCGTGAGTACAGATAATCCAAGCAGATAGATAGAAAGGTAAGACTACAAGCAACCATGCGCCTTCTCTCAGAGGGGAGGAAGGGTGGGTCGCATGTGAATCTAAGCAGATACAAGCATCAGAAATACGATTACGGTGAGTAATGTATCCCTTCTGAGGCTTGTGGAATCTGCTTAGATCACATGCTGTGCATTGATTAGCGAGCAGTACCTGAAGAAGGAGGTGGGATGTGAGAAGGGTCATGAGCAAATAAGTGTCTTAGAACCGCTTGTCCCACTTGTGTATCTGCCTTGGAATGGGTGTCAATGCAGTAATGCTGAGTAAAAGTGTGAATAGCGCTCCAAGTAGCTGCTTTGCAAATGGTGTAAAGGGGTACATTTGCAATGAAAGCCAGAGTGGCCCCAATGCCTCTAGTAGAGTGGGCTCTTGGTGTGAAAGGCAGAGTTCTTTCAGAGAGTGAGTAGCACAGCTGGATACAGTTAATAATCCACTTCGAGATGGCACCTTTAGAGACGCAATCCCCCTCTCTGCCTGTAGCTACGGAGACAAACAGTTGATCTGTTTTTCTTAGCGGTCTGGTCTTATTTACATAGTATAGGACCGCCCTACGCACAAGTAGGTGTGTAGTTTCACCTCAGCCGAGCTTTGAGGGTCCTGGAAGAAAGCCGGAAGCTCGATGGACTGGTTTACGTGGAATTTTGATATAAACTTAGGTGAGAACCTAGGGTGTGTGCGTAAAACCAGTTTGTCTTTATGGACAGTAAAGAAGGGATCCTGCACTGACAGAGCCTGAATTTCACTGACCCTTCTTATAGAAGTAATAGTACTAAGAAGGAAGTTTTATAAGTCAGGTGTTTGAAACCGCTTTTATGCATGGGCTCGAAAGGGGGTCCCATGAGCTTGGATAGCACCACATTAAGGTCCCACCCTGGTGGTGGGTTTGAAATAGGAGGGTGAAGTCTATTTACTCCTTCCATGAAGGCTTTAACTACTGGTACTTTCCACCACGAGACCTTGCTATGGGAAGTGGTGTATGCCGACAGGGCTGCCAGGTGTACTTTCAGTGAGTTAAAAACCAATACTGCATCCAGCAGGTGGAGCTTGTATGTAACAATAGTGGAAGGAGTGCAATCAACAGGGTTGATTTGTCTACTCTGGCACCAGATAACGAACCTCTTCCACTTGTCAAAGTAACAGTGCCTTGCGTTTGGTTTCCTAGATTCTTTTAGGATGTCCATACACCTCTGTGGTAAATTGAGATGTCCAAACTCTATGACCTCAGGAGCCATGCTGCCAGGTTCATCGAGTTGGGTCGCTGGTGCACTGTTTGACCTTGATGCTGGGACAGTAGGTTGTACCAGGCTGGAAGTTTGATGGGCTCGCACACCGCCATACTGCGTAGGTGTGGGAACCACGGTTGTCTTGCCCACATGGGTGCGACTAGGACGAGCGTCATCGACTCTCTGTTCATCTTGTTCACCACCTTCCTGATTAGAGGAGTTGGTGGAAAAGCGTACGCAAACATCCCTGACCAGTTCATCCACAGGGCGTTCCCCTGGGAGTCTGGTTGGGGGAACCTGGATGCAAATCCTGGGCATTGTCTGTTTTCGCTTGTGGCGAATAAGTCTATAGTGGGGAAACCCCACTGAGAGAAGATATCTTCTACGACCTCTCTGTGTAGAACCCATTCGTGTTCCTCTGGGAGGGAGTCTCTGCTCAGAGCATCCGCTAGGGAATTGAGCTCCCCTGGAACATGTTGTGATGTCAGGAAGATGTTCGGTCTGAGTGCCCATATTCAACCGGATACTACAAGGGACCGCACTGAGAATATAGCTACGTCGGGCAGGACCACGAAGAACCACGAGCAAACACATCGCTGACACGCCCCTCCACGGCAAGTGCAGGTCAAATGCCTACACACCACCCGCGCAGAAAGGCCTGGAGAGGCCCAGAAGGCCCGGGAGCCCCTGAGCGCTGCAAGTTAGAAGCAACTGCTGGGGGCAGTTTGCAGTTAGACATTTTTGGTTATTCATCCGTTCAGATGAAAGTTACAACCGTTGGTAAGTCTCCAGAATGTATCAACCTGAATGAGGGGGAGAGGGCTGGAGGGGGCAACACCCTGGGGGTAGCCTCCCTGCGAAACATTGAGATCAGTAACCTCCAACCTAAAACAGAATGGCGGGAAACACGAAAATAATGACATGGAACGTGAGGGGCCTCGGTACTTACCTCCGAAGGAATAGAATTAAGTCATATATACAGAGGAAGAAGGTTGGGATAGCGCTCTTACAGGAGACGCACTGCACAACGACATCTATGGGCAAACTCCAGGAGCACTGGGGGGGACAGGGATTTGGTACTGCCTACTCGAAATATGCTAGAGGGGTATACACATGGATCCACCCCCAGCTCCCTTTCCGTCTATCCAAATTTATTACCGATCCTGAGGGCAGGTATGTGATTGTATGGGGACACATCGAACAACAAGAGCTATGCATAGTGAACTCTTACCTACCCAACATTAGCATCCCGGCATACCTGGCCTCGATGTACGACATAACCACCCTACACAGAGACTGCCTTTTTATTTGGGGTGGTGACTTCAACTGTGTACGAGATCCCATGCTAGATAGGTCGCTACCACCGCCCACCACCACTATGGCAGCTTCGACAGCACTAAACACACTGATAGACAGACTAGAACTGGCTGATATATGGAGAGAACTACACCCCCATACACGGAATTATTCCTACTTCTCATCCCCACATGGCCTCCACACGAGGCTAGACTACATTTTTGTCGGCAGGGAACACCTATCCCAGATGGAAGAAGCAGAATACTTAGGAAGAACGATCTCAGACCACTCCCCCCTAATTGTAAATTGGAATCGTGCTGGCCCCAGGCCCCCCATCCCTATGTGGCGCATGCCAATAACGGCCCTGAAGGACCAGGCATTCAGAGTTGAACTGCAGGACACGATAGACGACTACATAGAGCTAAATAAGGGAAGCGTAGAATATGTAAGCACGACATGGGAGGCCCTAAAGGTGGTGACCAGGGGAGAGATACTGGCGAAAGCGGGTGGCATCAGAAGATCGCTATGCAAGGAATTAGAGTTGGGCGAAGCGGAGATTCAGAAGCTTAGCACGGACCCCATAGACCCACAACAGCATGAAGGCAGACTTTGTACACTCCGCGGAGAATGCTCGAATGCTTGGAATAGGCTCGCTAAGTTCGACTTTGCCACCAGAATGAACAGGACGCACACGGAAGCAGATAGACCTAGTAGGCTCCTGGCCTGGCTCTGCAGGAAGGAGCACCCCAGACACACCATTACCCTGATCCAAGATGAACAGGGCAATACACACCAGACTCAACAGGAAATAAATGACACCTTCAAGAATTACTACGAACACCTATACTCCCACGAAACAGAAATATCGGGGGACTACATAGCAGACACCTTAGACGAGATAGGGCTGCCTAGGCTCTCCCCTGAGCAGGCCGAGGAACTAGAGGCAGATATTACAACAGAGGACATTGCCGAAGCGATCAAGGCACAAGCTGCGGCTAAAGCCCCGGGGAGCGATGGGTTGCCCTCGGAATTCTACAAAACCTATAGCTCCTCTTTGACACCACTCTTACATGAGGTCTTCCAGGAAATATACGAGCGAGGTATCTTACCCGACAGCATGAAGGAAACCCTAGTGGTCCCAGTTCTTAAGCCGAACAAGCCAGCGGAGCACTGCGATTCATACCGCCCGCTGGCCATGCTCAACCACGATGTTAAATTGTTAACCACAATCCTGGCTCAGAGACTGTCCAGACAGATAGGAGACATCGTACACTCAGATCAGTGTGGGTTTGTCCCAGGCCGAAATACAACCATGAATTTACGCAGACTCCAACATGTCATTGCACAAACTGATACGATCACTGAACCCTACGCCCTGCTGTCACTAGACGCCATCAAGGTGTTCGATTCCATATACTGGGAGTGGTTATTAGCAGTCCTGAAGGAATTCGGGTTTGGCCCACGCTTTATCAGGTGGATCCGAATACTATACACCGAACCAAGAGCACGGGTAAAAACTGGGAGACATGTGTCAGAAGTTTGGGAGATATGCAGAGGTACCCGTCAGGGCTGTCCGCTGTCCCCCATGCTTTACATACTGGGACTAGAACCCATAGCTATCTATTTTCGGAAACAATTTTTCGATGCTGGAATAAGGCTAGGGACGACAGATCACATAATCTCACTGTACGCGGACGATGTGCTTTTGTATGTCAGGGACCCCCACCTCAACGTCCCAACCATGCTGGACGTCCTTGATAATTTTTCCAAAGTCTCAGGCATACAAGTCAACAGGGCAAAATCCTGCCTATTCCCACTAGCTGGCCTTAGGGACAGATGCTCGGAGGAGCTTCCAACACTAGGGATACAGTGGCAGACCACCAGGTTCCGCTACTTGGGCATCCAGATTATGCACACTCCCCAATTGATGCACGAAAATAACACTAATGCAGCAATACCCGCGCTGCGAAGATCAATGTCCTTCTGGGCAAAGCTCCCACTGTCGGCAATGGGGAGAATTTCGGTGACCAAAATGATAGTCCTCCCTAGGCTCTTGTATAGGTTCCAAAATGTGCAATATTACATCAAGAACTCATTTTTCCGCCTCTTGGGGTCCATAACACGAGATTTTATTTGGGGGCGGGGCAGGCACAGAATAGCACACTCCACACTAGTTCTACAACACGCTCAAGGTGGAGCCCAACTCCCGCACTTCGAAAAATATTACTTAGCAGCCCAGCTCAGCTTTGTGTCCAAATGGCTAGCTGACGAGATCACATCCGAGACTCCCCTGCTACAGTCCCTGATTTCTCCACTGCAACTTAAAGAACTCATTTGGGCGCCACAACACCTGCTAAGAGACACACCCTTCATAGCCACTCTGGGGAAACAAATCTGGCATAGAACGAAATCACTAAGGAATCTAACACACCTGTACTCCCCAGAAATACCACTGATCTGGGACCTGTGTAGGTCAGACTCGGACTTGTTACATCTCAGGACCTGGGAGAAGAAGGGGGTTTACACGTGGGGAGATCTTTATGAAGAAGGCTCCTTTAAAGAGTTCAACACACTACACAATGTAGACGGGATACCCACTAGTCAATACTTGTGGTACCGAAAGATACGCGAAATAGCAAGACACAAATGGGACACCTGGCCAGAAGAACCTGAATCTGATCCTCTCACAACTTTATTATATAACCTGGGCGAGGGGCAACGGCCGGTCTCCCAAATATACAGCCACCTCAACGATAATCCCAACCCAAAGGGAGAGGCCCTGAAAAACAAATGGGAAACGGACATTGGCCGAGAACTCTCGGAGGCAGAATGGTCCAGGGCGCTATTATTCCCTAAGGCTGTGTCGAGAAACCACAGATTCCGCTTTATACAACTAAATGTCCTGCATCGGACATATCTCACCCCGCACAGACTGGCGACATTCAACAGGAATGCGAGCTCCGACTGTCCATGGTGCAGGGCAGAAGGGGCTGACCTCACACATATGTTCTGGAAGTGCAACAAAGTACAATCCTTCTGGGCAAAAGTCAAGCTAACACTTGAGAAGGCAGGAGCCTCCAAATACAGATGGACTCCTGAAGAATGCATCCTAGGAACGTACTCTAGACCGGCCAAACTTAAGCACCTGGTGAAACTAATGGACCTATCGTGCCTTCTGGCCAAAAGACATATCGCCATGTCCTGGAAAAAACCAACAGGCCCCAGACATGGCGCCTGGCACAGCGAACTTATCAGATGGGCCGATGCAGAAACTAAGGCTTGGGAAGACAGCGTTTCCAGATCTACCGATGACTCCAGCTCCACCCTAGAAGCATGGAGGGAGATAGTTAGAACTATTACATACCCCTCGGACGATAAACCCCCGTGAACAGGCACTAGCCAGATTGTGCTGAACTGCAAAACCTAGAAACTCATGTGGGAGGCCCCCAAACACCTATGGAAACTGCTGCATTCAAGAGCCCCCCCCCCCCTATACCACCCTCTACAGAAGCCTTGGCAAAAGCACGAAGAAGACTAGATACGGAGACGGTTTATGTTAATGTTATTGGTTTACTGTTTATTGTTTGGAACACCCCCTCTTCCCCGCGCCCTCCCTCTCCCCTCTCTCTCTCTATCCCCCCCTACCTTCCCCCCCCTTTTTTCTTTTCGCCCTTCCCCCCCTCTTCCCATCCCCCCCCCCCACCTTTGTTCACTAAGATATTACTGCAAAGAGTTAGCTTCATTTGGCACGATTGACCGGCTATGTGCTACTGATTTTATGATAAATGCCAATAAACAAATTTGAAAATAAACTGAGTGCCCATATTCAGATTTTCTGGGCAAGCTTGGACAGATTTGGCGAACGAGTCCCTCCTTGCTTGTTCAGGTAGAACATGGCTGTTGTGCTGTCCGTCCGGATTTGCACCGACAGGTTTAGTAGGTGGGGCTCGAACGCTTGAAGCGCTCTGAATACTGCCAGAAGCTCTAGCAGGTTGATGTGGTTCTTGGCCACTGAGGGAGACCAGAGACCCTGAGCTGTGTGGTGGAGATGGTGAGCTCCCCACCCCGTCAGACATGCATCGGTAGTGACTACTGCCTGTACTTCGGGATCGTAAAAGGGTTTTCCCTGTGCAAGATTCTCTCTTGTCCACCAGTGAAGGCTTTGTACTAGTGTTGGCGAAACGACCACTAGATCGTCCCACTGACCACTTGCCTGAGATCACTGTTTCGCCAACCATTCCTGCATGGGACGCATGCGCAGGCGCGCGTGGGGGACCAGGTAAATACATGACGCCATCATGCCCAGTAAACGCATTGCTTTGCGTACCGTTATTTGGTGACCGGACTGAATGCGGAATTTGCAGTAGTATATTCCGAATTCTTTCCTCTGAAGGAAAGGCCAACCCCTCTTGAGTAGCAAGGATTGCTCCTAGGAACTGTTTGGAGGTGCTTGGAACCAGGCTTGACTTTTTCTCGTTGATTGAGAAGCCTAACTCGTGGAGGAGGTCGATAGTCCTTTGAATGTTTGTCCTGCAAATTACTGGGGCTTCCCCCGTTATGAGCCAGTCGTCCAGATAAGGGTACACCGGGATTGCCTCCCTGCGTAGGTGTGCAGCCGCCACTGCCAGTACCTTGGTGAATACCTTTGGTGCCAAAGCTATCCCGAAGGGCAGTACCTTGAATTGGTAGTGCCGACTGTCCACCTTGAAGCGCAAGTACCTTCTGTGCGCTGGGAAATATGAAAATAAACATCTTTCATATCCAAGGTTGCCATGTAATCCCCTTTTTTAGGAGGGGGATTACCTCTTGTAGCGTAGTCATACGAAACATTTGGGGCTTGACATACTTGTTGGCAGGCCGTAAGTCCAATACTGGGCGCATTGTCAAATCTTTCTTTGGCACAAGGAAGTAAGTTGAATAAATACCCTTGTTTACCTGGTGTCCCGGGACGAGTTCTATCGCGTCCTTTTCTAGCAGAATGGCGATCTCCTCGAGGAGAATCTTCTGATGTTCTAAAGAGTGTACTCTTTGTCGTGGAGGATGGTTCCGGGGACGCTGCAGTAGTTCTATACAGTACCCTGTTGATACTGTTGACAGCACCCATCTGTCTGATGTGATCCCTTCCCAAGCTTGGGTGAAGTTGGAAATGCGTCCCCCTACTGGGGTTGCGTAAGAAGGGACCCTGAACTGAGCGTCACTGCTTTGGTGGAGGCGTGCCACCTCCTTTGCTGGGGCTGCCTCTGCCTTTACCACGACCTCTCCTATTACCCCTGCCGTAACCCTGGGTAGACTGTTGGCTGTTGTTCCACTGTGTACCCTGCCCCTGGGAATAGTTAGATCCTCTCTGGGAATTTTGGCCGCGTGGGCGACGAAAATTACTATTCCCTCTCTGGTTAGGGGGTTTATTGGTTAACTGGCCAAGGGACTGGAGTGTCTCGTATTCGTCCTTGGCATTCTTCAGTGCGTCTTCGACCGCCTTACCAAACAACAGATCGGCTTCCACCGGTTTGTCCAACAATGATGCCTGGGTTTCTGCCTTAAAACCAGACTGCCGTAACCACGCATGTCTCTTGATAACAGTGCCTTCTGCTATCAATCTGCCTGCGTTGTCTGTGGCATCAAAGGTTGCTTTCAAAATGCAACCAGACACGGCTCTACCCTCTGCGGAAATCCGAGCTAACTGGCCCTTTAAAGGTTCCGGAGCAGAGGCTATGAGTGCCGCGACTTCTTCCCACTGATGGCAGTTGTAGCTGGCCAATAGGGTGGTGGAGTTTGCAATCCTTGCTTGATAGGCGGACGTTGAGGCTACTTTCCTGCCAAAACCATATAGTTTTTTGTTCTCCTTGTCGGGAGGAGCTTCGGACGAAGACAAGGGTGTTCCAGCCCTCTTCCGAGTGTTAGTGACAACTAGGGAGTCTGGCTTCAGATGTCCTCTTATATAGAGTGGGTCAGACTGGGCTGCCCTGAAAAGTTTTTCAACCCTGGGATTGACTGCTCTGGTGAGGTTCGGGTTCACCAGGGACGGGTCTATTCTTCGCTGAATGGACTTAAGGATAGGGATGGTCTGGGCATCCCGCTAACTCCTCTGCGAAGTCCCTCTCCTCCTGGACACCGTGGGTGTCAATATGGAAATGTTCTGCTGCACGTGCGAGAACCTCGTTTAGGAGGGGTTGGTTATTGACAGGGGAGTCAGTAACCGGGGCTTCGTTTTCTACCGGGGAATCTACTCTGTAGGTTTCAGGGTCTTCCTCTTCCTCTTCTTGGTCCTCATCATCCCCATAGTAGCCCGTCCCGGTTTGCTCTTCTACCATGCCAAATTCTTGGTCCTCACCAAAGGAAGCCTCTCCTTGATACAGTGAGTATGGTCGCGAGTATGGTTGTACCTCGAAGGGGTCTGTAGACCTCATCGGTGTCTCAAACCGGGGCTTCTTACTCAGGGGGGGGGGGAGAAATAGGATCGTTAGAGCCCGAGGGTGTCGCCCCTTGTGGATCATACGAAAGGAAATGGTCTGGATTTTTATCGTAAAAGTCAGCCAAAGAAGACATCCTTGACATGACCCTATCTATGTCTTCACTCGACCATTTTTTGGAACTGGGAATGACTCTCTCAGCAAGTCTCTGGGATTTAGCTTGAGTAGATTTGCTGGTTTTAGACATATCAGCAGACCTGGTCTTGTCTGTCTGTTTAGGGGGAATGGTGTGTTTTACAGGTGTGGAAGAGTGCAAAGGCTGCTTCTTCTGCTGTTTTCCCCCCCCCCAGTGAGTGGAAAAATGTTTTCCCTGTCCCTTTGTGGCTCCGGAGGTTTTCGACGCCTGGCTTCGAGGATCGGGGTAGAGTCCCTGTCCTTCGAGTGTGGGGCCTCGCTGATCTTGTCTGCGGGCTCCGACTCCTGGAGCGCGGCCTGGGGGTGGAAGTCGTCTTCGTCCTCCGACGTTCCAACTTCTGTTAGCCTAGGGAGCGAGGCACTCTTGGCAAGAGTGGATGATTGCCTGGAGTCATGCGGCGATCTCGATCGAGAACGCCCAGAGGACACCGAATCGGACCGTTCTGTTTGTGCCTCTTTCCGAGAACTCGACGTCGTCGAGTCTCGGTTGGACTTCGTGTGTTTAGTGTGTGGTGTGTGAAGCGCTTGTGTCGCCTGGGGTCTTCCCCATAGCCGCCCTGCCGGACGACCTTCCGAGGTCAGGGACTTGCGCTCGGCTGTCCTTTGACACTGGAATGCCCTCGCCGTCCGAAAGTACGGTGTTGCTGCTGTCGCCCTCCGCTGCCATGGCTGCCTGCCTGGCGTGGTGGGCCCAACGCGTCGAACGGTCCTTAAGTGTCTTAGGTTTAAACCTACTACACGCTCTGCAGTTCGCTTCAGGGTGGTCCCTCGGCAAGCAGAGATTGCACGTGGCGTGCCTGTCGACCCAAGGGTATTTGCAATTGCACTTGGGGCAGAATTGAAAAGGGGTACCCTCCATACGCACCTTGAGGCAGCGGGCTGTTGAAGTGTAGGAAATGTATAAGGTGTACCTATATACCAAGAGTGTAGAGTATGTCCAACCCCCCACTCTCCCTACTTGCAGGGCCGAGGCCAGAGGCCTTCCAAGGCCCGGGCCGAGGCCAGAGGCCTTCCGAGGCCCAAATCCGTCGTGCAGCAGCCGACGGTCGATTTCTTCTCCAGCCGGCGTCGAGTGTCGAAGTTCGATGTTTGGATGGGGAAGGATGTAAATAAATTAGTATTTTAGCAAAAGTATGGCTAAGGCCAGGGGACTCTGCAAAATGCTTCCGACCAGTATGGCGGAAAAAAAAAACAATCTGAGGATCCTAGACGCATGAGGGATCTTGGGTACAGTGGACGTCACACTAGGGATAGTATTACTGGCACGCCCTGTGTCGACGCCCATTTTCAAGTTTCGAAAAACAAACTGTAATACTCCACAGCTTCCACTAGATGTCGGCCTATGCACAGCATGTGATCTAAGCAGATTCCACAAGCCTCAGATTATACATATACATATATATATATATATATATACACACAAAGCAAATGAATCACAAGGTTATGCAGCAACTAATAGTTACAGCAAGTAGAATTTCAGAATCAAGTTATTAAAGTACCAATAATGCAGGTGAGTAAATTTGTTTAACAACATTTCCAGCATACTGGGTGACAACAGTTAAGGTCAGTAGTAGCACCATTCAATATTGAGTTTGGAGGGGGAAAAGTGTTAGATTATGTAACAATAGTCTTTTCTCCCAGGGGGATGTAGGGTGTATTTTCCATAGCAATTAGAGTGTGAAACAATTCAAACCTTTATAGAGAACCAGCACGGCCAAAGCCAGTAGGGTTCAGAAGGAAAGCGTTTAGGGAGCCAGGACAGTCAGTCAATAGGACATTTCTAGTTCTGATGCAATCTTCTAAGAAAAGGTTGAATAGTCAGTTCATTGAAGAAAAATCCAGGAGCTCAAGGGAGCCTGATGTGCACAAGATGTTAGGCCTGCACAGGTTAATTGCAGTAATTCAAAGGGATAGAAAGGAGCACTCCCCAAGCTAGGAAGCGCTAGAATTGGCTAAAGGTCATTAAACCCACAGCCCCACAGTACCTTAGAATTGAAGCAGATGTTCCAGCGGACTTCCTTCTTGATGCAGCAATGCAGACCCTTGTTCCTGGATCTTGGTCGTGACAACGAAAGGAAGGACATCTGGTTGGCTTCTGTGGCAGCACTCTCAAAAGGGACTCTGCAGCAATGGATTCCACTCATTTCAGCAGCTCTTTGTGGTTTTGGCGCCTTTTTCTCAGCACCAAAGAGGAACGAATATCCCTGGTTGGGATTCCCTCGGTCCTGAACTCTGGTGAGGGACTGGACAAAAATGTACTGCTTCTGTAGACTCACATGGATGCCTGTGAAGTTTCAGCCAGATTCATCCTTCGGAAGACTGTACACTCGATAATGGTCCAGGAACCCCGGGTATTGGGAAATTGCAGGCCAGGAAGATCGCAGTGACACAGGGGTTGGCTCAGAACCAAGCAGGTCTCGAGGCTAGTTGGTCCCACCAGCCTATAGGAGGACGTTGTCCTTGACAGAGCTTCCCAGTCGATGGGAAAACGGGGTCAGCAAACCTGAAAGGCTTCATATGTGTTTTTGCGACCCTGGAAGGGGCTGCTGGCAACTCTCTGCATCTTCTTTGGATTTGATGTTCCAGTGGTCGACTCTGCCTGTTGTCCCAAAACCCTTGCCTCATAGGCGAAATCCCATTCATTCACAGCACTAACCCAGGGATTCTGGGGGGGTGAAAGGGGGGGGGAGGTCGTCCTCTAGGACAGCTACCCACTGGTTTAGGCCAGGCATGTCTACAAACAAAGCCCAGTGAGGGTTCGGGCGCCCCCCTCCCTCCCTGCCTTCCCAGACACACTTGAGCCTGGGCGGGATTCAGGGTTAAAAGACCGCCAAAGGCAAAACACACAATACACTCAAACCTGATCTAAACAATAGAGTAAAAGCCCAGAAGGAACTAACAAACAAGAAATGGCAAAAAAGCCAAGGGCCATTTTGGTAAAATGGTCACCCTTGGGTGCTATACTGCAGTTGCGAAATCAGCCTGCAAATACACTGCAAAAAAGGTAGTAAAAAGAAACCACTGGCACCAGCCATTCAAGTTAGTTAGTATAACAAAAGGTTACATGAGAAGTGGGATAAGGAGTTACGTAACTCCACATAAGGTGATGTGTGCTGGACCAACAAAGGAAAAAGGTAAGACAAATGTTGTCCTACCATTCTTGCGAATTGTAGTTCACATAGGAAAATGTATTTAAACATTTAGAGGAGTCCAAGTGACTCCTCAGAGGCACTACACAAAGGGTGCTGTGTGTCACTTTATAAAAAGCAGATGCCTATGGAGTTTACCCGACTCCATTAAAACATAAGGAACACAAAGTCTTAGTTAGAGGGAAAGGCATGAGTGGGTAGCAAAAAGGCCCAATCACTCAGAAGGTTAAAATCAAAAAGGTTCCAGATTCCAGCAAAGAGCTGGAGGTTTCTAAAGTTTAAGGGAATTAGCACAGAAACTGAAAATTCTCCCCAACACCAGAGCAATCCCCTCTTACCTCTTGACTCAAGCTACTGCTTGTGTCCCTTTAGCAAGTCCTTTAAAAGGGGCTCCAACGTTGGTTAAGCCTTCTTGTATCTTCCTTCCTAGAGACTAGAAAGTATCCACAGGAACCTTTGATTTCTGCTGCTTTTCAAGATTTTAAAGCTTCTCCGAATGGGCTTTTAGTTAGGGTTGCATTTTGGACTTTAAGAGACTTGCTATGCAGGGAAACCGCCTCTAGATCCTGAAGCTCTACTAGGATAACACTAACCAACTGTTTTCCTTCGCAAAAAACACCATCTTATAAGTGTATGGTGACTAAATACAATTACTGTATTACTTTGTGGGTGCGCGTGGTTACCAACAGTACAGTAGACCTGTCACACTCCTGTAACAATTGTGTTCAGCAACTTCCAACCAAGAGGTGGCCTTTTGAAAGTATAGTATAGTCTACCTATGTGTGTTGGTTTATTGTGCTAAGTATTTAACAGTGACTTGTGTAAATCTAATAAATCTATATGTTTAATATCAATGTATGTGTGTTTCTTTGAGGTGCATTGCTAGCTAGATTATGTGCATTTACCTACAGCTCACATCTTCCTCTTAAGAGAAACCCGACTGCTGTGCCACTTTACCAAGGTCCTTGAGTAGTACAGACTGATACTAAGAGTTGGGGTATCTACAAACAACTGGGATAGCTTACTAAAGTCTTACCTCCAAGTGGGACTCCCCTAACAGACTGAACCTAGTAAATACAATAGTCCAAAGAAACACATACACTAAAAGCTATCTTAAAACATATGTATCCTAAGGCAGGTAGATAAACACGTATTTCAACTAACCAACAAACAGGAATCCGTAACAATACTTTTCATAAGCGACTGGTTCAATTGTAATTGATCGTGGTTACAAATGTTACAGAGAATGACACCAATGACACCAACTGACCCGCACACTGGCGCAACCAGATCACCAACTCGACAAATGTTTCCTACGACTTGCACTGCTGGAGTGTCACTCATCAACCCTTCCCAAAGGTTACAACTCGAATCGAGTTCCCTCAAAGAGATCCCGGTTTACTCCTAGACCTGCATCGCTGAAAGCCCCCCCTTCAAACCGCACAGACTGCATTCACCCCTGCTCTACGCCTGCTTGTTGCTTGGGCCCACAAGATCCACCGTAAGCGAACTGAGCTCGATCCACTCACAACAATAAACTGGGATTGCTGGTGTCAACCCACCAAAAAAATTAAACAAGGTACTGTTGAACACTAACTGCACCCCTGGTCGACTTGGGCAGTAGAGACTGGTTAATTCACTACTGCACCTTCTTTCACCCAAAGGTATTTCCTTTTGTGTGGTTGGAAATGTGCCCACCACCCCTGTATTCACGCTAAAAAGTGCTACTTTCATCAGACTGTTGCATTTTCTCGGTCTTTCCACTGGGTAGGTTTTGTACAGTGTTTTCTAGTTAGTTCTATTGCAGATAGTGTGTTTGATTAAAGTATATATTTTTATAGAATGTTGGATACTGGACTGTAGTCACTACTGGATCACATTCACAACCCTCTTAACAGCATAGCTGTCCTTCAGCCCACATTACCGCAAAAGGTGAAGGCGGTATCTCGCTTAACTGTGCCTGTTTTACCTTTAGGATTGATTTGGCTCTTGGTTATAGACGTGCGAGGGCTGAGTGGGCATTTTCACCCCTACTCATCCTTGCACTCCTGTGGAGCAGAATACAATTAATCACACTGTCATAAAGCAACAAAAATGAGCCCAAACCTAAAACGTGATCAACAGGTCTTCCTGCTGACACACACTTGAACATAATCATTAATTGTACACATTTCTGAACATAAATTTGAAAATATGATTAAACTCATATGTGCAAGTTGCAGCTTTAGAAGACAAGCATAATTCAGGAGTCGATGCTCCAATTAACATTTGGATACCTTTTAACAATAGTCGACAAGCAGGATATCATCTAATAGATACAAACGAAAACAACAAAAAGTAAAGAATTATAATACTTGAAAATATAACAGAATTGCTTCTTACCAAGAACAAACGTGGAAGCCCGTGTATTGTCATAGAAAAACGAAGGGTCACACAGATCAACCTAATAAAAATAAAAGTAATTTTGAAAAATTGTGTTTAACAGTCAACATGTAATGTGCAAAATGTAAAATTCCACAAAAACAAACAATACCAAACTAGTAATTATTTTGTTTAGCAGCAACATACATACATCTTTTGACACATTTTTATTGCAAACAAAATGCTGTAGATTCCTATACAACCTCAGACTACGCTGTAGGGCAATGCCTGTATTATTTTTATTTACAGAGGTCATGTGTACAGAACGGTATTGACGCACTTAGCACAACTACACTGAAGATACAATTCCAGGTTCAGATGGATGAAACATTTAACTAACATTCAGTTGGTTCTGCAATTTGACGGGGACGCACAGGGAATAATGGCAGGTACCAGAGCTCCAGCTAAGATTTTGAAGTGGGAGTATTTTTTAAAGTTGGGAGTAAAAAGATTTTGAGAGTATACATGTAAGTCCATTTGCCAATGGGAGCATTTTATAAGCAATTAGAAATGTTTTACATGCACTACTGGTCCAAACATATCCATGGAACTTTTTTGGGTGAAAGCAAGGGCACATGGTCCTACATATCAGTTTCCTATTTTTTGTTGGGAGCATTTTTACTCATTTGTAGGGAGTATTTGCCTATTTTTAGGGAGTAAAAGTGACAGATACACCCATTATCTGTAGGGTATGAAAAACGTATGCATAGTGACAAGTTGAGTGTTTAAGATCCTGTAAGGGAAGCAAAGCAGCATGGTACGACTGCACAAGAATAAAGTGACACAGACAGAAGAAATGCCAGCCGGTGCGTAACGTTATGTTTAAGCCTATTGTCTGAGGGAAGCGAAGACCGGGTTTTGGCCTTTTTGCTTTTGATTGCCAGCGATTACAAGAACTGAGGAAGGTTCACTAGAGTTTATGGAAACCGAGGATCGAATTTCTGCAATGATGTACAGATGCAATAAATCAATACTTGGTATGGGTGCCAGCTTTCCTCCAGATTGAGGAAGGGTATAGCACTTATTGGCAAGGGGGACTGTTAGGGAGATTATCATTTGTATGCTTCATCCCCTCTCCTAGTGAGACCCCCAGCACATTTGCTCGACTTGTGGACCTTTTTTTGTTTAAATTCTGAATGTGTGGAGCCTTTTTCCACTCATTCATTATTGTGGGCTCAGTCTTTTGGAACGCTTTTCTTTGTACTCTACCTGTAGTATGGAGTTTGTCTGCTCCTTCGCTCTTAAAAGGCATCTATGTTTTACTACCGCAGCACACAGCTCCTTATGGGCAGTGTTGCTGAGGACCCCTTGAGTCCTCAGATTATTTTTATGTATCCTCAAGCAACTACAGTTCTTAGTATCTCTCCCAAAACTCTGCAGATTATTGGCACACCCCACCTTCAGTGGAGTTCCAAAAGGGATAACTAGTAACCCCCCACCCCCTTCTCTCTGCTCCTGTGACTTTTTAGTCAAACACCAAGTTATGGTTGGTGGCAGTGGACGTGTTCTACCAACTATGTTATTTGGCATTTATATAGCGCTCTATATATCATCATTGGTATGACCTCAAAGCCCTGGTGGGTTGAACGCCCTCGGCAGTCCAGGTCAGTAGAGAGAGTAAGTGTCGTAGGGTGCACCAGTTCTGTGTGCAGCTGATGTAATTGCCTGATGGTAGCTGCATCCTAGCGTTAGGTGTGGTGGTGGTGGTGATATCAGTTGAATGTGTGCAGTATAGTGGGTGGACAGCCAGACTGGGTTTTGGCTGCGTTAGGCCTGCGTTAGGGAAGCTTATATGTGCAGCTAGGCCTGTTTGTCATGGGATATAGCTGCGTTTTATTAGAGTGATGAAGTGTTCATGGGGTAGTGTTCGTAAGTGAGCAGCTAGGCCGAATTTGTCCAGGGGTATAGATGTACTCCAATTGTGTGATGTTGGAGAGTACAGAGTAGGGGTAGTGATATAATATAACATGACGGTTCATCTACAAAGCAGCTAGGCATAGTGCGCTTCGAAAGCGCTAGATGACAAAGGAGGGAACGAGGGAGAACAAAAGACTCTCACAGGCCATGAGCAGCACGAATGTAAAGACTAGCTACTGCACTCAGTCTAGAGGGGACTGGAGCACACAGCAACTATGTGTGCAACAAGAGGGGCATGGGGTATACTGCAATATCTTAGGGGACCAGGTGGGAAGCTGGAGGCGCATAGCGACACCACGGGAGCCAAGGGGCTAGGCACACAGGAGCATCGTATTGGACCAGATATTTGGGCGCAGTGACGAGATGGTCTGGGCAACAGTGAAACGAGGGGACCTAAGGGGTTGTAGGTGCACAGCGACAGCGAAGGGAAATGAGGGGCTGGGTAAACAGATGAAATCACGGGGGACCAGAGGGGCGGGGGTATGCATCGACAACACAGGGGCTGCAGGGGCAAAGGCACATAGGGACATCACTGGGACAAGCGGCCTGGGAATACTGCAACAGGGGCCAGAGGGGTATGCAGCGTGGGACCAGAGGGGGCAGGCGTACGCAGCGACAACACGAGAGCTGGAGGGGGTAGGGGTACTTGGTGATATCACAGGGACTAGAGGGGGGCTGGGCTTGCAGCAACAGGACGCCAGAGGGATACATAGCAACATCACAGGGAACAAGAGGGCAGGGGTACACAGTGACACACAGGCACAGAGGGACACACAGCGACACAGGGACTAGAGGGGTGGGCATAAAGGGGGATACATAGCGACATCACAGGGAGGAAAAGGGCAGGGGTACACAGCGACAAACAGGGCACAAAGGGGCACACAGCAATATCACGGGGGCTAGAGGGATGGGCTTACAGCGATAAAGGGGAACACTGACAGCACAGGGAGCCAGAGGGTCAGAGAACAACAGCATGGGGGACCAAAGGGGCACAGAGTGTGTCGGGCATACATCGACAGCACGGGGGGGGGCAGAGGGGTACATAATGAATACATGGGGAGCCAGTGGGCAGGGGTACACAGTGACAACACAGGGAACAAAAGGGGCTCAGGGGCACAGAGATCACGGGGAATAGAGGGGGCTGGGCAAACAGCGATAACACAGGGGAATATAGGGGCACACAGCGATATCACCTGAAACAGTGGGGGGTACACAGCAAAAAACTGGGGGCTAACACAGCGAAACAGCCAGTTTGGGGGGTATGCAGTGTTACAAAGTGGACCGGAGGGGATTGGGCATATAGCAAAAGGCACAGGGACTAGAGGGTACACAGCAGTATCGTGGGGAATCCGCGGGCGGGGAGACACAGCAGGATCATGGGGAATTGCAAGGAGTTATGACCCAAGGAGATCATTATTCTGCATGTCAGGGATACGGTTGTTCATAGCCAAATGAATGGGCGTATTCATTGATGACATGGTTGGGAGTTCCATTGTGTATTTAGTCATTGGGTTGTTAGAAATTCAATCGCTTCGGAAGGGTGAGGTATGTGTTATGGAAAGACACGTTTTTAGAGCTTTGCAGAATGTCATAGTCCTGGGTGTGTCAAATATGTGGGGGAAACGAGTTCCACAGAGTCGGGGCCAAGGCTGAGAAGGCAGATCCTTTGATTCGGACAGAGTTAGTAATTGGAATCACTAAAAGGAGGGCAGTGCTTGATCTTAGGGTGCGGGGTGGGAGGCATGGTTTGTAACTTCTTGCAGGTAGAATAGGTCAGTCTTGTGCACTGCACGGCGAGTGATACAAAGGGTCTTGAAAGTGGCCCTTCTCCGACTGGGAGCCAGTGGAAGGTTCGGAGAGCTGGAGAGATGTGGTCTCTTGGATCCATGGCGAGGAGCAGTTTAGCAGCAGCGTTTTGCGCTCTTTGGAATTTATGGTATGCCCGCTATGTAGCGCAAAACAGATACAGTATCTTCGACCTCCTCGTCGGCATAGTCCAGTCTCTACATTACAATAGACATAACTGCGGCAAGTCTGTTTGGGAAGGAGAGGTAGGGAAAGATGCGTCTGAGAAGTATGAGATGATACTGACAACATTTAGACACATTGTTTTTTACTATGGGGGTTCTGGGGGGGGGGGGGGGGACTTGGCCCAGGGACGGGGCCAAGAGAGTGGATGAGGTAGAAGGGCACTGTTGGTGCACACCACGATTTCAGTTTTAGTGTGGTTTAAGTAAAAGGAGGTGGTTTGTCATCCATCAGTCAATATCTTGGAGACGGGCTTCGAGGTCAGGCTGGGGGTTGGTGTCCGAATTGTGGATTTTAAGGATGATTTGGGTATCATCAGCGTAGTTGTAGCAGGCGGAGGATTCCAGGAAGGGAGGACATATAGAGGTTGAATAGGAGAGCAGCTAAACGTGCACCTTGCGGTACTCCAGTATTAACCAAGCGAGCAGCTGAGACAAAAGGGGATAGGAGGGTTGTTTCTTGTTGCTGAGGAAAGGAGGCGATCCACTTGAGAGCAGTGCCACAGATTCCAAGGGAGTGGAGACGGTCAAGTAGGATTGAGTGGTTAATCGTGTCAAAGGCTGCAGAGAGGTCGAGGAGAATTAGTGCAGCGCATCTTTCAGAGTCTGCAGCGACTCCAAGATCATCCCAGATCGCGGTAAGAGTGGTTTTGGTTCCATGTCGTGGTCTGAAGCCTGATTGTGCAGGGTCGAGGAGGTTGTTGGTTTAGTTTATTATTTTATTTATATATTTGTTGGATTCAACAAAGGCGTTTAGCTGGGAGTATGCTGTTCGGTCAATGGTTTTTGCAAGAAATCTGGCGTTCGAGATGGGTCTGTAGTTTTTGGGGTCAAGGGGGAGGGTTTTGAGGGGTGGCTTTTTAAGAAGAGGCTTGACGTGCAATTTTCGAATGCATCTGGGAAGATGCCAGAGCTGAGGGAGTCATTTAATATGGTTCTTGCATGTTCTCCTGCGCAGGTAGATGAGAATATTTCTTTTAGGACAGAGGTGGGGCAGGAGTCAAGGGGGGAGCCAGACGGTTTGCTGGCAGATAGTCGGTCTAGAAACTAGTCTCTGGAGATGGGTCTGAAGGAGTCGAAGGTGGGGCAATTGGGGGGTCGGGTTGGGGGGGCGGAGGGGGGTGTTGTTGGATTGGTCGGCTGTTGGGGGGGGGAGAGGAGGGATAGTTTGTTGTTAAGGGAGGTCGTCCTGGAGAGGGAGTCGCAGAGTGATTGAGATGGGGCTGATTGGGTAGAGGTGCAAGTTGGTTTGACAAATTCAGATAGGATTCTAAGGAGTTCTTTGCTGCGGTTCCCACAGTTGATAGTTAGTTTGTTGTAATAAGCTTTTTTTGGCTTTCCAGATTTCAGCTTTGTAGTTACGATGGTGCAAGGCGAAAATGGATCTGCTGAGATCAGTTTTTGATGCTCGCCATTTGCGTTCCAGAGAGGTATTTTGTTTTTTGGCATTCCTCAGTTTGGGTGGGAACCATTGGGGGAATGGTCCATTGAACGAGGGGGTGAGAGGAATTAGTGATTCATTGAGCCAAGAGTCGATGGTTAAGGATCTGTCTTGGGGGAGAGGGGGGGGTGTTTTAGGGGGTCTAATATAAGGTTTTGGCAAGGTCAGGAAGGATCTTTACTTTGTTCCAGCATTTGAGGTCTCGGGGGGGGGGGTGTAGGGGGACGGAGAGGGGAGGATGGAGAAAGGCCTGACAAAGTGGTCAGACCAGATGAGTTGTTTTTAAGGGGGCGGAGGGGGAATAGATGAATCAGGTCATGGGAGCTGAAAAATAATCAAGGGTGTGCCCCCTTGAGTGGGTTGGACCGTTCATATGAAGGGAGAGGTTGAGTGCATCAAGACTGTCGACCAGTGGATGGGTCATGGGGTTGGTGGGAATGTCCAACCAGATAATGAAGTCTCCTAGGAGAGTCAGAGAGGGGTGATTTACATGAATGGTGGCTACAGAATCACCGAGGTTGTTTGAGAAATGTCTGTCGTAACCAGGGGGTCTGTAGATGAGTAGGAAGCTGTGGGAGAAGAGGTAGTGAGAGTTTAGCTAGAAGGGGTTCACATGATGGAATGCATGTCTGAGATTCGACGAGTGAGACGGAGAAGTGAGAATTGAAGGACTGCCACGCCTCCTTCTCTGGAAGGTCTCTTGTGCGGGGTGAGCGAGTAGCCGGGGGGATGCTTCATGTGCAACAGGGGCAAAGTTGTCGGAGAACCAGGTTTCAGTGATAAAGATGAGGTTGGTTTGTCAGAGGAGAGGAGGTCGAAGATGCTGCATCTGTTTTGGCGGGCATTAAAAAGGATGCAGTTGACTCCGATGTGGGGTGTGGTCTGGGGGGGTCATCAGGGTGGGGGCAAGTGGAGCTTGGGAGATTGGAGGGTGGCGGGGGGTTGGACATTCTGGGTCGTTGAGAACAGATGGTCAGAGGGTGTGAGCGGGTTAGAAATTTGAGCGAGTGTCAAAGGGTTCAGGGGGTCCGGTGTGCAGGGTGAGAAGTCGAGAGAAAGGGGGTGGAAGCAGGTTGAGGGCGTGGGGGGGGTGATGGGGTAGGGGAGGGAGAGGTAGGCCGGGTTGAGTTAGAAGTGGTGAGGAGCAGAGGGTCGAGGAGGGGGACCAGCCTTCATGGGTTTTGGTGCAATAGGGCTGTGAGGGAGGGGGGGGGTCAGAGGGTGATTGAGATGAAGCTACCGTTCTTGCGAGGGGGAGACATGCTGCTTTTAGAGAGGGGAAGGGATATGAAGGGGGGGTTGCTGGCGGGGTTAACGGGGGAGTTTAGCGGGAGTGGGCAGTTCTCTGATGGGTTAGGGGAGAGGCACTAGGGGGGGAGGTAAGGGGGAGCGAAAGGGTGGGAGGGATGTTCATTGGAGGGTGCAAGGCTATGTCCATAGCCTTGGTAGTGCACAATAAGGTCATCCAAGTACCAACTTGGAGCACTCTTTTTCACCATTACTAGCGTGGTTGTTCTTGGTCAGCCCTTGTAGAGTGAGTGTGAGAGTGTGAGAGTGTGAGAGTGTGAGAGTGTGAGTGTGAGAGTGAGTGTGTGAGTGTGTGTGTGTGTGTGTGTGTGTGTGTGTGTGTCTTTTGTTTTGACCCTGTCCTGACTTTACAAGGAAATTACTCATTCAGCTTCATCAGTCCTTCAGACTATCAATATTGGGAAACTAGGTTTCCCTGACAGTGCACACAACATCTTACAATGCAGTGGGGATACTTCGCGTCACCCTAGTCTTTTGGCACCTGGGATTTTTGGTTACTTTTATATGTATATATGTGCCGAAAGATAAGCTTGTGGCAGCAGATTTTAGAATTTTTGCATTACTTTTGGTGTTCACATTTAGGTTTACTGCAAACGGTTACTGAACGAGGCTACAGTCCTAAAATGGCTGTACCACAAGATTTGTGCTTGTTCTTCGGCCATATTGTTTGGCCTTCCCTTAAATGGTCATGCATTTGCCCAGGAAAGCTGCTGCTTTCGCAGGCTACTGCTGGCTTGGTCTGTGCGGCACCTGGATGTGGGTGGAACTGTCTGGTCCCACGCCACATCTGGGGCGCCAGTGAGTCTAGGTGTGGGTAATACGTGAAGCCCACAGTGGTCCCTGTTCGGACCACTGCTGGCTGTTTGAATGGTGCAGATCCTTACCATTGGTGGGCTTGGACTTGCCTTTAGGCAGGATTTAAAATAAGAAGGACTCCTTAAAGCCATTTCTTCAGATCAGCGTTGGAGCCAAGTATCCTGTGTACAAGAGCAAGTCGACTGAAGATCTGTGGGCAACTCCTGAAGAGGCCCTGCAGCCCCTTCCTACATTTTGGCCATGTGAAGCCTTGTTGGACTACCTGATCTGATAAGACTCTTAGCGGTGCTTCAACCAGTTTAGACGCATCCATGTAAATCCATCCCTCGTGAGCCTTCAGAAGCATCCCTGGACCACCAGGTGGACTGACCAGCTCCGCAGGGGGCTAGAATCGTCAACGTTCCGCGTTTGTTGCCGCAACTTCGGTGGTCACCAGCTCGTGCCACAAATAGACTTCCTGTCGAGTTTCAGCTTCCCAGCTTTAAGGAGCTTGCTCTGGAAAGTCTTTTTCGACCGTGACTGGAGAGACGCCTGCCATCTGTGCTGTGACAGTCAGTGGAAGTCGCTGCCCTGTGAGGTGTCCAGAAGAGTCCTGCATCAGTGAATACTGCTTGCCTTCTTTGCCAGGGGTTGCATCCTGCACCAGCAGCCGACCAGAGAAATCCACGGACTTGCAACCCGTAGACATCGGCAGGAAAATCTACCTGAAGCCTACCTCAGTCGACCCATCTAGTCATCTGGGAAAATCATAGTCATGGGGTTAAGTAATTGCAACACATTCAACTCCCCCTGTTCGCCTTAGAATAAACTTTGGTTATTCCATTCCACTGCTTTTTGATCTTCAGATCTGAAAGCTTGTCTCTAAAAGATAGGAATAGAACTGTACTGACCTTTAACGTTGTTGATTCCCTTCTGGAATATTTCACCATCACAAGAACTCTTCTTACATCAGTCCCTCTCCTAAGAAGCAGCTTTGACTTTTGTGCAAAAGGCCCCATACATGATAGGGAATTGGACTTTTAAAGTTAGGGTATATTTCTTGTGCTTTGGTTTCACTCTACTGTATCACTCCTTACCTTCATTTTGTTGGGCAAATTACTGATTGCATTTCTAAGATCCTAAAAGGTGACTGTGTAGGTTTGATAACAGAGTATTGTTTGATATTACTACCGGCTTATTTCAATTCCTAGTGTGTGTTTTGGGACTATAACAAATGTAGTATTTTTGTACTTGACTGTCTAAATTGAATTTTTCTGTGCTTCACTGTGTGGACTCATTGAGGACCCCTAACCCCCCCACTCACACTAAGCCTTGAACACTCTCCACGCTTACCTTGATTTGGGTTTGGCTAACCTCTTAAGAGTCACCCTGTTCACTACAAACAGGGTGGCCGCCTAAAATCTGTCCACCAGGCCAGATTCTAGAAATCCATCTCAACATTGCCTGCCATCCAGGAGCTGGTTTTAGCTCCTACTTATTGAACCTTAATTTCGAGTCCTGTTAATGCCACCCTAGATGAGTGAAGAGGTGCAGGAGAACTAAATGGTGACAAAAATAGGACATGCCTTGTAGGAAGGTGTGATGCTGGAAATGCATTGGAGGGACAGGGCCTCCCTGTCCTTGTCCTGTAGTCCTTTTTCACATGTGTTCTGTATTGTTTTCTACCCAGGAGTCCATGTGGGACTCCTGGCAGTGAAGCTCTTCCTATTTTTGGTTTGGTGTACAGACCCTTGGGATACCCTTATGGCACCCATGGGTGGGGTTACAACCCTAGTGTATGTTTTTGGGCACCCCTGTGGGGCCCACAGAGCAGGGTATAGGCTGGCGGCAGCTCCATGCTGAATTTGACAGGTGCTCTGAGTAGCCTCCATTTTGGAGATACCCAGGCCCTGCCATTGGAATCAGTTGATTCCTGATAGGAAACAAGATGGCCCCTGTGGCCTCTTGCTTTCTATTGCCCGTTCCCTTCCCCATGAATGGTGTTGGGTGGAATTTCCATAAATGGTATTGTGGGGAAGTCCAAGCAAGACTGGCTGGAGCCGTCCCAGTGACTTGTGGGTACACCCTGTGGGTGGGGCCTGGGTGAATGGAGTGTGTGTGACCAATATGCTCTTCTTGTTATGGGCGTCGTTTCTGGTATGTGACACTGAGACAGCCCTGCCCAAAACTGGTATGAATGCAGTGTGTAGTGCTGAATGGCTGGGTACTTGTCCCAATACACATTCCTTGTTGTGAGTGTCTGAGAGGTAGGAGAATGGCCTGAATGCACTGTATGCCTGATTGACTGCTGAATGCCCTTCTGAGTGATTGGTTGCCCGAGTGTGACCCAGCAGAGTGAATGGGAATAGTTTGGATTTTATGTAGCGATGGGAAAGGCATTTGCCAGGCACTGCCTCATGGGTACTAACTGACCATTAATGGTATATCAGCGCCTGGCTAATACCTATACAAAAGGCAAAACTGTTGGCTTTGTCAATGCTCGTTTTTAACAGGACTTCAGTGAAGGACATGCATACTGCTTATAAATCATGTGGCTGGAGCATACTATATCTTAAGACATTTTTATTACACCACTAGCATATTTACAGCTCGAACGAAACCATGCACTCCCAGAAGACTGCTTTGATGAAATATTGACAGGCACTTCCGGTGCAAAGTTTGACGTGAAGGACTGATTAAGGGAGCTCAAAGAGATCCAAGGAGGGTTTTTTGGGGGTGAGGAGAGGGGGCCGAGGCAAAAAGTGGGTGGGACTCGCCATAGGCATTTGGCTGGCCATGGGTGGGTAAATAACCCAACACCTACAAGCTGGGTGCCCCTCATCAGCCATCTCCGCTTAGCTGTACTCCAATGTAATAGTTTTGGCTTTCAGTCAACACTTTAAAAAAAAAGGACTCCTTTCCTTAGTTTGCATATTTATTTTATGAACTATAGGAAATTACATGTACATTTTCCTCTTCAAAATGCAGTCGCACATATGCATGTTCCGGAGAAGATACTCATCTTGATTTTAATATTTAAATAAATAAAATACCAACTACAGTGATGCTGCAACCACTTGAAACAAAAAGCAGGCGCTAGCCATTGATAAAGGTCTCTTGGTGAGTAAAACATGTTTTACTCCGTGCACGTAGAGGACTGCCATTCAGCTAGAGAGCAACTGATGACTATGGCAGACTAGTCTATTGCAACTTGAAATTATTACTTTGGAAAATGCTGTTGTGATGGAATAGTGAGGTGAAATTGATGGTGTCGGGTATAGTCATCGATAAACCCATTTCACAAATTATTAGTTATGCCTCAATTCATTCGAGCACAATAGAAAATTCAGGTTGGAAATGGATACTTTAAATAAAAAAATAATTTTGGAGTGTTTATTGATAACGTTATTGTGAGAGGGATAGAAACAAATTAGAAATGCTACTCCAAAACAGCAGCAAGTGCCTTTCACTGATGGCAACCCCTTGTTTAAAATCATTTTCTTAAGTATTTGAAAGATTCCTCGCATGGTAATCAATTTTTCGTATTCAAGGATCGTGACCCACTTTTTATGACTTTTTGGAATATTTTATATTGTACGAAAATGGGAATGAAAAGCCAACGCTGAAAGGAGGGGACCAAGCAGAAGCACATTTGAGGGGTGTACAACACGAGAAATGAAATCAGGACTCATAGTTAAAGAATTACTTTCATAGGTGCTAGTCGTTTTTTCAAGATTAAGCTCTCGGAATGCAAGTTTGATTGTCAGTTGCAGTTTCCAATTGGATAAAGCCATATGCAAGTCAGTCAGGTACAGTCATCAATGGTTATGTTATAGGTACTTGTATAGCACACCGTCACCAACGGAATTGGTCCCCAAGTGCTCTGGTGGATCTGTAAACAGGAAGGACGGGTAGGGTTAGTCGGGAGGAGGAGAGCAGGTGAGTGGGAGAAGCGATGTGCTGTTGGCAGCTTCAGCTCAGTATAAACAGAGTGCTGGGCATTGGTGCTAGTATCGGATTGGGCGAGGCCTCGAGTGCTGTGGGTGAAGTTTATGTGTTGTTGATGCGGTGTGTTAAAGTGCATGCGGATTGCTGCGAGAGAGATGGTTATGTGGCTTTGTGTGGGTTTAAGTATGCAGAAGATGGGTTAGTGGGGTCTGTATCCCCATTAAGGTACTTATGGTTCCGTTAGAGTTGTATGCGTGTGGGTTGGGTTGTTGCTTGTCCCTCGTGGGCCGACTTGCTTTGGTGGTGCTGCGCAAATCCAGCTGTAGCATATTGAGTAATGTTTGGATTGGTAGGAGCGTCTGAACCAGATCTCTTCAGGTGTGGGACTGGGTAGGTAGCATCTATTCTCAGGTTATCTTGTGTCCCTGGTCGGTTGAGGCTTTGAATCGTTCAGGGTCGGAGCCGTGGTGATGTGGTGTCCTGGTGCATCTGTCTTGGTGAGCCTGTGTATTTAGTTGTTTGTTTCCTTCTGCCCGGACTGTTTTTTTGGTTTCCGTGGGGTGAATATCCTTGGGGCTAATTGTTTGGTTGTAGTTTAGTGAGGTGGGGCATTGTGCTTCCTGCTGTGTATTGGTGGACGGTGTGTAGTGATGAAACATTCTGTTTCACACCCACTGGATTGGTGCTTGTGGTGCAGCGCTTCCTGGTCCTCTTGATGATTCGTCCTAGGGTTTCTGTCTTTGTCTTGCTATGTGTACTGTTTTTGGTCGTATTACGGCTGTCTCCCGTTTGGTCGTTTAGTATATCGTGGGATATTTACCTTGGCCTATCCCCATTGATTGGTCGGTGTGAATCAGGGTCTCTCTGCGTTCATTGACGATTTAGTTGTGCGTGTGCCGCATTGGCCGATCTTTCTAGTTATGACGTGAAGAACCAGGTTTTGAGTAATTTCCTGAATAATAGGTGGTTTTTTGTGTTACGTATGTACTTTGGAAGGTCGTTCCAGGTTTTTGGGGCTTGGTGAGAGAAGGAGGATCCTCCAAGTTTTCTTTTGTTGTAGGGCATTGGTTCCAGGCGGATGTCCATGCTTGATCTGAGCGTTATTCTTGGTTGATGTAGGCGCAGCTTGTCTCTTAGGAACTCAGCACCTTCGTTGTTTACTGCTATGTGCGTAATGCACATTGTTTTGAATTTTATTTGTTGTTTTATTGGTAGCCAATGTAGTGTTTTCAGCGCTGGTGCGGTGTGTTCTCTTCGGGGTAGTTTCAAAAGTAGTCTGGCTGCCGTGTTTTGAATGCGTTGTAGTTTAAGAGTCGTTCAGGCATGCCTAGGTATAGGCTATTGGCGTGGTCTACTTTGGACATGACGAGGACGAGTATGGTGGTTGTTTTGTTGGTGAACGATAGGAACGGTAAGATCCAATTTGCCGCTCGCAGGAGGAAGAAGCATTTCTTGAGGAAAGCGTTTACTTGTGGCCCTAGCGTGAGATTATTGTCCATCAGAACCCCCAGGTTTTTTATAATCGGCGAGGGTGCTGGGGGTTGTCCATAGTTCCCTTGGCCAAGGGATGAATTGGTTTTCTCCTCCATTTTTTGTGACGATCATTATTTCGGTTTTGTCTGGGTTGATTTTGAGGGAGTTGGAATTCATCCAGAGGAATACATCGCAGAGGCAGTTTTCTAGCATTGAGTTTATTTCCGGGTTGTCTTGTATTTTGAAGATTATTTGTGTATCGTCAGCGTAGTTGTAGCAGGTGAGGCCGTGGCTTTTGATGTATGTATGTATGTATGTATATATTTTTATAAAGCGCCGGTAGCCCGAGGGCATCAGGGCGCTTGAACATTATAACATAGAAGAGAAGAAAGCAGGCATAAAGAGACGCGAAACAGTTGGCATGGAAGACCTGACAGCCACTAGCGCTAGAGATCTTATCTGAAGAGGAGTGTCTTCATCCGTTTCCTAAATACAAGGTGGTTTGCTTCTGACCTCAGTGAATCGGGAAGGCTGTTCCACAATTTAGGTGCCAGTACCAGAAAAGATCTACCCAACCCCGATTTCAACTTGAAATTGGGTACGACCAGGAGGCACTTTCCTTCCGATCGTAGTCTTCTCCTGGGTGTGTAGAGGACTAGGCTGTTTTTCAAATACTCTGGTGCTTTACCATAGAGGCACTTGTGGACCAAAGAAAGAGCCTTAAACTTTATACGTTCCTCTACTCTTAGCCAATGAAGGGAAATCCTATCGGGGGTGACATGATCTTTCTTCTTCAGATTTTTTACTAGCCTAACCGCACTGTTCTGATCACCTGACATCTCGCTAAGTCCTTAGACGAGGCCCCTAACAGCAGTGCATTGCCATAGTCGAGCCGTGATAAAATAATAGCTCTGGCAATGGTCGCCAGGTTACATTCATTTAGGAAGGGCTTGATATATCTCATTAGCCTGAGATAATAAGCCGTGTTTTTTTGGAGATGATTCTAATAAGTAGATACAGGTAGATGTTGAAAAGTAGCGGGGAGGAGAAGGATGATCCTTGTGGTACTCCACAGGTGGAATCTCTTGGGCTCGATTTGAAGGGTTTCATCCATACGGTTTCCGTTGTTTGTTAGGAAGGATTTGATCCATAGTAGGGCGGTGTCTGTTATTCCAAGTCCTTCTAATCTCGTTATGAGGGTGTCATGATCGACTGTATCGAATGCTGCCGATAGGTCTAGGAGTATCACGGCAGTGCTGTTGTCAGAGTCTGCGTTTATTTTTAGATCGTCCCATATTGAGAGTAGGGCTGATTCCATTCCTCTGAGTGGTCTGCAGCCAACGTGTGCCTGGTCTAGTAGGCCGTGCTCTTCTATAAACTCTTGGGTTGTTTGGTAAATGTACGTTTCGAGCAGCTTGGCTGTGTATGGGATGTTGGAGAGGTCCTCTACTTTTCCTGCAGTATCTTTGAGTAGTAGCCTAATGTATGCAGTTTTGAAGGCTTGTGGCACTTTCCCAGTTGCGATGGAATGGTTGAGGACGTTCCTGTGATATTCCATGGGCGTTCCTCGTTTGAGAATCAATTTATATATGTCTGGTGGGCAGGGGTCTTCGGGGGACCCCGAGTTATTGCTTTCGTTCACCAGTTTGACAAATGTCTCCACTGATATTTCTGGAAAGCTTTGTAGTTTGTTTGGGTGCTCCTCCTGGGTGTAGGTGGGGGTTGTGGTCAGATCAGACGGTCTGCTTTGTATGGTTTATCAAATGTTGCCGATTTTGTTTTTGAAGTGGTCTGCAAGGTCATTGCAAAGTTTCGTGGATGGAGTTGGTGTGTTACATCCCGGAGGATTTTTGATTTTGAGGAGTTCTTTTTGGGTGTTTGGTGCTTCGACGATTCGGTTGTCGTAGTGTTTCCTCTTTGCTTTTTGTATGCCCGGTTGTGTTGTAGGAATTTCAGTTTGTTTGCCGCGTCGTTTTGTTTTCTCCAATCAAGTTCTAGTCTTCGGTTTTTCCTTTTCGTGGTGCTAAGTAGTGGGGAGAACCATTTTGCCGTTTACCGTTTATAGAAGAAGCGAAAGGTTTTTCATTGGCGATGTCTATAGTAGTTATAATCCAGGAATGCAGCAGGGTTACCTTTTTTCCAGGTCATCATCTTGCATGAATGATGGGTGTTGTTTGCTTAGCTCCAGGATTTCATTCAGGTTGGAGTTTGATGGTTCTCCAGTTTCTTTTCATGGTGTTCGTCGTTTTGTCCGGTTGACCATTTGTTGGGGTGGTCATTTTGATTACGAAGGGGATGATGAGGTGGTCTCTCCAGGGTATTTGAATTGGGAGTGCCGTGGTAAGGAGTAGTTTGATCGCGAAGATTGCGTCAAGTGTATGCCCTGCCGAGTGGGTTGCTCCTTTGACTAGTTGTTGTAGGTTCATTGCTGCTAGTTGGCTGGTTAGTGATTTTTGTATGGTCGTAGTTTCTCCTTCGAACCAGATGTTGAAGTCTCTGAGGACTATCAGGTGATTGTGTTTGATGGCAAGGACAGCGATTGCTTCTGTGAAGGGGTCTACAAAGGTTGCATCGTAGGTCGGTGGTATATATATTAGTATGAATTTCAGGTTTATTTTGGGGGTTACTGCTAGACGTATGATTAGGGATTCACATTTATCCATGTTTAGTGGGTCTTCCAATTTGATATCCAGGTGTTCCTTGTGAATGGTTGCCAGCCCTCCCCCTCTTTTGGCTGTTCTGTTTGCTTGGACGGATTTGAAGTATTCAGGCAGGCAGTTGTTGAGGGTGATCTTGTAGTTGTCGTCTAGCCAAGTTTCTGTTACAAACAGGATGTCGATCCCTCCGTCACAGAGCAGATCGTATATCTCCGTGGCATGTTTGGACATTGACCTTGCATTGATGAGGTTGCAGTGGATATTTTTGGTGTGGTTTTGCTTGTTGGTTGTTCCTTGTTTTGGTTTGTGGTTTGGTTGCGGTGCATCCTTGTTGGCGCTGATTGGGGGTGGATGAGGATCAGCAAAGGCTGCATCTTCATTGTAGGATGGCGTATGAGGATCGGCGAAGGCCGCATCTTCATTGAAGTGGTCTGTTAGATCGAGAGCTAGGCTGTTCAGTGGTGTTGCTTCTCTGTGTCGGTTATGTGAAGGTCCGTGAAGACTTCTTCGTTGAATTGGTCAGTTAGGTTCATGTTTGGGTTGTTGGTTATCTGATCTTCGTTGTCATGTCATGTCATGTCCGGTATGGCGCGGATGTTGAGGGTGTCGTCCTGTTCTTGTGATGTATAGGGTGATGGGGTCGGACTCTAGCCCCATTCTTCTTGGGTGCTCCCGTCTTTTTCCTGGTTGTTTCGGGCTGTTCTTTGTGTGTCTTGGTATCTCTTTATCATTGGGGTATCTTGGTTCTGGGGTTGTTGCAAAGTATGCTGTGAGATACAGGGAATTTTCCCTTTGTAATTTTGTCCTGGTCATTTTGGTTTTTGGCGTTGCGTTTCCTCTATTTGTGGTTGTTGCTTTGGTGGTAGGTTGGATTTGTGTGTCTGTGTCCAGTGCGGCCTTGTCTTGTGCTCTTTCTCTGCGTCCCTTTCTGGTCTGGGGCATTTCGGTGCTCAGTGCGGAGGTGCCGGTTGAGTGTTTGGCTGCTGTGTCTTGTGATGGGAGTGCTGGTATTTCTTCTTGCGTTGGTAGGCTTGGGTGCTTTTTTGTGCTGTTTGTTCTTCGGGTGGGTGGTTTGTGTATCCTCAGAGCGCTGTCCGGTGGGGTTGTGGTGCTGGGTGTACCGTTGTCAGGAATTGTAGTTCAAAGTTCAGTGCCGTCTATGTAGGTCTCTCGGAAAAGGTGAGGGCGGTAGAACTATACTATCACGGTCTGGTCCTAACTATGAGTCTGTTAAGGTGGTTAAGCCAAGTTAGTGCTTGAGACCAAGTCTGACTATGTTCTAGAGTCTCGTATGGTGAGAGGGACTCTCAAGGAGTATTGTAATCCTTGCAATGTAAATTTTGGGAGCAGAACCCCTGCTAAATTTGGGAGACCTGTATAGTGGGAGAGAGGCCTATCAATGCAGTCTGAATATCACACAATGCAATTTGGGGACCAAACTCCTGCTAAATTTGGGAGACCTGCACTGCGGGAAAGAGGCCCATCAATGCAATCCGAACATCACACAATGCAATTTTGGGGACAGAACCCCTGCTAAATTTGGGAAACCTGCATATTGGGAGAGCGGCCTATCAATGCAATCTGACTATCGTACAATACAATTTGGGGACAGAACCCCCTGGTAAATTTGGGGGACCTGTATAGTGGGGGAGAGGCATATCAATGCAATCTGAATATCATACAATACAACCTGGGAACAGAAAGCCTGCTGAATTTGGGCGACCTGTGTATTTGGAGGGAGTCCTATCAATGCAATCTGAATGTCATACAATACAATTAGGGGACAGAACCCCTGATAAATTGGGAGACCTGTATAGTGGGAGAGAGGCCTATCAATGCAATCAGAATATCATACAATACAATTTGGGACATCTTTGTATTGGGCGAGGGGTCCACGGCCAGCGGGTCAGGTGAGTATCTTATTTCCTTGTAGTTGATGGTTGACGGTGGGCAACTGGCTTCCCCTACGGACTCCTGCTGACACTTCCTGGAGCCGCCTCCATTGGAGCCGCCCTTGGTCTTGGGGCCCTTAGCCGCAGGGCTGCCCTGGGGGGAGTGGTGATGAGGGCTGAGAGGACCAGAGAGAGGGGTGCTGGGCGGGTTGGGAGGTGGGAGGAAAACACGGAAGTGGGGATAGGAAACAGGGGGTGGGGAGGGAGGCTGCAGGCAGCAGTGGCGCTGGAGCGCTAGTGCAGGCAAAGAAAGTAAAAATACTACAGGCCCAGGGGGCTCTCTGGATGCGGCCGCACTCACCTGCCTCTGGTGGAAAGAAGCGGGCGGCGTCACCCGCGGCTCGCTAGGCCTGGGGGCCTTAGCAGATCAGCGAATCAGGGGAGGTGGGAAGATTCGGGAGGCGGGAGGAAAACACGAAATTGGGGGTGGGGAGAAGGGCTGGAGCGCTAGTGCAGGCAAAGAAAGTAAAATACTATGGCCCAGGGGGCTCGCTGGATGCGGCCGCACTCACCTGCCTCTGGTGGAATCGTGGCAGCCCAGCCCGAACTGCTAGGCCAGGTCACCTCTGCATGGAAACACAAGCAATCCCAGAATGCCTTTACTTTATGCTTCAAACCCTTGGTAGCACTGGCATGATTTGAGCGTCTCCCTCTGGTAAAGCGGTAGGAATGACAATATATGTTCATGCCACTTCAAATGTTGGGAAGCAGTGTACTTTGGACTGATTTAGAACGGGTGAAGCCCCCCCCCCCCACCCCACGAGTAACCACAAACCACATAGGCGTGATGTCATGGATGCATTAGAGCTGGCTATCCAGAATAGATAACCATTCATTTTAAAACGGTACACGTTTCCTGACCGGTGGCCTTGGATAGCCGGTTCTATGAACGATCCTACATGTAGCTGAATTTCTCTTTACCAATTGTTACACTTTTTTTAACTGCAAAATGTGGGGAGATGCCCCTGCCACTGCCCCTTACCATCCCAACCACCATATATAAACACCTTACCCCAATTTAAGGAGGGGGTGGGGGGGTTGGTCTGTAAAAATGCATTTGGCAAAAGTGGGCTAGATCCCCATGACCCAGCTTTGATTCTATAGGGGGTGGTGGGGGATTTGGACCCATTCAGCAGTCTGCTGATCACTGGAAAATGTATCTGAAACAAGGACAGGACTTTGACGGATGCCTGGGTCACCTCTCAAAATCTCAACTGACAAAGCTAACTCTTGTAAGGTGAAGATCTGCTTCGCTCGACCATGGGAAGCCTTCCAGGTGTCTCCCTCCCTTGGACAAGTAGAAAAACTGGTGTACCATCCAACATCTTTCTTGGCACCCTGCTGAAGCTCATGGGATCTACACATTTGCTCCAGCCTGGAAAATCTAGATATCCTGAGTGAGGCACTCCTTTGTCAGGGAACCAAGCACAGCTTCAGTGCTGCTCTGTCGCTGGATGGATGGATCATCATGACTCAAAATTCTGCAGATCTTTGTCTGTTGGAAACTAAGCCCATCCTCCTCCAATGCTACCTGTAGGCATGTGGCTAGTTCACCTGGAGACTGCTGTACACCAATTGCATCTTCTGCCCTTCCCCAGCATCATTAGACTCGAAGCAGAAGCCTTCTTTTGCGTGGTCCAGACGTCCAGCTACAAGCATCTTTTAAGACTAAAACCTCAAGTATAAACCAGAACTGCTGAGCGCTGTAAACAATCTCGACTCAGACCTCTGCACCCATAGTTTTCATCACTGCAACCTTCGATGAGGGTATTTTCTACCAAAGACCTATATGACTTATCTGGAGTAACTTCCTCTTGTGGGCACCAGGGGCTTGCATGCATACCCTTTTTGTTTGCACCGTAGGATCATGAAAATCTCCATACGGTGCAAAGCTCTTCCCTGAAGGAACCCTGAGCCTCGTCTTTGGTGGGAACCAGGATGTAGGCAGGATGGGGTTCCTTCAACTCTACAGATAAGTGTTCCTGTGGCGAACACCATGGAAATGACAATCTGCCCAGTTACATGGTATAAAGCCACAGTAATCCCAATTCACAAAAAGGGGGACTGGACGGATCCTTTAAATTACTGTCCGATCGCCATTATGGATGTAGAGAGAAAAATCTCTGAGATTGGTTGAGAGAATTGGAAGACTGGGCTGACCAGTCCAATATCTAGAAATTCCAAACGGGTTTGCGTAAAGGTCTGTCAACCACACTGAACGGCCCCGTATTAAATACACTAAATATGAGTAGGATGGGGGAGCCTCCTATTTATGGTGGTTTGCTAACCCATCGAGGACTTTTGACACCATAAATGGAGGCAAATTTTGGGGGCAGCTGGAAAAATTGGGAAATCTCGGAGGGCCTTCCTTCAATCATAGTTTACCTTCACCTCTTCACCTTCATAATAATAAATCTATTCAAATGATATTGGACCGGGGTGCGGGGGAGGGGGTTCAGGGGGAGGGTGTCATCTTTCCCTCCCAATAAGAACAGAGAAAAGTCTAAGACAGGGATGCATCGTAGCTCCTCGTCTTTTTAACCTCTGCGCCGACAGTGGGTGCAATAAAAGTGAATGGTTTCGTCTACATGGATGATGTTGTCCTATTGGATCACACATCCATAGGCCTACAATGCCGGATTACAGCATTTGGCAACTATTCCCCTGCTAATGACCCGACGATCAACATAAAATGACCTTTGTCATGTTGTTGGAATTAGATTCACAGAGCCTTCCAGTAGTGAAAGAAATTCAGTATCTTGGATTCATTATAAGAGCTAGTACCTCTTTACAAAACTCAGAGCTGGAAATAGAGGTTACACTAAGCCAACTAGTATCCCAAATTAAAAGAATCCTACATTTATACTGTAGATGCACTCTGCTCCCTCTTGCCCAATTCTATAAGGGAAAGTGATTCCGGTCTTGTTGTATGGCATCAAGATTGATAAACTGGCT
Source organism: Ambystoma mexicanum (assembly GCF_040938575.1). NCBI lineage: Eukaryota > Metazoa > Chordata > Amphibia > Caudata > Ambystomatidae > Ambystoma > Ambystoma mexicanum. The sequence goes on along the minus strand of NC_090930.1, from coordinate 973,937,879 downwards.
ATTAAGATCAGTTGGGTCAGAATGGAAGGCCTCATTTGGAAAAAGGTACTGAAACTTCCTAGGTCACTCCGAATAGCACGGTTACGCTATGAATTGGGTCTACAATCCCTACAATCTCATTTGGTGTGGAGAAGGGTTACGTTATATGGCTCCATTAGAAGTCCTAAAAAAGATTCTTTGTATGAGGATGTCAAGCTTCTCCTAAATAAGGGTGGCAATACAATTGTAGCAGTATTGAAGGAAGAAGTTACAAAGTGCTGGCCAATTGTGATTCAACAGAAAAGACACTGGCAGAGAATCCCCAAAAGGGAAAAAAAAATAAACAATTTAGGCAGAATGACTGGATTATGAAGCGGGACAGTTTTTCAGGAATTTAATTCTTTAAGAACTTACCAATTAGTGATCGACCTACAGATTTTGTGCTACCTTATCTCAGGCCTTTTCAAAATTAGAGAACTAAGAAGCATGAGGAATAAAGGAATGGACAGGGAGGGCTCATGCAATCTTTGCAAATCTGAAGTTCAGAGTGTGAAACATCTTTTTTTTAAATTCATGCATTGCCACTAAAAAAACAAAATAAAGTGAAATATTTCTCCTGTTTTGTCCATACTGTTGATTCAGATGAATTCTGGATCAATTCAGATGAATTCTGGAACAGAATATCAGCAGGGAAGAAAACGTTCCTTTCCTAGGAAGTTTTAAGAGTGTTGGATGAATTGAAATCCGCTATAGAATAATACTTTAGGGAAGATTATCACCTTGGGTGCGGGTGTCTTATATATGCATCAGTGTCTGGAATTTTGTATTTTTGTTGTTGTTTAGTTTTTCTTGTTAGTATTTGTATTTTAATTAATTTTCTACCATCAATTGCGAAAAGTATTTTGGTGACCAACTTTAAAAAAAAAAAAAGAAATTTAAAAAAAAGGGCAACCAACCAAGTGCAAACTTATCTGCCATTGAATTCAAATTACATCCTTCCCGACTTTAGCATATTAAGTCCTATGACAGCAGCTGTACTCTTAAGTCCCCTTAATAACTAAGATTTTGCTTTCCTTTTGTTTGGGGAATTGCTTTCTCAGGTCCCAACAGTCTTTTTATGACTGTTTTTGAATGCATTCAACATGAACTGACAATTATATATTTCCATAAAAGGTTTACAGTCTTGCAAATAAAGAAAAAAAGTACACCGTCTAGTTAAACCATATGCATACATTCATCCAGATTTCTATTATGAGAGTTACATCTGTTTGACATTGCGATAACATCTTGAGGCGATACAGTAAGGGCAACAATATTGTTCTTTGAAGGATTTGAGCAAGACATTAATTGCTGAGTAGAACTATACATTTCTAAAAGTGAAAAAATGCTCTTAAATGTAATGGTCCAGGCAAATTTTGAAACATCAATCCGGTTCACACGGTCTACAAAAGGAGCCTTTATTGTTAAGTCTGACTGAAACTTGCGTACAACAGAGTCATTTTCAAGTGGCCGTACTCACCATATACATGTGTGGAGGTGGTCGGGGAAATCTACGGATTTCCACATTTATACTACGGTTGTAGTATGGGATTTTCATGATTTTGTCATGATCTTACAAGCCCAATTACTTATCATGGAAGTGGCTATCCAATGACGAGTTATGAATTGTTATCTTTTGCTCTACCCGAGGCTGACTCAGACCCTGTATGCTTAAAAGTCTAGTGGAACCCATCCTCAGGTTTATTAGTCCTCCCTCTTGCCATTTTAGAGTTATTTTGGATTATTCAGAACCGGGGTTAGTGGTGATGGGTACTGTAAGGAAGGCATGGTGTTAGGCAAGATTGTATGCAGCAACCCTGTGGGAGACTACACCAGCCTTGTCCTCTTGGCAATAGGCAACCCAACTTTTGGTATAGGCCTGTACTACACAAGTTGGTAGTCTGACTGAGCAACAGGCTTATCTCAAATGTGAGCCGTAGGGTTGCAACAGAGTTTCACAGAGACAAGCATTCAAATATCACTTATACTCAAGGTTTCTTGATTAAATAATTATCAATTTGTCCGTTTTAAAATAAGCCTTCTTTAGAAGGGAGCAGTTGGCAACAATAAAAATATGCTTCAAAATACACTCCTTCCGTTCAATAAATTAAGTAGAAACTTCAGATATTTCTACACCCACGTTAATATATCACTTTTCACACTTAAATGGTAATACTGAAGCAGTGGCAAAAGGGAAAAGGTTAGCAAAAGGAAACAATGGTTAACAAGTTTCTCAAACAGGTAAGCACTTTTGGACCCACAAATACAACGTAAATGAACCCTTTCCCAGCTATACAAGTAAGGTATGCATGACTTTTTGGAGGGATAGTTAAACACAAAGTCAGAAGGTAAGAAGAGTCTTCAGGGAGCCAGGACAGCCAATGTCAATTGAGCAAAGCCTAGGGGAGTGGAGGCATTTCTTGAAGGTAGGTAAAAAGGCTTGCACAATGTTATAGAGAGTTTTCTTGTAGAATGAAAGCACTGTTGGGCCACAAGCTGGGAGGCTTGTTTAGGGCAAAGCTGCAAGGAACTCTGCTAAGGGCAGCAACTGCAAGTCTCCAGTGAGAGCAAGCAAGCCACACACACACAAAGGCAGCGAATACCCCTTAGTTCACAGTACCTTAGGTCTGAAGAAATGGTTCCAGATGGCTTCTGTTTCTGCTGTTGTTCCTGGGCCTCAGTTGTGGGGATAAGAGGGAGGACCTCTGGGGGACTCCTGTACTACAATTGGAAGTTTGGCGGCAGCAACGAGCGCAATTCAGATCAGCAGCACTTCACGGTTTCAGCTACTCGTAAATAGCACCACCGCAGTTCTTGGACACCTTGTGGGCTTTCCTTGCTTCTGGGGTCCAGCACTCTGTTGAAGTGGCTCAGGCTTTGTTAGCCCTGCTTCGAGGGAGTCCGGAGGATCTTCCTGGAGCTCGGGTCCATTTTAAAAACAAAATACTCGATTCTGGTATTCCTGTCCCCTGGCACTCTGTTCCTCCAGCAGGAATGCAAGTACAGCCAGCAAAGTGCGGGGTTTCAGTCGAGTTAGTCTTGGGGTCGATTGGTCCCACCAACCCAAGGAGAGAAGTCGTCCTTTTCGGGCTTCTCTAGTCGATGTCGAAAAAGGAGCTTCAGCACTGCAGCAGGGCTTCACCGGGCAAACCAACGGTCCAGGAGGTGCAGCAAGCTTCTCTTCCAGATTCTTCGGTTCCTTCGTCCAGTGGTGGACTCTGACTTCCTTGCAAAAGACCTCGCCTTTTTATGCAAGTCGTTCCCCTTCATTCGCAGCCTAGCTGTCACTCTCACAGCAGGGTGGCTGTCCTCAAAGGACAGCCAGCCGGCCAAACACATTTGGGTGCATTCCTGTAACCAAGGAGACTAAGCACGGGGAGTTTTCAGGCACCTCCCTTGCTTCCTGCCCTGCCAGTCACGCTGAAGCCAGAGGTGGGCTTCACCAATGAATCCCGCCAAAGGCAAAAACGAACAAAGGGGCCCAAACTGGTTTGGCGCACCTCAAGAAGGACCTTTCCAACAAGAAATTGCGAAAAAAAGATGACCGGGGCCATTTTGACAAAATAGGAACCCATGGGTGCTATACTGCTGCTGCGAACGCAGCCTGCAGTAAAAACACACAATGGTAGGAAAAGGTAGACCACTGCCACCAGCCATTAATTGTAGAAAGGGTAACAAAAATGTTACACAAGATGTTAGACAAAGGGGATACCAAGTAACCACTCCAGCACCCTGTTGTAAGATAGAGTGTGCTTGGTCTATAAAGAGGAAATGTAAGTAGTCACTTTACTACTCTTGGAAACAGTAGTTATCCAAGAGAAGGTATTTATACCGTAGCAGAAATCCAGAGGATGTCTCTGACACTGCACTGAGGGTGCAGTGTGTCACAATGTAAAAAGATGATGCCTATGGAGTTCGTCAGACTCCAAAACCAAAAGAAACAGTGTTCAAATCAATAAAATAAAATGCATGAGAGAGTGGGGAAAAAGGTCTCACTCTCTCCAGGATAAAAAGTCCTAAAGTCCAGCAAAAGAGCTGGTGGTTCTCTAAGGTAGAAGGGAATTAGCACATTTCTGAAAACTCTCCCCAACACATGGTATCAAAGTAAGACAGACAAGTGACAACAGTTCAAGGGTGTTGATTGAACTTATCAAGCGTGTGCAAAACACCCATCTAAACCTAAATCTAAGATGGGAGCAAGCTACAACCATCAAATAATACAGTCTTAGTGGAGTTGAATGAAAAGGGCCCATACTAAAGAAAAGCTATTGCCAATCCTTAGTGCTAAGTTAAAAATAGTGTGCGGTAATGCTCACGAAAAAGAAGTGTTCCCAAGATTAGAAGTCAGGATTTTCAGGCCATTGGCCTCCCTTCCCCACCTTTTTAGCATGGGACAAGGCACACTCTTGGGCTTCTTTGGCACGAGGACACAGTTCCTTTTAACTAACATCAGGGCCTGCTGTGCCCAAGTGTCTTATATTCAAAGTTTCTTGATTCAGAGGGCCTGATGTACCAAGAACAACGAAAACATTTCCTTTCCAAATATTCAAGTCGGGCAAGCCACTCTTCACCCTGGATCCCCCTCAGCCGGGTTCAGATCCTTTTAATACAATTAGCCTCCCTCAGCCGGGCTCTGACCAATTTCAATTCGTAGGCTATCAATAATTCTCACACACTCAGTTCAATACCAAACAGAGCCCTACGAGTGAGCACCCACGTGGCGCCGGATCACTCTGTATCTGGTCTATTTCAGTTTCATAATGTTCAATCACATAGGAGTCAGCTTCCCTCATACAATGGTACTGCTTGCAACCTTGAGCATAACAATCTCGTCTGCTGCCAGTCTCTCCGACTCACTGGCTGTGCTGCATTCACTGGCATTGCTTTGTTGTTGGAGCCATGGACAGTACCATGGTGGCAATCGCTTCTCCGCGCCTTGGCTATCAATGTGGGAGGGCCCCATGTGCCTGCAACACACTGCAGAGTTCGCCAACTGCAATTCCCATTTCTTTACTCGAGGCCTCTTGAAAGTCGTGGTTCTTCTCTGAAAAGGTCTAGGGTAGTACCCTCCTTCCAGCCCTCTCTGGTCTTACCACCTTCCTCATCGGTTTAGACTGCCATCTCGGAAATGCTGCTTCTTCGTGTGTTTTGCCAGAGTGTGCTTTTGTGCTCTGCCTTTTATCCATGTGGGGAAGTGTGATGGAAGTCCGGTGTGTGTGTGTGGAATTCCATTCCATGAGAATTTCAGAAGCAGGGAGTCGTTTTTTGTAGAATTTGGTATGAATTGCTATGGGGACCAGAGAGTATAGGATAATAGGACTAATAATTTTTATGGAAATCGAGATGACCCCCACCAAGATAAAAAAAAAAGGTGACCATCCAGAAACCATTTTTGTTACTTTTTCTATCATGAGGTTGGTGTTGAGGGTAACTGTGGTAGGAATATCTTTAGCAATATAAAGTCCTAGATATTTAATATGCAAAGATTGCCATGACATACCAAATAAATGGAGTATTGGTTGGGGTACAAGCGTTAGTGAGAGGCATCACTTCAGATTCATTAAGATTTAACTTGTAACCTGAGACAATGGAGGAATTATTTATGGTAGATATCAAATGTTGGACGGAGAAGGCAGGATTTGAAAAGGTAGAGTAAGAGGTCTGCATAAGCAGATAACTTCCCTTCTATGTTATTATTGAAGATTTTTTTTGTTAGAGTTTGTTCTTATACTCTGCAAAAGGGGTTCAAGCGCAAGGTTAAATAATAGGGGTTAGAGGGGGCAGCCTTGACGAGTAACTTTATTTGGAAAAAGGAAGTGAGGGAATTATTAATGAGAATTTGAGTTGAAGGAGGAGTATAAGAATCGGATCAGACTGATAAAATAGGGAGAAAAGCCGTGCCATTTTAAGGAATCGAACATAAAAAAGGTCCAAGACATGCGGTCAAAGGCTTTTTCAGCATCAAGGGCAAAGAGGATTAAGGGGTCTTTAGAATTCTGGAGTGAGATAGAGTATTAAACAGTAGCATGTTTAAGCATAAAGATCTTTGATAAAACCAGATTGGTCAATATGTAGAAGTTTAGGAAGATATTTTTCTAAATGTTTAGCTAGGAGTTTAGCTAGCTAATATTTTAGAGTCAAGAGTTGATGAGAGAGGTCTGTAGTTTTTAACCAGAGAGGGGTCTTTATCGGATTTGGAGAATGGTACAAGAAGCGCTTTGCCAAAGGAACCAGGGATTTGACCAATTTCGGCAAAGAAAGAATATATTTGTCAGTGTTTTGGTCAAATGGAAATCAAACTTTTATAAAAGACAATGGAAAAATCCATCGGGACGTGGTGCTTTATTGGGTTTGAGATCTAATATGGCTCGTTTAATTTCTGTTAAGGAAACAGGTGTATTAAGAGGGGAAGGTCAATGGGATCTGTATATTTTTTTCTTGGTTTTTTTTTTCCAAAGAAAGAATGGATTTCGGATGTCTTAATAGAGGGGTCAGAGAAAAAATAGGTTGAAGTAAAAGTCTAGGAAGGCTCAATTTATATCCTTTTGATTAGTTAATCTATTGCCATCGCGAGAAAGGATTTGGGTGATGAGCGATTTTTCTTTCTGGTTTTTTAGATAGGATGCCAACATTTTTCCGGCTTTGTAGGAGCCACTGTACAATTTAGATCTATATCGAAGTACAGAGTTAGCAGCTTTATCAGTGTATAGTTTGTTAAATGCAATACGCTTATTCATGAGAGCTTTTGCAACATTAGGATTTGGGTTAGCATAGTACGACCTTTCAAGATATTTAATTGAGGTTAATAATGTGTTATGAGTGGATTTGGCTTGTTTTTTAGTAGCAGAGAATTGAATTATAAACCCACGGAGGGAGGCTTTGAAAGCATCCCAATTATTGTGCATGGCGGTATGTTCTGGGCGATTGTAGAGAAAGAACTCTTCAATGAAAGAGTTGGTTTTGTCAATGAAGTATCGGTCTTTAAGGAGGAATGAGTTAAATTTCAGACATCCAAGAGAGTTTAGGTATAGGTATCCATTCTGGAGTGGTGGAGAAAGGTGCATGATCGGAAATAGTTATGGGGCAGATTTCAGAATTGATAATAGTAGAGGTCAATGAAGGATTAACAAAAATATAATATAATATAGAAAAGGTGTGGTGATGGGGAGAATAGAATGTATAGTCTTTTGCATCTGGGTGACAAAAGTGCCAAGAGTCAATCAGATTGAGGTTATGTAGCAAATTGAGGAAACTATTGTAGGATTTGGAATTAACAAAATTGGAGATAGATTTGCGATCAAGGGTAAAATCTAAACTTGGTTGGCATCTCCACATAAGTTAAGTCTATCTGGACACTTCTGCACAAGCTTTAGGTTAAAAAAATTGGACAAGAAAAGGGGGTTACGGGTGTTGGGACCATAGATATTAAGCATAGTTACTGGTAAATGGTTAATAATAGCTTCTTTAATGATCCAACGGCCTTAAGAATATTTTTCTTCAACGTTAGGTGCTTATTGATCAAAATGGAGACACCTTTTTTGTCTGGAGCGTTAGACAAGTGTATGGCTGACCCAAGAGGATTTGATTTTGAGGTTTTCGTTGACAGACCTCAGATGAGTCTCTTGAAGACACGCAATATCTGCTTTAAGTTTTATAAGTTGGGCAAGCATCTTGTTGCGTTTAATGGGGCGATGGGCCGATTTAACCCTTTAACATTCCAAGTAAAGAACTTCGACATTAGGAATCGAAAGTTGTATATGACAAAAGTAAAGAGTGCAGTAGAAATTAACAATATGCATGACACAAAGTAAGTAATGAGCCAGTGGAGCAAAAACTTCCATAAGTTGTGGCATCGCCGGAGTAAATGGGGAAGAACAGAAGGGTGGGATCATGACAAAAGGGGAAAAAGACAATTAAGAGTTAGCAGAGGATAAATAGGGTTGATATAAACATGAATGATAGTGAAAGGAATGAGTTGAGTTTCATCAGAATAGACATAAAAAAGGAGTATCATGGGGGATACCAGAGCACAGTGTTACGCTCACCTAGTATCCACGGGGACGCCACCCAGCCCTGGTTGGATGATTTGCACTCTCAAACCCTCTCCCGGTCCCTTGGTAAGGCCTCTGGTTAAAGATGGGTCTGCAATATAGGAGAGCTGGATTCAATACCAGATTGCCTTTGTTTTCCCACCTCCCTTGGCCTCAACTCCTTCCTCCCCCTTGGCCCCTCTCCTCATCTTAATATTGTAAAAGGTGGATTCTCCGTCCTGCTCCTCGTGGCAGGGGCGCGTAGCTGTGGGGGGCGAGCAGCGACCAAGTTACTTCACTGGTGCAAGCCCCCCCGTGGGAATCCAGGCCTCCTGCGACTCCGTAGGTTTGCTGCTTTACAGTCTTTATATGCAGTCCTTATGTTCCTCTTAGTTCGAATAATAATATCTTGCTTCTTTCCTTTTAGGTATGGAAAGGTATTTTGGTGTTGTCATGCAGTTCGAAGATGAGCATGGGCCGGTAGGCGAAAGCGCGGTGTGCACGATGCTGTCCGGTGAGTAATACGCGATGCACGGCACTGTTTCGCCTTTTATATTGCTAACCTGCCTTTTCTCTCCATGCAGGTTGCGATGTTCCTCGCCGAGCGCCGTAATGTTCCAGCAATGATACTGACGAGGAGATGACTACCCGGGTAAGAATTGTGTGGCTTTCTTCATTCGGGGGGGAAACGTGAGTAAAGGCTTACTAATGCTGTGTTTCTTTCTCCTCGTTCCAGGTTATGGTATTCCAGGATGCATGCGGTGCCGGATGATGAAGTTCGCACCTTCAGGTGAGTGGAACTGAAGACAGGATACTGTTCCAGGTAAGTTTCATAGTGTTCTCTCTCTCTCTGCAGGTCCTTGGTTTCAGGTAAGCTGACATCAAACAACTGGACACGGTGGGCGTTACGCTGCCCACAGCAGAATAACGCAAAGCATGTTCTGCTGTTTGGGTGTTTAAATAGTCTCAGGTAGAGTAGTCCAGGCAAAATAGTCCCAGGCCTGCCACACCCAAAGTAGTCCAGGTAAAGAAGTCCTAGGCCTGCCACACCCAAAAGACTAGACTGCATAGCTCAGTTCCTTGTAACTGAACTATGTGTGTGCCTCCATGTTGGCTGAACCCCCTCCCCCCAAGTTAAATAGTCCCAAGTAAATAGCACCATTCTAACGTTGGTCTTCATAATGGTTATGAGCCTGGCGCCAAAGGACTGACTCCAAAAGAGTCTTGGATGAGGTTTTAAGGCCTTTGACCTGGCCCTAACTGGACGGCTGACTTGCCAGTGCGGGGTCATGACACACAGAGACGAACAGAGCGTAAGTGAAGAGTCCACGAACAGGAGACGCCACTAAAGTCCAAAGTTACAGAAACAAGGGCAGATTGGGTGACAAATAGATCAAGTTAAAATAACAAAGTTAAGTAAATACAGCAAATTGTTTTTCTGACTAAATAATGGTCGAGTGCAACAAGGATAGTATTCCAATCAAGTTTGTAAGGTAAAAAGAGCAGGATCTGTATTTTTAATGAGAGATCGATTGTGAGGGATTGATGAAACAGATCTGCTACGCTGAGAGGTAAACTTGATATGTCGATTTTTTGGTTTTCTGAATGAAAGTACTTGAAGTTGAGGATCTGACTTAAAGGAGCTGAATGAAGAGTCTGGGGAAGCAGTATCCATCAGTATAGATTGAAACACATTGAAGAGATTGCTGGGTTCTGTGAATTCTTTAGTAGGCCCATCTGGGATGATAATTATCTTTGTGGGTTCACGTAGTCCATATCTGATAAAGGATCTTCATAAGAGGGCTCATGTCAAGAAATGTTTTCCTCTTGGCTTGAGTGATTTTGGAAAAGTCTGAAGAGATGAAGATCCTATGCCCCTGAAAAAGAACGGGGGAATGCTTTCTGGAGGCTAATAGAGTTTAGAGAGCAAGCAATGAAAGCTCTAGGTGTAGAATTGTTGCCAGAGAAATTAGGTCTTATTCCACAGGCATGCGGCAGTTCTAATGGAGGCGAAAAAGTGGTATCTAATACGGAGGGGATCCATTTGGAAAGAAAATGTAGGGGTCATCTGCTTCCATTTTCTCAGGGATCCCTTAGAAGCATAGGTTATCTCTACGATTTCTGTCCTCCAAATCGGTGACATCACATTCTAGTTGTACAAGTCTTTGTTGCACGTTTTCAAGGCCTTCCACCTTATCCTCAACAACAGCGACTCTTTCTTCTGCTTTATCTAATCTGCCAGAAAATGTTTTTATCTAATTTTTGAAGCCTTTAAGTTCTTCTTCTATGTTGGAGGAACGAGATTTAAGTGTGGAAATGGAGGAAAGTATACTGCCGAGTTCCTCTAAAATCTTTTCCATGCAGGAATTAAATGAGGAATTATCTGAGGAGGATGGGGTTTTGGTGTGATCAGCCATGGTTGAAAGTAAAAAGCAGCTCTAGCATGCCGTAAGCTGAAGAAAACTGAAGAAAACAAATGTAGAGAGCAATATTATATTAGGCCACCAGGTGTCAATATCGAATAGACCACCACAAGCCAGTTGAAGCCTGGGAGTAACGTGATCTTTGGGCCCGATGACATGAGATAAAGGAAAGGCAACGTTTGAGGGAGAGGGGCCCCAACAATGAACACATGCAGCGGTAGCCGGCTCAGAGACGTTGCAACAATGCCAGTGAAGGCAGAAAAGGAACGTTCGTAATGGTGCAGTGGTTCAGAGGTGTTTGAGGGGTATTATATGTAGTGTGCCACAGCCGACAGGGGACCCCGCCTCAGAGGTATACCTTAGCTCTTACCGGCATGAATGTCGCGACGGAGCTGGTCCAAGATAGCATTATAGGGTTAATAAAAGTCAGGAATAAGTGCCCATGTTCAAGGGAGCTCTGCACCCAAGCAGACATCTTCGTTGCCACTTGGCCACGCCCACAGGGACCCAACTCGGAACATAGTCCTGTACTGCACAAGTCGGTAGAGTGGCTGAGCAGCCAGGCTTATCTTAGGGAGTTATGTGAGCTGTAGAGCAGTAAAAAGAACTCAGTACATACAGAGATCCAAGAAAACACTCACTTAAAGTTATTTTAAAATGTATTTACATATACACAAGGCACACAAGACAATCTAAAATGCAGCAACTACTAAATTCAATTGGAAATGGAAATCAATCATAAAATGAACAATAAAGCAGGCTAATAATGTTTCATATACTTTTCATACCCAGCACACAGAGTGACTTCAGTTAAGGTCAGTAAAAGCACTTGTATGCATTAGGAAGTACAGGTTTGACAAAACACAGCTAGCAACTGGTAGGTAACAACGTACACTGTCCCAAAGGGATTTCGCCAGTGTTTCCCCAACTAAAAAAGTGTTCACAATTCAAGTCTATGGAGAAACCTGCATTAACAAAGCCAGTAGGATCTAGAAGATGGACCTTTGGGAAACTAGCAAAGGCACAGTCAAATGCACAGCACGGGGTGTTAGGTAAAGTTTGTATGCAGTACCCTCTGGGAACACTACAAACAACTCGGACTACAGGTATAGGAAACCCAACCTTTGGTATAAGCGTGTACTACACAGTTTTGGTAGCATGTTGAGCAGCCAGGCTTATCTCAATAGGGGACAATGTGAGCTGTAGCGGAGTTACACAGATTCACAGTGACAAATATTCAAATAAACACTTACACACAAGGTTGCTTGAATAAACAATTATTAATTTATCAGTCAGTTAGAATAGGCCTTCTTCAGAAGGGATCAATATAATATTAACACACAAATACACTTCAATACTATACACTCTTAGTTTCTAAATCAGTAAAGACCCTTTTGGGAGGGCCCACAGACACAACCTACACCCTCAGGTGACTTCAATAGCTAGGGTGCTGGGAACATTAATATCTTACTGTTTGCATTTAGAATACTGTTAGAAGTTGGTAAAAGGTTATTAGAACAAGAGACCACACATATTCTTAAGCAGGCAAATACTTTTGGATCCCCTAAGAAGAGTCATTCAGTACAACAGGCTAAGCCAAAGTCAATGGTCAAAAGTCTTATATAGGATGACGGTAAGTAGAAAGGTCTTTGCACAATGTTTTAGAAGTCTTTGAAGAAGAGAAGAATCAAATGTAGGGCCACAAAGGGTTAGACTTGTGAGTTGTAGAAGATGCAAGCAACTCTACAGCAAGAGGTAAGTTCTCTCAGACTTTGTACAGTACCTTTGAATTGAAGAAAAGTGCAGATGACTTCTGTTCCTGTGCAGCTCTGCAGATATCATTGTTCCTGGGCCTCAGTTGTGGGGACAAGAGGGAGGACTAGGGACTCCTGCACTGCAATGGGATGGTCACTGTTTGCAACCAGCAATCTTCAAATCAGTGGCTTTTCAGTGTTTCAGCTCATCGAGTCTACCGCAAATAGCAACCCTGTGGTTCCTGGCTGTCGAGATACACTTTCCTTGCTTCTGGGGTCCCGCACTCTGTTGAGGGGGCTCAGGCTTGCTTCCTGGGAGTCCGGAAGATCTTCCTGAAGCTCTAGGCCAGCTTAAAAGCAGCGCACACAATCTGGTGTTCCTCTCCCTGGCTATACAGTTTTCAGCAGCAACTCTGGAAATTCAACCACATGTCCAGGTGGCTTACTTTGGAGTCGATTGGTCCCACTAACTCAAGGAGAGAGGTCGTCCTTGCAGGGGCTTCTCTGTCGATACGGATTTGGAGTTCAACACACCAGCAGAGCTTCACCGCGCAAACCAACGGTCCAGGAGTTGCAGCAGGCGTCCTCTTCAAGTTCTTCTTCAGATTCTTCGTCCAGTGATCGACTGCCTTCCAAGCCAAAAGCCTCAGCTTTTATTCAGTTTTCTCCCATTCATTTCAGCCTAGCTGTCAGTCACCCAGCAGGATGGCTGTCCTTGCCGGACAGTTAGCCGGCCAATCACTACACAGTGCATTTGGGTCTCCTAGGAGACTAAGCACAGGGAGTTTCGGGCACCTCCCTCACTTCCTGCCTACCCCAGACACCCTGGAGCCAGAGGCGGGCTTCACTCGTGAATCCTGCCAAAGGCAAAGCAAACAATGGGACCAAACCTGGTTTGGCACGCAGAGTAAATCTCAAGAAGGACCTTGCCACAAAGAAATGGCGAAAAAAGACCAGGGCCATTTTGACAAAAATGGCACCGTTGGGTGCTTTCCTGCAGCGGCAAACGCAGCCCGCAGTAAATGCACACCACGGTAGTTAAAACGAAACCACTGCCACCAGCCATTCAGTGAGAAAAGGGTAACAAAAATGTTACATGAGAAGCTAGACAAAGGGGATACTAAGTAACCCCTCCAGCACCCATTGTAAGATAGTGTGTGCTGGGTCTAGAAAGTTACAAATGTAAGTAAAGTCAATTTCACCTTATTGCTCTGGGAAACAGTAGTACCAAATCCAAACGTGAGTAAATTGGGTTTGAAATTACTGAAAGCTATTTAGCTCCTGCTTTTAGCCCTCGAGAGTCTGGTTAGCTTGACACCAATAGCTACCAGGGGCTACTTCTGGCTCCAACGGCGGAACTGCACCAAAATGTCGCCCAGAACATGGCAACATTTAATTTACTGTGCCTGAAATGACGACCCCCCCCACCATTACATCTACTAAGGGGAAGGGTGTCTGCGGGGTTGTACCCCGTTTTGTCAGTGTAATGGGGGTCAGGGGTTGCAGGGTGGGCCCTGCTTCCATCAGATGGTAGCGGCAGACAAAAAAAATAAAAAAAATAAAAAAGGGGGGTGGTAGGGGCAGAGCAGAGCCCCTGCGGTGCCAGTTCTGACCCACGTTAGTGGGAGAGAACCGATGCCGTAGGGATAGAGGCGAGATGGCAGCACATCTGTGTGCGCCGCCGAGGCGGGGAGCCAGGTAGGGCGGATGCAGAGCACTGTGATCCATGTGATCACTGCGCCACGCCATAATGGGACTCTGCATTATGCTGGTCAACATTATGGGCGTTGCAGTGATCACATAGATCCGCATACTTATGCGACATTAACTTTCTATACGAGAAGGCCTATAAAGAAGCATTGAAGACAGCTCAAGCATCTTGGATTGTCTACAATGGTCGAAAAGTTAAAGTTTGCATTTCACAAACGCTAGATCTGCGACATGCTACTAGCTCCTGGTTCTGAATGAAGAGCATAATTAATGATAGATCACGCCGTTTCGTGGCAGCTTTATGTACAAATAATCACATCCTTCTTCCGTGACACCAAACAAATAATATTGAGGTGATATGCTCCAAGGGGCCCAAGTTAAGGGCCCTGAACACAGCACAGGTCCGTTAACGAGGGTGGCAGTGCCGTTTCCGAAAGGGTCAGCACGCTGAGGGGCATATCGCCATTAGCACCCGTGTAGTTCTGTACACGGGTGCTAATGGTGTCTTTCTTCCCAGTGCTGGAAGTCAGTTTTCAATGTTGATGACGTCAAAGTACGTTTTTTTTTTCCAAATGTAAAAAAAAAAAAAAAACACACCATTAGCACCCATGTAGAAAACTACACGGGTGCTAAGGTGAGGGTGAAGAGGGAGCCAGAAAGGGAAGGGAGCGCAGGCTAACCATGGTGCTCGGAACACAGGCTTGTACCTTAGAATACAACAGACGTTCTGAGCAACCCGATTGGTCAGCACCCTCTCCCAGGGTGCGAATGATAAATGTATGTCAGGTTATTACTATCAATTGATATGATAGGAGCAGAACTCAGTATGATTTTCTGATGTGAGCCCAAGGGCCTACTATGTTTGAATAGTTGATGAGAGGCACATATGCGTCAGGGAAGATGTCTTGGTCCCTCAAGGGTACAGATGCATGTGCAATGTTTTGTAATGCACAGGACAAACGGAAGGGTCTGAAAGGGCTTATCATTTAAGCGTCAGTGGTACACCCTTCAACAACCATTGACGGGTGAGGAGCAGGTCCAGTCAGAATTCAATATCATCTGTGCAGAGATCTTAGCAGTTAGATGTCCAATTCTATATAGCTTCGGCAGAGTACAATGCGCTTGCGGATCCGTTGTCATGTATAGCAGATAATGGAACATTGTACACACATTCCACTGTTAAAAATTGATTGCCAATATAACACTATTTGAAATGCACTCGCCTTGTAATGGATTTCAACTCATTTTATTAATGCCCCTTGCTGGGTGGGATGCACTTCTTACAATGTCAGTTCCCTTGATGCCCGCATTTATACAATGTTAGCATAGGTCATTCAATAACAGGTTACACTATGCAAAGGTGCAAACTCAGGGCCCAAAACGTGCTGTCAATAATCCAGGGCCTCCTTTTCTGACTGCCCACGACACTTCACAGAAGCACAAAATGAAGCACCACTCAGGCTTACATGGAATCAAAATACAATGCAGCTGGACACCATGACTTAACAACTGACAAAGCCAACTACTCACTGAATAACAACAGCCACATTAACATGGCGACAGGTACAAACAAGTGTTTTGTGGATGGTCACTGGCCTAAGGTGCTTAAAAATGCAGCATTTGGGGAAAACAAACATTCTTTGTGGAAGAACGAGAAGGGGCCCACAGACAAAGATGTTTGCACCAAACCCACCAAGTCTCTGAAGGTAGTGTAACGAATCTGGACAATCCATCCCTTCTCTCCAGAAGGAGTAACCCTGTTTGAGGCTAGAGAGGTGAGCCTGCTTTGCAGTATCCTACCTATGGGCCTGGGCAAGTGGGACCTCACTGGGCGGGACTCCCCTCTTGGGGACAACAACTCCCATTCCAGAGAGGAACTCACAGACAAACCACCTTCCTTCTCTGCATATATGGATGTGGAAAAGACTAATATCTCCTGAAACAACTATATTCAACAAAGATCCTTCTTTACATGTATTGACTACAGGCAATGCTTAACGCAGCCTTAACGCCATGGTCAGCAAAGGACACTGTTCTGTTTATTCCTATGATGTATATAACAGAGGAAACTCCTACTGAGGAAAGGAAACAGCTACGCAGGGGCAACCATCCCCATCATTGACACATTGGAGGGGCAGAGCCACACTGGGCCGCGGACCCAGTGGCAGCAAGGAGGGCGAGCACGGCGGTGAGCTGAACGCCCAAGGGTTGGCGTTCTAACCGACCAAGGAACCAAGGTCCGAGAAGGAGCAGTGACGGGAATGCCCACGTCTCATATGGTGGCACCAACACAAAAGAGCAGTGCTGGGCTGATATGGTCTCGGCATCCGTAACCTGCCTTTGAGGGAGCCAGAGTCCCTGAGCTGTGTACACGTCAGACCATAGCTACAGAGACAAGCAGCCGCAGGGAAAGCCAACGAGGTTACGGGAGCCTGAGAAACCCGACGGAGAGATCGTTACAAGGAACGAACATTGTGAATAACGGCTAGGAAAGCATTCATGGTTATGGGGGCCTCACAAAGCAAAGTGTGCAAATACCCTATGAAAAAGGATTGATATAACAGCTGGGAAAGCTAACAAGGTTCAGGGAGCCTGAGAAGCCAGAGTGTGCAGACACCCTATGAAAGAGGGATTGAGGACGAGATTTAAACACTTTCAATTAAGGCTGAGAAAGGAACAGTAAGCTACAGAACTCAGTACCGGGTGGACAGCCGCCCTATGTGAAGTGAAAGGATAACAAGACTTGGGTGGAGGGTGGGGGGGAAACAATGCCTCTAAGAAGGAAGTCGGTTTTATTTTGTTTGTTTACCAAAAAGTTTTAAAGGAACAGAAATGTTCACCACAAGAGAGTTTTCTTCAATAACAGGAGAATTTGAACCAAATACCTTGATATCAAGACTGGGAAGAATATCCTGTTGTGAAAAAGGGAACTTTAAAGCCCAAGAACAAACCAAGGATAAAAGGTCAGGCAGCTGCCCTGCTGAGGCTATAGTACAAAGCCTCACCCTTCCCTTTTAGTTAGAGGTTGTTTCTAAAGTGGTAGGTCCAGTTAGTTGGATAGGATTCGGACCAAAGAAATTCATTTTGGACTTTAAAGTGCACCCTTAGCTTTTGGTTTACTAGGTAGGGAACTCCCCTCATAGCGATAGGGCTAGTAGGCATTTTGGTTCTTTTGTTTTAATAAACCTCCTTGAAAATGGCCTCTACACATCAGAGTCCTCTTTCTGGTTCACCACAGTAGCCCCAACCCATTGTTTGAAGGATTAGCCCCTCACAACCAGTGTGGGTCCAGTTGAGCCCCTGACTTCTCGTAACATATTCACCATAATAAGTGTCTTGATCACCTTTAAAGTAAGATACAAATCATTAAAAATCGATAGTTCAAGGAAAATAAACAAATTCTGCCACCTCAATTGCCAGCCATAGGCACTGGGGGGGGGGGTGACATTACCATTTTGCTATTATCAGTGTTGCGACGGCCTGGGCCAGTAAGTATAGGTTAAGTACTCTTACAAATAGCACTGTAACTGAAGATACATCTAGAAGTTACTGAATATTACATGTACAAATAGTAAAAACTGAAAGAAATTCAGATGGATAGCAGTTAAATCATTAGAAAAAAAACAACTGAATCAGAAAAGCAAGCTAAGAGAAATGGTATTTGATAAACCTTCTGCAAGGTATCAAAATAACCGATTTGAGCATAAACATCTCTGAGGATACTGTGAGCGTCCCAGCCAGAGTGAAAACCAGTGAATACCGTGTATGTGTACCCAAATGTAACCGAACTATCCAGGACTCTTACGTTTTGGCCCATTTCACTGAGCACTGCAATGGAACACTGACGATCTACAAGTAATCAAAGGCTACCCTCCTACACCCCTCTAAATAAAAGCAGCCATGAGATTGATCAACATTTCATTTTTTAACTGCACAAACTCTTAAATAGGCACCTATCTCCCAAGAGGCTCCCAAATACATATTTAAATAACCCAGAAAATCCTGCTAACAAGCAAAAATATACATACTTCTTCTTTAGAATATCCCAGTTTCCTTAATTTACAAGTTGCTAAGTGCTTCTCCAAAGAGGACTTGGGCATCCGGTGATTCTGATCATAAGGACAAAGTGCTGTGCCACCCTGAAAACAAACAAACAGAATAAGCCGTTGGTGATATGGCACGGGTAAGATATGGAATGAAGAGTGAGCAAATAGGGTGAAACATACAAGGGTGAGCCATGTCTACAATCAGCCTATATAGAATTTTAAAAACCTATGCACTAGAGTCTAGGCATTTGTTTGCTGGATTTTTAACACAACCAACCATCTCATCTAATCTAATGGGATGAGATCTTCACATGAATATCAAGGAGAGATGGAACGAAAGTGGAAGAGAGCAGGTTTCTGCTTATGTGAACACATTCTTGTGAATGAAGCATATTCCAGGACAAGACCATAAGACATAATTATTTAAAATAAACAAACAATGTAGCATAAGCAGAAATCATTTTAAAGAAAAAGAAAAAATTAATTTCCTATGACCCCCCCCCCCCCACAGTGCTCAAATACAGCCTCTCTTTACCTTGAACTTACACCTCAGATGGTCCCCTCTTGCTCTTTCTTTGCTGCTCGGGCATCCAGCCATTAACCATCTGCTCACACTCATTTACGCATCAACAGCAACCGTTCATTAGAATTGTACAATTCTGCAGGGATTGGATAACTTAGTGCTATGATAGGTGCAGGCTAAGGGACATGCTATGCAGTGATGGCACTTTCCCCTTCAAGTTCTTCCTGAAAGGCTTTTGCTGCTGCCCCTACAAGAGCTCCATCTTTGCATGCTCTGTGGCATCAAAGCAGAAAAAGAGAGGACAATATAAAAAGAGCCATTTACCAAAAGATACATGTCAAGGATTACCATCCGTGAAGGCTGTAGAAGCTCCAGTTTTTTAAATGTTTATTAATAATAAAATGATGCAGGAAATTCAAGCTCAGAAAAGGTGGAATGCTAACCAAACCACCACCATCCCAACGGAATCGTTCGAACCACACCGAGCACCCATTTCAAACTGACACCAGCTCACCACTTGGACAAATTCAACTTGCTGAACCTAGTTTGACTCGCATCTGCAGCACCTTGAAGCCTGGTAACAGCCTAAACTTTGAATCAAGTACTTCAAAGAGTCTGTCCACCTTGTGGGCCTCCCTGTTAAGTATCCAGAGAGTTGCATAACTGGGGGGCGGGCAATAAGACAGGGAAATCAGGGGGCAAACATGTAAGTTGCAAGCTACTAGCCATCCATAAATAAAAAAAAGTCACTTGCCACCTCAATTCTATAGACACACGCAGAGCACACAATTTCTTATTCGCCAAGAGATAAGAGAATCCGAGTGAACCCATATATAGAATGGGGGTGGGGGGGTGGACCCCAGAAAACGCAGGTCACCTTATCTACGCATAGATTAAATGGCGACCAGGAATACAGTCTTTTAGGACAACAACTCTAGCTCAACTGTTTCTAACGGCTAAAATTGTGGCAGTGTTAACAACTAAAGGAAGATCACACTGGGGAACTTCTGTCTGAGAGGATTCAATAAAATTAACCCTTTGAAGAGATGAGGGATAATATCCTCCAACGCTTACATTATTTGCCCAAGGAATAGTAAATGCTTTTACCGCAGCCCAGAACACCTTCAAAGTGGAGATCGACAACCCCTTCAAATAGGAAATCCAGGACTGTTTGAGTGGCCCAACTATACTGTCCGTACCGGACCAAACACAGTCTTCTCCACGATGCCCAACACAAATTCCAGCAAGGCCATGTGAATTGCTGACAACTCTCTAGAGCTGGACGATCTGGAGCTCTGCGTGTGGGGCCACTTCACTTGGGAGAACCGTTGACTGGGAGCTGCTCCCAATTTGGTGACTTGCCTCTGTTGTCATAAGTAACAGCTACCCCAGGTTCATTGACACTCCCTTTTTTAAGTTCTCTGCAACCAGCTACCATTGGAGAGGCTCCCTTACGCCTGGTTGGGGAAACTGGAATCAAACGATCATAGTCATTGGAATATGGTCTCCAGTGGTTCACTGTGTGCATAAGATGAAAATTGCACACTCCACTAGAAAAAGCATTTCTGCCATCAGCCCCTGCATTCTCAACCAGTCCCTGGCTTAGTCCGGTTTGATGCTCAGTTGTTGTTCGAGGCTTTCCAGAAGGACCCTTCACCTCCTGGGCAGAACCTCTAACTGGGTGGACCCCATAATCAAACAGTTGTCCAGAAAGGGATTCATGTGGATCTTCTCCAGATGCAGTTGCACCATTACTGGAGTCGCCCAATTCATAAAGATTAGTGGCCCCAACTTGAGGCTGAATAGTAGCTTGTGAAACGACAATGGAGCAATTGCTCTCTTGATCAGAAGGCCATAAACCATCTTCGTCAGATCCAGTTTCTTCCTCTGATCCCTTGGAACTGGGGTCCAGATTGTACCAGTCTCTGGAGGCAGAAGGCATACTCTATTCACAGGGGAGGATCCATTCATGAACCTCAGTTTGAGAATGGATCATCAGTGTAGCCCAGTGGTTTTTCCCTAGCCTGCTGGCTATTTCCACAAGGCCAGGCAGGGGTCACTGCATTACTTCCCCCTACCAGACCACCTGAAAGAGAAAGATTGTCAGGCACCCAATTTAATTAGCAAATAGGAGTCAGGATCAGAGTTCCAGCTGTTTTTCATTGCCAAGTTTGGCTTTTTAATTGAAGACCAGATGATTGGGCCTAGAGGTAAGTCATTTGTGACCCACTAGGTCTGTGTAGAGCTGGATTGGATTATTTCATTAAACATTTAATTACTATGGATTGTGCCCTTATGGACGAAATTGGCTTTGTTAGAAACTAATGATCCAAATTTAGCTTTCATGGCTCTGGGCTGAACGGGAAATGCTTGGCCACAGCCAAGACTTGAATGGATGGCTTCCTGAGGATGTGTAGAGCAGCTAATTGGTGCCAACTGTGCTTCTAGAAAGGGTCCCGCAACCTGCGACTAACTACACGTTTATTTATGAGTATGACGCCAATGACCATCACCTTTGTCTATACAGACTGGTGCTTACGGGAGTTGTAATTTAAAACACATGGCAAGCCAAAGATTACAGAACCCAAGCCTAGCCTTCGCCTCTAATACCACACTCAACCACAATGCAGAAGAGCTGGTGCTTCAAGCACACACCACGTGGTGGAGCAGATGTGTGCATTGAGCAGCCAGTCACAAGCTCTTTCATGAGTTCAATCCCTGGCTAATAAACAGGCAACACACGTACGATAAAAAGACATGAGACTGACAATGAGACTATTGCTCTGCAGGATTATGGGGATGAGTAATGTCTAAACAACTACTCAGCTCCTCCCTAATACTAAAGCAGCAGTGATGTCAATCATAAGGGTGAAACAGATACAGTCCAACAGTGTATCGGCCACTTTTACTCACTAAAAATAGGCAATTACTACCACAAAAATAAACAAAAAAATATCAAAACAGGGAGTAAAAATACTCCTAACAAAAAAGAAATAGGACAGAAAAGTCACGTAAAACCTTGTGCCCCTGCTTTCACTCACACAGCTCCATGAATATGTTTGGACTAGTAGTAAACATAGTACCACAGGAAAAAACTACTATTATAACTGCCCGATAGAAGAAGTAACATGTCTCTTAATATGCATGAGTAACTAGGTGCAAAGAAATTATGATTTCAAAAATATTTCCATTGTCCAGTTAAAACCATATTTTTATTCGCTTGTAAAATACTCCCTTTGGGAACTGGATGTACATTTCTAGGTGCTAAAATATTTTACTCCCAACTTTGAAAAATAGGGCATAAAATACTCCCAAATCTTATCTGGAGCACTGGGTACACCTCCTTCGCCTCTTTTATTAACGTGCAAAACATGCAACTCCTCACCCCTGTAAATGAAACACATATGATTCAGCCATTCAGAGCAAACATGGTTCTCTGGATGAAGACCCAGGTGCCGACAATTGGTTTGAACAGTAAATGTCAAAAGTACTTCAAAGTGTTTTGAAAAGGCAAAGAGTGGAGCCTTAGTCACAAGTGCCCTTCAAGGCTAGGCTGACCAGGAGCACTGCCAATAGCTTTATTAGTTGTCATGGGTGCCCAATAGTATCAAGCCAGGATTCTTGGTGCTTTTCTGAAGTAGAGCCAGTATCCAAACGGTAGGGTCACATTCTTCCAGTGGCGAGGTTCCATGTGGATTTAGTCAGCGCTCAAGTCTGGTTGAGACGATGCATTCGCTGGGTGGAGTCAGTGTTTGAGATGGGCGAGTCAATGGCTTCTAGTGGGTCAAACCAGATTTTTGAGTTAGGTAAAGATGCTGCTACTATTGGGTCAAGTCAGTGCTTAGGATGCAGTGAGTCGGGTGCTTCGACAGCAGGAAGTTGAGTCATGGCGGTGATGCGCTTCACTGGGTCAGGTGTGCAGAGACAGCGTGAAGAAACAAGCAAGCAGTTCCAGGTTCCTAGAGCGTCATAAGCAGCACTGCACATACTTAGTGGCTTCAAGCAAGTTGAGTCAGATCAAAGAAGTCTTGAGGTGGTAAACGGGGTTCTGAGCTGTTTCTGGACTTCGAGTTGCTGGGAGGCCCAAGTCCAAGGTCTCTAGAGACAATGTGATCCATTTGTGCTGCATTTCCACCCCACAAAGTCTGCCGCTTACAGTGGCTCCTTCACTTCCAGTGAGCAGGAAACTGGTTCCAGTGCACATGCAGCAGAGGCATTGGTTCACAGCAGTGTCACCTCAAATGGGCCCCTGAGGTACGTAAGGAGAAGTGCTTTGTTCTTCCGAGAAAGCACATTCTTCACCTCTCCCTGACAGAGTTCCAGGCGAATCCTTCCTTTCTTAAAGTCCACAGATGAATCAAATAAGTGCAGGGTAGAATGCTGCAGTGAACTGGGCCAAAGCAAGCCTGGCCTTAGGGGTCTAATCCGGGCTTCTGTAACAAGTGTAATTTGCCTTCTCATGTCACAACTGGGGCGCTTTGTCTCCAGGCAAGGGGGGCAAGAAGTGTAGGCAGCCCTATCATAATCCAAGATGGTAACACTTCTCTGGTCCTAAACCTCTCCTCTTTCTACTCTAACTCAACTACTTCAAAAGGACTCCAGTAATCAACACCCCATTTGAGAGAAGATTTGTTATGTCAGGACTGTACTTGAAGCACTTCGAAGGGAACCTCCCAGCAAGAGTTCCTGTGCCCTTATGGAAGGTGTTGCCTTCCTAGGGATAATCAAAGATCAGCTTCCGGGGGCAGGGTCCCACATGGTAGTTGTGGAGACACCCAGGCCACACAGCTACTAACCCACCATGTCATGATGGTAGCACTACTCACCAAGCGGACAATAAAATGTCATCCAAATGCTGTGGCTGTACAAACTGTGTGATCCCTGTAGCCACCATGAAATACTTAGGAATGGCTTATTTGAAGAGCCAAGCTTGCCACCATGCGGACTAGGGTACATAATTGTCACGCGAGGCCTCCGCGCACATACCTCTTCTCCTCCCGTACACCAATGCCTCCTCCCAAAGATGGTTCCCTGGCATCTTCTTCCTGCACCGTCCAACACGTTGCACCCCAGGTTCCAGTCATGAGGTACGGCGTTGCGCCCCGGCACAAAAACAACACCAGGCACACACGCGACACGTCAAGAAGCTAGAAGCATTTAAGTCTGCCATCTTCCTGGCTTTTGGTTCTTCTCAGCTGTGCTATTCGGCGAGTGGCGACCGTGCATCCATGGTTTCATTTTTCTGGCTTCTGGACTTCAACTAATTCTCTCAGGATTTCATCTTCCGATTAGCAAATCCACATTTCAGAAACAGAATTACCTAAATATTTTTAATTTCCAAAGATCAGTAAAGTTCAAGCTATCACACCTTCATCATATGGCTGTCACAGAGACGCGTATGGAAAATGTTCAGATCAAAACTATAAGGCTCAGATGATTACTTGGAAAATTGGTGAATGATAGACACTTCCCCGATAATGGCTAGAAACTGAACTTGTGTCCCAGGTTCACAATGCTGAAAAGTGTAAAGAAATACACATGAGGCAAAGGAGGTGTGATCAGCAAGAGTGGGATCTGAAGATGAAAATTGAACCAATCTTTTTCCCTCTGACCTCTCTCTCTGGTTTTCTCTTGGAATTGCAGATTATGCACAACTACGTTCTTTGATAGCACTTTAACCAAATACCACTGGAAAAAAAAAATCACTGGTGTGTTCACAAATGCAACAATCGGGATGGTCCTTCTCGTTATTTAATTAGTTAAAATAACAGTGTCTTTAATAGTAAGCTAGAGCAGAAAAACCACGGCGAACTTAGGTTCACAAAAATAAGTTGGGCTAAACCCATGGAAAGTGCTAGATTTTCTATGGATCGCAAAACATTTTTGTAGGTGGGCAATATGCGAGTTGCCAATGACCATTGCGCCAGGGTCTAACTTTTACTAATCATTAACGTCTATGTTGTCATTTTCCAACAATATCCTTCCTAGAAAATATCCAAGTTCCAATATCACAATACAACCTAGTCAGAAGTCAACGTTGGACAGATATTAAGGCTAAAAGTTATTGGTGTCCTGCTACCTACAACGTACACCAAAGACAATTTTCACAAAGTGTTGCCTTACTTATGGCCACTTTTTGTAACTGACCATGATCGCCTCGAGTATCAAACATGTAATGTCCTGGCCTGGGGGCCCCAAAACACTCGTGCCACAACTACTGTGACAACATTGTCTGATAAATGACAAGGTGCTGTCAGTAAATATGCAAATATGCAGGTCTCTTGCGTCACCAAGCCGCTCAAATCCCACACTGGCCCTGCATAAACCTTGGCATGAGGGAGTGAAGCTCAAATCCAGTGGGAGTGGAACAGGATTACCGGAAGTAAAGAGGTGGCAGAGTTAGAGGCAAGCAGGGGGTGGCTGTAGATGCCCGATTTAGGCACCGTGTCTAGGAGGTTCCCGTACCTGCCGTGCTCCAGCTCCCGGTTTCCACTGCAGCGCCGCCATCACCCCCACTAACTCCTGATCACAGGCGTCTGCCAGAGCGCTGAGCTCCCGTCGCAGCTGTTCGCGCCGCTCGGCTCCATCTGGCAGCGGTGGCTGAGTTGCTGGTAGTGGCAGTGGCGGAGCCGCAGCGGGCAATGAAATATCAGACTCCATCCATCAACCCTTACTGCACCACAACAATTCATCACAGCAAGTCAGCGCTGACAACAAAGAAGAAGGACCTAGCCAGCGAGGAAACTGAGACATAGAAAAGGGACAAGTTAAAAAGATACAAAAGAAGGACAAACTGCCTAGCAAGCGACTGAAGCGAGCACATATAAGAACAGGCTGTCTAACGCCAATTTTACGTCGAGACTGGATGCTCAGATTCTATGTCAAGACTTGGAGACTCAGATTATGCTCTGAACTTCTCTTTACTTCTGAGCAGCAAAGTATAAACCAACAATTCTGAAAAACAGTGTAACATAAAAAATTACAATTCCTAAAACTTGCAGTGAATTTGTAGTCCGTTTTTCATAAGCTCACAAAACCCATGTGATCTTTCCAGTCCAGTCAGATCTCACTT
The DNA here is from genome assembly GCF_040938575.1 of Ambystoma mexicanum. Classification (NCBI taxonomy): domain Eukaryota; kingdom Metazoa; phylum Chordata; class Amphibia; order Caudata; family Ambystomatidae; genus Ambystoma; species Ambystoma mexicanum. Next base: position 973,912,303 of record NC_090930.1, on the reverse strand, counting down.
TCCCCTATAAATGCTGCATAAACTACATCATCCTTTAGGATGGGGGAAGCGCCTGCGTGGGTCCGCCCATGCATCCGATAATTAACAAGCAGAAGTCCACAGTGACATTTTGGGTAATGAGTTGGTGGATCTGGTGGCGGGTGAGGGTATGAAGAGGGGAGCGCTTGATGTGAGGTTGCCTTTGAGTGTGGATGAGGTGAAGGCTGTGATGGTGAGACGGGTCATGGATGAGTGGCAGGAGAGGTGGGTGAGTGGGGTGAAGGGCAGGTGGATGTTTGGTGTTCGTGGGAAAGTGTCGGTGAAGGTGGATGCGGGGAGTCTGGAATGGAGGAGGGCGGAGGAGGTGATGCTGAATCGGTTGAGGATAGGGCATGTGGGGCTGAATGACTGTTTTGAGTGGGGAAGCGTGAGTCGAGGGACTGTGCGGTGTGTGGGGTGCCTGAGACGGTGGAACATTTTTTGCTTAGGTGTGAGAGACATGTTGAAGAGAGAGAATTGATGAGGGTTCGGTTGACTGCGCTGAGTGTGGCTGAGCTAAGTGGGAGGGCTTTGCTGGGAGGTGACGGGGTGAGAGGCAGGAGGAGGAGCAGTGTGATGTTGGATTTTGTGAGGCAGACGGGGCGGTGGGAGGAGTTGTGAGTTTATGTGAGCTAAGTTTTGATTGGTGGGTCTGGTGCACATCATCCTTTAGGATGGGGAAGCGCCTGCGTGGGTCCGCCCACGCCTCCGATAATTGAGAAGAAGAAGAAGTCCTTCCTCTTTCTTTGTTGCTCAAGCAGCTGAGATAAGGACCTTGCTTTATTTATGGTTTAGTGTTGAGTTGTGAATAACTGTCTTATATGTTGAATGTTTAACATAGCAATGCGCGTGATTAATGTTATGATTAGAATGAGCGGCGCGTCTGGGATTCACGGCAAAGCATATCTGTTTAGGAGTGGAATGCGACAGGATTCTCATTCCAGCGTTCAGTTCCTTCATTAGGAGGCACTGTAACACGGAAGTTCGTAAAGGCGCGACAGGACTCGTTGGGTTCCGGCGCCATTGCAAACGTTCGTAGTGTCAGAAGAAGTACTGTGGGTGATTCAAGCTGACTTATACAAGGATTTAAGAAGAATACATATTCTATGTCAAGACCGGAGGCTCGGATTCTATGTCAAGACTCCGAGGCTCAGATTATGCTCTCACTTCTCATTACTCACTCGAGCAGCATCAGTTATAACAACAAACATGAAAAACAAAATAACCAAAACTACAAATCCCAATAAAACATTATCACATTTGTAGTGCGTTTTTCATAGGTTGTACTGGTCACGTGACTTTATCCTCCAATCACGCCTCACTTATCCTCTATAATACGATCTGTCCCCATAGTCCTTCCTCTTTCTTTGCTGCTCAAGCAGCCGAGATAAGTGACACACATCTTTTACTTTATTTGTATTATTATGGCAATGATAATGTTTATATATACATTTGATTGTGTTTTACACTGTGCGCGTGCGCGTGTAGGGAAGCATGTGGGAGGCACGCGGCGTGATAGTAGCTGGCGGAGCATATCCACAGGGGAGGACGCGACAGGACTTTTTGTTCCGGCGTCAGCTTTGCCTCGTTAGGAGGCACTGTAACTACGGAAGCTCGCAACGGCGCGACAGGACTCTTTGGGTTCCGGCGCCACTGTGAACTGAGACTTGTGAGGGGGTAGTTCTCTGTGTTGCGCGCGGTAGAAAGATATCAGCCTATAAATCAAACAAATTCAGCGGCGACAGCGTTCTATTGCTGTAGCCGGTGAGAAGAGCAGCAGTGAGCCGCGGGTGCCATCTAGTGGCGAAAACAGGTACCGCAGGTTAAAAATTGAATTGCATGCCTAAAGACTGGCTCAGCCAGGTGAAATTGTATAGACCCCTCTTTGTTCTGCCTGCTGGGGAGGAGGCATTAAGAGATTGTATAAGATCTCATTGATGGGTTCAGTCCCAGGCAAAACTGCTAGCTGATACCGAGACTCGCAAAGCTAATTCATAAAGTATATATTTTGACGGCGGCAGCCCAAGCAAACTGCAAATACATCTGTAAGGCACTACTAACAAGAGTGATTATTCAGAAGAATCTGAAGGTCCTCATGTCAGCGGCCTGCGTATGAGTGAGGCAGTCCAAAGAATGGAGAGTGCCGTAATGCCCTGTGGAGAGAGGGGCATCTTGCGTGGCCTGGCTGCCTTGTCGCAAGGTAAGGCGCACAGGAAGAAAGGGGGAAGCAAACATAAAGCCCGCAGGGACTGTAGCGCCAGACCCCCCCGGGTTCACCCCGCAGATCTAGCTCAGGGAAAAGGAGGCTCAGATTATGTCAGCCTAAAAATAAAAGAGGCAGGAGGGAAGAGGAGGACCCTCTCAAAGACGAGTTAGATCCTGACAACCTTGTGCATCCAAGGTCCAATGAATAGGACCCTCCGGAGAAAATTGCGGAGTACATCAGGAGACGGTTGAGGGCACCGCTAAGCAAGCAGGCAAGATCCAAATTGAAAGCGGAGTGCCCGAGTCCGAGGGTTCCGGACGGGGTAGCTGAGACCCCGGAAATCGATGACAGGATCCTTACGTTCCTGGGCAGATATGGCAGGGACGTAAAGAGGGGCATTGACAGGTCCTGGAGGTCCTGCCAGGATAAGTTGCTGGACATGCTGGGGCCGATTACGAGAATCTGGCAGCTGGCGGACGAGGCGAAGGCTAAGAAGGAGCCCATGGACCCGGACATTTTAGCTGGTTGGGCTCAGAGGACCCTCTGTCTGCTGGGGAACGCTAATATGGCGTTAGCCACGGAGAGGAGGAGGTCCATCCTAATGAAACTGGATACCAGGCTGGCTGAAATGGTGACTTCGGAACAGGCGATGGCAGCAAAGGGCAAGCTGTTTGGGGACCTGTTCATTAAGGACATGGCGAAGTTTGCCAGTACATATGTCTCAATGGATAGATCCCAGTCCTCTCTGAAGAAAATATTCGGCCAAAAGGTTTTGACAGGGCTGGAGGAGTAAAGGGCTGCTCGTCCAGCCATGGCCAATATAGAGGCTCCTATAGAGACAGAGCCAATTGGAAGCAAGAAGATCAAAGATCCAACCCCTTCTTCCCTTCCAGGGGAAGAGGCAGGGTTAGCGGTTGGAGGAGCAATAACAGGCAGCAGCACCAGAATAATTCAGGTGAGAGAAGCAAGAGGGGTAGAAAGGTTGGATGTGAGTATTCCTCCGGTAGGAGGAAGAGTGAAGCTGCATGTAGAGAAATGGGAGGAGTTGTCCTCAGATGCATGGGTAAGGCAGACTGTGCAAGGTTTTCAGTTGGAATTCTGGCAAGAACCATATCAGGTGGCATTGCTGATGCAAATAAAGTTCAGCGGAGTAGACGAGGAGCTTCTAGACAAGGAGATATAGTTACTCAAAGTAAAGACGCAATAGGCCCAGCCTCAGAAGGTCCGGGAGGTTTCGTAAGCAAGCTGTTTTTAGTGAAAAGGAAAAACGAAGTAAGGCCGGTGATAAACCTGAAAGGTTTGAATTACTTCCTACTGTACAGGCACTTCAAGATGGAAGGGATTCATTTGTTAAGAGAAGGGGGATTGGTTGGCAAGGATAGATCTCAGAGATGCATACTTAATGATTCCCATTCAGGCAGAGCAGAGAAAGCTATTACAGTTTGTATGAAAGGGACAGAAGTGGGGGTTCAAATTTCTTCCGTTTGGACTAGCGTCAGCGCCATGGTGTTTCACCAAGCTTTTGAGACCTGTAGTAGGATATCTGACAGAGCAGGGAATCAGGATGGTCATTTATCTGGACGATACCTGTCTGATGTGTCAGGACAAGGAGATTGTAGTAGAACAGGTTCGGATAACCACTGTCTTGCTACAACAACTGGGATTTTTGATAAACTGGGAAAAGTCAGAACTAGAGCCAGTGCAGGAGATGGAATTCCTGGGGTTCAGCTAAGAGACAACACAGGGTATTCTCAAGCTTCCGTTAGACAAGGTGAATTCAGTAAAGAAAGAGATCAAGAGCATGATGACGAAGCGATAGATTTCATTGAGAGAGATAGCGAGGCTGGTAGGCTGTCTGTCATCATCAATTCAGGCAATATTCCCAGGGCTCTGCATTAAAGAGCGTTGCAGAGGCTGAAGATAGATCATCTCAGGAGAGGTCTATCTTACGAACAAAAAGTGATGATATCGCAGGAAGCGAGATTGGAACTGGAATGGTGGTACTACCACATGGAGGTATGGAATGGCAGGGCGATATTTGGCTCATCCTCGTACCTGGTGATAGAGTCCGACGCCAGCCGATGGGGATGGGGAGCCAGATGTGGAGACCAGTCGACAGGAGGGAGATGGTCAAGCGAAGAGCTGGGTCTCCCCATCAATTGCCTGGAGCTTCTGGCTGGATCATTTGCGGTTCGGTGTTGGACCAGGAAGGAGTGAAAGCGGCCATTCTGTTGAAGATGGACAATGTTTCGGCAGTCAGATCTATAAATCGACTGGGCGGAACGAGATCGAAGAGGCTGACGGAGATGGCCAAAGAATTTTGGCAGACATGCCTCCAGAAGGGAATAAGCGTGAGAGCGGAGCATCTGCCAGGGGATCTCAATCGGGTAGCATATTGGAATTCGAGATACTTGAGGGACTCCAGCGATTGGCAGCTGGACGAATCAGTATTTCAGGTAATAATGCGTAGCAGGGGTCTGTGTCAGACAGATCTGTTCGCGTCCAGACTGAACAGGAAGATCTCCAGGGTTTACAGCTGGAGACCGGATCCGGAAGCGATAGCGACAGATGCATTTCTCTATGTTTGGGGACCAGCAAGAGAATATGCTTTCCCTCCGTTCGCTATGATAGCGCATACAGTGGCGCAAATCAGGCGACAAGAAGCCACAGTGATTTAAAGAACACCAGACTGGAGAGGTCAGGCTTGGTTTCTGGATCTTCTGGAGTTGTTTTACGAGGCTCCAATTTGGTTACCAGACAGAGAGAATATATTGCTAGATCCAGCTGGAGAGACTCATCCATTGGTGAGGTCAGGGAACTTGAGCCTCATAGCTTGGGCGATTTCAGGAGAAGTTGGTCTAAGCCGGGACTTACAGGGACAGCTCAAGAATTTCTCAGAGAGTCATGGGCACCGGCTACAGGGAAGGCCTATAGAGTGGCATGGAATAAATGGAGTGATTGGTGTATGGAGAGAAAGGTTTATCCCGTACGAACAGATGCAGTTCACAGAGTGAATTTTTTAGCAGATCAGGCGGCGCAGGCAAAGGCTTACAGGACCATTAATAATTATAGATCAGCGATATCGGCAGGTCATGTGTACATTGAGAGTAAGCCGGTAGGTGAGCACCCTCTGGTGTGTAGGCTCCTGAAAGGGATCAGATGCATGAGACCACCTGCACCTAAATATTCTCATTTATGGGATGTGAGTGTGGTATTAAAGATGTTTGAGACTTGGCCAGACAATGAGTTCTTGTCTGATTTCATGTAAGAGAGTGTCCAATGTGAAGGCTTTTGTCATGAACCGTCGTCTGCGTCCCTTCTGGACTTCCTGGTCCCTGACCCATAGGGGATTGAATACAGTGATCCTTCCAACATGGCCGCTTGATACGCCCCACGCTCTACACTCTACAAAACAAACACGCCCCTGCGGCTCTGCGCATCTCAACGCTACCGCTTGCTGTAGTTGGACGTGTGTTGCCGGAGTTCGCTCGGGGCTTTCTTCTGATTCCTGGTTCCCGGTTCCTTGAATCCCCCTTCCTTCCTCCCATTCCTCTACCTCACCTCCGAACTTCCTGGATTTTCACCCGCGCTCGGGTCACGGCGTCCCGTGCCTCCGAGTGCGAGCATCATTCCTTCCTGATATCCGTCCTGGACATCTGAACGTATCCTGGAGTTGGATTGCAAACCTCACGCTAGAATCCGAGGACCAGCACACGGGTTTGTACAAATCCCGGACCGTGAGAAAGAAGACACCACAGAAGGTCGCAAGCAAACAACAAAAACAGGTGAGAAGGGGAGAGACTTGTGACAGATTGAGACGCCTAAAAAAAGTTACGGATACAGAGATGGAAGCTGCGGTTCAAGACCTCATGCGAGGCATGCAGGAACTAACCACGGAGGTCCAGAACCTTAAGGCTGAGAATGCTGCATTAAAACAGCTAGTCTTGTCACGTGGTTCTGCAACTGTGTTATTGGGAGGAGTAGTGGACAAATATGATGGTTCTTCAAAGACCCTCCGTGCGTTCCTTTATTCATGTTTAGTGCACTTCACCTTCAAGCCTTACTACTTTTCCACTCCCAGAGCAAAGGTGGGCTTTATGATCTCACACCTTACTGGTAATGCCTTGACCTGGGCAACCCCCCAAGTCAATTCGGGCAACGCCCTCGTGGATGATTATGATGGGTTTGTGGAAGCTCTAAAGGCCATGTTTGATCGCCCAGAGCAGGTTTACAGCGCTCAAGAACGTTTACTCGAATTTCAACAAGGATCCCAGGATATGCTTACCTAAGTGACCCGTTATAAACAACTCGTGAAGGAAGCTGATTGGTCTCAAGAAGCCAGCTTCACCCTCTTCCGAAGAGGTCTGAATGAAGAAATAAAGGACGAGTTAGCTAGGGTAGCTCGCCCAAGATCCTTCCAGGCTCTCATGACCTTTCCTTGCAAATAGACTTTCGAATCCAGGAAAGAAAAGCAGAGAAAAAGAAGTCAAAATCGACTTCCCAAAGGGCCGCCACAGACCATCCATCTAGAACAGAGCCCACAGCTTCTCCAACCTCGGACCCAGAACCCATGCAACTGGGGGCCTTCTGTGGACCCATTACCGCACAAGAAAGGATGCGACGGATTCAAACTGGTCTGTGCATGTATTGCGCCTTCGACAAACACCTCGTGAGAGAGTGCCCTATTGCTCCTCCACAGCTTTCGGGAAACGCCTGCTCCCGATCCTAGATGGGGCACAGTTTCGGGAGAGAGATGTTTGCTCCACATCAATTCCATCCTTGAACTCTCCTGGACAAAATAATCTTGTGATTCTACAGGCCTTTCTATCGCCTTCCAAGAAAGAATCTTACCCCCATCCTGGCATTAGTGGAATGCGGAGCCATGGGCATATTCATAGATCATGATTGGGTCACTTCTCACAACATTCCATATGAAACTCGAGAGACTATGCGACCTGTAGAGGCTATTGATGGGAGACCTCTGTCTTCAGGACCCATAACCCTTCAGACTAAAGAGATCCTACTCTCTATAAACCACCATCAAGAGAGGATCAAATTTGACATTATAAGATCTGCCCACTATCCAATGGTTCTAGGCATGCCTTGGTTACAAAGGCATAACCCCTACATCAATTGGTTCTGAACACAGTATGCCCCACTGCTTATCCTGAGATTCCTTACCAAAGTCTTCTGAAGACTCGCAAGAGATTCAGCAAAGTCCAGTCACCGTCTCTAACATCATCCGGATTCCCAGGGCCTACCAGGCTTTCACAGATGTATTTTTGACCGCCATAGTTCAAGCTCTCCCTCCTCACAGATCTGAGGATTGTGCCATCGATACTGAACCTTCAGCAGTGATCCATTTCGGGAGGATGTTTATTTTATAAGAACCTGAAAAAAGGGCCCTCCGGGAATACCTGGATACTAACTTGGAAAATGGCACCATACGACTATCTAAATCCCCAGCGGGTGCTTTGTTATTTTTCGTTCCCAAGAAAGACACCAAGGAGGTCAGACCATGTCTAGATTACCGTGGCCTTAACCAGTGTACTCTCAAGGACCGCTACCCATTGCCTCTCATCTCGGATATCCTGGAAGCAGTGAGAGATGCAGTAGTCTTCACAAAATTAGATCTAAGGGGTGCCTACCATCTTATTCGTATAAAGGAAGGTGACGAATGGAAAACAGCCTTTATAACTCCCTTTGGCCATTTTGAATACCTGGTTATGCCCTTTGGACTTGCTAATGCCCCAGCGGTCTTCCAACATTTTATGGACCGGGCGTTTTCTGATATGCTGTTCATCTTTGTCATTGTATATCTGGACGACATACTGATATACTCCAAGGACCATCTAAAACATGAAGAGCACGTAAAGGCAGTCTTACAACGTCTACATGAACATAAGCTCCTGGCCAAACCCGAGAAGTGCCTTTTCCATGTATCAACTGTTCACTACCTCGGATTCGTTCTTAGACCAAAGGGGATTGGAATGGACTCCTCGAAGCTAGACTCCATTCTATCCTGGCCCGTTCCAACTACTGTAAAACAAATTCAATCCATCCTGGGGCTTGCTAACTTCTACCAGAAATTTTTTACCAGCTTTTGCGGAGATTGTGCATCCTATTGTTACATTGTTAAAGAAGGATACCCCCTTTCTGTGGACCTCAGCCCAAGATACGGCATTCCAACGGTTGAAGTCGGAGTTCACACAAGCTCCCATCGTAGCTCAACCCGACATTGATCGATCTTTTCTTGTTGAAACTGATGCTTCCAACTACGCCATTGGGGCAGTCCTAAAACAGGAATTGGGTGACAAGTTAGAACAACCCATCGCCTATCTTTCTCGCACCTTGACTCCCAGTGAAACTCATTATTCCGTTCTGGAAAAGGAATTACTAGCCATCCGTCAAGCCTTCACTGACTGGCGTCATCTCCTCCTGGGAGCCAAGCACCCGGTGCATGTCCGCACGGACCATCAGAATCTTCAAGTCCTGCAATCCCTAGAATGTAGAAACAGTCGTCAAGCCTGTTGGGCCTTCTTTTTTGCTCAATACCAGTTTCAGATCCATCATGTCCCTGCAACACACAACATAGTAGCCGATGCCTTATCCAGACGTCCTGATTACAAACCCCTTGAAGATCAGACTTTTCCTAAGATGTTTCCCCACACAATATTTGTTGCCCAAGCACTCATCCTCCTGGAAGATATTAGAATTCAAACTCAGTCCTCTGAAACCTGGAAGGAGTTTAAGAGAAACAATCGATGGAATCTTAAAACAAAGGACGGATATCTGTTCAAGGAAAATTGCTTGGTCATCCCCACTCCTGGACTGAGACAAAAGACCACAAGCCTATGTCATGATACTTTTCATTCAGGACACCGTGGCATCATCAACACCCTCCATCTAATACAAAGACAGTTTTGGTGGTCGAAGATCAAGGATGATATCAGGATCCATATCCAGACATGTGCAGTCTGCAATCAGAACAAACATGATAATAAGAAACCTGCAGGTCTCCTGCTCCAACCAGCAATACCAACAAGACCCTGGGAAATCATCACCACTGATTTTATCGTGGAACTACCATCTTCCAGGGGCTACACAACTATCATGGTTATCATTGATTTGTTTACTCATATGGCTCATTTTACACCTTTATACAAACTGTCATCCTCATCTGAACTTGCCGGAATCTTCCTGGAACACATATTCCGGCTTTATGGGCTACCCTCCAAGATTATTTCTGACTGAGGACCCCAGTACATATCTCAGTTCTGGAAACAATTATGTTGTATACTGGTAATCCAACGTGCCTTGTCCTCAGGTTATCACCCACAGACCAATGGAGCCACTGAATGTGTAAACCAAACTCTGGAACAGTATCTTTGTTGCTTCGCCACCAAGGTTCAAGATGATTGGTCACTCTTAATACCTGTGGCTGAATTCACTTACAACAATTCGGATCATTCAGCTATCAAAACCAGTCCTTTCTTCTGTAGTCAAGGATTTCATCCTTCAGTTCTACCATCCATTCTCCCACACCCTACCCCAGTTCCTGCGGTTGATTCCTGGATTGAAACCCTTATTAATGTACACAAAGAAGCAAAAGAACACTTAGAAAAGGCCCGAAGAGACGTTAAACATTATGCTGACTCCAAAAGAAGACCTGGGCCTTCCTACTCAGTAGGCGATAAAGTCTGGTTATCCTTGAAGCTCCTTCCCCGACATCTGCGCCCAAATAAATTGGCTCCCAGGTATTACGGGCCCTTTTCTATAAATGAAATCGTCAATCCAGTGGCCTTTTGACTCCGACTTCCAGAATCATGGAAAAGAATCCATCCAGTCCTCCACACCTCTCTGTTAAAACCATATCTTCAGTCATCTCGAACAGCTCCAAAATCTACCCCAGTGATTGTCAATGACCAACTCAAATATGAGGTTTCCAGAATCTGTGACTCTAGGTACCGACGTGGTCAACTACAATATTTGGTTGAATGGAAAGGATACCCTCCCAGTGAGCGCACCTGGGAACCCATGTCAAACATGAATGCCCCCAGGCTGGTTCGAAGATACCATCTTATCCCTCCGGGCAAACCCGGAGGAGCTGGGCTTCAGAGGATGCATGCTGTCATGAACCGTCGTCTGCGTCCCTTCTGGACTTCCTGGTCCCTCATCCATAGGGGATTTAATACAGTGATCCTTCCAACATGGCCACTTGATACAGAACGCTGCTTGCCAGTCTCTACGCGCCACGCTCTATGCTCTACAAAACAGACACGCCCCTGCGGCTCTGCACGTCTCAACGCTACCGCTTGCTGTAGTTGGACGTATGTTGCCGGAGTTCGCTCGGGGCTTTCTTCTGATTCCTGGTTCCCGGTTCCTTGAATCCCCCTGTCTTCCTCCCATTCCTCTACCTTACCTCCGAACTTCCTGGATTTTCACCCACGCTCGGGTCACGGCGTACCATGCCTCCTATTGCGAGCATCATTCCTTCCTGATATCCGCCCTGTACATCTGAACATATCCTGGAGTTAGATTGCGAACCGCACACTGGAATCCGAGGAGCAGCACACAGGTTTGTACAAATCCCGGCCCGTGAGAAAGAAGACCCACAGAAGGTTGCAAGCAAACAACAAAAACAGGTCAGAAGGGGAGAGACTTGTGACAGATTTGGAGGTAAATAGGAAATCCTTTTCACCTTCAGGGGTAATATTTAATGTAGAGAAGAGAACAAAGACTAGGATTAAATTGGTTGAGTACATGGCCCTTCTGGGGAAACCAAAATTGTGTCCAGTTAGATGCTTGAAAGTGTTTCAAGAGAGAGCGAATAGGGTGAGACCTGTTGGGGAATATCAATTGCTCATAGCAATTACAAAACCTTTTAGAGTGGTAGCAGCAGCCACTTTGTCTAGATGGGTAAAGTGGTGCATGGCTGAAGCAGGTTAGATGTGACTCAGTTCGGGGCACACTCCACACGAGGTGCTATGGCATCGTCTGCTTTTATGGCAGGAACCCGCCTGGAAGATATTCTGAAGGCGGCAGAATTGTTATTTTAGACCAGTAGAGCAAGTAGCGTTGTTGGTGGTAAGTACGTTTTAAAGAAGCATAATCTGAGCCTCCGAGTCTTGACATAGAATACAGATTTTCCATACATTCGTTACAGAAAGTCATGATTCTATTAAAGACTCAGGCGAAAGATTATTCCACCCAATTTTAATCGCTACAACAAAAAATGTGTAAATATGATATCTGGAAAATAATCTGATGTTGGATTGGATATATTAATGTTATTGTTATGCGATTGCCCACCCGTTCACAAGGAGATTAGTAATGGTTATATTTGTTTCAGGGACGGAGCAGAAAATGACGCCTTGAGAAGGGAGCAGAGAAAGTTAAGTCGTCTACCGGTTGGGGTGCAAGTTTGAATTCGTTCAGCAAAAGAAAGAGGAAGGACTATGGGGACAGATCGTATTATAGAGGATAAGAGAGGCGTGATTGGAGGATAAAGTCACGTGACCAGTACAACCTATGAAAAACGAACTACAAATGTGATGATGTTTTATTGGGATTTGTAGTTTTGGTTATTTTGTTTTTCATGTTTGTTGTTATAACTGATGCTGCTCGAGTGAGTAAAGAGAAGTGAGAGCATAATCTTTCGCCTCTGAGTCTTTAATAGAATCATGAATTTCTGTAACGAATGTATGGAAAATCTGTATTATGCTTCTCTCTCAACTTTAATGATCAGCAGCAAAGAACAAACCAATATAACATGTAACACAAAATCAATAAAACTACAATAACCATGTTTTTTGAGTCTTTTGTAGTTCAGTTCTTATTGGTCCTTAAACTGACCATGTGACATTTCCAACCAATCAACATGTCATTAGTCCTTAAATCATCCTGTCCTTCTACTACTTCTTCTTTCTTTGCTGCTCGGCAGCGAGTTAAGTGCCCCTTTTTATTACTTATTATGTGTGAGTGTTTATGGAGAGTGTTTGTGTTTTACATATTAGCACGCACACGCGTGCACTGTAAGAAGGGTGGCGGAGCATATTTGCATTTGTTTTTCAGATCTTTGAAGTTACTGTCGCGATGGGGCTGGTGCTCCGTTCACCGCAACTTCAAATACCCGACACAGAGGGCACTGCGGTCATGGAAGAGAGAGCGCAACGGGACCGCCTAGTTTCTACGAACACTAGATTACTTCCTAATATCTGAGAGATCTACAGATATATTTCGTTCCGCTTTCAGAGTGCAAGGTTCAGCCAAGATCAAATTACTCCATCAAGGAACACAGCACCCCTGCAGGCCAATATAAGGTACCGCATAACAATACGGGCACAGTCCTATGTAAAACCTGACATATTACATATATACCATATATGATATAACAGACCAGGTGATCACTACACATATATTATATATTACAAGGCCACTGTAGTGGCTGTGTAGTTATGGTTAAGTTGCTGTTTCTGTCATGATGCCTACCCCCGGGGACCCAGACCAAGTCCAGCAACCCCGGAAGCAGGCATCAAGTTATACTAAGCAAGCCCAACAACCCCTGGTAGGGGCTATTTGGGTGCAGTCCTGGCGCCTATGGCGCCAGGCTCATATGGAGAGTCAGTCCTGGTGCCATAGGCGCCAGGCTCATAGATTAAAACTTACCTGATGCAGACCATGCTGCAAACTCACCTGATGCAGACCATGCTGCAAGAGCTCCAAGCCAAAGGAGGCTTGGAAGGGACTATTTTACCTAGGGACTATTTTTTACTCGGGTGGGGCTGGGGAGGAATACTTACCTGGGACTACTTTGGAGGCTATTTAAACCACGCCCGAAGAGCAGCACACGCTTCGCGTTATTCTGCATCCAGCAGCGTAACGCTCAGCGTGCCTGCAAGTCTGCATCTAGTCTTCTGCCATCCCCGCCTCGAGCCTGGAGCTCCTAGAAAAAGGGAGAAAGAAGAAGAAAAGGTTAGAACAAGAGCAATACCTTTGACCCTTACCTGAATTCCCGATCCATCACGCCTTCGAGCTAGAAGAAAGAAGTTATTTTATGCGCGTCGCCTCGCCTGCAGCAGCGCCACGCTGAACTCACCGGCCTTCGCAGCATCTTCACATTCCACCGCATCCTTCTGCATGCTCCTGCCGCACTCCGGGGGTACTATTCCTCTTCACGGGTCGGCGCAGCTTCCACTGCATCCTCGCCGAACCCCGGCCCATAAGGGGAAACAAAAGGACAGCAAGGTGAAACAAAGGGACAAACAAGGGGAAACCTCCTCACCACAATAGACTTACCTGATTTTACCACTGGAGGCATTATTCCCCGAGACTTCATACTTTCTCTCAGCGCCTGAATAAGGGAGAAAGCAACTGTGTTGGATATTACAAATCCTTACCTGAATATTACCGGTTGCCACGAGGAACTCTTCGCTAGGGTCAAGCTGCAACCTCAAAGGAATCGGACAAGAGTGAAAGTCAGACATTTGAACTCTTACAAACTACATACTTACGGCGTTTTGCCAGGAATCTGAGTCAATATTGTTCTGGAACTCACCAATTCCTTCGAGCCAGTGAAGCAACTGGTTATCTACGCGCCCCTGCGCTCAGTGCAGGATGGAGAGCTCATCTTTCAAACCATCAGGTGAGACTATACGAGGGGACATCAAAGGTGATCAGTGGGGAGAACAGCGGAAGTGGGGGGGGTTAACGCTCAACTCCACGGGTGGTTAATTCCCTTCCTCCATTTGCAGAAGAATATTCCTACGGGCCAAGCAAATGAAGCTAGGTGGGCCAGTCCAGTCCATCATCTCGGCACTACGCATCACATTGGTGGAGACCACAGCTGTCCAGTTCAGATCGACACCCCTGTGGGAGCCAGGTGAGCATAACAGTTTCCATAGGAAGAACACTTTTTGGGCGGCTTATAACTCTGCTCCCCCTGGACAAATCATCACCAAACGTTGCAGAAGAAGTGTATGAGCCACTTTGAATTTTTTTGCAAAGTTTGGTGATGTTTGGTCCAGGGGGGGAAAAGTTATAGGGGGGGTCCCAAAACGTCTTTTTTTCCCATAGACTGAATGGGGGAAAACTTTGCACATGGCTACAGGCTAAACCGCTGGACGGATTTCAACCAAATTTGAGGCAGTGACAGGGGCTTGGTAGGGAAAGCATGCTTTTGTAAATTATGTGACAATGCACCAATAGTAGTTCCCTTAAAAACGATCAGAAAGTATGTCTCTACAAATTAGTGATATCTATGTCCGCTCGGCGGTCACACTTCCCTGTTCGCTCCGTGGAGAAGATTGCAATTGGCTATTCCATGGCGTGCTGGCCGTGACCATGTTGCGCTTTCACCGATTGGTTGTGGCACAGCGTGAAGTGCGTCTTAATCTTTCGATACATCAGCCATGTTTACTTCATGTTCTGTTGAACGCGGACATCGCCACTAATATACTTAAAAGAAGAAGACACCAATGCACTTGTTACACTTCTACAACACTGTTTGGAAGGGTGAGCGTTAATGAGACTTGGTAGTAGAAAATGAAACGTTGAAGTATTCTTGTTAGCACTGTCGTACGGTACAGTGAAACTTGCTACTCATTGTACGAAATTAACTTACTGCGTCCATTTTACAATACATAATCAACATTACTGCAGTCAGACTGGCGGGAATCTGAGGCAACCACCTACTCTATTTCATGCTCACAGCAGTTCCGCGCATGCACGGGAATAGCGGTTCTCATGAATAGCCGCTGATATGTTGTTGCAAAATGAGAATGTTTTTGCATTCGCAGTGAAGGCCACTTGATTTTCTGTTTGAAATATGATCTCGGTACGGCCGCATGTTTGTCTACAGCCATAAGGGTCAGTTGTTTTTTAACCTTGATGGTCCAGGGAAAGAGCAGAAAGAATGTAGGGAGTAGCAGTTACAAAAAAATATTGTTTGATAAGGTTATGCTTCAAAACCGTTTGTACCAACCATGAAATATTAGTTACACTACTGTCTGACTGCAGCTAATGCAATGGAGCCATTCCACATCATGTAAGTGAATTTTTCCCGCCTATATACCGAATTGACATAACATTTTTACTTTGGGGGAAAAAAAATATTTTTTCCTAATGCATTATACAAGGTTTACGTGCCGTTGAATTTGTTTTCCCCATTATGGACATTGCACATTGTCGCCGTTTGTAGGATGCCAGTCCATTTCCCCACATTAAAATATTATTTGGTAGTAAAAGTATGTGTTACAACTTTGTTTTCTGCAGAGGTTGCGTATTGATATAAGTTTCATTTACACTTTTCACCTCAGATACTTCCTTCCCTATTGTGATTGTCACGCATTACAACTGCCGAGTGACGCCTTTTTTAACCGTCAAATGCACCTGTTCATTACCGGTTGTCTGTGCGTCATATTGCACATTGTCGTCATTTGTAGGGTGCCAGTACATTTCCCCAAATTAAATTATTATTTAGTAATAAAAGTATGTGTTACAACTTTGTTTTGTGCAGAAGCTGCGTATTGCTATAAGTTTCATTTACGCTTTCCTCCTCAGATACTTCCTTCCCTATTGTGATTGTCATGGATTACAGCTGCCGAGTGACAGATTTTTTAATTGTCAAATGCAACTGTTCATTACCGGTTGTCTGTGCGTTATAATTCAGTGGGATGATCTAGTTGGACCTTTGTGTCCGTACGCTGCTGTCGCAATAAGGAGTAACATTCCATCCTTTCTGGTGGTGTAGATCACAGCGGTTGACGTCGTCTTGCACATCAATGTGGGAGGAAAATGACTACTGTGGCCGCAACGCTTACTTTCTGTGTGTGAAAGAAACCAACGTGCCCATTACCATTTTCATTGTTGACGAAATACAGAAAGTTACCACTTGTATGGAAATGTGCATAGGGCAATCATTTCTCACAGTTCATTGTGAAATACAACCACTTTACTAATTGCTTAGGGCGATGATTTCGCTCAGTTTATTGTGAAATAAAACTACTGTACTAATTTTTAAATGTCAGTGTTTTTTTTAACAAATTTACTCTCTGTTTTCAGAACGTGGCATGCTACGTTGCATGTTGTACTGTGTTCTTTTGTAGGTGCTAAATCGCGGCACATACATCAATATGGACGCATTTGTATAAGCTGCCAAGGAACGTTATGGAGAAAGGTACTGCATACCCCACTTGCTTTGGATATGGGAGGGTCAGGCCCATCTCATATCCTTTAGTGCCATCAGGCCAATTTCTGTCACCGTCAGACCAATTTCTGTCACCCAGATGCCCTATTAAACCAACATTAATTCAGAATAATTACTATCTTCTTAAAAGCGGGAAAATGAGGTAAGGTGCACTGAAAGTGTTTGGTGCACAGAATTATTTGTAGAATAATACATGCTTACACCCTCCCAATACACATATCTTCACACCTTTCAACCTGTGCCACTTACGAAATTATGTGTCGAACGGTGAGTGGTAATGGTGTTGATTCCAGTATTTCTAACGTCATTGCGCTTCCCATCACAGAGTTTGTTTCAGATCTTATGTACACATAATTAGACTATTCCTTTGCGTTTTTTAAGCACATTTTTACAGAACAAAATTACTATTGGACAACACATGTATGTAAAAGTCATTGACAACACCCGAAAAGGTTTATGTTGTGCATGTGATAGTGTCTTGATATTTAACAAGTGTACTCATGTACATAACAAATCAACGGTACAGCTTCCGTCTCTGAGGCGTAGCCTCGATGTATGGTTAGTGGCCACAATGTCGGGGATGTGACTACTGGCCATTACTAGAAGGGACAAAACATTGCATTGAGGTCGCCATGTCCACCAGGGACTGCCTTTCTGGTAACGGTGTTGCTTATAACCATATATTTCTCAAGGAACACAAAAGTGGTGCTGCCTTTACGGTCACGCAGTTTCATTTTTGCTTTCTGTAGCCTGCAATGGAAAGCGAAGAAGGGGTTCTATCCAACAGCCGTCTTCCCTTTCTATGGTGGCCATCTTGAAAAAGGATTTGTTTTCTTCAGCTCGGAACGCCAGAGGCGTTCCGGTTGAAGACAAAAAATCCTCTTTCTTGTTAGCACGGGTTACTGCTGTAAAATCTTGATTGCTTATGGCATTCATCCCCCACTCTTTGGGGAGGAATGGGGTTTAATGATCCAGATACGTCGGTATGCACTCTTGCCTATATTGTGTTGCACGCTTGCCTTGTGGAGTTCTGTGCCGGAACTTTTTCATTTTCACGTTCGTACAAGAATATACAATGTACTTCCCCACTATCACCCAGTTATACATGTCATTGTGAAGTGCGTATGACTTTTCAAACACGCCCCGATGCTGTGCGCCAGCATATGATAATGTGGAATTCTTCGGAAGGTGGGTAGTTACTTCAAATGTTCCTTTACAGTAGGATGCTTATGTGTTACTATTAGAACCCTGATAAATGTAGTACAACATTTTTGTTAACATACTGTTATGATGTATTTACACTACTAAAAACCTATGGCATTCAGTTAAAAAAACTTTGTTAAAGGGACGTTACGGTTACGTTGCCCTCCCAAAAACCTGTAAAATTCACCACAAAAAAAACTTTGTTGAAAGGACGTTATGGTTAAGTTGCCCTACGTAAAACCTGTGCACTTCACTAAAAAAAAATGTTCGCCCTCCCCATAATGGTTCAAATTAAAACCGAAAAACCCCTGAAATTCGCCACTGCTAACAGTCACACCCAGAGCAGGGAACGAAAACAAAGGGGCTAAACATGTGATGTCGTCAGTGATGTCATCAGTTACATTTGAGATTACATCTTTCATGTTCTGGGTGTGACTGTTAGCAGTGCACAGTGGGGATGGCAGGTATGGGGGGCTCAGTCTGCCATAACTGGCGAATTTCAGGGGTTTTTCGGTTTTAATTTGAACAATTATGGGTAGAGCGGACATTTTATTTTTTTAGTGAAGTCCACAGGTTTTTCCTAGGGCAACTTAACCCCAACGTCCTTTCAACAAAGTTTTTTTTGTAGTGATATATATATATATTTAAATCTCTCAATACAGAGGGAATATATAGAAAGATCAGAATTCCTGGTATATATATATATATATATATATATATATATATATATATATATATATATATATATATATATATATTACTGAAATCTCCAGTGTTTCTGTGCATACGTGAGCTCCTCCAGTGATGAGGGGAAGGCTAGCATTAGTCAGAAGAGGAGCCATGCGGAGATGACTCAGGTCCTCCAAAAAGCCCTGGGGCCTCGTTGGGACACGGACCACAGCAGATAGCTCTGATGGAGGACTGGCTCAAGTTCTCAGCAGGAGACTGAGTAAAAATACTAGGTCACGCAACCGCTCTCAAAAAATGCCCAGAACAGGGCGTCAAGTTATAGAGTTCAAAAGGTTTCGTTATATCCATAGTAATTTAAGTTCTCAAAAGAATAAATGCAATGAGTCATCCGTTGATTTTTCAAGAGTTTTTGGTTTATCCAGAAGATAAATATAGCTGTCACTAATATTTTCTTAGTGAGAGGGGAGTGAACCGCAACACATATGTACAATAGACTAGGGCCAATGCATTTCGGAATTTCCTTCTTCAGGGCCAGTCTGTTACATTTCCACACAGAATACAGCAAAAAAATTAACAACAATATTAACATTGTTACATGAAAATATCAAATGTTTAACACATACCAATCAGGGGAAAGTTCCATGGTGCAAGCACAATGTAGAAGAAAAGGAAAAATAAACAGAAATCAGTGAAATGAAACGAAGAGTGTACAGACAAAATACGGATGGAATGTAGCAATGTTACCTTGAAAGTGTTGCAGAGGGAGAACAAGCACTGTAGTTATGGTGCCTAAGAAGGCAGTGTTGTGGCGTGCAAATAGCCGCCTGGGAGTCACATAGATCGCGTGATCTAAATGAAAAGGGTAGATCAAGGTAAGTAAAGTAATAGGGCTGCGGTGTACACAGTCAATGGACGGTCGCAATAGTGTGGCTTACCTCTGTGAACACGGAGCAAGGGAATCTTACAGCATGTGGGTGCCGGTTCTGAGAAGCAGAACGGCATGTTAGGGCGGTCGCCTAGGCAACCATTACTTAAATGGACACGTGGGCAACGCGGCTCTTACAGACAAACGAAGTGCATCTATCTGAGGTGCAAACCAGGGGGAAGGCTGCACTAATTAACAAAATAAACAATTACAGGAATATACAACGTAAAATGGAACCTAAAAATGCAATTTAGGTAACAAAGAAGAAAAAAGAAAAAATTCATGGAAATGGAAGAAATACTAGAGTTCAAAATAAAATGTATAACAGACACCAATCTAAGGTGCAAACCGGGGGCAAGGCTGCACTAATTACCAAAATCAACAAATACATGAATATACAGCATAAAATGGAACCTAAAAATGCAATTTAGGTGAAAAAGAAAAAAATCAAAAAAATCAAGAAAAGGAAGAAATACTCGTGACCAAAATGGAGAGTAAGTAAAATGTAAAACAGACAGCTGAAGAGAAGAGATAGCAAAAAATGGTATGACTGTGGTGAAAAATTGGACAACCTGATGACGAAAATAGGAGGTTCATAATAAACATATATAAATGCTGTAATGCATGGGATATAAATTACATAGATCTGCATATCATCCAAATAAGATCATAATTCAAATTCTTAAATAACCTCGGTGTGGTAGGTGTCGCACAGGAGGACGGCACCTTGGTTCCCAGACTAAGTCCGGGATAAACAACGGGGTTATAATTAGATCTCAAGGATCACGGATGAAATCGGTACATTAGTGAATGAGGAACAACAGTGTGAAGGGCAATTCATATTGAATGACCTCGTTGTAGAAGGTGTCGCCCAAAAGAACGACACCTTTGGTCCCAGACCTGGTCCGGGATGTACAGTGAGGCAAGTATACAAGTCACATGGTCAAACAGGATCGCGGTCAAGAAGGATGCAATCAGTACGTTAGTGGTCGGAGAACCACAAAGAAACCAAACGATACAAAAGGCGTACATTTCACAGAACATTTTTTTTAGACATAGCAGTGGTAATTAATTTCCTCATTTAAACCGTTGGGGACCAGACTGCACAGTTTGTCGATCCAGAATGTTTTTCTACGGTTTAATCGTACACTGAGATCTTCATGGGGATTGTTTCTCATTAACACTTCCAACACCAGAAACTTAATCTGTGACAAATTGTTATTGTTCGTGGCCCAATGGCGGGCCACGGCTGAATTTGGATTGGAATTCCGGATACAGGAGCGGTGTTCATTCCACCTGATCTTTGACGCTCTTGTGGACTGGCCCACGTAGTATTTTCCACAGGGGCATTTAATGCCATATATGATATTGATGCTATCGCAGGTACCATATGTTTTGAGAGTAATTTTTTTACCTGTCCGTGGGTGAAAAACAATGTTGCCTTTGATTACAGAATTACAATTTACACAATGCAAACATGGGAATGTCCCAGTACGTTGTGTGGACAATTTTGTGTTGGGTACTCTTGTTTGTACAAGTTTGTCCCTTAGATTCCTGCTTCTTTGGAAGGCGAACACAGGTGGTTCTTTAAATAAGTCTTGCACTCTTATGTCGTTTTTGAAAATATTCCAATGTTTTTTAATAGTCTTCATGATTTTATTGCTGTACAAATTCGTTAGGAAGCTGAAACTCAAAGTGTTCTTTGAAGAACTTGAAGTTGCTGATAAACCTACAAAAATGCCGGATTTCCAAGAATTAAGGGTAAAGAGCGTATTTGTTCCACCGATCAACGTCCCCTCCATAGAGATTTTCCAGAGATTGGTCACTAGAGATCTTGAACGGATCAATTATAGAACTCCACCACACAAGAACTTTAAACCACACGAGATAAGACTGATCAAAGACCTGTACAGTGACACGAAAATAACCATTCGACCAGCAGATAAAGGTGGTGCCCTTGTTATTCTCAACACCGCGGACTATTTACAGAATGTCTCAGACAATTACAAGATGATACCAGATATGCCAGATTAGATCAAGATCCTGCAATCTCCATCAAAAACAACCTGGCTATTCTACTTGATAAAGCATTAGAACTTGAATGGATCAACGGGCACACACGCAAATTTCTTCTTAACGACCACCCAAGGATCCCAAATTTCTATACACTTCCGAAAATCCACAAATACCTCAACAAATCCCCTGGCCGGCCCATAGTCGCAGGGATGGATAGTCTGAATCAACCTCTGGGTGTTTACATTGATTTTTCCCTTCAACCACTCATACAACAAACTACGACCTAAACCAGAGACACTACTCACTTCCTGCAGAAAATCAAATCCACCAGTCTACAGCCAAACCAATTGATGTTTACCATAGACGTCAAAAGTCTGTATACTTCCATACCACATGATCTCGGTATTGAAGCTGTCGAATGGTTGCTACTGCAAGCACCTGATGTGCGCGCACAAAAGGAATTCATCTTGACTCTGTTACAATTCATCTCTGAGAACTCATATTTCCAGTATTGCAATCAATTCTACCTACAAACTTCTGGGACCTCCATGGGTGCCACCATGGCACCCTCATATGCCAATTGTTTTATGTTTAAATTCGAGATGGACCATATACTGACCAAGAACGAATGGAAAAGGGACATCCACATGTGGACTAGATATATCGATGATATTTTTGGTGTGTGGATAGGCACAGAACAACGATTTGAGGACTTCTTCGGATACATCAACAGTATTGACCC
Organism: Ambystoma mexicanum; assembly: GCF_040938575.1. NCBI lineage: Eukaryota > Metazoa > Chordata > Amphibia > Caudata > Ambystomatidae > Ambystoma > Ambystoma mexicanum. The sequence continues at coordinate 973,890,297 of NC_090930.1, read as the reverse complement.
CAGAGCACAATTTACCAGAGAATTCTCAAAGGACGAGATCACCTTCCTTGATGTACAGATAACAATGAAAAGCACAGGCTATAAAACAACCCTATTTCGAAAACCTACAGATCGCAACATCTGCTTCACCGCTTTAGCTTCCATCAGCCTAGCTTACTCAGGAACTTGCCATATAGTCAACTCTTACGGGTTAAGAGGATCATGAGCGATCCGGAAGATTGCATGGCACAACAACTTTTGATGAAAGAAAAATTCCTCCAACGGGGTTACCACCAAGAAGAATTGGACCTTGCTGCCAGCAGAATTAATATCCTCGATCGTGATACTCTACTATCTGCACCAAAGAAAACAGCTAGAGAATTGAAATCACCTGTTTATGTGTCTAAATTTTCCACACAAAACAATAAAATCATGAAGACTATTAAAAAACATTGGAATATTTTCAAAAACGACATAAGAGTGCAAGACTTATTTAAAGAACCACCTGTGTTCGCCTTCCAAAGAAGCAGGAATCTAAGGGACGAACTTGTACAAACAAGAGTACCCAACACAAAATTGTCCACACAACGTACTGGGACATTCCCATGTTTGCATTGTGTAAATTGTAATTCTGTAATCAAAGGCAACATTGTTTTTCACCCACGGACAGGTCAAAAAATTACTCTCAAAACATATGGTACCTGCGATAGCAACAACATCATATATGGCATTAAATGCCCCTGTGGAAAATACTACGTGGGCCAGTCCACAAGAGCGGCAAAGATCAGGTTGAATGAACAATGCTCGTGTATCCGGAATTCCAATCCAAATTCAGCCATGGCCCGCCTTTGGGCCACGAACAATCACAATTTGTCACAGATTAAGTTTCTGGTGTTGGAAGTGTTAACGAGAAACAATCCCCATGAAGATCTCAGTGTACGATTAAACCGTAGAGAAACATTCTGGATCGACAAACTATGCAGCCTGGTCCCTAACGGTTTTAATGAGGAAATTAATTACCACTGCTATGTCTAAAAAACATGTTCTGTGAAATGTACGCCTTTTGTATCGTTTGGTTTCTCTGTGGTTCTCCGACCACTAAGGTACTGATTGCATCCTTCTTGACCGCGATCCTGTTTGACCATGTGACTTGTATACTTGCCTCGCTGTACATCCCGGACCAGGTCTGGGACCCAAGGTGTCGTTCTTTTGGGAGACACCTTCTACAACGAGGTCATTCAATATGAATTGCCCTTCACACTGTTGTTCCTCATTCACTAATGTACCGATTTCATCCTCGATCCTTGAGATCTAATTATAACCCCGTTGTTTATCCCGGACTTAGTCTGGGACCCAAGGTGCCGTCCTCCTGGGCGACACCTACCACAACAAGGTTATTTAAGAATTTGAAATATGGTCTTATTTGGATGATATGCAGCTCTATGTAATTTATATCCCATGCATTACAGCATTTATATATGTTTATTATGAACCTCCTATTTTCGTCATCAGGTTGTCCAATTTTTCACCACAGTCATACCATTTTTTTGCTATCTCTTCTCTCCAGCTGTCTGTTTTACATTTTACTTACTCTCCATTTTGGTCACGAGTATTTCTTCCTTTTCTTGATTTTTTTGATTTTTTTCTTTTTCACCTAAATTGCATTTTTAGGTTCCATTTTATGCTGTATATTCATGTATTTGTTTATTACGGTAATTAGTGCAGCCTTGCCCCCGGTTTGCACCTTAGATTGGTGTCTGTTATACATTTTATTTTGAACTCTAGTATTTCTTCCATTTCCGTGATTTTTTCATTTTTCTTCTTTGTTACCTAAATTGCATTTTTAGGTTCCATTTTACGTTGTATGTTCCTGTAATTGTTTATTTTGTTAATTAGTGCAGCCTTCTCCCTGGTTTGCACCTCAGATAGATGCACTTCGTTTGTCTGTAAGAGCCGCGTTGTCCACGTGTCCATTTAAGTAATGGTTGCCTAGGCGACCGCCCTAACATGCCGTTCTGCTTCTCAGAACCAGCACCCACACGCTGTAAGATTCCCTTGCTCCGTGTTCACAGAGGTAAGCCACACTATTGCGACCGTCCATTGACTGTGTACACCGCAGCCCTATTACTTTACTTACCTTGATCTACCCTTTTCATTTAGATCACGCGATCTATGTGACTCCCAGGCGGCTATTTGCACGCCACAACGCTGCCTTCTTAGGCACCATAACTACAGTGCTTGTTCCCCCTCTGCAACACTTTCAAGGTAACATTGCTACATTCCATCCATATTTTGTCTGTACACTCTTCGTTTCATTTAACTGATTTCTGTTTATTTTTCCTTCTTTTCTACATTGTGCTTGCACAATGGAACTTTCCCCTGATTGGTATGTGTTAAACATTTGATATTTTCATGTAACAATGTTAATATGTGTGTTAATATTTTTGCTGTATTCTGTGTGGAAATGTAACAGACTGGCCCTGAAGAAGGAAATTCCAAAATGCATTGGCCCTAGTCTATTGCACATATGTGTTGCGGTTCACTCCCCTCTCACTAAGAAAATATTAGTGACAGCTATATTTATCTTCTGGATAAACCAAAAACTCTTGAAAAATCAACGGATGACTCATTGCATTTATTCTTTTGAGAACTTAAATTACTATGCATATAACGAAACCTTTTGAACTCTATAACTCGGGGTGCCTCTAGACTTGTCGCAGCCAGCTCCTCTTTTATTTTGTATGAGCTAATAAGTATATTTAACTTTGGATTAAACATTTTACTTCAAAAAGTGGTGCTCACTTAGTTCCCTGTTTGCTCAAGTTCTCACAGGGCCTGGAGGAAATCAAAGGACTCAAGGCACAGGGGAAATAAAAAGGGGGCAGAAAAGCAGCCCGCAGGGCAGAGGAAACCCGCACCCCCCGGGTACACCACCAAAGAAGAAGGGTGGTAAAAGGAGGAGAATAAGAGGAAAAGCGGGGCCTAGCAGGGGACAGGAAAGATCCTCAGATACCTCGGATGAGGGTGAGGACAACTGGGAGGAAGAATACTCAGAAGAGCAAGAAGTATTCTCTATATCCTCCTCAGAGGAAGAAGGCCACAAAGCGCCAGAGAAAAAGAAAAGAGAGGAGACAGAGGAGGATGGTGCAGGGGATGATGACTTCGATCCGGAGTCACTAATTCACCCTAGGTCATCCGAATGGGAGCCGCCAAAAAGAATAGCGGCCTACTTAAGAAAGCGCCTGAGAGCGCCACTAGCCAAAGAGGCTGGGAGTAAAATGAGGGCGGAATGCCCCAGGCCTCACTTCCCAGAGGGCGCAGCAGATGCACCCAAAATAGACGACAAAATGATAACGTTTATCAGCAAATACACAAAAGACGTGAGGAAGGGTCTGGATAGATTCTGGCGGTCATGCCAAGACAAAATGCTGGATATGACAGAACCCCTCACAAAAATTCTTCAAATTGGAGAGGAGGCCAGAGAAAAAGGAGAGCCGGTAGACCCGACAATCCTAATCGGGTGGGCCCAGAGGGCGATATGTATGTTGGGAAACGCCAACCATGCCATCACCACAGAAAAAAGGAGATCTCTGTTGGTTAAGATTGATCCGAAGTTGAGCGAGTTAGCCTCCTCAGAATCAGCGTCAACCGTGAAAGGAAAATTATTTGGGTACTCCTTTATTAAGGAGCTAACCAAGTTTACAAATTCCTATGCAGCGCTGGACAAGGCACAGGCCTCTCTCAAAAGAGCGTTTGGGAGGAAAATCATTGGACTTGCCAGCAGAGGCAGGGGTCTCTCAGCTGGCCGATTCCACTATAATAGATCCTAGAAGACAGAGCACAGTGGCGAGAGCAGGAGGATCGAAGACAAATGCCTTTCTTTCCATCAAGGGGTAGAGGAAGAGGCAGAAACTGGTGACATGGGGAACGTCAGCAAAACAACCCAAGTGAGAACAAACAATCCACACCTAATTACCCCAGAAGTAGGGGGGAGGACAGCAGAGTTTTTACAAAATTGGCTGGTTATATCGGGAGATACCTGGGTAATACAAACCGCACAAGCTTTTCACATAGACTTTTTAGAGACACCACATCAGGAAAACCCACCAAGGGGTTTAGAACTGAATAGAGAAGACAAATTATTGCTGGAAAGAGAGTTGCGAGGGCTAGAAAGCAAAAAAGCTTTAAGACCAGTAACAGTTCACTCAAAGGGATACATAAGCAATATGTTCCTAGTAAAAGGAAAACACAAGACACAACCAATTATAAACCTGAAAGGCCTAAACAAATACGTGGTGTACAGACACTTCAAGATGGAAGGGATATACCTGTTAAGAGATACTTTAATTCAGGGATAGATTTAAGGGATACATACCTGACCATTCCCATAGCAGAGGAACACTGCAGATTTCTGAGATTCATCTGTGAAGCAGCAACATGGGAATTTCGATGTGTGCCCTTTGGGCTAGCATTAGCACCATGGTGTTTCACCAAGATGATGAAACCAGTAGTGACACATCTCAGAAGTCAGGGGATAAGACTTATAATCTATCTAGACGATTTATGTCTGATGTGTCAAGAGAAAGAAACACTATTAGATCAGGTGCAGACGACAAAAAAATTGTTAGAGAATCTGGGGTTTTTAATAAATTGAGAAAAATCCAGTATAGTACCAGATCAGTCAATGGAATTTCTGGGGTTCATAGTGGACTCTACTCAAGGAACTCTCAGTCTACCCATTCCCAAGGTGAACGATATCAAAAAACAGCTAAGATACACCCTAGCAAAGGGAGAACTGTCTCTGAGGGACATTGCAAGATTAGTGGGCCGCCTAGCGGCATCAATCCAAGCAATATTCCTAGGACCGCTACATTACAAGGCACTCCAGAGGTTGAAGATCAATCAGCTCAGGAGGGGCGCTTCCTACGAATCAAAGGTTGCCATTTCCCAAGAAGTGAGGGAAGAATTGGAATGGTGGCTACTCCACATGGATGCATGGAACGGGAGAGCGATATTTGGTTTATCCCTGGACCTGGTCATTGAATCAGACGCCAGCAGATGGGGCTGGAGAGCTCGATGCGGGAACCTGTCGACAGGGGATAGGTGGTCGGATCAAGAGACAACTCTCTGTATAAACTGCCTGGAGTTGCTAGCAGGGTCCTTTGCAGTGAAATGCTGGACTCAAGAGAGAGCACAATGTTGTGTCCTGCTAAAAATGGACAATGTCTCTGCAGTTAGGTACATAAACAGTCTGGGTGGGACAAGATCCAGACTACTGGCAGAACTGGCAAAAAACTTCTGGGAACTCTGTCTTCAGAGGCATTGATATAGTGAAATATGGCACTCATTCAGCTAGAGGAGCGATGGCTACCAAGGCTTTCAACACAGGAGCCAGAGTAGAGGACATTATGAGGTCGGCAGATTGGTCGAATGAATGGACTTTTAAAACTTTCTCTTTCAAACCTATGGAAAGTGCAACATCGTTAGTGGTGAGTAAGCTTTAAACAAGCATAATCCGAGCCTCCGGTCTTGACATAGAATTCAGATTTGCAACACATTTGTTCCAGAAAGTCATAATTCTATTAAAGACACAGAGGCAAAGGATTATCCCACCCTATCAATCGTAAGAATGTAATGTAATATAAAGCACTGAAATGTTTGCATGTTTTTTCTATAATTAATGAAATGATGCATGAGGAATACAATAAGATGGTACAGTTGTGAAATGCACAGGAGGAGAATGTTAATACATTGTGGTTGGATTTACGATTGTCGCACCCTTTTTCGGTTTATAGTCACCTTTTAAATTTATGTTTCTATGGGTATGGTGGCAGACAACAAGCAATCCGGAAATTGAACTATTATTGGCATGGAACGGACGAAATTACAAAAGTTCACTGGACGCAGCCTCGACTGGACAAAGAAAGAGGAGGAATAGTAGAAGGACAGGATGATTTAAGGACTAAGGGCATGTTGATTGGTTGGAAATGTCACATGGTCAGTTTAAGGACCAATAAGAACTGAAATACAAAAGACTCAAAAAACATGGTTATTGTAGTTTTATTGATATTGTGTTACATGTTTTATTGGTTTGTTCTTAGCTGCTGATCAGTAAAGCTGAGAGAGAGCATAATCCTTCGCCTCTGTGTCTTTAATAGAATTATGACTTTCTGGAACGAATGAATTATTGATCGTAAGGATCGTACCAGCGCACGCTGCATCGGTGAAGATAACAGGGTACAGCGTTGACAACTGATGGCAGGCGCCACCTGGTGGCCACAAAGCAACACGGCAGGCTTATTAGCCATTGCTGCAATCTGAGTAAGTCATATTGCTCTGAACGTTACTTCTCCAGCAGCAAAGTATCAACAAACAATTATGAAAAAAATTCTAACACAAAAAACTACAATTCCCAAACTTGCAGTGAATTTGAAGTCCGTTTTTCATAAGCCCAGGTTATGTCCTGTTAGGTGTTTGAAAGTTTATGAGACTCGGGAAAATATGGTGAGGCCCATTCGGGAATATCAATTGCTGATAGCTATCAGGAAACCTTTTAAAGCGGTAGCTTCGGGCCACATTGAAGCACCATGGCGCTGATGCTAGACCATACAGAAGACACGTGAACTCCCATTTCTCTCCTTTCCAGAGGAACTGTAGCAGTTTCCTCTGATTCTGCTGAATCAGAATCGTTAGATAGGCGTCCCTGAGGTCTATTCTTACTAACCAATCCCCTCTCTGTAGGATGTCCCTTAGCAGGTGAATCCCTTCCATCTTGAACTGTCTGTATATTAGACAATAATTCAGCCTTTGAGATTTATCACTGGGCTTACCTTGTGTTTGCCTTTTACCAAAAACAGGTTGCTTGTGAAACCTCCCTGTCCTTCTGAGCCTGGTCTGATTGCCTTTTTAGTTTGAGTAACTCTACTTCTCCGTCTAGCAGATCCTCAGCTTGTTTGCTGAACCTTATCTGCGTTGGTATGGTTACCTGTGACAGTTCCTGCCAAAATTCTAACTGAAAACCTCGAACCATCTGCATCACCCATGCATCTGAGGATATCTCCTCCCATTTTTCTAAATGCAACCTCACTCTTCCTCCTACTGAAGCAATGTGCACTTCCATCCCTTTCGCCAGCGCTTTTGTTTCTCTCACTTGTGTTATTCTGGTGTTGTTGTCTACTGCTGCCTCTCCAGCCTCTATCCCTGCTTCTTCCTCTGGAAGGGAATAAAGGGTTCGATCTCCGGTCCTCTTGTTCCTTCCAGTGGTACCTGTGGTGTTATATTGATACCAGCTGGACGAGCGCCCCTTTCCTCTACCAGTCCTGTCAAAAACCTTCCTTCCGAATATTTTCTTGAGCAATGATTGAGCCTTGTCCATGGATCCATAAGTATTGGCGAATTTTGCCATGTCTTTGATGAATAGATCACCAAACAATTTACCTTTTGCTGTTGCTGCCTGTTCAGACGATGCCAATTCTCCTAGTCTGGAGTCCAACTTCATCAGTATGGATCTCCTTCTCTCTGTTGCCAACGCTGTGTTAACATTTCCTATCAAGCATAAAGCCCTCTGTGCCCATCCAGCAACGATCTCTGGATCGATGGTTTCCTTCTTCGACCTGGCTTCCTCAGCAAGCTACCATATCCTCGTGATAGGGCCCAACATGTCAAAAGGTTGTCCTGACATGATCTCCAGGACCTGTCTATTCCTTTCTTCACGTCTCTGCCGTACCTCCCCAGGAATGTAATTATCCTTTTGTCGATCTCTAGGGTGTCTGCTACCCCATCCGGCACTCTAGGCCTGGGGCACTCAGCCCTTGATTAATTTCTAGCCTTTTTGCTAAGGGGGGGTTCTCAGCCTTTTCTTTATATATTCAGTTATATTTCGGGTGGTTCCCATTCATTTGACCTTGGGCGCACCAGCTCATCTGGGTCAAATTCGTCTCTACGAGACTCTTCGTCTTTCATCATGCCTTTTTTGTTTCTGGGCTCTCGCCCGTCGATTTCTGAGGAGGTTTTATTTCCTGACACACTATACCCGTCAGATTTAGAACTGCTCCTGCAGTATTTCTCAGATGCCTCGTGTCCGATCTGGACCTGTGTGGTGAACCCGGGGGAGGATGGGTGCTATGCTCCCTAAAGGTCTTTTTCTTTCTTCCCCCTCTGTCCCTGCACGCTTTGTTCAGATCTGTAATGCTCTGATACAAAGCAGCCAGGTCATGCATTATGCCCCTTTCCTCTCTATGGGGTCTGCCAGCACCGTCCATCCTCTGTACTGCTTGACTCATGCGTAGACCACTAACATGTGGTCCCTCAGAATCTTCAGAATAACCACTCATTCTGCAGATGTGCCGTGTATCAATAATGTGCAGTTTTCTTAAATTTCTTGGGTTGCCTCCGTCAATCAGAATATACTTTTGTGTGTAGCTTGGTGGGTCTCTTTATAATTGTAGATTTGCTTGGGACTGTGCCCGTCTCATTGATCTTATTCAATTATCTATACACCCTTTAATGAGTCTCACCTCCTATTTCAGGCAGATAATGAGGGGTCAGCAAGCAGTTGAACCTGGGACTGAGCCCGTCACTTACTGTTCACAGCTGTGGCTATTGAAGCCTGCGGTGCTGGTCTTTGGTCACCACGTGGCGTCTGTCTTCTGCTGCTAGATCTGCATGTCGGTCGATTCACCGTAATAACGTGCTTCATGTCACACGGCAGATTAGTTTTTGCCTTTGAAGCAAGGAATTTTATATTTGAAAGCGCTCGTGAAAAAAAACTAACCTCCTATTCTCTCCTCACGGATGTTCGCACTGGCGCCGCGAACTTCCGTGAAGAGTGCCTCCTAACGAGGAAAGCAAACACCGGAACGAAAAGTCCCGTTGTGCTCCTACTTCTATAAGCGGATATGCTCTGCCGTCTCCCTGCCACGCTGCGCACTTTAACAAGTGTTACCCATGCACGCACTAACACGTTAAACCAAACTCCACAATCACATCATACATATTAGTAAAACGAAAAGTACTTATCTCAGCTGCTCGAGCAGCAAAGAAAGAGGAAGGACTTTGGAATATGCAGTGTTTATAGGGGAAAGTGAAATGCGATTGGACTGGAAAGGTCACATGTTTTTTTTGTGGATTTATGAAAAACGAACTACGAATTCACTGCAGTTTTTGGGAATTGTAGTTTTTATGTTGCATTGTTTTTCATAATTGTTTGTTTATACTTTGCTGCTCGGGAAGTAAAGAGAAGATCAGAGCATAATCTGAGCCTCCGAGTCTTGACATAGAATCTCGAGCAGCATAACAAAGTTATTCAACTAAATAACACATAAAAGAGAAACAACACAACCAAAACTACATTTCCCCCAAATAACTCCACAGGTGTAGTTTGTTCTCTTTATGTCCATGAAACTTCCAAGTAACATGTCCTCAATAACCAATCCCATCCGACACAGTCCTTTAACCTCTTATGTCCTACTGTGTCCTTCCTCTTTCTTTGCTGCTCGAGCAGCCAGATACTGTGACGTCCCAGTTAATTGTAGCACATGCGCAAGCCTCGTTTGGGACCCGCGCATGCGCAGTTCAATAAACCGCGTCCGTGCGGGCAGTTGCCGGCGGGACGCGTAGCAGGCAGCATCGCGTCCCGTGTCTCTCTGATCGTGTGCGTGCGTGCATGTATGCGTGTGGGCCACCCGAGGCACGGGTGGCTATACAACAACTGGCGACGAGGCGGGATACCATCGCAGCGTTCGCTCGATGAACACGGTGTGTTTTACATCAGCAACGCTACACGGTGGTGAGTCACGGACCCGGCGGGAACAGATCTATGGTGTTCTAGCGTCTGGTTTGCAGCAGTAGCGGCCTGAAAAGGTGCTTGTGCGCTGCTCATACCACATTCACAGAATTTTTGGAACTCTGGCAGTCCTCTACAACCCAGAGGACAGCCCACATCGCACAGCTACCGCACAAAAGGTGGCTGGAAAGCACAGCTGGCAACAAGGAAGACACACAGAGCTGGAAGGGAACAAGGGCATGCTGAATTCCACCGTACAGTAACGTGAGGTACGTGCACTGCCCACCCAAGTCAGGTCTGCGGCCTCTGAGCCATAAGGAGGTGCCTGTGCGACCTGTAAACATGGCGGGAAGTGACGGAGAGGCGGAAACTGCGACTGTAGTGGTGAAAGCACAACATGGATCTTTGTTACCCATGCAAGAGTTTGATGTGTCCGGTCCCCCTTCGAAGTTGGGCCCAAGATGGTTGCTATGGATAAAAAAACTTGATATGTACTTTACAGCGACTGGGATAACCAATGACGATGCGAAGAGGGCCACTCTTTTGTACTCGGCGGGTTTGGACGTCCTACGCATGTATGAGTCCCTGAACATGCAGGTCAAAACTGCTTTGGTAAATCACTTTATACCGCTCTCTAACGTCGACTACGAGAGGTTTCTCTTCTGTGGTGAAAAACAGCGGGAGGAGGAATCACTTGATCAGTTCTTCGCTCGACTGCGGCTCATGGCTACCACGTGTCGATGGGACAATGAGGAATCAATGATTAGGAATCAAGTACTCCAAGGGTGTGGCTCAGGCAAACTACGAAGGCAAGTGTTGAGGGAACCGGGCTGGACCCTGCAACAAATCCTAGACAGTGGTAGAACCTATGAATTGGCAGAGTCGAGAGGTGCCAAGATGGACGCAGCAGTGCGTCCTGGGAAATCGGAAGAGGCATTTGCTATCAATAAACAGACTGCGTCGAAAGACAAGTGGGGTCAGAAACGACAGGAAACTCGGCCCCCGACAGGGTCTGGATCTATCTGCCAGTATTGCGGATATGATTTGCCCCACTCTGAAGAGTGTCCGGCCAAATCGAGCTCATGTGGCCGGTGCAACGGACCCGGACACTACGCCTGAATGTGTCGTGCCCCAGCTCCCGTGTCAATACAGAGGGGCCCAACCAGGGTACGTGGGGGTGGTTCGAGAAGGCAGAGGAGCATTTCGGCTTTGGAGCAAGAAATGCTGAGACTTCAGTTAGCTGAGGAGGAAGAGGAGGAGGAAGACGAGTATTCTTCATCTCGAGCATCGCCACTGGGGCGAGGAGTAAGAGACAGCCCAAATGTGTTGTGAACATTCAAGGGGTGCTGACACAAGTGCTAATTGACACAGGGGCCTCAGTGTGCGTGCTTGCCTCGGAACATTACCAGAAGATTCCGGGCCCTCCCGTGCTGAACATTTCGACGGCGAGGATCTTCACGTTTGGCAGAGACACTCCGCTCCCCATCAAGGGTGTGTTTGTAGCGCCTGTATCCAAGGGCGGAAAGACCAGAAAGGCACGATTTTCCGTTACAGATGTGAGTCCCCACTCTCTACTCAGCTGTGCGGCATCCAAAGCCCTGAACCTGGTTCACTTTGCACTAGAGGTCTATCAGGTGGATATTGAGACGCTGCTGGACAGGTTTGCGGGCATTTTTGAAGGAGTTGGGAAGTTGAAGGCACCCCCGGTACGTCTGCACATTGACGACACGATCAGACCAACAGCCCTCAAGCACAGGCGGATTCCGTTTCATCTTCGAGAGAAGGTGGAAGAAGAGCTCCGGTCGCTTGTCAGTATGGACATTATCGAGAGGGTGGAAGGACCGACGCCCTGGGTTTCGCCGATTGTGGTGGCGCCCAAGCCAAAACAGCCTGGGGCGGTGAGAATTTGTGTAGATATGCGTCTCCCCAATGCCGCAATTAAGAGAGAGAGACACTTAACGCCGACCCTCGATGACATCATTGGGGAGTTGCAGGGGGTGAACGTTTTTTCGAAATTGGATCTACGGGTGGGCTATCACCAGCTTGAGCTCCACCCAGACTCTAGATTCATCACGACTTTTACTACACACGAAGGCCTTTATCAATTTAAGCGCCTGAGCTTCGGCATTTCATCGGCCGCCGAAGTCTTCCAGAACACTATTAGGGGGGCGCTGGCAGGCCTTAAAGGCGTCTTGAATATGAGTGAGGACATTTTGGTATTTGCACATGAAGAGGCTCGAGAGCACGCTGAAAAGGTTGAGCGATCTGGGACTTACCCTGCACCGTCAAAAGTGTGAATTCTTTAAAGACCGGATGGGGTTTTTTGGATTTATTTTTCACGCCGCTGGAGTGTCACCAGATCCGGCTAAGATCAGAGACATTCGAGAAGCTGCTGCACCGTCATACCCCACGGAGGTAAGGAGCTTCTTGGGGATGGTGAATTACTGTGGGCGCTTCATCAAGGGTTTGGCTTCCTTGTCTGAACCCCTCAGGGCGCTGACCAGGAATGACGCCGTGTGGAGGTGGGAAAGCAAAGAACAGGAGGCATTTTAAGCCCTCAAGAATGCCCTGTCCGATGGGGACACCATGGCGTACTTTAACCCTTCCGTGGAATCGGAGATTGTTGTTGATGCCAGTCCCGTGGGTGTTGGGGCAGTACTGTTGCAGCCTGATGAAAGGGGGGACATGCGACCCATCGCTTACGCGAGTAAGGCTCTTTCCAATGCAGAAATGCGATATTCGCAAATTGAAAGGGAGGCGCTAGCCATTCTGTGGGGCTGTCACCATTTTCGCCTGTACATCCTGGGCAAGCCCGTCATAGTGGTGACGGACCACAAGCCGCTGCTGTCCATATTGGCGGGGGTGTCTTCGAAGCCGCCGCCCAGGATCGAGAGGTGGATGTTAGCCCTAATGGAGTATGGCATCCCAACCCAGAGAATACGGACAAGGACGGTGGTGTGTCCGATTGCCAAGGGTTGCTCTGTCACGTGGTGGATGGGGCGTTACCGGTGGCGCTGTCGAGACTGGCTATAGCGACGGAATCATCCAAGGATGAGGTGTTCGGCATCATCAAAGCGGCCGTGAGAAGTGGCGACTGGAGAGAGGTGCTGCTCAACAATTCACGGTGCCAGTCAGATGCCCAAAAGGGCCTGCAGGCACTCTGGAAGGTACGGGATGAACTGTCGGTCTCTGATGATGGATTGATTCTAAGAGGGCGGCAGATTGTGATCCCGCAGGCGTTAAGGATGCGCGTGTTGGAGCTAGCTCATATCGGGCATCAAGGGGTCGTCAAGACCAAGGCGAGACTTCGGCCCAAGGTCTGGTTTCCTGATTTGGAGGGGATGGTGGAGAGTTTCGTGAGAAAGTGTTTGTCATGTCAGGCAGCCAACCCAGGAGACAAGGCCCCACCTATCAGTTCTATGGAACGGAGTGAGAAGCCGTGGGGAACCGTCCACGTGGACTTTGGCTCGACTGGTCGGGGCACGTATCTTCTGGTGGCGCTGGTTCAATGGTCGAGGTATCGGAGGTGGAGGTGGTGGAATCCACAGCGACGGAGTTTACCACGAGGGCCCTAGACAAAATGTTTGCGACGCATGGATTACCAGAGATACTTTTCTCAGACAATGGACCACCATTCACCGGCAGCCAGTTTGCCCAGCATCTCCAACACAGGGGGATCCGTCACCGCAGGGTATCCCCGCTATGGCCTCGAGCGAACAGAGAGGCCGAAAGGATGATGCGTACCTTAAATAAGGTACTGAGGATTTCCGCCAGTGGGGGTGAAGACCTTCTGAAAAAGCTTGTGGAGTTTCTGCGAGAATATCGCACCACGCCTCACCAATCGACAGGGGTTGCTCCTGCGGAGGCGCTGTTCGGGCGTTGCCCTCGGGGAATGATACCAGAAGTAGAGGGCAGGAGACCAGGTGTCATAGACAATGACAAAGTTCGAGAGGAGTGCGCCATGCGCAATCAGAAGGAGAGAGAGAGACGAGGTCTGCAAGACACCGAGGTGTGTGTCGGAGACTCCGTGTTAGTTCGGAACAGGCACCCCGAGGGCAAACTGTCTTTACCATACGAGCCTCGCCCGTGGAAGGTCACCCACGTGAAAGGAACTATGGTGACAGCAGCCTGTGAACGCGGCACTGTCACCCGCAACAGGTCCTTCTTCAAAAAAGTGGACACATCACCAGAGGCCACAGGTCGTGAGTAGATGCCACACCAGGACGCGATCCCCGAGGCTCCAGTCGAGGATCCCACTAGGGCCATCGCCCCTGCGGACGACAGCACCAGTGGAACATTGCCAGGCACCTCGAGGTACCCCGTGCGGAGGGACCGGAGACTGCCTGCTCACCTCAAGGACTATGTCCTGGACTCAGGGGACTGAGCCGAGGTCCCAACGGGCCGTCACCAGTGATGGGAGTATCCAGTTTGTGTTTTCCAGTTTTTGCATTAAAAGAGCACCATAATGTTGTACTGTTTTGTTGATGAAGAAAAAAAGGGATGTGAAGTCCCAGTTAATTGTAGCGCATGCGTGAGCCTCGTTTGGGACCCGCGCATGTGCAGTTCAATAAACCGCGTCCGTGCAGGCAGTTGCCGCCGGCGTCCCGTGTCTCTCTGATCGTGTGCGTGCGTGCATGTATGCGTGTGGGCCACCCGAGGCACGGGTGGCTATACAACAGATACGTGCCTTTTCATTTGATATGTATGGAGTTAGAATAGTGTGAAGGATATGACTTTTTGACAGTAGTGTGATATTGATTATGGTAATTGACAGAGCGCGCAGAGCGTTAAACAGTATTTTGGCGGAGCATATCCGCTTTTACGAGTATTGAAGAGTTGCGACAGCTCGGGCAACGCAGCTCGATTGGATAGACAGAGGGGCAGTGTGTCGCACAACGACACAGAAGCGCGAAGGGACCTGAGATCGCGGGTCACGAGTGAGATTCGTGAGCAGTGAATATTTAGTGAGGCTATTATAAAGAAAGACAAGGCATCGCTGTTACCTTAGTATAACAGAAGCTGACTTGATAAGCAACGGATCGTTGCGCAATACTGCCATCTGGTGGTCAAAAGTGATTGAGGACCACAGATCAGCCTGGTTGGGAGAATCTGCTAGGAACAACAGGCGCAGACACAAGAAAACTTGATAGTAAATAACCCAGACCCACTAGCTGCATTATAGACGGGAGCAGGCCCAGAACACCTGCAGGTATTCCACCAATTAGCATAATGCATAGCTCCAGTGAAGCTGAGGAACCCCACACCAGCAGACAGTGGTCTGCGGCCAATAAGGCTAGAGCAGTAGAATGCGTGCTGGGGACAGGTGTGGGGGGTGGGAGCTTGGTGGAGGATCTCATGTCTTTCTCTCAAGGGATGGAAGCCCTGAGAGGTGTGGCCCCAGAGAGGTTTCGCGAGGGGTATGGGGGAATAAAGAAGGCCGAAAGGTCTGCAGCAACCTGACCCCCCCCACCCGAGCTTGCCAGGCAGGGTCAAAGGTGGCAGGAAGAGAGTGAGGTCTTGGGAGCGGAAGGGCACAGTATATACAGAGGATGAGTCCTACTCAGAGGACACAGGAATGGAGGAGGAATGGGACGAATCGTCGGAGGATAGCTTGCAGGGAGCAGACACATCCTCTTCAAGCCCCCCTGTAAGGCATAAGGCTGCAAAGAAAAGGAAAAGAAGGGATGGCGAGGAGATGGGGGAAGTGTTCGACCCCAACTCGATTATTCACCTCAGGTCAGTAGAGTGGGAGCCGCCCGCCAAGATTGGCAATTACATAAAGAAGAGGATAAGGTGCTCCCTATCCAAAGAAGCCAGAAGTAAGCTGGGGCGGAATGCCCCAGGCCCTGGGTCTCAGATAACATGGCTGAGACGCCAGAGATTGACGAGAACATGATGTCATTTATGGGACGTTATGGCAGGAACATTAGGAGAGGAATTGACAGGTCCTGTCAGGACAAGTTCCTGGATGTCCTGGGGCCAGTGACAAAGATCTGGCAGATGGCGGAAGAGGCTAAGCAGCCTGAGCAGAGAATGGACCCGGAAATACTGGCAGGCTGAGCTCAGCGAGCTATATGCCTGCTTGGCAATGCCAACAACGCAGTAAAGGTTGAGCCAAAGATGGGGGAGTTGGCCACAGCAGAGTCAACCTCCAACAGTAAAGGGAAGCTGTTCGGAGACACCTTTATCAAGGAGATGTCGAAATTCGCCAGCACCTATGCAGCTATTGACAAGGCGCAGGCCTTGCTCAGGAAGGTATTCGGCAGCAAGGTTTTCGGCAGGGCTGGCAGAGGTAGGGTCCGCTCTGCATTATATGCCGGTATGCCGACCCAACCCCTTCTTTCAATCGAGGTAGAGGCTGGAGAGGAAACAACAGAGGCCAACAGGCTGGCACAGGTGAGCAAGAATACAGAAACACTCACACACGAGGGAGCAGAGAGGACCCCACTAGTAGGGGGGAGAACAGCCCAGTATTCGTAGAAATGGTCAGAGCTGTCAGGAGATACATGGGTCACAGAAACAGTCCGAGGGTTCAAGCTAGAGTTCTGGCGGGAGCCATTCCAGAGCATAGAACCGAGACCCGTAAGGTTATCACGAGAGGAGGAAGATCTGTTAGACAGAGAGATCGCAGAGTTAGAGAGGAAAAGAGCGATCGAAAAGGTGCTAGATACCAGGCAGGGTTTCGTGAGCAACATGTTCCTGGTCAAGGGCAAGAAGAAGCACAGACCCGTGATCAAGCTGAGGAACCTGAACGGGTTTCTAGTATACAGGCATTTCAAGATTGAGGGCATCCATCTACTCAAGGATGTTTCACAAAGAGAAGACTAGTTAGTCAGGATAGACCTCAAGAATGCGTATCTGATGATTCCAGTGGCATTAGAGGACCGGAGATTCTTGCAGTTCAAGTGGAGAGAGCACAGGTGGCAGTTCAGTCATGGGCATAGGACATGGGAGGGATAGGGGAGACAAATCCCCCCACAATTCTAAGTGGGGGGGGGGTACAATGGCATTTATCCCCCCCCAGTTTCCCCAGGTTTGTGTGTCTCTCTGCTGCACCAGTTTGTGTGTCTGCAGCGTGTCCCTGTGCAGTGATGCTTGCAAACTTCAGACTCTGAAGTTTGCACACAGTTCAGACACTGGCGTAACAGGGGCCCCTGCAGCCCCCGCGGTGTTGGGGCCCCCACTAGCCCATGTCCTGGGAGATGCCCCCCTGGAGAAAAAATGAAAAAATATATTTTTTCACATTTTTAAAAAAAAAGAAAATTCTTTGTGTAGTCACTCTGCATTCATAAAGAAAATATTTCTGTAAGAGAAATAATTTCTTTATGAAGACAAAGTGACTACAAAAAGAAACTTTTTCTTTTTGAAGTCCAAGGGCTCTCCCCACCCAATGAGATGGAAGACCCCACGCCGGAGGCCTCCATGTCATGGGGTGGGGGAGCCATATGACTTCAAAAAGAAATAGTTTATTTTTGAAGGCACTCTGCCTTCATAAAGAAATTATTTCCGTTATGGATCGGTCCTTAATGGAAATAATTTCTTTATGAAGTCAGAGTGACTTCAAAAATAAACAATTTCTTTTTGAAGTAATAGGGCTCCCCTCAACCTCATAACATGTGCGTGTCTGAGTGAATTATGAAAGGCTGTACACTTAAACGTGTAGGTGGCTGCCTGTGTGAGTGTATGGTGAAAGGGTGGACACTTAAATGTATGGGTGAGTGTGCCTCTATGGTGAAAGGTTGCACACTTAAATGTACGGGTGGCTGCGTGGGTGTGCCTGCATGGTGAAAGAGTGCACACTTAAATGTATGGATGGCTGGGTGTGGGTGTGTTTATATAGTGAATGGTGTGTGTGCTTGTGTTCAGGGGTGCAACAAAACCTACATTTTGGGGGGGCTAATCCTTCAAATGTTGGGAGAGGCGCTAACTTCACGGGCGGTCTGGGAGGGGCAAACTTATTTGTGTGGGCGCATCTAACTTCTTTACGCATTTTAATGAAACTATTTTAGTGCAGCTTCAATGTTACATACAGTTAACTCTCTCCTTAAAGTCTGAAGCACCCATATATGGACTGCTATGAGAATGAGCGGTCTCCTGTCCCCTCTCTACCCTTCCAATCACTCCCCTGACATGCAAGTACTAAACCCACGTCACAATTTAAATTGCCTAAAAAATATGGTACTAATAGTGAAATGCTTTACGTTAGTAATTGCTGGCCCCTTGTTAACAAAGAAACAGAGGTGCCGTTTAACATCTGTGTCCTGTTCTGTCCGGCAACTGCTCTGAAGGTCAGCTACGTTGAGTGAACATAGCCCAAAATTTCAGGTGAGGGGGTGCAGAAGCCTAGTCAACTCAATGGTGTTACGCCATTACTTGTGTTTAATGCCTTGATTACTTATTGGTAATCGTCATTACTCCTAGCCCTATTCTTCATCGTCCCTGTACTTGTGTATGAGGCAGTACTTGTGTGTGAGGCACTCTGCCTCATACACAAGTACTGGGATGAGGTAGAGGTACATGCAGGTAATGCCTGACTTAGCTACCGGTAATCTTCATTACTCCTCCTCATCCTAATACTTACCTATGAGGCAAGGAGCCTCATATGTAAGCTTTGGGACAAGGAAGAGGTACATGAAGGTATTTCTGGGCCAATGAGCTGATTTTGGAGGATGGGGTAGGAGGTGGGAGAGAGGGGGTGTGTGGGGGTCGGGATTGTGCGATAAGTCATAATGGTTGTCCATGTCCAGGCTAAGCAGGCATGATCTGTGCTCTTAGTCCCCTAGAGAGGCATTTTGGTGCAGCCAGTCTAGTCATTCCTCAGTTTGGTATGATATTTTTTTACTGCACATTTCTGATAAAGCAGACCTGCTAAGTGTAATGACCTGGCTAGACTGGCATTTGAGTGCTTCCAGTCTAGCCGTTTTTTTTTTACTGTGGCATTGTATATTTTTCTGGACATCTGTAATAAAATGATATGATATTTGTTTGTTTGTTTGTTTGTTTTATTTATTTGTATAGCGCTCCAGACCCAGAGGTAAAAGGGCGCTTCAGCAGGTTACAGCATAGTATATACAGTTTGCAGATATACATTTATGAAATATGTACAGTTTATACAGTTTATACAGTTTGCAATAAGCATCTGAGATAGAGGGTGGAGAAGTTTAATTTTGCTCCAGTAACCATCCAATAACATGTTTCTTGAAAGACTGAAAGGATTCAATCGATTTAATGTTGAATGGTAGGGAATTCCAAAGTTGGGAGGCAAGAACCGTGAAGCTGGATCCTCCGGCTCTTTTTAGGGTGAATCTGGGCACTGTAAGGCATAGCGTATTGGAAGATCTGGTAACTCTGGTAGCCGATTTCAGTGTAAATATGTTGGTGAGGTAGTGTGGGGCTAGATGGTTAAGGGCTTTATATGTGAGACATATGGTTTTTAAATCGATTTTTTTTGTATAGAGAGCCATTTGCAGAATATTCTGGTGGTGGAGATGTGCTCTCGCCTAGGGATATTTAATGCTGCGCGTAGCCCGTTGTTTTGAAGTACCTGTAGTTTGTTCATTATGGATTGGTTAGCACCTAGGTAGAGGCTGTTGAAATAATCCAGTTTAGACTGTATTAGAGCCCTGGCCAGCGTGAGGCAACTATTAGTGGACAAGAAAGGTCTGCAAGCCCTGATCAATTTGCTGGTGTAGGCAGTGGCAGATACAGTCATATTGACTTGTTTGGATAGGTTGGTGTTGACGTTGAGATAAAAACCAAGGGTTTTCACATTTTTAACAATGGGAATTGTGTTACCATCGATGATGATGTTATTATAATCGGGGCTAAATTTCAGCAGGTTATTAGGTGAGCCGATAAGGAGAAGCTTAGTTTTCTCATCATTCAGGCAGAGGCCGTTTGTGACCATCCATGCCTGAATGATGGAAAAGAATTAATTGATCCGGGTGACGTCGGTGTTATAGTTACCTGAGATGGTGAGAAGTATCTAGGTGTCATCTGCGTAATTGGTGTAGGTGACACCCAGATGGTCTAGTTTGTCAAAGAGGGGCTTTGTGAATATGTTATACAGAGTGGGGGAGACACAGGAACCTTGTGGAACACCACAGGTGATAGGGATGGGGTCCGCTGCTGCCATTGAGGAAAAAACCCTCATGGTTCTATTAGCCAAGAATGATTGTATCCACATGACAGCAGAGGAGGAGAAGTGAGCAGCTGACGAGAGGTGGTTGCAGAGAATTTTATGGTCGACCAGGTCGAAGGCTGCTGAGAGGTCTAGAAGGAGTAGGATGGCGGTGTTACCTTTATCTTTAATATCATCAATCTGACTTTTGAGGTCAACAAGGGCAGTTTCTGTTCCGTGTTGAGGTCGAAAGCCGGATTGACGTATTCCTAGCAGTTGGTTAGTCTCTAGGTAATCCTGAATTTGCAGGTAGGCCACTCTATCAAGAATTTTTAGCAAGAATGGAACCGTGGTGATGGGTCTGTAATTAGTGGGAATAGCTGGGTGTAGTGATTGTTTTTTTAGGAGTGGGAGGACCCAATATTGTTTCAGATTGCTGGGTACTGAATTAGAGGAGAATGAGAGATTTATTAGTTTAGTGATAAAGGGGGAGAGCTCTCTTGCTGCATCTTTTATAATCTGGGCGGGGCAGCTATCCCCTTTGCAGTTAGGTTTTAAAGAGGTTATGATTTTTTGGACTTCTGGTATAGTTGCCTTTTTGAACATGAAGCCTAAGTTTGTATCTGAGGGCGGTGGTGTACTAGGGCTAGTGGGCTTGCTACTGGTAAGTTGTTGTTTTTTTTTTTAACTTTATTTTTATTGACAACACACATATAAGGTTGGGTGTGAAAGCCAACCCAGCCAGCAAAAACATCAAAATGAACCAGGTTGTCGGTATTTTTAGTATTAACTCCCTTCCCCAATTCCCGCCTCCCGCCCCACCCCCACAATAATTCAACATACCAAGTTTTGAGGAATTGCAAACTATAATAACTTTGGGGAGAACACTTGCTTACCACTTGATTATTAAGCGTACCACTTGAGACAGTGGGGTCTGTCAGAGAGTCAACTGATTAGGAAACAAACCGGGTCCCTGGGGGACATGAAGATGGGCACAATATTGAAGCAGCTTAGTATACATTCTACAAACACATAGAATTACAATCCTCATGGAGAAGAACTGCGGCCATTCTTGTACAAAGTCCGACATAGTGTCGTTCGTTATTGCAGTGAGCTTTTCATATATAAAAATCGACCTAAGTTTACAGAGCCATTCCTCCTTGGACGGAGCCGAGGCGCTTTTCCATTTTTGGGCGAGTGCTAGTCTCCCCGCTCTCAGCATGGCCCTGATGACCTTGGGAAATGCATTCAATTCTGTCTCCGGCATGGGAATGCCCAGGAGGATTTCCAACGGTAGTAGGGACGGGCAAAACCCCTCGATATCCTTAATCCAACTGAGTAATTCGACCAGTAAACCTGTATAACCGGGCAGCCCCACCACATGTGAATCCAAGTGCCCCGTTGATGACAACCCCTAGGGCAAGAGGGGGACACATCCCTAAACATCTTGGACAACGTGGCCGGAGGGCGGTGCCATGAATGGAGAATTTTGAAGCTGTGTTCCATGGCAGCGGTATATAGAGATCCCGTAAAGATACATTTAAAGATTGCCCTCCAAGTATGGTCATCCAGTGGCATGCCCAGCCTTTCTTCCCATACGTTTTTGAAGGATTGTCTACCCTCTAGGTCTGCCATTATCAAAACGCTATAGAACATAGATAGGGAGCCCTTCCGGGATGTACTTTTGGCCAAGATATTTTCAAAGGGAGTGAGGGGGCGTTTAAATTGGTCGGCCCACAGAGGATGGGTCAAAATCTTCTTTAAGCGTAAGTATTCGAAGACCGAGGGAGGGCTATCTTCCAATGCTTCGATCAATTTGTCATATTCTATGAAGCCCTCTTCCCGAAAAAGCTGAGAGACCCTCTTCAAGCCCATATCTGACCAGGACTGGGTGTCTTGGAAGCCCCTGGAGCCCAGGTCGATGGGGGGGCCCCAGAGCAAAGTCAAGGGGGACGGCCAAGAAGACAATTGTTTATTAACTTTGTTGGGCTTCCAAGCTGCCCACAGGGCCGCCAGGGTAGGGTGTGTTCTGAGCTGAGAGGGGAGAGCTTTAGGGGGAGCCCACAAAAGGTCTCTTACTTTTTTCGGGTGGGCATAAATGTCCTCAATATAGGTCCAATATGTTCCCATGTCGTCCCTCACATGCTCTAGCATCACCCAGAGCTGAGCTGCTTTATAGTAAAGCCTAAAGTCGGGGAGACCGAATCCGCCCTGAAGCTTTGGGAGGGTCAGGGTGGACGTTTTTACTCTCGTCCTTTTACCGTTCCAAATGAAATGGAGGACCCGGGACTGAAGTGCCTCGAAGAAGGCCTCGGGAATCAACACGGGGAGCACTGCAAAAAGGTAAAGGAGGCAGGGCAAGATATTCATCTTCACCGTGACCATGCCCCCAAGCCAGGAAAGTGTAAGGGGTGCCCACCGTCTGAGGTCGCTGCTAACCTGGGCCACGATCCCCGGGAAATTGCATTGGTAAAGTTGGGATAAATCTCTGGGAATGGTGGTGCCCAAATACTAGGACTCCCGCTCTATTCTCACCCCCAGTATGTCGGTGTCACCCCCGATGTCTCGATCCCCCGGACCCATGGGCATGATGCTTGATTTGGACGTGTTTACCTTCAGCCCTCAGAAGGAGCCGAAGTAGTGTACAAGATCGAATAACTGGGTTAGGAGTCTTGAAGGTTTGTTAGGTAACCCAGAATATCGTCTGCAAATAGGGAGAGTTTAAAGTCACAGTCGCCACACCTTATTCCCGTGATTTCCGGATCATTCCTAACCGCTATGGCCAGGGGCTGCATTGCCAAAGCATACAGAAGGGGTGACAGGGGACATCCCTGTCGGGTGCCCCTAGAAAGGGAGAAAGGTTCCGAAGTGCCTCCGTTGACCAATACTCTCGCTGAGGGGCCATTATATAATGCTGCGACCCACCCACAAAATGTATCTCCCAAACCCATCTTTCGGAGAACCCTTTCCATGTATGGCCACTCGACGCAGTCGAAGGCCTTTTCTGAGTCTAGTGAGAGAAGGTAACCCTCCAGCCCGTGTCTGGATGCCTCATGCATGAGATCAAGAGTTTTTCTTATGTTATCTGATCCCTGGTGGCTCGGGATGAAGCCCACTTGATCCCCATGCACTAGGCCAATATTTTGACATTGTTGTTGAGGAGGGATATGGGGCGATATGATTGGCAGTAGGAGGGATCCTTTCCCTCTTTGGGCAGGTCTACGATCAAAGCAGACATCATCGTGGGTGGGAGGGAGCCCTGGTCCAGCGCAGCATTGAACATCTTGGCCATAAACGGGGCTAGCGTGGACCGATAGGTCTTATAAAACTTAACTGTATAACCATCGTCCCCCGGAGCACTGCCGCTCTTCAATGAAGATATGGTGTCTATTATTTCTTGCGGGGATATGGGGTGCTCCAGAGAATCAGCTTTGTCGGGAAGAAGGCCTGGGATCGGGAGGGAGTCTAGGAAGCTGTCAACTTCATTCCCATCACCCATATATTCCAAGCAATACAGTTTTTCATAATATTTTCATAATTATTCATAAATTGTTCCCCTATCTTGCTATCCCTCACGGTCGAGTCCCCATCCGGAGTGTGGATGGAGTTCACCCTCCTGCTATTCCTGAGCTCACGAAGCCTCAAGGCCAGTATCTTATCCGCCTTTTCCCCCTTTTCCATATATTTCTGTTTCAGAAAAGAGAGCTTCCTCTCTGTTTGTCCCACCAGGAGGTCCGCCAACTTAGATCGCAACCTCTGTAATTCCTCCCATTTCCCGGGAAACATTTGTGTTTTCAACTCCCCCCCCCGGTTGAATAGCCTCTATCTTTTCCCTTAACAATTCCTCCTCGCGGCCTCTCTCCCTTTTTTTCCCAGACCCTATACCAATAAGGGTGCCTCTAATAGTTGCCTTGAATGCCTCCCATACTCCCATAGTAACAACCTCCCCGTTATCATTGAGGGAGAAATAGTCCTCTATGGCTACTAGGAGGGATTGGCGTACCTCCTTGTCTTGCAGGAGGAGGTCGTTGCACCTCCACCGGGATCCAGATGCCGGGGCCGGGGGAAGACCCAACCTAATCTTTACCATATGGTGATCCGTCCAAGGGACGATCTCCACTCCCGAATTCGAGACCTCTCCCTGCAGCGAGGAGTCAACCAAAATGTAATCTATACGAGAGAAAGCATCATGTGGCCTTGGGTAGAAAGTGTAATCGAGATTCCGGCCCCGCTCGGAGGTACACGTGTCACACAAGCCCAGTTCCTCGTTCATTTCCTGAAAGGCCGCCGCCAGTTTCTTGTGGAGACGAATGTTAGCGCAGGGATTAGCAGACTTCCTATCCCTCTCGGGGCAGAGAACCATATTGAAATCCCCACCCACCAGTAGGGTCTCAGAAAATGACATTATTATCTCTTTCATTCCCACCCAGAAGGTGTCCTCCGCTTCGTTCGATGCGTATATGCAAACCAAAGTAAACAACCGGCCCGCACTTCCCCCTTAACCATGAGAAATCGTCCATCCGGATCTGATCTCAAAGCTTTAAATGCAAAATGGGCCCCGGGGGAAACCAATAAAGCTACACCTCGCTTCTTTGCCTGGGAAGACGCTGTGAACATCTGGTCAATGGATTTGGCCTTGAGCTTAGGTTCCTTACCCCGAACCCAATGAGTTTCCTGTACAAAGAGGAAGTGAAGCCGGAGCCCTGCAAATTCCCTCACCATTAGCGATCTCTTGGTAGGCGAGTTGAGCCCGCGTACATTTAATGACCCCACTGTCAAGAATTGGAGCAAATCATCCATTAAAACACAGGTAAAGGCTCATAGCTCCCCTCTTAGAACAGCAAGTGTTGTTACTCCCACAGTGCTTTCGCACCCCGATAATGGCTCTAGACAGCCCCAGGGATGCAAAAAAGACCAGAAAACTTGGCGCGCTATAACTGTAACCCCAGAAAACCAACTCCCACGCTTCACCCCCTCCTCCCTCCTCCCCTCTGATCGCCTGGCAGTTCCATGGCTTCATCCTATCGCCAGGCCAGGCCACCATTGTCTCCTTCCTCCGGGCTCATTAATTCTTCATAAACAACAACTCGAGGCCCCCCTACCCCCAAGATTCATGCAGAATACGAACAGTTACAGCCCCCCTCCATTCACAGAGTCAGGCACAGGCTTATTCATTGAACATCAGGAGCCCCCTCAAATATTCGGAAGTTCCGGGGATGCTGGGGCCACTCTCCTAAATTTCCTTTGGCCTCGAACTCTGCGCCTTTCCCTTGGAGCCTTGTTCCCTTTCGGGCCTGTCGGGGCTCTCTCACAATCCTGCTCTCCCATCTCCATATTTGGATTGTCCAAAAGTTCGCCCCGCTTCCATCATCAAAGACTGCGCAGACACCCTTGCTCCTTTCCTAGCAGCCTTCGTCAATGCCTCCTTCACCACAGGGAGAGTCCCTTCATGCCTCAAGGAAGCATGGGTCCGACCTCTCATAAAAAAACCTACACTTGACCCCACCTCCCCCAACAACTACCGCCCTATTACCACAGTCCCATTCCTCCACAAGATTCTAGACAAGGCAGCCTACCTACAGGTCCAGCACTTCCTCGAAGAGCATAACCTCTTAGGACTGAGACAATCCGGCTTTCGGCCTAGGCACGGGACAGAGACCGCCCTACTCGACCTCAAAAACCAAATGGATGACGCTAGCGACCAAGGCAAACCTGTCCTGCTCCTTCTCCTCGATCTCTCTGCAGCTTTCGATCTTGTAGATCATGACATCCTCTGCCATCACCTCACCTCCACAGCCAACTTCTCCCAAGATGCTACCACTTGGATCACCTCCTTCCTCCAAGGCAGAACCATGCAGGTCTTCTCTGAACTAGCCACTGCGTCACCCACCATCATGCTATGTGGTGTGCCCCAAGGCTCCTGCCTCTTCCCGACCTTATATAACATCTTTACTCGCCCCCTCTTCCTCATCCTTGACGCCATGGGCATCTCCTACACCAGCTACGCTGACGACACTCAGATCCTCCTTACACTAACAGGTAACTATGACACTGACTGTGCAACTCTTAACAACATATATAACACTATCCAAATGTGGATGGCTATCAACGAACTATGCCTTAACTCCGACAAAACTGAGCTCCAACTCGTAGGATCCCCTGACACCCTCAAGAACTTGACTCCCAGTTTAGCTACTTTACCATTGACTCAATCAGAATCCCTGTACTAGACACGGTAAAAACGCTAGGCGTCTATCTAGACTCCAACCTATCTATGACCAGACAAGTAAACGCAATCGCCTCCTCTGCGGCTTACCATGCAAAACTCCTCAACGCAATCAGGCCTTTTCTATCAAAAGACACCTGCACCAACATAGCGAGAGCCATAACAGGTTCCCGGCTAGAGTATAATGTTCTCTTCCTAGGGACATCCAACAAAAACCTCGAAAAGTTGCAAGTAATTCAAAACAGCGCCCTGCGCGCTGCACAAGGCATTGCCAAGAGGGAGCACATCACTGCTGCTAGAAAAGCATCCCATTGGCTCCCCATTAAGGAAAGAATTATATTCAAGGCGCTAAGCATCACCCACAAATGTGTCCATCTCTCAGCCCCAGCGTACCTATCCCAGAGAATCCACCCAGTCGCGTCCACAAGACCCACCAGGACACCCTATGCCAATATGCTCTCCGTGCCCAGGGTAAAAAGAGCTAGAGCTGGTGGCGCCAGCTTCCTCTACCTTGCCGCACTACATTGGAACACCCTCCCCACCTCTCTGCGAGCGGAACCCTCACTGACTAATTTCCGCAAAGCCATGAAAACTACCCTGTTCACCTAACCAACCTCTCATGTCTAAACTTCAATGACTAACATGTATGATATACTATGATGAATGATGTACCCTGTTATATGACTCTCCTTATCGCTTGACACAGGATCCTGCCTCTCTGTAACCCAAGGCACAACCTATACCTGTACCTGTAACTAAGTTCCCTTACAAGTAACAGCGCCACAATGCCCTTGGACTGCCTGCGCGCTATATAAATGTAATAAATAAATAAATAAATAAATTTGCCTGACACCCTGTGAATATCGTCCTCCGTGACCAGGGCATACTTATAGCCCTCAAACTCAAAAGAAAGTGAGAATGGGTACCCCCACCAGTATTGGACCCCCCTGGTCTGGAGCATCTTCGTCAGCGGGGAGCAAAGGCGACGTCTTGCAAGGGTGAAGGCTGACAGATCCTGATACACCGAGATCTGGTCCCCCTCCCACTCCACTGGGCCTTTCTTGCGAGCCAGTTCAAGAATCTTGCTTTTCTCGGCAAAATAATGAAAGCGAACGAGAACGGACCTGGGGCCTCTGAAGGATGTGCCCGCTCTATGGGCCCTGTCAATGGTTGGTTCGTTAGTGTTGGCCCCTTCGAAGAGCGATCCTACTACTGTGTTGACAGCTTTGATAATGTCCGCTTGCGTTTCACCTTCGTGCTCCGGGGAACCTAGGAAACGCAGGTTGCAGCGGCGTTCCCTATTCTCCAAATCATGCAGTATTAGGGAGCATTTCTCTTCCCTCCTTTCGAGCTCCGCCAGGCGCATGCCAAATTGTGTCTCAAAGATGTCGTTTGAAGCTGTATTGTTCTCTAGCGCCTGAACCCTGTTGTCACTATTGTCAACTTTCTTATCCAAGGAGTCTAGTCGCAGAGCAATATCCGCCCTAAAGCCTCTAATTTCCTCCAGGAGGGCCGCCATGCCCTTGGTGACTGTGCTGGTGTCAGTAGATTCCTGCAGCGTCTGGGCCGCCATCTCAAGGGGTTTCAGGGGGCCAGGGGGTTGGTGGCGGAATTTCTGTAGGGACTCCTTCCAGTTCATAGACCCCCCCGAGCATCCCTGCCCCGTGGGGGCCGCCCCTGAAAGCTTGTGCCCAAAGAGTCCTGCTATCAAGATCCCAGTCGGCACCACAAGGAGCCTGGGCCGATCTCACAGAAGGGGCAAGGGTCGAAGACCCAGCGATGGCGGTCTGAATCACCGACAATCTCACCCTCGTAGGTGTAGGTCTCTACCCCACAGGGCTCCCGCCTCGCCCTTCACCCTCCAATCCACACGTCTTCACTCCTGCCGAAGCGATGGACAAGACCTCCGGGGCACTTATGGAGACTCGTCACGTCACTCCTCTTGGGTGACCCCCACCAATTTGATGCAGTACCGGCGGCGGGTCCGGCCCCCAGAGGCGTCCCCTCCCGCCAAATGCTTGTTAGCCCAGTGGCTGAGCGCCGGATGGACTAGTCCCGGGGCCCCTGTGCCTGCACCCCAATGCGGCCCGCCGGTGCCGGCCTCTCCCAATGGGGCCCCGTACGTTCGCTTTGTCTGCCTGGGTCCCGTGGGTCTTGGGGGACACCCTGTTGTCAAAAGCCCCTCCGGGGCGTCAATATGTGCAGGGGGCTCTCTCCAACTGCACTCCCGCCTCTGCCCGTGTCTCCAGCAACCCCCGGGGAGCCGTCCAGGCCCCGCCGGCACCCCCTTACCTCGTCTGCACCGAGTTGTCACACAGCCAGAGGGAGTCCGTGTGCCACTTGTGCGGGCCGATGAGAGGCCCCGCCTGCCTCCCGTGAGCTCCCGACACCGACACCTGGTACACCCGTTCTCGCCACGCGACCACACAGGGCGCTGCACACTCCAGCGGGGGCTCTCTCTCTCCGCCCTCCTCTGCGTTCTTTGGGCCACGGGAAGGCCTCCAACTGTGCAGTGACACTACGGCGCCTCCTCAGGTCTCCAATCTCAGCAGTCCGGAGATCCGCTGCGGCTCCCTAAAGGGTGCCGGGGAGCCCTAGCCACCCCCCGGATGCACGCTGCCACTACCGCCGTATTCGAGGGAGGAGGGGGGAGCCGCCAGCCGGGGCCGCCCAGCCGATCCACAGGCCACACTCAAGCCCGGGCCCGCAGTAGTTTCGCGCGGAGCCGCGGCGCCACAGGAAGGAGGGGCCTCTATCCCTCTGATCTCAAAGGCTTGTAGCTCCGAGACGGCTCCATGTCGGGGGTTCAACTTTGGGCATAAGGTGCCCAGCACTCTCAGAAGGGTGGGGATGATATTTGCTCCTCACTCTGGGGGTGTCAGGGGGGGCTCAGGTCTCACAAACGATGCCCTTCGGAGGAGACGAGCTGAGATGCGTTAGCACATCTCTGCGCCCCCTGGTGGATCAAGTTGTTGTCGTTTAACCTCAATTTTGGTTTGGAGCCCTGTGATTTTGTTGGCAAGGGCATTCTGGATACTGGTGCACCAAGGTTTGTCTTTCGAGCAAGTATCAGAGGGTGGGTTGGGATTTTCTAATTCCTTTAGGATAGTGAAAAGTTTTTTATTACAGGATCCTGCCTGATTTATTCTAACATTCTAAGCTTCTTTCTTGATACGAATTATCTCGTTTTTGTATAGGGAGGAAATAGACGTAAGATTGGTTTTGTTTTCAGCTGAATGTGTCATTTTCCATAGTATTTCAAGCTTAGCTTTCTTTTTCCACAGTATTTTGAGTTCAGGGGTGTACCAAGAGTTCAAGTGAGCTCTGGGTTTGCCTTTACGCAGTTTTAGTGAGGCGATAGTATCGATGGCGGTAGCCATGGAGTCGTTGTAAATGTAAACCAGTGAATTAAGGTCAGCAGTGGCTGGGTGAGCATTGAGAGTGCGAAGGACCAAAGGGAAGAGGGCTTCAGCAGTAATTTTACGCTTATTCCTAATTGGACAGGCTGGTGCAGGGTGGCGCTGTTTAGGAGCTAAGTTGTTGATATTGATATCAAAAGAGATAAGGTGGTGGTCAGTCCATGCAAGAGGTTGGGGGGCTTTGCAAGTGAGGTTACAATTGAGAGCTGCTACCCAATCAATGATTCTGCCTTTCTGATGAGCGGGTTGAGAGCTGAATTGTGTGAAGCCATGTTCCGCTAGAGCGTTAGCCAGGGAAGAAGCTGGGGTGACATTGGGGTCATTCTACCCAAGGTTAAAGTCTCCAAGGATGATATTTTGTGCTGAAGGTTTAGAGTTCTCAGCTATTAGGGAGGTGATGTCTTCCTCGATGGTTCCAGGCAGACCTGGGGGTCTGTATACTAAATGCATGGTGGTCGTGCTCTTAGGGGTGGTTTGTAAATTAATAGTAAGGTGCTCACAAGAATTAAGTGGAGAGGAGGTAACTGATCTGAGGTCTAGTGAGGATTTAAAGATGATAGCTACACCTCTTCCTCAAGCATTCGGTCTGTCAGCTCTGAGGATGGAGTAATTGTCGGGAGCAGCTAGGGTTAGATAGGGTCCTGCTGCCTCATGTAGCCATGTTTCTGTTAAGGCAAAGAAATCCAAATCGTCAGATAGGATGATGTCGGCAATTTATGTGGGGTGAGCAACAAGTGACCTGACATAAGTAGGGCACCTTTTAAGTGGGAGGATTTGGGCTTGTTAGAGGCGGTGTCCTTATTGTTGGCCTTAATCTTGTTGCAGAAGACTTGCTGAGCGTTCCGGGGAGTCTGGTGCCTAGTCTGTTGTTGCGGGTAGTAAGGTCAGGGTTGACTGTAAGTGGGTTACCTGGTGGCTTAGTAGTGGGTTTAGCACTGGGTTTAGGGTAGTTGGGCTTGATACTTGTGAGGTCACCCTCTATCAGGAGTGGAGCGTTTGGACCGAGGTGGCATGGGGATTCATCAAGGATAGTCTTGGTTAGGGTCTTAACTGCCAGAGTGGTGAGGATGGTCACTGTGGGGAAGGGTGCCATGGTGGGCATGAATGGTGTGGGGCAAGGGATGGGGTGGTGTCTTAGGCATCCAAGTTTGGCTAAACCATTACTGAAGGATATATAATTATTATTGCTGCAAGGTACATTATCGTGCAAGACACAAAAGGGGAACATGATGAGCGTGAACCAAGTGAGCATGGTTTTGTTGCGAGTGCGCAATTAGCATTTGCGGGCGCACACAAATAGGCAAATTCGGTTTGGCTAGAGGGTAGCGATATAAGTGAATTCGATTTTAACTGTATGTTTGTGAGATAGACAGCTTCACTTCGCTAGTGGCTCACAAAAAATGCAGATTCAACTTTGCTAAAGTCTCACAAATAATACAGATTCAACTTGCTAAAGGCTCACAGAAAATGCAGATTCAACTTTGCTAGGGGCTCACAAATAATGCAGATTCAACTTTGTTAAAGGCGCACAAATAATGCAGATTAAACTTTGCTAAAGGCGCACAAATAATGCAGATTCAACTTTGCTAAAGGCGCACAGAAAATGCAGATTCAACTTTGCTAGGAGCTCACAAATAATGCAGATTCAACTTTGCAAAAGGCGCACAGAAAATGCAGATTCAACTTTGCTAGGGGCTCACAAATAATGCAGATTCAACTTTGCTAAAAGCGCACAAATAATGCAGATTCAACTTTGCTAAAGGTGCACAAATAATGCATATTCAACTTTGCTAAAGGCGCACAGAAAATGCAGATTAAACTTTGCTAGGGGCGCACAGAAAATGCAGATTCAACTTTGCTGAGGGCTCACAGAATGTGCAGTATGAACAGTCTAGTCTCAACAATGGCTGAGGAGTATACGGACGGGGGTGTATACCTGTTAAAATGGCTGATAGGGTTGCTGTAACCAGAAGGTAAGAGGCTGGGTAGCCCTATGCTTGATAAGGCAGGATTACGTAACAATGGTGCATTTCAGTCGGAGGTACAGGAGTTAAGGCATTGAGAATTTAGGCCCAGTGCTGCAGATATCTAGTCCATTAGAACAATGATGCATGAGGACCTGGTAGGTCAGGGGACTACGTAGCACTCTGAGTGGGGTAAAAATGCACAGGATCATGTAGGGCGAGGCCAAAGTACAGGTTTAGAGCATACCTTAATGCAGCATAATTATAAGCAGTGCAAAGGGTTATTTTCCTCGAAATCGTGTGTACATTTTGAGTTGTGTAGGTTTATGTACAGGGGTTTTGGAGGTCTGGTCACCGTAGCAGTAGGTAAGAGTTTGTATCATGCTGGGGAGTATGATATAAGTCATTTATAAAAGGCCTGTACATATGTGTTTCTAGGCAAAACAAGACAAGGGAAGGAAGATAGAGGGAGAACAAGACAAACAATTTTACTAGGCCTTGTGTCATTCAGATTGTGCAAGTGCAAGAACGAGAAATTGGAGGGGGAGTGCAAGGAAGAGGGGAGGGGAAAACAGGGCAGAAATGCTCTGAGTGGGTGCAGTGCGGCTCTGGGTAGTGCAAGGTGAAAAAGGGACTGTAGGGTTACAGTTACAGCCCCTTTGTGCATGTTATGCCTGGAGGCAGTGCAAGGGTGACTGATCAAGAAAGAGCCTGGACTAGGTGAGACTCTGAGGGTAGCCAAACAACCAGTCGGTACAGCAGACGGGTAGGTCAGGTAGGTCAGCAGGGGAGGGAGAGAGAGAAAGGAGAGGAGAAGAGCAAAGTTTTGAGCTGCTTCTGGAACTTCATTTTGTCCGCTCAAGTATGGGAGGCACCTGCAAAGGAAAGAGGTGTAGCCCAAACTCACTGCCTGGAGAAGCGTCTAACCCTTAGAGAGCTGGAGGTATCTGGGGGGAAGAGCTCGAGAAGGAAGGTATTTTTGGAAGAGAGCGTTGGATGTAGTGTGCGCTCCGGCCTCAGAAAGCCCTGTGCAAAGGGTCTTGAACTTGATTCGTGCAGCCACCAGGAGCCAGTGGAGAGATTTCAGGGCTGGAAAGATACAATCCCTCAGTTTGAGGCCAAGGATAAGTCTCTCAGTCCTGTTCTGGATTAGTTGTAGAGGTCGGAGAGTAGAGGAAGGCTGATTGAGAAAGAGGTTGTTGCAGTAGGCCAGCCTAGAGCGAAACAGGGCTCTGGAGACAGTGAGCTTCTGGGGGAAAGTGAGAAAGGGAAGAGTCCCTTTGAGGAGGAGCAGCTGGTAGTGGGAATTCTTGGCGACGTCCGAGATGTGAGGAGAGAAAGAGAGAGGTTTTGTGCCTCGAAGGAAGGTGAAGGAAGAGGGCCCAAGGTGGGCGGCCAGAGTGAAAGAGGGAAAGCAGGTGCAGGGGTCCCAATGAGAATGATCTCCGTCTTACTGGCATTAAGGCAGAGATCGCTGGAGGCGCACCAGTCCTGAATCGCGGATAGACAGTCAGGAATGAGTGAGAGAGGAGAGGATCCTGAAGGAAAGCTGAGTGTCAACCGCATAACACTGAAGGTTAGAGGAGAAGGTAGAGATCAGGTGGGCATATGGGGCCAAGTTAAGGTTGAAAAACCTGTGTGAGAGGATAGAGCCCTGGGGAACGCCACAGGTAGAGAGAGAGGTGGCAGATAGAAAGGGACCAAGTTGGACCTGGAGGGGCAGTCCATGAGGAAGGAGGTCGGCCAATCCAGGGCCTGATCCGTGATGCCCAGGTTCTCACGTAGTTGCTTGATCAGGATGGCGTGGTTGACTGTGTCGAAAGCAGAGGAAAAATCAAGGAGGATTAGGACAGAAGGAATGCTGGTTTCAAGGTTAGAGAGCAGATCTTCACGGGTGTTCAGCAGAGCAGTTTCCGCGCCTCTGCAGCTCTACAGCCAGACTGATGGTCATGGAGACAACCAACAGATTCAGTGTGGAGAGTAAGCTGGGAGATGGCCAGCTTTTCCAAGAGTTTGCCCAGGAAAGGGGTGATGAGATTGGGCAATAGTTTGCCGGGCAGCTGGGATCGGCAGACAGCTTCTTGAGGAGTTGGTGCATAAGGGAGTATTTATCGGGAGAGGGGAACGTTCCAGTGGTGAAAGAGTGATTTCATAAATCGGCCAAGGCTGGAGCGAGGGTGTCAATATGGTCCTTGATGGTTCTAGAGGAGCAGGGGAGCACCTGTTTGGATGACACTTTCATAGACCAGACTTGTCTAGAAACCTTGTCAGGTGTTGTCAGAGAGAAAGAGGACAAAGGTGGAGGAGAAGTAGAGATGGCCAAAGGGGGGCAGAGAGAGGGAGAGGAAGAGGAGATAGAAGACAGCATGTCCTGAGTTTTAGCAGAGACGTGAGAGGCCGGAGCTATACAGAGAACCTGGGAGGGAACAGGAGGGGTGGCGACCACAACAGGATTGACCAGTTCTTTGCAGATTTTAAAGAGTTTGGCTGTGTTGTTAGAGGCCGCAGAGACCCAGGCTTGAATGTGTGCTCTCTTCTTGATGAGTGTTATTGCTTTGACTAGCATTTTGGTGCAACCAGTCTAGGTTTGTCTAAATGTGGCCTGGCATGCTTTACTGTAACGTTATCATGTGTCTACACTGGTCTACATTGTGCAGCCAGTGGGACATGTTTTCAATGTGACATGGAACTTTTAATAGCTACGCATTCATGTTCTTGTGCACTGTGGGTGACTTGCATGTATTAGTTTGGCATTACTCTACAAACCAATTGCAAACACTGTGACTTTTTAGCCAATTTTTCTCAGAAAGTGTGCTGTTTATTGTATTAAAACACATATTTATATATTTCTCCTAGTACAGTGTGCGGCATACCCCTTCAGCAGCACGTTTGTGCGTATTGTGCAAACGTGATAATCTAGGCCGGCCCAATGTGTGGCAGGATCCATAATTTGTTTCCGAGATGGGGGGCCCCCTCAGCATGGCTCACAGAGGGGGGCCCACATTTTGTGTTACGCCACTGAGTTCAGACAGTCAGCAGCAGCGCTGCGGCCTGGGTATTGGTAATGGTAAACAAACAAGATTATTAACTCTGCTGCCCGCAGGGCAGCTCGCTCATGCGTTCCCTCTCCCCCCGTGCCTGCCGCCTGCGCTTTTGGAGCGTCACGTGCCCAGGGCGGCATACTGCACGTGCCCCTGCGAGTGGGCAGCCTCAGATTCAGAAGCCATTAGCCAGGCAGCAACGCGTGCTTCGGACTACTGACAGCATGAGAGAAGTGTGACTCCGCCGACTCAACCTCCTATACTGGAGTCCTGAGGGGAGACCTCACACTTACTCAGCCTACTAAGTAAGGTAAGTCAAGTCAAAGTAGCCACAGGCAGGTGTGTTTTCGTGCAGCGGTGCCACAGCAATGCAATGCTGCCTGCTTAGTCAATATTTAGAATTTAGGAAAAGCCAGCAAGCCCCTTAATTCGTCCCACTTGTTAATTAATTTGCATGCGATCAATTGTAACACTTCCCCGGATTTCCTGTCTGGCACCTTTAAAGCTGCATAAACTGCTGATGGTGCCGAGCGGGGGGGAAGAGGGAGTTTGTGCAGCACGGTTTCTCACCACACAAACCTGCGCTACTCGTTCACACGCCGTGGGTCTAAGCAAAAGATTGTCACAGTAGTGAAGTGCCTGTCCTCCACCCCCATGTCCTGTCTGACACCCTGGAAGGTGTAGTGCGGGCTGGGCTGGCATCGGGTGTTGGGGAGGAGGATTTAATTAGAGGGAACGAACGAGCAATCGTCATATTTAACACGCCGCGTGTGTTAACTGTATAAATTTAATAATTATACAGTTAACACACGTGGCGCATTGAAGTTGAAGGAGCTGCTAGTGTTTCCTCCGTGTGGGCCCGCCCCATGCAGCCTTGCATGCCCCCCGTGGCAGGCGGCATACTTGCCAACATTCTTTGACCAAAATGTCTAAGATGTAGGATTTTTCAAGTTTCAAAAATAATACTTAGCATAACAATGACATCACAGGAAATTACAAACCATACATTGTTGGCACCACTGGAGCATTCTAAAATGCACAACCCATCAAACAGCACAACATGGAGAGATGTTGAAATGTTTACAATGTATAATTTGGAATGGTAAGTTAACACTAAATGTAATTACCCACCTTCAAAGAAGGTAATCACACAGAGCTGGTAGGCAAGGATTGCCCCTCCTCTGTAGCATCAGCCCGGGTAGTACATATTTATTACTGCAGTGGAGGTGGAACACTGAACAACATGGAGACTGATACTCTCCTCAGTCTGATACGCAGATGCTGTGTGATGGAGGTACGCTCTACCACTTGCCTTCACTGGTGGTTCACTTAAGGTCTGTCCCTGCAAGAGTGCAGGGCAGAGTCATGTAGCTGTTGGGTCAGTTGATTGATCTGATGCCATCACTCAAATGTATCACTTATCCACCCACCGCACAGACAGATTAATTGTCTTAGATTCACATAAATTACCTGCCACTATAAAAAGCAGTAGGATCTGTCACCCAAATCTGTAGACAGTAGGACTGCTTAAAAGGCAGTAGCCAGCCTACTGCCTAAATCAGTAGGGTTGGCAAGTATGAGGCGGTACACAGGCCCAAAACCGCGGTCAGTTTGGGGCCATGCTGTTTGCGCAAAAGTTGAGAGGCAGCCATTCCAGACCTCTTAAACCCTACCGACCTCCAAAGAACAAACCTATGCTATCTTTGTCTTGCCCTTTAGGCACTGTTCAGAAAAAGAAACATGTTTTTGCACAGGACCTACCCCTACATGACCCCACAAGCATTGCACTGCAATCAACTGCATCTTGCTAGCTGCATGTCCCTGACTGTCTCTGGTTGTAGCATTACTGTGCTTCTTGCTAGGAATGTTTTGAGTTTTGAATTTGAATCCAAACTTATATCTCTTTACAAGGGAGCAGTGTCTTTGCCCCCAGGCACAAAGCCACCACTGTTACATCTATCCATGGAGACATGGGCATACAAGCTTCTTCACAACACCACCCCAACCCTCCTCCCCCTGCACCACCCCCAGGGAAGAACATCTTTCTTCCTAATCCAACAATGTCAACCTAATAATGTGTACCCAACAAGTATTAACCCCCACACACTCAAAAATAAATACTAGCAAATATTGTAATTTTAAGCTGAGGTCCCAAAAATAGGCTGCACACACGTTAAACCAGAACATTGTACTCAAACTGTGTGTCATAAAGGGCATCACCGCATCAATGCGCACCCCAAAATGTTGAATTTCCACAGCTCCATTTCACTGCATATATATGGGGGGCGGATAAAGTTTTTATTATTTTTTTAAAACAAACAAACAATACAAACCAAACTGGCACCGCTTTTTGCAACAAACACATGAACATCAATTAGTCAAAACCACTGCTCCCCCAATCCCTCCCCCCTCAAGAGCTTGTTTGTCCATCTCATTCCGTATCTGCTGCGTGTGGCAGGGTATCACCTTCTTCTGAGACTGCAGAATCTGTTATTGGTCCAAACAGTCCTGCTATTAATACTCTCCATGCTAGCAGGGTACTCACTTCTTCTTCCCCACACTTGCTACATGCCTCCTGCCATACCACCGTTTCAGCCTCCGCCCATTTCTGCAAATCCCGCCACCATACCTCCACCCATGGCTTATGGCACTGCTTCCATCCCATGGCAATCCTTCGTTTTGCGAGCACATATGCCAAGTCCTTCAATTTCCCAACATGTTTAAGTTTCCGTGGTCTGGAAAACCCTCCCAACAGGCAGGCCGTGGCCATATCTATAGTGAGTGTGACTCCTTTGTCCGCTAGTTTTTGCGCCACTTTTCCCCAGAAACTCTCAATCACTGGGCAAGACCAAAACATGTATGTCATATCAGCATCTTCCTTATCGCATTTTGGGCACACTTGTCGTCCCGCATTTACGAACTTCGATATTCTCATCGGGGTCATGTAAGCTCTGTGCATTATGTACAACTGTATTTGTTGTAATCCGGCATTTCTTGACACCTTCTTGTGGTATCCCATAGCACTCTCCCACATCCCATCTTCCATCTGTGCTCCCACCTCTGTTTCCCAATCCAACCTCAAATGCGTCAATTCCTTCCCAACCCGGGTCATCACCATCTCATACAATCTAGAGATCTCATGCCCTCCTTCTGATATGTCATATATTGTCCCCATAGTGGCATCTGGTTCCTCCGGCAATACAGTCTCAGGCCAGATTTTACGAATATTCTGCACCAGCCTTAGATACGTGACATTCTGGCCCCTATGCAAGCCCGCCTCTTCCCCTAGTCCTTCAAAATCCTTAATGGCCCCCTCTTGCCAGACATCCCCCAATGTAACCAGCCCGACCGACTCCCAGTAGGTCCTGATTATCATCCTTAGTTGTTTGTCTTCCCCTGCCAAAGCAACCAACGGCACCTGTGGGGAACACGGGTCCTCCATCATTCGACATACTCTATGCCACATCTTCCACCCAAGCAACATCCTACCCGGGCGCTCCTTCATTTCTGACCTAGGCAACCAAATAATTTCCTTCAGGTAAAACAGAGTGCAGTCCTGTCCAAACAGTCTAAATTCGGGAGTTACCTCATCAGAGAGCCATTTGACCACATATTGCAACTGGCCAGTTACATAATAGGCCTCAAAATTAGGCAGCTTAATACCCCCCTTTTCATAGAAATTCTGCAACTTCCATAGCGCCACTCTATTCCGAGTGCCATGCCATAGGAAGTCTCTGCACATACTATTCAGCTTGGCAAAAAACTTCTTAGGTATCATGTACGGAATATTGCTGAAAAAATGTAAGAGCCTGGGTAGGACCACCATTTTGAGCATCGCCCCCTGTCCCATCATCACCAACGTCAACTTCTCCCAAAACTTCATACTTATATGGATTTTTCCCACAGCCACCTCAGTGTTGTGCAAATGTTCCTCCTCTACCGTGTGATATACATCTATTCCGAGGTAGCGGAAGGAACCAACCGCCCATGGTATCGGCAAAACTGGCAACCGCTCCGGAAGAGTTCCCCTGTAGCTACCCAATGGGAACATGCTCGATTTTTGGGGGCTCACCGCTATGCCAGACAGTTCTGCATACCTTTCCATTACCTCCAGAATATATTGAAGATTTTCCTCCGGATATTTCAGATATAATAGCAAATCGTCAGCATACAGGGATATTAGGTGTTTCTCTCCCCCTACCTCAATGCCTATCATGTCATATTGTTGTCGAAGGTACACTGCCAGGGGCTCCAGGGCCAGAATATATAACATTGGGGACCAGGGGCACCCTTGTCTGGTGCCTCTGCTAAGTTGCCACCTCTCGGATATCACCGCTCCTGTACGTACCCTAGCCAGCGGCTCACTGTACAGCAACTTCGCCCACCTAACATAGCCCGGCCCCATCCCATATTCCTTCAGGGCCTCCAGCAACCACGACCACCTGGCTGAGTCGAAAGCTTTGACTGTATCTAGGGACACAACCGCCATTTCACCCTCGCTCTTGCTCCCCCATTCAATCACCCGGTGGAGTCGCCTATGGTTGTGGGTTATATTTCTGTTGGGGACATAACCTGTCTGGTCCGGATGTATCAATTTACTAATAACTCTCCGCAACCTATTGGCCAGGACCGCCGTCAATATCTTGCCGTCCTGGTTCAGCATTGACAAGGGCCTATAGGAGCCGCAGCTATGCCCTGGTTTGTTGGGCTTAGGGTACGGTATTATTATCGCTTCTCTAAGCGATTCCGGCAGCCGGCCCACCTCAAACGATTCATTAAGCATTTCTAGCATGGGGGGGAGTACCTCCTCTCTATATGCTTTATAAAATTCACCCGGGGTCTTACTGGTGGGCAGCTGCCTCACCACCTCTTCCAATTCCTCCAAAGTAATCGGTGCATCCAGCTCCTCTCTTTCTTCGGCACTAATCTTAGGTAATCCCATATCTCTTAAAGTTTCTCTTATTTCCTCTCGGTTGCCCCCCCCTTTGTCCTCATATAGTGCCCTGTAATAATCTAAGAATGCCTCATTGACTCCTTCTTGGGTGTTCGCTACCTCTCCATCCTCTCTGGTTATCGTCCTAATCGCTGTCCTAGGGGTTTCACTCTTGTATAACCACGCCAAGAGACGGCATGTTTTATCCCCACCTGCATGCTGTCTCTCAACATACTTCTTATAGTTGAGGTTGCAGAGCCTTTCCCAAAGTTCTGCACACCGCTGCTGTAGTTTAAGTACTAGCTCTGCATCCCCCCTCCCCTATTGAGTTCCCGTTCCAGTTCATCCTCAGCTTCCCCTAACTCCGTTAGGACCCCATCCTGCAGGCCCTTTGATTTAGCAATGGCAGCAGCCCGCAGTACCACCTTAAATGCTTCCCAGAGCGTGCCAGCTGAATCCACACTGCCAGCGTTCTCCTCGAAATAATGTGTGATCTCATCCCTGATATCCTCTCTGAAGACCGGATCCTTGAGCGCCTCAGCCCTGAGGCGCCACGTCGGTATCCGCGCTCTGGGGCGGCAGTACTGCCATCCCAGGACCAGAGGCGAGTGGTCCGACAGGACCCTCGCTTTGTATTCTATTTGGGTGGTCTCTATCACCACATCTGGCGTGGCAAAAAAATATTCAAGTCTTGTATGCAGTTGTTGCGGGGCTGAGTAATGCGAGTACTGTTCCTCATTAGGATGTTTCAGCCTCCAAACATCTGCCAGCCTGAAGTCGTCGAGCAGTGTCTGCAATGCCCTGGCCGCTGGGGTGGGCCTATCAATCTTATCATCAGATCTGTCTACCTTGGGGTTCAGCACACAATTAAAATCCCCTCCCCAAATAGCCCCACCCACACACACACCCAGGTTGGTACACAGAGTCCTAAAATATGCCGCCGTATTTTGATTGGGGGCATACGTATTTACAATGCACACCTCCCTATTCTCCACCAGTGCCTTCAATATGACCATCCTCCCCTCCGTATCCACCACCTCTTGTGTTAGTTGGAGCGGAACGTGCGGTGCCACCCAGACCAACACTCCCCTAGCGTAGGCAGAATATGGAGAGCCCACTACAGTACCTCTCCACTTCTTCCCCACCAGTTCCAACTTTTGCCGAGTCAGATGTGTCTCTTGCAACAGTGCAATATCAATCTTCTGTCTTTTCAAATACATCATGACCTTGTTCCTCTTTAAGTAACTATTGAGTCCCCTGACATTCCACGTTACGATCTTAAGATCCCCCATAGATCATAAGTATCCTCCCCCCTTCCGTGCAGCAAATCCCACCTGCCCACGCGATACAGATACAGCCCTCTGGCTTTTTCTTGTAGCCTCATGTACAAACTCAAACTCCCCATAACTATACACACCCCAAACTCCCCACTCCCCCCCCACCCTCTACCCATCCCTTCCCCAACACCACACTCCCCAACTGCTGCTCTGCTCCATCCATGGAACTCAGGCACCCCCACATCTAGCCCTGCAAGCACCAACCAATGCCCAGAGCTCAGTAGGGTGAAGTCACCCTAATGGCCACTTAACTAAAGTTACTACGTGGGGTAAGGAGATCTGCTCTGCAAGGCTCCCCTAAATACAACAATAGTCACAGTGCTCATAATATATTGTGCAACAGTCTGACCTTCTCTGCCTAGGGCCGCTCAAATGCCTATAATCAAGTCCCAGAGATCTATTCCGCGCCATCTTGTAGCACCCTCCTCGTGCACTACTTATCTCCTCCATCTCCTCTTCCCGTCCGAACGTCAGGCTCCTGGGGACATCCCTGCACGTCGAGCCATCCCATGGCATCCTCCGGAGTCTCAAAAAACAAAGTTTTGTGTTTATGAAAAACTTTCAATTTCGCCAGATACAGCAACATGTATTTATGGCCCGCCTCTCTCAATCTCCGCTTTACCGTCCCAAAGTTCATGCGGCTACGTTGCACAGTCAGGGTATAGTACGGGTAGGCCGTTATGTTTTCCGCTCCTTGTGTAATCGTTCCTCCCTTGCGGAAGTGTTCTAGTATCCTCTCCCGGTCCCGGTAATTAAGGATTTTAGCAATTACTGGCCTAGGCTGGTTTCCCGGCGGCGGCATCCTTGTTAGAGCTCTATGCGCAAGTTCCACCGCGAATCCTTGAGATAAGGCTCCTCTGGGTATCTCCTGCAACAGCATAGATTCGATGAACTCCGTGGGATCGTGGCCCTCCGATCCTTCTGGCAGGCCCACGATGCGAATGTTGTTCCGTCGGGCGCGTCCTTCTGCCTCCTCAGCCCTGCTCTCCAAGTTGCTCACTCTCTGCACCAGGGCATGCAATTCGGCCTTATGGGAGGCACAATCCGCGGTGTTCGGGCTCATCTCTTTCTCGAGGGTCTCTGTGCGCTCCGCCAAGGACCTGACGTCCTGCCGGAGTAAATTCACCTCCTCCTGCACCTCACCGACCTTAAGGTCCAATGCCGTTTTCAGCTCAGTTACGGCCAGTTCAAGCTTAGCCTCCCAGGTCGCCTTCAAATCCGCAATCGCAGCCAGGACCTCTTGGTTAGTACCCGTCGCAGGCATGCCGCCTGTAGGCGACTTATCCTTACTCTTGGAACTTTCCGGACCAGGGGACGTCTTGGCGAAGTCGTCCAACATGGGCTGCTTCGCCTTCGGTCTCACTGTTCTATTAGACATGACCCAGAGGACCTGCGTTCTGCACAAGTTACAAATGCGCACACAGTTCGCTCCTATCGCCCGACCACCGTGCGGCCTGCTCCTTCCTTTGTTCCGGTCGTTGATCGGCCATTTTGTTTCGTCTTCCGTCTCCGGCGCTCCTTATCTTTTTCGCACAAAACTCCACCACTGTTCCTCCCACGCCTTCCAAAAGTTCACCAAGCGCAGTCAGACCGTTCACACATTGACATGTGTGTTTTCAGCAGTCATAGGCACGTTGTTATACACTATTTCACCAGGATCATTTCAGGATCTTGGGAGCTCCTCCAGATCACGTCCTCCTACATGGCCCTCGTAGCCACGCCCCCGGGCGGATAAAGTTAATAATAAAAGTTGAGCGGTTATGGAGGGGGGGCTGCACAGGGTCTCCTCCGCATATATATGCAGTGAAATGGGGTAAAACAAAAACGTTTGCATTTTGGTGATGCACAGTAAAAAATGCGTAGTAATCACATGAAGTTAAGGACGTAAATAGAAATTTCTGGTTGAATGCATCATTTTGTTGCTAACTTTTAAGTTACTTACCTTCATGCAATATGTCTAATACATCAAATATATTTCAAAAAATATTCTTGAACCACACATTTGTGTCCCAACAAATGTCATGGTACTACAGTTAGTCTTTTTGGGACACATTTTAAGTAACTCAAAAGTTACCAATCAAGCGGTGCATTCAGCCCGGAATTTCCACTTACATACATGGATAACGCGCCCAATGTGATACAAT
This sequence comes from Ambystoma mexicanum, assembly GCF_040938575.1. NCBI lineage: Eukaryota > Metazoa > Chordata > Amphibia > Caudata > Ambystomatidae > Ambystoma > Ambystoma mexicanum. Next base: position 973,847,350 of record NC_090930.1, on the reverse strand, counting down.
AAAGGAAATGCTGTGCAGTTTGAGTGTTACACTTATGTCCAGCAACAATCAGTAGTACTACAGTGCTAATACTAACACGGGAGATAGTGACCGTGACCTGGTCAGTATGAGCAGCAACCACCCGTGCCTTTTCTCTCATGAGTGGGGTATTATTTCACCCTCTATGGTCAGATAAGGGTCAGCATTGATGGGCAACAGTAGTTTGTTACCCTTCTACACCAACTTCTGCTTGGTGAGTCGCTTGGTGACTCAGGTGAACTTTAATCTAATTTCTGTTGTTCATACATTTCCATTAAGTCAATTACTTTTGCAACAGTTCAGCCCTTCACAGCTTCTAGCCCACTATGCAGGTGCATTGAATCACAAAAGGCCTAATCAGGGGTATTGCTTGCAGAGCCCATTTGGATGACTCTTATTCTGCCAACGCTTCATATTGGTGCTTTCCTGTCCTGTGTCGTGTTCTTATGCCTCAATTCTTGCAGCAATAGCAATCCAGTGAACCCTAACTCTCTTTGCTGGGTAGGTTGCGGACAGTTCCCTGTTTATAATTAAAGTGCAGGTGCCAAGACCTTACGGGGAGATAGGAGTTTGTGCTACCTCTGCACAAGACCCACAGGAGATCCTGACAGCAAGACTCTCATCATATCGCCCATAGAATAGGGCAACACATTCCTCTCAGCTCCTCTCTACCACCTTTAAAAGGACTTTATGTGGCAGCTTGCGTAATCACACGCTCTTCTCAATACAATCACACTCACAGTGCTGCCACACTGGTCGTTTTTTAGCGGCTTTCACTCCCAACTCACCTTCTATACACAATGTTCTACATCATAATTAAGGCCCTCCCCATCAAGAAGACATCGCCAGTAGCCTAACAATTTAAGCTCACCATGAGGCTACCATTCCACTGAAAGCTATGCCCAAGTCAGGCTGGAAATCTATAGGTGTAAGAAACAGAAGACATGCAAAGCCCGTCTTAACTGTATGACCAAGGATTTAGTGTGCTCTCCCCAGTTCCGTCAGCCAGTGGGACTGCAAAGTGCAAAAAAGAGTAGAAAGGGTGCAGAGGACAGAAAAAGAGAGGAGCAAGGGAGGGGAGAGATGGGAACAAGAACGGAGTGCAGATGAAAGATAGGGATGGTTTGCAGCACGGTGTGACGAGTGTGGGCAGGGGAAAGAGGGGTGCAGGAAAGACCAGAACACAGGACAAGCCATGAATGGTGGGTGGACACCCAATCTTTTTGGGACGAGCTATGCTCAGGCCATGAAAGCCTTTTGACCTGGGAAGTGGTAACATTTTTACGTGAACTGAGCTTTCTTTGAGATGCCAAATTGAAGGATGTTGTACTGATTTTCTTTTTCTTAATTTTCTTATGTTTTCTTTTCTTCTTTTCTCTTGTTTTATACAGTGATGATATATGTGATTTAATACATACTGCTATTTTAAGTTTGTGAAAAGTCGAGTTCTTTGACTAAAACACAATAAATAAATTTTAAAAAGCAAAGTCCCAAGGTGTCCCCTGTCCCCCCCCAGATGTTATGGGTTTCCTATGCCCCTGAGTTCAGTTGCCTACCGTTTGGCCTTGCATCGGCCCCTTGGGCCTTCACGAAGCTGATGCGAGTGGTGGTAGCTCATCTCAGGGAACAAGGCATCAGGCTAATAATTTACTTGGACGACTTTTGCCTGATGGGCCAGGACAAGCAGAAGTTAATAGAGCAATCGGAGCAGACAACCCGCTTATTACAGAAGTTAGGTTTCGTGATAAAATGGGAGAAGTCAGTGTTGGTTCCGGTACAGACATTCGAGCTCCTGTGGTTTGTTGTGGACACAAAAGCAGCAACGCTCAGCCTGCCCATGGACAAGGTGAATACAATCATGAAGGAGATCAGGTCGACGATTGCGAAAGAGGAAATATCACTCACGGAATTAGCAAGACTAGTGGGGAGACTAGTGGCATCCATCCAAGCGATCTTTCCAGGCCTGTTGATTTACAGGGCACTACAGCGCCTCAAGATTCAACACCTGAGGAAAGGGCTATCTTACGAACAGAAGGTGCCAATCTCCACGGAGGCGAGAACAGAGCTGAGGTGGTGTTCGACCATATGGAAGCTTGGAACAGGAGTGCATATTTGGCTCTGTCCCGGACCTGATTATAGAGTCGGATGCCAGCCGCTGGGGCTGGGGAGCTCGGTGTGGAGAGATAACAACGGGTGGAAGATGGTCAGGAGAGCAACTGAAGCTCCACATCAATTGCTTGGAACTCTTGGCGGGTTCCTTTGTGGTGAAGTGTTGGACCCAGGACAGGGTAAACTGTTGTGTACTGCTGAAGATGGACAACATCTCAGCAGTATGGTACATAAACAAGTAAGGAGGGACGAGGTCCAGACTGTTGGCGGAAATGGCAAAAGACTTCTGGCACATGTGCCTAAGGAACAAGGTCAGCGTCACAGCGGAATATCTCCCAGGATTGCAGAATGTAGTCGCAGACTGGAACCCGAGGCACCTGAGGGATGCCAGCGACTGGAGATTAGACAGGTCGATTTTCGAGACATTGATGGTGATGAGAGGCCTGTGCAATATAGATCTCTTTGCGTGCAGGCTGAACAGGCAGTTGGAGAGGTTTTTCAGTTGGAGACCGGATCCAGCGGCTACGGATGCGTTTCTACAGACATGGGGCCCGGAGAAGGAGTACGCATTTCCTCCTTTCGCTATGATCCTGAGAACGATAGCGCAGGTCAGGAGGCAAGAGGCAATGTTAATTTTGGTAACGCCAGACAGGAGGAGCCAGGTGTGGTTTCCGGATATGCTGGAGATGTCTTGCGAAGACCTGTTAGTGTTACCGCAGTTCATGGAACTGATTCTGAATCCAGTGGGAGAGTGTCACCGTCTGAACCAATCAGGAGAGTTGAGGTTGATCGCATGGACGATTTCGGAAATGCCTGGCAGAAGCCAGGCCTATTGGGAGAAGCTACAAGGTTTATCGAAGAAGCATGGGCACCAGGAAAGCATATAGACTGGCGTGGTCAACGTGGTCTAGCTGGTGTGTGGCACGACAGATACATCCCAATGGGGCAGATGTCACTCAGATTGTGAATTTCTTGGCAGCGCTTGCAGCACAGGGCATGGCTTATAGAACAGTGAATACCTGTAGATCGGCCATCTCAGCAGGGCATCCTAAGATTGATAATGTAGCAGTAGGAGAACATCCTTTGGTATGCAGACTCCTCAGAGGGGTGAGGATGTTGAAACTGGTCGAGGTAGTCAGCGTTTAAACAATTTTACTTCCGACCCATTGAAGGCATGTCTACGTTGATGGTAGGTAAGCTTTGAACAAGCATAATCCAAGCCTCTGGTCTTGACATAGAATACTGGTTTTCCATACTAGCGTTATAGAAAGTTAAGATTCTATTAAAGACACAGAGGCGAAGGATTATCCCACCCAAGTAATCGTGTATGAAATGTATTTCGATGAAATGTTGAATTGTATGAGGATTATTGTCAGGACATTTTGTGTTATTGTTTACTGAAAATGATATTGAATAATGTTCTACGATTACCCACCCTAAATCAGTATAAGTGAGACAGATTGTTTGGATTGCATTGCAGGTACAGAAGGGAAGAATGCAGGAGCTTGAGGATCGGAAGCTGCAGGTATTGGCCCTTACCGGTTGGGGCGCAGAGTTCAGAATTAAGCAGGTCGCAGTCAAAGAAAGAGGAAGGACACAGGAGGACAGTAGAGGATAAGGGACTGTGTCAGATGGCATTGGTGGATGGAGTCACGTGACCTGGCAATTCATGGACATAAAGAGAGCAAACTACACCCGTGGAACATTTTTGTGGGAAATGTAGTTTTTTTGTTGTATTGTTCTCTTTTATGTTGTTACTGTTATGTTTTTTGTATGCTGCTCGAGTTATCAATAAAGAAGGAAAAGTATAATCCTTTGCCTCCATGTCTTTAATCGAATCTTGACTTTCTATAACGCTAGTATGGAAAATCAGTATTCTTTGTCAAGACCGGAGGCTCGGATTCTATGTCAAGACTCGGAGGCTCTGATTATGCTCAATTCTTATCTTTACTTCTCAAGCAGCAATAACCAAATAAACATTATGAAAAACAACAAACTAACAATGAACTACAATTCTGTAACGCTCACCTGATTCCCGCAGAGGCGCCGGTCTTGACTGGGTGAATGCCGTATCTTCAAAGGTGATGTGTAACACACGGTTGGCTTTTTGGGCTGGACCTCTGTGCACTGTATGTCTGACTCGAAGAGTAAGATGTCTGCAAATAGAAAATATGGGATTAATGAACTGGGGTTATTGGGTGCCTCTCTCCTCTTCCCTTTCTCTTCTCCTGTAGAACCCCAAAGGTTAACACCCTCACCTTAGGTAAGTGAACGCCGAGCTCTCCATCTGCCTCGGGGCAGGGTGCCGTAACCAGTTTCTTCACTGGATAAGGGTGCAGGCCTCTTGACCTCAGAGGACTGCTGTCCGTCGTTAACTGCACGAACGGTAAGTTCTGGGCACTTCAAATGTCTTAAAAGTCTTTTGTAATGATATCTCTTGTTTTGCAGGGTTCCGGCGATGGCGGATGGCGGGCTGATGAGAGTTGAGGATCGAACCCGCGTGAGGAATAGAAGCGCCTGGAAGCACGTAAGTAAGTGCTTGTAGCCTGCTTCACGATGCGCACTAACTGTCCCTTTTATCTTGCAGGTACAAGTTCGGAGCTTTAGAGAAGCTGAAGGGTGCTGGAATACCCACTGGATTCGGCGTGGGAAGGAGTAATGGCACGTGAGTAATAAAGTTGCCCAATGTCTTTAAACGCACCTTCTTTTGTCTTTCAGATGCGGGATGCAGCGCCGAAGGCCTCCGGAGCGTGCGAAGAGCTGGTAAGCTTTTGTCTTTCAGATGCCGGAATACAGTGCGAAGACCTCCGGAGCATGCGAAGAGTAGGTAAGCCTTTGTCTTTCAGATGCCGGAATGCAGCGCGAGGCGTTGGTGACAGCCGATGGACCAGGTAAGAGATGCGCTGCCAATGAAGACCGTAGTGCTAACCTGTTCTTTCTTTGTCTTTACAGGTGCTGCTGAAGACTGGATTCCAGGATGGTAAGCCTTTGTTCCCTTAGGCCCAGGATCAGAAGCAGAAGACACAATGAGCGTTCTGCTGCAGAGAATGCAGAATAACGCAAAGCAAGATTCATCCATCGGGTGTGGTTTAAATAGCCTCCTGTAGTGCTTAGGTGTCTCCTTCCACAGCCACGCCTAGGTAAGAAAAGAGTTCCTGCTTTCCAGAAGAGTTCCAGTGTTCTGAACCTAGGGAGTGGCTCCTGCCCCACCCAACAGGAAAAGTAGTCCCAAACAGAAGAGGATCAGGGGTTCAACTGGCAGGTAAGTAAGCAGCATGGTCTGCTGCAGGTAAATCCACCCAAGCATTATGAGCCCGGCGCTTCCAGCGCTAGGACTGGGCATCTTTATGAGCCTGGTGCCACTGGCGCCAGGACAGGGTCCAAAAGGTCCCAATTGGGACTGGCTGGCACTCAGAACCGGGGTTATGGGTCTGCTTCCAAGGGAGTCGGGCAAGTCCTGATCTTTTGGAAGCAGAGATCATGACAGCACCCCCCCTCAAGGCCCCTCCCTAACCGGGCTTCTCCGGGGGTTTGGGCTTGTTAGGAAATGTTCGATGAAATCTTTTGATTAGACGAGGCGCGTGGACATATTCTGCAGGTTCCCAGGATCTTTCTTGGGGACCAAAGCCTTTCCAGTCAATCAGGTAAAATAGTTTAGATTTGGAGATCTTGGAATCCAGGATGCTTTTGACTTCAAACTCGAGTTCTCCATCAACTAGAATAGGTTTTGGAGATGTAGTTAGTCGGGTTTGAGGTTGCACGGGTTTTAATAGAGAGACGTGGAAGACCGGATGTATCTTCATGTGAGGGGCCAAGTCCAACTTGACCGCTACTGGATTTACTATGGTAGTGATGGAATAGGGACCAAGGTATCTTGGGTTGAATGTGCGTGGTCCTTTTAGAGGTAGATATTTGGTGGATAACCAGACTTGATCTCCTACTTGATATTGGGGGGCTTCCTTCCGATGTTGGTCTGCTCCTTTCTTGTATTGTTCTTTAGCCTTTTGAAGGTGAGAAACGGCTTCCTTAAAGGCTTGGGTGATTGTAGAATGCAGGTGGTCTACTGCTGGTGTTCCAAGATCTTGGAGTGGATCCAACTCCGAGGTTCGAGGGTGACTACCGTATAAAAGAAAAAACGGGGTCTTCCCAGTTCCCGAGTGGACAGAGTTATTGTAGGCATATTCGGCTATCCAAAGGATATCTTTCCAAGTTTTTTCAGTTTGTTGTAGCATGCAGCGCAAATACTGTTCCAGAGTTTGATTGGTCCTCTCGGTTTGTCCGTCGTTTTGAGGGTGGTGGCTGGTCAAAAGTCTCACATCAATTTGAGCCGACCGACAGCAACTTCGCCAAAAATGAGAAATAAATTGACTACCTCGATCCGAAATTAGAACTGAAGGAAAACCGTGCAGTCGGACGATGTTTTCGAGAAATTCTCGGGCCAGAGTTGCTGCTGTTGGTAAGCCTTTGAGTGGAATGAAATGCGCCATCTTGGAGAATAGGTCCACGATTACTAGGATCGTATTGTATCCGGAGCATGGAGGTAGATCGGTGATGAAGTCCATAGAAAGCGTATGCCAAGGGCGAGGCGGGATGTCAATAGGGCGTAAGAGGCCGGCTGGTTTTTCCTTTTGACTCTTGTTTTGGGCGCATACTCCACAGGACATTATAAAGTCTCTGATATCTTTTTTCCAAGACTGCCACCAGAAGTAGCGCTTGATCTTTTCCGAGGTCTTGGTCATACCGGGATGTCCTTCCATTAAAGAATCGTGATAACAAGAGATTACCTTTTTCTGTAAATCTGTGCTGGGCAGGTATAACCGTTCTTGGAAATATAATAGGTTGTCCTTCGCCGTAAAGTCCTTTCCCTGCAGATGCCAATTCTGTATGTCTGCTGGTGTTACCATTAGCCTGGCTTTATCCTTAACTTCCTCTATGGATTGTGTGGCAATTACACCTAGAATTCTTTGTTCGGGAATGATAGGAACAGGTTTAGGATTGATCAAATGTTCTTCCACTCCCATCCGAGAAAGGGCATCAGCTTTACCGTTTTTTGTACCAGGTCGATAGGTAATTATGAAGTCAAACTCGGCAAAGAATAGTGCCCAACGGAGTTGCCTAGAGGATTGAGCTTTTGCGGTTTTCAAATATTGCAGGTTTCGGTGATCTGTAATCACAGTAACGGTGTGTCGGGCCCCCAGAAGATAATGCCGCCAAGCCTTAAAGGCGGACTTGATAGCTAGAAGTTCCTTATCAGTAATAGTGTAATTGATTTCAGGAGGGCGAGAATTTGCGGGACCAAAATGCCACGGGATGCAACTGATTGGTTACTGGGTCCTTTTGTGATAGAACTGCCCCCATGGCAAGGCTCGAAGCATCAGTTTCAACGATGTAGGGGAGTTCTGGGCGAGGATGTTTTAAGATCGGTGCAGAGATAAATCTAGTCTTCAAATTCTGGAAAGCTTGTTCCGCCTCGGTAGACCATTCAAAACGTTTGTTTTTCTTTAACAAGGCGGTGATGGGCTGGACTATTCGAGAGAATTCGGGGATAAACCTGCGGTAAAAGTAAGAGAAGCCTAACATGCTTTGAACACCTTTTACGGAGGATGGCGATGGCCATTTGAGAATTGCATCGACCTTCTTTGAATCCATACGCACTCCGCTAGGTGATAATATGAATCCCAAGAATTCAACTTCAGTCACGTTGAAAACACATTTTTCCAACTTAGCGAAAAGTTTGTGTTGACGCAATCTCTCGAGGACCATTTTCACGTGTTTCCGATGTTCAGTTTCCGATGAAGAATAAACAAGGATGTCGTCAATGTAAACAACAACACACACATCTATGAGCTCTCTGAGGACATCGTTCATAAAATATTGAAAGGCGGCCGGGGCATTGCAAAGTCCGAAGGGCATGACCTGATATTCAAATAGCCCATACTTGGTGCGGAAGGCCGTCTTCCATTCATCGCCCTCTTTTACTCGTACCAAGTGGTAGGCTCCTCTAAGATCCAGCTTTGTATATATGCATGCTTTTCTGACTTGGTCCAGGAGTTCAGGGATCAAAGGTAACGGATATCTATTCTTAAAGGTGATCTGGTTCAGGGCGCGATAATCTATACAAGTTCTAAGGTCCCCTTCTTTTTTTGGAACGAAGAACAAAGCTGAGGAAGCAGGGGACTTGGAAGGACGAATAAACCCATTCGCTAGGTATTGATCCAGGTATTGTCGGAGGTGAAGATTCTCAGGCTCGGTGAGGGCATAAATTCTACTACAAGGAGGAGTAGATCCAGGTATCAGGTCTATCTGGCAGTCATAAGACCTATGAGGAGGTAGAGAGTTAGCCTGATCCTTCCGGAAAACATCTTGGAATTCTAGGTATTCAGGAGGTAACTGGGGAGCCTCCGAGGAAATTGCTGCCAGTTCAACACTAGGTCGAGGGTGACAAATAGAGACACATTCTGGAAACTGAACCGTTCTTGCTCGCCAATCGATCTGAGGATTGTGCTTCTCTAACCAAGGAATTCCTAGAATAATCTGGAACTGAGGGGCCTTGATCACATCGAACAAGATCTTCTCATGGTGTCCATCTTGACTTACTAGCGTCACTTCTTGGGTGGTATGCGTTACTGGTCCGGAGGCTATCTCCGTACCATCCACCGTAGTAATGACGTCCTTTACAGCCTTTGGACAAAGAGTCAGATTCATCCTCAAAACCATTTCATGATCCACATAATTGCCGATGGCACCGCTGTCGACGTAAGCTTCAATCGCATGTAATCGATCCTGATGTTCAGAGCTAATGAGGACCATAGGTATCACGAAATGCGAGGTCACGGAACTGGTTTTAACGCTCGGCAAGAGGACCTCTATTCTTGTCGGGCAAGGTCGTTTCCCTGCTCAGAGTTTGTGACCCTGGTAACTGCGGCTCCTACTGCCTTCTTGGCTGGTTTCACCGGACAGTCTCGAAGAAAGTGCCCCGAGTTTCCGCAATAGAGGCATAATTGCAGCTGTTTTCTCCTTTCGCGCTCCTTTTGTGTTAGTGGTCCTTTCAGGCCCCCTATTTGCATGGGTTCCCCGGAGTCTACTCCTTTGGTAGGAGTTGGTGGTTTGGAAAATACTCGAGCATCAAACTTGGAACGATCGGCCTTCCTGTTCTGCAGTCTGTGGTCAATTTGAACGACTAAGTCAATATAGTCCGAACAGTCTTGCGGGGGATTCACTACTTGGGCTAACACATCTTTGAGCTCTCCACGTAGACCTCTATAAAACAGCGTAATCCTTTTGTCCTCAGGCCATCGAGTTTCCACTATCAGTCTGTTGAAAGACGCAATATAAGCCAAAAGGTCTTGATTACCCTGTCGCAATGAAAGGAGCTCATTGTCCAAGGCCTGCCCCTGTGAATGTCTTGCAAACAGTTTTTCCATACTGAGCTGAAATGCTTGAAAATCATGGAGAACCGGATCATCTTGATTAACTAGAGGGATCGACCAGTCTGCCGCATTGCCACTAAGGTACGAAAGCACGAAAGCTACCTTAGCTTGATCAGTTGGAAAGGCTGCTGGCCGGCATAAGAAGTGCAACCGGCACTGATTAATAAATACTGCAAACCTCTTTGGGTCACCAGAAAATCGTTCAGGCGGAGCCAGAGGTACATTCCCAGGTAGGTTGATCTGCACTGGGTTCGTAGAGGATGTTGAAGGAAGATTTGCCCCTGATGCGGGTAACGGAGTTTGTCCGGCTTGTGACTGTAGCAATTGTCTAGCAAGATCGTCTGTTCGCTCCTTGGAAATAATCAGTTCCCTTCTTAGAGCATTCGTTTCCTGACGGGCTGCATGCACTTCTGCTCTTAGTTCCCCAAGTAACTGGGCTAGCTGGTCGGTATCCGAGGTTTCCATAGCGCCTGGGTGGGAGTTTTGCGATAGGCTTTGCGTTCTGTAACGCTCACCTGATTCCCGCAGAGGCGCCGGTCTTGACTGGGTGAATGCCGTATCTTCAAAGGTGATGTGTAACACACGGTTGGCTCTTTGGGCTGGACCTCTGTGCACTGTATGTCTGACTCGAAGAGTAAGATGTCTGCAGATAGAAAATATGGGATTAATGAACTGGGGCTATTGGGTGCCTCTCTCCTCTTCCCTTTCTCTTCTCCTGTAGAACCCCAAAGGTTAACACCCTCACCTTAGGTAAGTGAACGCCGAGCTCTCCATCTGCCTCGGGGCAGGGTGCCGTAACCAGTTTCTTCACTGGATAAGGGTGCAGGCCTCTTGACCTCAGAGGACTGCTGTCCGTCGTTAACTGCACGAACGGTAAGTTCTGGGCACTTTAAATGTCTTAAAAGTCTTTTGTAATGATATCTCTTGTTTTGCAGGGTTCCGGCGATGGCGGATGGCGGGCTGATGAGAGTTGAGGATCGAACCCGCGTGAGGAATAGAAGCGCCTGGAAGCACGTAAGTAAGCGCTTGTAGCCTGCTTCACGATGCGCACTAACTGTCCCTTTTATCTTGCAGGTACAAGTTCGGAGCTTTAGAGAAGCTGAAGGGTGCTGGAATACCCACTGGATTCGGCGTGGGAAGGAGTAATGGCACGTGAGTAATAAAGTTGCCCAATGTCTTTAAACGCACCTTCTTTTGTCTTTCAGATGCGGGATGCAGCGCCGAAGGCCTCCGGAGCGTGCGAAGAGCTGGTAAGCTTTTGTCTTTCAGATGCCGGAATGCAGTGCGAAGACCTCCGGAGCATGCGAAGAGTAGGTAAGCCTTTGTCTTTCAGATGCCGGAATGCAGCGCGAGGCGTTGGTGACAGCCGATGGACCAGGTAAGAGATGCGCCGCCAATGAAGACCGTAGTGCTAACCTGTTCTTTCTTTGTCTTTACAGGTGCTGCTGAAGACTGGATTCCAGGATGGTAAGCCTTTGTTCCCTTAGGCCCAGGATCAGAAGCAGAAGACACGATGAGCGTTCTGCTGCAGAGAATGCAGAATAACGCAAAGCAAGATTCATCCATCGGGTGTGGTTTAAATAGCCTCCTGTAGTGCTTAGGTGTCTCCTTCCACAGCCACGCCTAGGTAAAAAAAGAGTTCCTGCTTTCCAGAAGAGTTCCAGTCTTCTGAACCTAGGGAGTGGCTCCTGCCCCACCCAACAGGAAAAGTAGTCTCAAACAGAAGAGGATCAGGGGTTCAACTGGCAGGTAAGTAAGCAGCATGGTCTGCTGCAGGTAAGTCCACCCAAGCATTATGAGCCCGGCGCTTCCAGCGCTGGGACTGGGCATCTTTATGAGCCTGGTGCCACTGGCGCCAGGACAGGGTCCAAAAGGTCCCAATTGGGACTGGCTGGCACTCGGAACCGGGGTTATGGGTCTGCTTCCAAGGGAGTCGGGCAAGTCCTGATCTTTTGGAAGCAGAGATCATGACAAATTCCCAATAACCAAAGTGAACATATAGTTTGTTTTTCATAGGTCCGTTAAAACATGTGTCTTTTCCAGTCCAATCACATTAAACCTTTCCCCATAAACACTGACAACTTCCGTGCTTCTTCCTCTTTCTTTGCTGCTCGAGCAGCTGTGCTAAATATTTTCATGATTATTGCTTTATTGAGTGAATGTGAATTAGACAGTGTTAATACTTGTGCGTGAGGATATTGATTTATTTACTTAGCGCATTGTGCGACAGGGAGACAGTTGACGGAGCGTACCCGCACTTAGTACTAGGGAATGTGACAGGGCTTCACACTGCGGCATTCCAGAGCCTCGATAGGAGGCAGTGTCACACGGAAGTTCGCGCCGGGACCCCAGGAGTTTCCGGCACCATTGCGAACTTCTGTGACAGGAGATTAGGTAGTGGAAACGCGCAGAGGCTAGTTAGAATTTAAAAAGATAATAAATAATATGCAAACGCCATCAACCACGGCAGGAGGTTTAGGAGGCTAATTTCTGCCGGCGAGCACGGCAGTAAGAAACAATCAGACACCACCTAGTGGGCAAGAAGCAACACTGCAAGGCCAGATTACACAGCTGCAAACAGTAAATTGACGGGCACAGTCCCAAGAAAAAAACTGTTATAAGGTCCCATATCTAACATATCTGCCATAAGGAGGAGGTGAGCCTCATTGTAGAGGTTATATATTTATATATATATATATATATACAAAAAAAACTTTGTTGAGGGGACGTTATGGTTAAGTTGCCCTACCAAAAACCTGTGCACTTCACTAAAAAAAATATTTCAACCTCCCCTTTATGGTTCAAATTAAAACCAAAAATCCCCGAAATTCGACAGTTATGGTAAACTAAGCCCCCAAACCTGCCACCACCACTGTGCACTGCTAACACTAACTCCCAGACCTTGAAAGATGTCATCTTAAATGTCACTGATGACATCACTGACGACATCACATGTTTAGCCCCTTTGTTTTCATTTCCCTCCCATATAAATATATGTACATTCAGTAAAAAAACTTTGTTAAAGGAATGTTATACTTCACAGTGAAACCAAACAACACTGCACATGCCCCCAGTATGGTAAGCTAAGCAACCATAACTCGCACCTTCTACGTGCGTTGATAAGACTAACACCCAGGACATCAAAGATGACATCACAAGTATCATTGATGACATCACTGATGACATCACATGTGAAAATAATGTTGATGAAAAGTCCCTACCTACAAGGGGTTCTTTTTATTATGTTGGTTTCAAGATGTCAGGGGTGATTGTGTAATGTAAAACATGTAATAACTAGCAAACAAATCAAGACTTAATACACACTTGTGCTAGTACAAACAATACATATGAAGACCCAATGCATATAAATGAGAGGCACATACAGGGAAGCTGAAGTAAGGAATAAAGAAACAGCATCATCAGAAAGTTTATCTTCCTGTATACACATTAATTGTGTGTTTGAGGCCTGCTATTGCCCCATGCATGTGCATCATGAGCTGAGACCAGACCCTAAGGAAAGTACTTTAAGAACACACGACAAGGGTAACGTTTTGATATACAGCACCTTTTCAATTTTTATATTGTGATTGTCAGTGAATAAAAACACCTGGCCTACATTTTTCAATGCACCAAAATAAGTGACGCAGACATGTGATGTCATCAGTGATGTCATCAATGATATTTGTGATGTCATCTTTGATGTCCTGGGTGTCAGTTTTCCATTTATGGGAACGTACCAAAAGCACGTGCGAACCTGGTGAAGTGTAACCAGTGCGAGGTGGTGCTGAGACGTGAGAGACTTGGTTCGTACAGCTTTGGTACGACAACCATGAAGTGACACCTCCCTTCGTTCCACACTGCGGACATTCGCAAGGTGGTGCCATGTGAAGAGCGTAGTCGATTGAGTTCCTCCACAGCATCCTCCGTGTCCGATCCTACCACCACAAGAGACACTTCTCTGGGGGAGCGCCTCCCTCCAGCTGCCTCACAAGCCATTTGCAATGCTGTTGACCCTTACCTTTCAAAGTTGACAATAGTGTGTAAGTATTGTGATGCAGTACTCTGCAGGGGGGAGAGTTTTCGAAGTGCTTTTGAGGCTACGGTCACAGAGCACCAGAAGATATGCTCCTTACCTAAATAAACCTCACCCTATATCTTTCTCTGTTCACTTGCCCTTTCTTATCCCTGTGGCTGGTGTCCCTTCCTTACCCTTCTTTGGCCTCTTCTCCTAGTGTGTCGTGTGCTGTGAAGCAATAAACGTGAAAACAACTAAAATTACAGAAAATGCTCTTTTCAGAGCCGCCTTTCTCAGTTTAACAATATAACTATGAAGTGACGGTCGTAGACACCCGCTGAGTTGTGGAAAAGTTTGCGAACAGTCGTAGGGGAAAAAAGGGAGGGTGCAAGCAGAGCAAACACAATGATGTGTACGCTGGGAGTAAGTGGTGGCTCTGAAACGAGCCTTTCGGTGGTGTGTTGTGTGGGCCAAAAACTGTGGATTGGAGAAAACGGATTGTCAGATAGGTTAGTGTGAATTCAAAAGAGGTTGCAATGCATTTTGTACATTGCAAAGAAAAATCTGATTGCCAGCATATGTGAGGTGGACTCCATCTCTGCGGAAAATGAAAGAGCTGGGAAACAAAATGCTTTCATTGTGGAAGGAGGACATGCCAACATCTCTTAAAAAGGCACAAACAGCCTTATTCACATTGTGTCTCACTTTCTCCATTTGTGGACCAAAAGCAGAAGAACGCAGCCATATTTGTCTTTGTGCAATACAGGAAAAAAGTATTTGACAATTTGGAAACATGTCCATGAGCTTCGCAAGTCCTTCCTTCATTGCAAATTGCAAAAAATTCCAGAGACATGGCCTAAACTGTTTCCTCCGCAATGAATGGTAAGTATATCTGGAGGACGCTCTGTCAGTAAAGTAACACATAGAGGTACCAAGTCCAGCCACCTCATGCCTCTGTAATGCTAACCTGGTATCCACGGGGACGTCACTCAGCCTGTTCTGACCTCTTACAACCTCAAACCCTTCCCTGGAGTCTACTCGACTGGAGACTGGGACTGAAACACAGGCTTGGTAGAGTTTAACTCCCTATTGCCTCTGTGAGCTTGAACCCCTTCTTCCCCGGGGTCCAACCCTTCCCTTTGATCCACAGCTCACCTTGTTTTCTTGGAAAGTGTGCTCTCTCTCCTGCTTTCAGCACAGGGGCGCGTTGATTGATGGGGGCTCGTTGCTGCCTAGTTACTTCACTGGCAAGGGTCCGACAGGTAAGTATAATGAGTCTTTTGAACAGTTCTCTAACTTTGTTCCTTTCCTTCCTTAGATGATGGCCGGCTTCCGGGGATGTCGACGTGCTGCTGGGATGAGTAGCGATGAAGGTGAGTGAGAGCGCGATGCGCGATGTGACCCTTTCTTATTTGTATTGAACTGAGTTGTTTTTCTGTGTTTTTTAGGTGCCGCAACATTTTCAGCGTGGATGCCGGTTATGAAGAAGAAATGCAGTGAGTAAGCGCGGTATGCGGCGCCTCTAGATGTTTCCAAGCTAACCTGGAGTGTCTTTTCCCTCTTGCAGATGGATGAGAAGTTCCGGAGACAGAGTTCCCCCAGAGCGGCTGGGATTCAGGTAAGCGTTTGAAGCTCGTACAGTCTTTAAAAATAAGCGAAGATTTGCTGAATGCTTACTAATGCCTTTTTCTGTTCTTTTCCCTTTTCTTTAGGAAGCGGCGTGCTGGGATGGGAATGACACCGCGAAGATGCCCGCAGAACAGAAGAAGCGATGAATGATGGGCAGAAGCACCGCAAGGTAAGGCTGTTCCTAACAGTGTTCTTGTTCTTGCAGGAGCTGAGCGCAGAAGAAAGATGCAGGCCTACTGGAGACCGATCCGAACACGGTGAGTGTCACGCTGCAGGTGCAGAAAACACAAAGCATGTTCTCAGCCTGGGCGTGGCTTAAATAGTCTCAGGGTATCCCAGGTGTCTCTGGGCTGAACCACACCCAAAGGACTAGACTGCACATGCAGTTCTGGGAACCGAAATATGTGGGGGCATCCATCTTGTCCCCATCAATGCACTACAAGTCCAATCCCCAATATAATCCTATGGGAGTGAGTGAGTCTGGTGCCACAAGTGCCACAAGTGCCAAGTCTGACTCCAAGTGGGTCTTTCGAGGGATGGAGAGGCCCTTGAGGGCCATGTAGGTGATCGTGGCCTGGCTCCAGCCTGTCATCTTGGAGGGCTGGGGACATGAGGGGCAGGAATCATGACAGCACTCCCCCCCAAGACCCCCCTCAAGGCGGCTCTTCTGTCTGGTCCTGGTTTGTTTGGATGGTTTTGATGAAATTGTCTAAGCAAGCGAGGTGTATGGATGTACTCACAAGGCTCCCATGTCGTGTGTGTGGACCATACCTCTTCCAGTCTACTAAGTAGTATAACTTGGATCTGACGTACTTTGAATCCAGGATGTCCTTGACTTCGAATTCTGGATCGCCGGCGTCTACTACTGGCTGCGGTGGCGTTGCTACCCGGGTCCCAGGTTGAACAAGTTTAAGGAGAGACACGTGGAACACAGGATGAATCTGCATGTTTGACGGCAACGCTAGTCTGACCGCCACAGGATTTATCACGGAGGTGACGGTGAATGGACCCAGGTATCTTGGACGGAAAGTTCAGGTTCCTTTAATGGACACGTGTTTAGACGCCAGCGAGACATTGTCTCCCACTTGGTAGTTGGGGGCCTTTACTCGGTGTTGATCAGCAAACTTCTTTTGGCGATTCTTAGCTTGAAGTAGGTGTTCAGCTGCCCTTTTAAAGGTTTGAGAAATGGTCGTGTGCAAGGTTTTGACTGCTGGCATTTCCAGGGTTGTAGGAACGTCCAACTCAGAAGTACGTGGGTGCCTGCCATACGTGATATAAAAGGGTGTCTGCCCAGTGCTGGTGTGTAGGGAATTATTATAAGCATATTCAGCTATCCATAATAGGTCGAACCAGCTTCCTTCAGCTTGGTGTAACATGCAACGCAGATACTGCTCGAGCGTCTGATTTGTCCTCTCAGTTTGACCATCCGTTTGGGGATGGTGACTGGTGAATAGACAAATGTCGATCTGGGCCATAGAGCAGCATTTTCTCCAGAAGTTAGATACGAATTGAGTACCTCGGTCTGAGACTAAAACTGAAGGAAACCCATGGAGCCGTACGATGCCTTCAAGAAATACCTTTGCCAGAGTGGAAGCATTTGGGAGCCCCTTAAGAGGAATGAAATGTGCCATTTTTGAAAATAGGTCCACGACCACAAGAATAGTGTTAAACCCTTGACTGGGTGGTAAGTCAGTAATAAAATCGAGGGACAACGTGTGCCAGGGTGCTGGTGGGATTTCCAATGGTTGTAATAGCCCAGCCGGTTTCTGCTTGGATGACTTGTTTTGAGCACACACTCCACAAGATAGGATGAATTGGATAATGTCTTTACGCCACGTGGGCCACCAATAATTTAATTTTACCTTGGCTAGGGTTTTAGCGATTCCGGGGTGGCCCTCGATCAAGGAATCATGATAACCGGACATGACTTGTTCTCGTAGTTCTTGGTTTGGTAAGAATAAATGATTCCTGAAGTAGGGCAACTGATCTTTTATCATGTAATGTTCTCCTTGTGCATTCCACGCTTGTAATTGCTCCTGACTCATCAGGTTTTGGATTTCTTCATGTAATTCTTTCTGAGTTATGGTTGCTGTGATTCCTAGGAGCTTGTCACTCGGGATGATTGCTATTGGGTCAGGGGTCTGATACCCTTGCTCTTCCACCCCATACCGGAAAGGGCATCTGCCTTCCTGTTTTTCACCCCTGGTCGAAATGTAATCACGTAGTCATGTTCAGCAAAAAAAAGAGCCCAACGTAGTTGTCGTGAGGATTGGGCCTTTGCCGTTTTTAGGTACTGGAGGTTCTGGTGGTCAGTTATTACGGTGATTGTGTGTCTGGCGCCCAAGAGGTAGTGCCGCCATGCCTTAAAGGCTGACTTAATGGCCAGGAGTTCTTTGTCTGTGAAAGCGTAATTGAGTTCAGGGGGTGTGAATTTACGCGACCAGAAGGAAACAGGGTGTAACTGGCCCGTTTCAGGGTCCTTTTGTGAGAGGACGGCTCCCATAGCCATGCTTGAGGCGTCCGTTTCCACCAGGTATGGGAGATCAGGGCGAAGGTGGCGTAAGATTGGGGCAGATGTGAATCTTGCTTTGAGTTCCTTGAGAGCTTTGTCGGCTTCTGTTGTCCACTGTAACTTTTTGTTGCTATTCCTTAGCAGTGACGTGATGGGATGCACGCTTTGCGAAAATCCTGAGATTAACCGGCGGTAGAAGTTTGTAAAACCCAGCATACTTTGAACCCCCTTGAATGAATTTGGGGATGGCCAGTTCAGGATAGCATCTATCTTGTGTACATCCATTCGGATTCCATTCGGGCTGAAAATAAAGCCCAGGAATTCCACCTCAGAGACGTGGAATGAGCACTTTTTGAGCTTGGCGTAGAGCTGGTGTTGACAGAGTTTCTCCAATACGGATCGGACGTGTTTAACGTGGTCCTGCTTTGATGCGGAATATACTAGAATATCGTTGATGTACACTAGAACACAGACATCAATCAATTCCCGTAGGACATTGTTCATGAAGTATTGAAATGCTGCAGGCGCGTTGCAAAGGCCAAAGGGCATTACTTGATATTCGTACAAGCCGTATTTGGTGCGAAAAGCAGTTTTCCATTTGCCCCCCTGTTTTACGCGAACAAGGTGATATGCCCCCCTCAGGTCTAGTTTTGTGTAGATTTGGGCATCTTTGACTTGATCAAGCAATTCAGGGATTAGTGGCAGGGGGTAGCGTTTTTTTACGGTAATCTGGTTCAGTGCGCAATAGTCGATGCACGTTCTCAAGTCCCCCTCCTTTTTCGGTACGAAGAATAGAGGACTGGCTGCTGGAGACTTCGAGGGACGGATGAACCCGTTGGCCAGGTATTGGTCAAGATAGGCCTTCAGGTGCTGGTTTTCTGGTTCTGTGAGTTCGTAAATTCCCCCACAAGGGATTTGTGCGCCGGGTATCAGGTCGATTTGGCAATTGTATGGTCTATGCAGTGGCAGGGTATTAGCCTGTTCTTTCTGAAAGACATCTTGAAAGTCCTGGTATTCACTTGGTAGGGTGCCGATTGCCACAGTCGCAAGCGTGGAGATTCTGGTGTCTATTGGTTGTTTCTCTTGGCTATAACATGTGTGGGCACAAGTCTCGGGAAAGTCCAATTCTTTTGCTCGCCAATCGATTCGAGGATTGTGAGCTACCAACCATGGCATTCCCAAAATCAACCGGAACTGTGGTGCCTTAATGAGGTCGAAAATGATAGATTCTTGGTGTCCATCCTGGCACAGAAGGGTTAAAGCTGCAGTGCATTGGGATACTGGACCAGAAGCTATTTCCGTGCCGTCGACAGTGGTAACAGTGTTGGTGGTTGATTTAGGGCATAACGGAAGCCCCATCTTTGCCGCAAGATCCTGCTCGATGTAATTCCCAAAGGGTCCACTGTCAATGTACGCTCTTACTGCGTGCATCCAAGATGGTTGTTGGTGATTGATCAAGACCACAGAGTGCAAAATGGGAGATCTGTAGTTCACTTTCTTCGCTCGACAAGTGGACCCCTACACTTGCTGGGCTGGGGAGTTTTCCGATTCCTTGATGGTATCTTCCTTGTCCATGGCCCCTACCGTCCTCCTCGGTGGCTTCACAGGGCACTCTTTAAGGAAATGACCTGACCTTCCACAGTACAGACATAACTGCTTCTGTCTCCTTTTATCCCTTTCTGCTTTAGTCAAGGGGGATCTGACCCCCCGATTTGCAATGGTTCTCCTGAACCTTTCGTTGTGCGGGCAATATTGTCCTTTGAACACACATACATAGGGCGAGGGTCCGGTCTCGTTCAATCTCCTCTTCGGTCTTGCAACCTATGATCCAGTTGAACAACAAGGTCAATGAATTCTGAGCAGTCTTTCGGGGGGTTCACTACTTATGCGAGAACATCCTTGAGCTCCCCCCGCAACCCCTGATGAAATAAAGTGGTTCTCTTCTCCACTGGCCATTCTGCTTCAACTACGAGTCTATTGAACATGGCTATGTATGTTAATATGTCTTGATTCCGTTGGCGTAGGGACAGAAGTTCGTTGTCTACTGCCTGCCCATGGGTATGACGGGCGAACAGCTTTTCCATCTCCTGCTGAAAGCCCCTGAAGTCATGCAGTAAAGGATCGTTTTGGGCCACAAAGGGTACAGACCAGTCCGCGGCGCTACCACTCAAGTAGGATAGCACAAAAGCGACCCGTGATTGGTCATTCGGAAAGGCCCCTGGTCTACAAAGGAAGTGCAGGCGGCACTGGTTCATGAACGTTGCAAACCTCTTGGGATCCCCCGTAAATCGTTCGGGCGGGGCCAAGGGAACTGCCCGAGGAAGGGTTATCTGAATGGGATTGGCTGATGGTGCTGGCATCGAGGCACGCTTCCCGGCAATGGTGCATGCCCTTCTTGTGACTGGAGAAGTTGCCGGCTTAAATCATCAGTGCGTTCTTTGGCTACATTCAGCTCTCTCCTCAGGGTGTTGGTCTCCTGCCTGGCTGCATGTACTTCGAAACATAGCTGCCCCAACATGTGGGCTAACTGGTCGGTTTCTGACATTTCCATGACACCCAGGTGGATTTTGATGAGAGGCTTTGTGTTCTGTAACGTTCACCTGGTACGCACGGGGACGTCACTCAGCCTGTTCTGACCTCTTACGACCTCAAACCCTTCCCTGGAGTCTACTCGACTGGAGACTGGGCCTGAAACACAGGATTGGTAGCGTTTAACTCCCTATTGTCTCTGTGTGCTTGAACCCCTTCTTCCCCGGGGTCCAACCCTTACCTTTGATCCACAGCTCACCTTGTTTTCTTGGAAAGTGTGCTCTCAGTCCTGCTTTCAGCACAGGGGCGCGTTGATTGATGCAGGCTCGTTGCTGTCTAGTTACTTCACTGGCAAGAGTCCGACAGGTAAGTATAATGAGTCTTTTGAACAGTTCTCTAACTTCATTCCTTTCCTTCCTTAGATGATGGCCGGCGTCCGGGGATGGCGACGTGCTTGTGAGATGAGTAGTGCTGAAGGTGAGTGAGAGCGCGATGCGCGATGCGACCCTTTTGTATTTGTATTGAACTGAGTCTTTTAGGTGCTGCAACGTTTTCAGCGTGGATGCCGGTTATGAAGAAGAAATGCGGTGAGTAAGCGCGGTATGCGGCGCCTCTAGATGTTTCCACGCTAACCTGGAGTGTCTTTTCCCTCTTGCAGATGGATGAGAAGTTCCGGAGACAGAGTTCCCCCAGAGCGGCTGGGATTCAAGTAAGCATTTGAAGCTCGTACAGTCTTTAAAAATAAGTGAAGATTTCCTGAATGCTTACTAATGCCTTTTTTCTGTTCTTTTCCCTTTTCCTTAGGAAGCGCCGTGCCAGGATGGGAATGACACCGCAAAGATGCCCACAGAACAGAAGAAGCGATGAATGATGGGCAGAAGCGCCGCAAGTTAAGGCTGTTCCCAACAGTGTTCTTGTTCTTGGAGGAGCTGAGCGCAGAAGAAAGATGCAGGCCTACTGGAGACCGATCCGAACACGGTGAGTGTCACGCTGCAGGTGCAGAATACACAAAGCATGTTTCTCAGCATGGGCGTGGGTTAAATAGTCTCTGGGTATCCCAGGTGTCTCTGGGCTGAACTACACCCAAAAGACTAGACTGCACATGTAGTTCTGGGAACCGAAATATGTGGGGGCATCCATCTTGTCCCCATCAATGCACTACAAGTCCAATCCCCAATGTTATCCCATGGGAGTGAGTGAGTCTGGTGCCACAAGCGACAAGTCTGACTCCAAGTTGGTCTTTCGAGGAATGGAGAGGCCCTTGAGGGCCATGTAGGTGATCATGGCCTGGCTCCACCCTGACATCTTGGAGGGCTGGGGACATGAGGGACAGGAATCATGACAGCCATGCACGCCATGCCAGTGCACTTCCACATGAGAAAATCCAAGATCTGCAGATAAACTGCAGCTTTCTGCATGCACCTTCAACCAATGTATCCATGAGTCTCCCAAAATCCAGATAATCTGTTTTCGAGCATGGAAAGCCACGGCTGTGTGGTTTCCTGTCAGGGAGAAGACGTTCTTACTAAAGTGCGCCGTTCAGAACACACCTACTGAACTTTATGGACCAATCCCTACCTCTGCTCATTCTCATTTGCATGCGTCTCCACCCCTGAATCCCCGTTGGTGATATGCGCTGGCTGCAAACTACCGCCATGTTCGCGGACATGTATAGGATCAGAGCATGACGACGGTACATTTAAGTATTATCCCCCTTTTTCCCCTTTAAGGTGGGCTCTGAAAAGAGCCATTTTTTAAAATGTTTGGCCAGATACCGTACAGACATCTGTTATTTTATTTATTTTTTTTTTTTTTTGTCCTTGCTTTACTCCTACAACCATTACAGAACCTTCTCTAAAGCAAGCCTTACGTTCCAAAAGAACATTGCATTTCCCAAAGAAGATAGGGCAACACCATCTGCTTCAAAATAATCTGCATTGCTTGGAGCAATGTTATCGTGGCTGCAGAAAAACATACCAGCTTGTAACATGAATGCATGCATGCCGCGATTGATGATACACCTCCCAATATTTTGATCTGGACAGAAAACAGAATTGTTGTCCCATTTTACTTTAGGGAGTAAAGCAGAAAAAATGACTTTCGTTGTTGGGAAGATGGTCATGAGTGCTTCAACCAACTGTGCCAAATCTGCCAACAAAGTATGTGAACTCACGTATCCCAAATGGCAAGCACCATAGTGCAAAATTACCACATGACGAGTGGTCATTGTACGCATGTCTCTGCAAACTTGCAGAATTGTCGCAGCATTGGCATCAGTGTCAGCGCTCCACACCACCTCCACTCCTCTCACATCGAAATGATGTGCCACATGCCTATTCTCAGCATAGTGTTGTAAGCCATGCACAAAAATGTCACCAAGCACCAAAACCCTGAGCCTCTCCACCTCTGGCATCTTCAGTGTATGCACCGTCTTTCGACACAAAAGAGTAATGTGAACATCTGCTTGGCTGATGCCTGCAGTCCCCTTTCCATGCAGGATTTGCTGTAGAAAACCGCATGTGACACGCCCTACCTTCGGACAAGCGTTGCCTACGTGCGGGACGTAACTCTTACCCAGTCCTTCCACCCTTTCCACAGCGGTAGCAAACTGAGTCCCTCATTGGACACAACTAAGCAGTCACACAACCATCCACCAATCACATTGAATATCGCTAATTCTAACTCCGTCATCAACATTGCGCACTTCAAAATTACTGTCGATGATTCTGAATGGAAGTCGCATATCTTTGCAAAGCACCTACTTCACAAGCTACTGTGCAAGTATTGCGAATTTCTACGTACAGCTCCATGCATGCGCACATGCATGAGTATAGAGTACAGGTATGTATATTTTAATCAGAGAACATGTGCAACCCTTTTGATTTAATTTAGACAAATTAATGCTGCTAAATGTGCATAGGCAATACATACCAATGCTCCCCCTTTTAAGTGCAAGATGTCCGATTTATCATTGACAAACCGCATGACTGCTTACTGTCTTCCGCATAACCTACACATACGTTGCAAGCATGCCTATTTAGGGCGGAACTCAATTTTGTATGTGAAAATGTCAGAGTTGTGTACTGTGTACAGCCTACAGTAATGCTACTTGCAATGTAATCGTATTAGAAAAGGAAGCGCTCCCGATTGCTGTGGTGACATCTCCCTCTGAGGGTCTCCCGATTTCTCGGCATCGTGCTTTTAATTTGCAAGTAGAAAATGTTCCCCCATCTACTACTGTGCCCTATCACTTACAGACCTCTCTCGTATACATAGTACACCTTGTAAAAAACAAGGCATTTCCATAACCTTAAAAGTGTTAGCAATTTTGAAGGACTTTCAAATACCATATTGCAAATACCATGCAAAGACTGCACAGAATGAAGGGAAATGCACACATGCACTGGGTAGAAATGTGAAAGTAGAATGCTCTGACGAAAGAAGCACAAATAATGTGTGCAATATCATCACTGCTGTAAACACACAAAGTAATTGATTTTGTTTTTTTGAATCGCAGTGAAGACTACTCCCCTGAGAATCAACAGCATCTACACTGCAGACGACATATTCGAAGAAACCTGGTCATTTTGCAAAATAAAAGTAAGTACACTATTACCTTTATATTGTTACTACTCCTCAAAGAGGCTGCGTGGGTTATTTGTTTATTTTGGGCACCAAAGCAAACATTGATTTCTAAACCATTCTACCTACAAATATCCATTTATTGAACAAAGAATAACAGGCAGAATGGCTGACAAATCCCTGTGTGTTTGGAACTCAAATAACATACGTAATCCTTAGAAGGTTAGATTTAGAAAAGAAGTTGCTGTTGCAAGTTTATGGCATTTCGTTTATTAATAATGATTCTTGTCACAAGTAGCCCACTTTATACTCTCATCTGAAGCACATTGTAGTAATATACAAACAGTAAAGTAGCCTTACCAAATCATTGAAAGAGTCCAATGCACATTGACACACCATGACAAAGAGCTTCTCCATCAGACTCATGCACACATGCACACAGCACACATACATTGGACAACAGACCAAAGTATACCCTTTTTTTTTCAACAGACACCAAAGAATGCCTACCAAAAAGCAACTCCGTAGAAAGGAACGCAGAAGTAGAGCAAATAAAAATAAAAGTGCCCAATGTAAGCATCCACCTGTTGTCGAGTTTGTAGAGAATGTTGGAACAAACCCGCTAATGCAGTTGCTTAGCAAAACAAAGGAAGTCTCAACTACCGAAACTTTAACTCCTCCATCAAAATGTGTCACAAAACATAAAAATGTCAAAGAAACGGCTACCTGTACAGCTAACAATGCTCCTAATAACCCTGATAGTGTAACAATAACCCAAAGTAAAAAAAGTATTTTATCAAAAATGTTTCGTCACAGAGTCCTTCAGAATCTACTAAGAAGAGGACCAAAATCATCCTCACCCCTTAAAACCTGCCGTAGAAAGTTAATCCTACAAGCTCTCGTGGACAGTGCAATCCTTCTCAAAAGGAAGTTGTTTATATTAGTGTTAAATAGGATGAAAGTACTAACAAAACTTAGTACCAAACTACATAAGAAACTCAGCAATAAACGGAATGTGAACAAAAATAATTTCTTACATGTTTGTGGTGGTGAATGGAGTCACACAACAACCACAGAACCATATTTTAATGAAGAAGCATACAAACAAAATCAAACAAACACAATTGCCATCCATAGCAGTGGACAAGGGTCTGAGAAAATCAATACTACCATCATGGAACAAGAAACACTGCTTACAAAAGTATCCCCTGAAAACTCAGATTCAGCAGAACCACACCGTCCAGTATACAAATGGCCGTGCACATCAATGTGTTTCATTCCAAACAAAGCTTTCAAATCTTTACATCAGTTCCTCAATCAATATGTAAAAGATAAAGACAAAAGTAAAATGAAAGTGCTGCAAAATATGGATGTTTGTCCAGTGCGGAAATACACAGGACTAAAAGGACCTTCATTAGCCTGCATTTCTGGGCCTATTTGCAAAAGCACCTTCCATGATATCAAAAGGATATCAATACATCATTCCAATGTAAGAAATATAGTGTATAAAATGTACTATGCAAAACGTCCAGCTTCAGAATTAGGCAATTTAAATACCACTCTTCTGCATGGTACACCCACTTGAGAGCCACTTACAAAATGCAACCGTTTTAGAACATAGTAGCAACAATTCTACACATAGCAACCTTCTATTACACAAATACAGAAAAGAAATAGTAACATTTAAAAGGTCATCGGCTGAAGTACCAAACCATGTGTGTGTGTTGCCGCAGTACGTTTTACAAAAGGAACACAAAATATGTGGACATAGCATAAAAAATAGAAGACAATAAAGATTCTAAATGGTTTGAATTAGCTCTCTACCTTTTAGCAGAAAACAAATATGAACTAACTGAACGCCTAATATGTTGCAGTTACTGTACTACAAAATTAGACAACAACCACACTCCTTCACGTGCTATTACAAATAATTTGGAATTGTTTCCATTACCAAAAATCCTGCAACAGCTCAATTTGTATGAGAGCATAATAATTCAAACAGTTCACCCATTTTAAGCAATTATGCGCCTTCATCCAAAAACTGCAAAATTACCTCCCTCTGAATTGGTGAAAGGTATTCGTGGCAAAGTAGTTTATTTGCCAATAGATCTAACGGAAAATGTACACACTCTAGGAGTGGAACATTCAATAGAGCATTCTTTAATAGTCTTTGTAAATGGAGTACCAGCAAAGGACAAAAGAATTTGGCAACAATTAGTGGACTTACACAAAGTTAGACAAGCATTGCAATATCTAAAAGACAATAATGAGTACTACCAGGAAATAAATATTGATGAAAGCTTAAGGGAAACAACTGAAATAATTCAAGATCCATCAGAAAGTGGACAATTCGAACTTCTGGATCCTGCTACAGTGTCCACTCTTTTGGACCATTACACAATGTATCCATTGCATTCCAATGAAAGCAAAGATGATGCACTAGAAACTTACCAAATGCGACAAACCAAAGGGTCACCAATGAGTATATGGGAAAAAAGTATAGACGCACATGCTTTTCCACTACTATTTCCTACTGGCAAAGGTGGAAGATATGATGATAGACCCACTCAGATTGGGGCATCAGAATACCACTCATTACGAATGTATTCGCAAGATCCCAGATTTTAGACAAAATGTGGAATACATATTCCACCTACTCTATGAAAGTGAATTAGCAACACTATGTTACGGAGTTGCACACATTCTTAAATCTGGAACCCACTTTCAAAATATGTGGTTTTACAATCAAGTATAACAAATTTGTTTGCAAACATGCATGGTACAAAGGAATACTGGTTCCGACGGCACGGAGACATGTGTTGTATGATCAGAAACCTTGGGCCACCGACTTGGTTTGTTACGCTAAGTTGTGCAGAATGTGCATGGGAAGATTTACATGAGTTCCTACGCATAGCAAACAGCAACAAAAACAACATAGGTATATTAACACCTGGAGAACTTTGCTCTCTAGATCAGTTAATGTGTCAAGATATTTCCATCATTGTTTCATTGCCATGCTACACTTTATTTGCAATAAAACTGTTTCTCCCCTTGGAGAAGTGCAACACTTCTTTTGGAGAAAAGAATATCAAGCGAGAGGAGTACCACATATGCACATGCTGTTATGGATCAAAGGTGCACCGAAATTTGGTCACGAGAGTGATAGCACTGTTTTGCAGTTTATCCAAAAATATGTCACTTGTGAAATCCCTTCACAACAGACACATAGTGAGCTGCATGGGCAGATTTTCCAATTTCAAAGACATAAATGTGGCAAATATTGTCGCCGCAAATACAAAAACAAAGGTAAATACTACACCAAATGCTGCTTTGGTTTCCCTAGACCAGTTACAGAAACAGGTGAAGTAAACAACTTCATGTCTTCAGTTTGACATAGTGTTAAAGGTAAATCACCTAAGAACATGTATTACATAAAAAGAAGGGAAGAATCAAAATATATCAATGATTACAATGCAATCATTG
Source organism: Ambystoma mexicanum (assembly GCF_040938575.1). NCBI lineage: Eukaryota > Metazoa > Chordata > Amphibia > Caudata > Ambystomatidae > Ambystoma > Ambystoma mexicanum. The sequence goes on along the minus strand of NC_090930.1, from coordinate 973,820,043 downwards.
CCCTCTTATGGAATGCAAACATAGATGTGCAGTACATTGCAGACAATTCAACTGCTGTTGCTCAATATGTTACAGCCTACTTAACAAAAGCAGAAAAAACAGAGCTTCAAGACCTCTGGGATGACCTAGAATCAGACAAAACATTATCACAGAAATTGTACAGCCTAGGCATAAAAATACTCTCTCATAGAGAATGTGGGACCTATGAAGCAGCAGATCGTTGAACCGGTACTGCTTTGTATGGAAAATCAGACAACATAATATGGCTCAGTCTTGGTCCTGCAAAATCTAGAAAAAGAGTGCTAAAATCATATGAGGACATAGAAACAATTGCCAGAAATGATCCCAACAGCCAAGACATTCTGAAAAACAATTTACTGGACACATACTATCCGAAAAGGAGTAGCACTCTGGAAAGCACGTGTCTATACCACATAGCTCAAAACTTTGCATACAAAAATAATGTAAAACCCGATGAAAGCAAACGTAGATATAGAGTGACCGATTGTGAAGGGAGCTTAGTGAAACTTACCGAATGAAGCTTAATTAATCATGTAAAATTGTCATTAAAAACTCCTCAACAGAAAGAACTATATTACATGTCTCTGTTACAACTTTTCAAGCCATGGAGAAAAGAGGAAGACATACTAGATAACTATGACTGTTATGAAGATGCTTTCAAAGCAAATGAAAGTGCTATCACTGATGTGAACTTTACGCAGTACAAAACAATGTTACACAATGAGCAGCAACAGGAAGAAGAACTTCAGGCCCAACTAGATAAGGACTCTTCCAACAGTAGTCAACCTTCTGTAACAGGAAGTCAAGAACCACTAGGACAACCACTAATAGAAAATGAGGGTGAAGTAGCTATGGCAGAAGTAGAAAACACCATGTATCAGTATCAAGAAGATACAGAAGACTTAACTGTACAACAAGCAAAACTTAACAACGATCAGTGCACCATTTTTGAAGACATAACAAAACAAATTGTACATGGTGTACAACACGAAAATAAAGAATGTACGTGCCAAAATTACAAACCTATACTGCTGTACGTCAGTGGTGAAGCTGGATCAGGGAAAACATTCTTAATCAAAATCATCAGCAAGTTCCTTCAACAATTGACAAAGAACAAACTGTCAGCTGTTGTAACGGCCCCCACAGGTTTAGCTGCTTACAACATAGGCGGTGTCACTTTACAGTGATAAATACTGCTTCCAGTAGAGCATCAAAATAAATTAGACTACTGCAAACTTTCTGCAGAAGCTGCAATGGAATTACGCAGAGTATTGAAACAAATGAAAATGCTACTAATAGATGAAGTGAGCATGGACTTCAACCTAATTTTGGCTTTGATTAATCTCCGATTGCAAGAAGTACTTAAAAGTAACAACAAAGAACTCTTTGCAGGGAAACACATTATCGTTTTCGGAGATCTTCTACAATTGACACCAGTGAAAGTTGAACCGATTTTTAAAACCTTAGGCCACAAACTCTGCCGGAAAACTGTTGGTAGCATAGGTAATTTTAACCTTTGGCAACATTTCCAATACAGAGAATTAACTGAGAACATGCAGCAATCTGCAGATCTCACTCATGCCAACATCTTAAAAAGTATTAGAGTTGGTGTATTATCTCAAGAAGCACAAGTTGTATTGAAAAACCGACACATACATGCACTTTATGGCGATAATGCATGTGCAACTGATGTCATGGAACAAATAGCGCACAAAAATGTCAATTGTATGGCCTTAATGCCAACTCTTGCAAGCTGTTTCAAATTAAATGAAACAATGTTAAATAAAGAAATGCAACCAATAATGGAAATTAGCGCCACAGAAAAACTAGACGTACATGGTATGACAGTACCCATGTGTGAGCAAGCCACAACAAGACTAAACAGTTTAGAAAATTCAATCTCCAACCCAGCTGGGTTGGAAAAATATTGAAATTATCCGTAAATTGTAGAGTAATGCTTAAACGTAACCTTGACGTAGAGCAAGGGCTAGTTAATGGAGCACTGGGCACAGTTGTTGGCTTTCAATCATACTCACGTGATAGCAACATTCAGTTTGTCAAAATTCACTTTGATAAAGTTTCAGAAGTGAAAAGGATAGGGCGCTCAATTGCTCGATTCCTTCTCTTCAAAGACATTTATGTACGTAGAGAGCAATTTTCTCTAACTCTTGCAAATGCAGTTACCATTCATAAATCCCAAGGTCTTACCCTAGACAAAGCATTGATAGATATAGGAAACACAGTCTTTAAGGAAGGCATGAGCTACGTAGCATTATCACGCTTGCGTACACTTGACGGTCTATTGCTAATGAAATTTGATCAAGTAAAGTCAAAGCTGATATTCCTTGCATTCTAGAATACAATAGATTGCGTTCACTGTACACTGTACACCCCTCATCTGAAACAATACCCTGTTCCATAAAAAGTAAAGCATGGTAAATGAAAACTAAATTAAACAGAAATGCAAATGAAGCTAAAGTTTCATCAATTACCGCAAACATGGAAGAACCTATTAGGGAATGTAAACCAGGGACGTCGGTAAAGAAGCAACAGAAATTCCGAAAAATGCACTCAGATACAGAACTTGCTAGTCCATTCAAATTTGCAAATGAAAGTGGGGTAAGTTGCTATGCAAATGTAGCAATGAATATTCTATTTCAATTGCCACCAATTGTTAACAATATTTACCTGCACAGTACAGACCAATTGTGTTTGCAAATGTTAGTGCTGCATAGAAATGCAACAAGCAATCCTGACAACACATACAGTGTTCATGGAGTAAGGCAACAATTGGACGACTGTGCTGGAATGGTGAGATTCACTATGAACTCACAAGAAGATCCACAAGAATTTCTAATGTACATACTATTAGTATTGGAAAACAAAAGCATACCTGTAAATGAAATCTTCCATGCAAACATACATGCACTCTCTGTAGCAAAGTGATACAGGAAGAAATCCCAAATGAGCGATTTGTGTATGTTTCCATACAATTGTGAGAGAATTCCATTTCAGCAACTTGTACAAAATGCAAACCATGGCAGATGATGTACTATTTGAAATTCAGACAATCGCTCCACCTTACTGATACAATCACATAGGGCCTACATAATGCTTATGCTTCTACGTTATAATGCAGATGACACCAAAAACAACTGCAAACTGACTGGATTCACACACGGTCAAGTGTCACTTGGAAAGAAAACCTTTACCACAGGAGGTATATTCTACCATGCAGGAGCTACAACCAATGCAGGTCACTACACTGCATACATTAAAAAGAATTGTGGATGGTTCGAATGTAATGATAGCACCATTACTCTAAAGCAGAGATTGCCAGCTAATGTTACAAATGTGTATTTAATGTTATTAAAGCCAAAATTTACGAAATAATGTGTACCTCAAGATTGTCAAAGAATTATGTGAAAGACTACAAACAGTTAGATTACGCCAACAGGTATCTAACTACCCAAGAGGATGTAAGAATGACATAAATAAATGAATATCACAGAACGTTGGGAACAAATGCACAGGTAGAATACGCCTACAGGTATCTAACTGTTGTTAAAAATCGGCATGAAGGCAACAAACATAACATTAATCAGAAAGATGAAGGAAACACTCAAAGGAAACAAGGAAGTAGTTAGTACCATAGTAAATGAAGGTTTTTTTAAATCAGACAAGGATTTTCTGTCCCCAGACCCAAGGATTAGAAAAGCAAACAAAGAAACTGAGCGCAATGCACAGTACACTGGTTTGTAAACTAAATATGAGGGTAAAAAAAAAGGTAAACTGTCTATTATGCAATGTAGTAAATTTTCTAACAATGCAAAGACTAACATACCTTTTTCTTTTATCACAGAAATGGAAAAAGGGATACTTCCAGCAAGTTCGATAGGCATTTAAATATTGTATGTGGATTCTGAACAAAGTAAGGAGTAATTATATTGGCAGTCATTTGCTACACATGGGAATCTACACGTCTAATCTATGGTAGTAATATGCTGCAGTGCCTGTAGGCTGGCCCTTGCATCTTCGGTGTGTAACCTACCACCTACGCCTTACGACCAAGGTACAAGGAGTATAGTTCCTAGCCACAACCATCGCTGTACATCAAAACCATGGTCCTTGTAAATTAGCTACTTATAAATGTACTTTTCAGACCATCATCTGCAGCCATGCAGCCAAGACACTAGAGCGTCCACACAACTAGCGCATTACACCACACCCATATTGAGTTGTAACTCCACTGCTTATGACTTCAGTCTTGGGTGCATGGCCTTTGGGCATGCAGTCAAGAGTCTGGGTCCTGGCCAGAAAAACTGCAGCATATCGGAACCATTGTGCCTTGTCATTTTACTATGTACAAACTTGGTTTTGGGAGCATGGCCTTTGGCCTTTGGCCATGCTCCCAAAACGCTACGCCCTCCCCACAACCATCTTAATGATGTTGCATAGTACAAAATTCCTTCGGCCGACGGCCATGCATCCAAGACTCTAGGCCCTGGCCACAACCACCGTAGTATGTGCCACTCATGGCGGCGTACTAATGAATACAATAACCATTGGAAAAAGTATTGCAATTACGCATGGTGTCAATTTCAATGTTCCCTAACACCACACGTGTCCTTACAACTGTTAAAAGTTCCCCGTGCACGGACTGAAATACTTCCCTTATTGGACCCCTCATTTTCTGTGCATACAAGGTGGCCATAGGAGACGGCACGCACCCCCCACAACTTGCCAATCGAAATGCAATACTATGGGTGTATCCATGGGTGTAACATGCTGCGGTGGTTGTGGCCAGGGCCTACAGTCTTGGAAGTAAGGCCTTAGGCCTTCGGCCGACGGCCATGCATCCAAGACTCTAGGCCCTGGCCACAACCACTGTAGCATGTGGCACCCATGGCCATGCATTCAAGACTCTGGGCCCTGGCCACAACCGCTGTAGCATGTGACACCCATGGCGGCATACTAATGAATATAATAATAGCCATAGCAAAAAGTAATGCAATTACGGCATGTTATCAATTTTAATGTTTGCTGCCACTACGTATGTCCTTACAACAGTTACAAGTGCCCTGTGCACTGGACGGACTGAAATACTGCCCTTATTGGACCCCTCATTTTCTGTGCGTACAAGGTGGCCATAAGAAATACATCATGAAGAGGTTATAACTGTGTTATTGGAGTGCAAGGTCTCTCCACAACCACCTCAGTGATGTGTGGTAGTGTTTTTTTTTCTGTAGGTGTGGTATCCTTCAGTGCTTTTGGGCAGAGGCTTTACTCCTAGCTATATGCCCATAGATTTTACATGGGATAGGTGTGCAGTGGCTTCCACGTCTAGTACTTATAAGTTTGTTCTTGGGTGCATGGCCTTTGGCCATGCACCCAAGACTGCACGCACTCCCCACAACTTGCCAATCGAAACACAATACTACAGGTGTATCCATGGTTGTGACATGCTGCAGTTATTGTGGCCAGGGCCTACATTCTTGGAAGTAAGGCCTTCAGCCTTTGGCTGACGCCATGCATCCAAGACTCTAGGCCCTGGCCACAAGCACTGTAGCATGTGACACCCATGGCGGCGTACTAATGTATATAATAATAGCCATCAGAAAAAGTTATGCAATCACGGCATGTTGTCAATTCCAATGTTGGCTACCACTACGCGTGTGCTTTCAACAGTTAGAAGTTTCCTGTCCACTACATGGACTGAAGTGCTATCGTTATTACACCCCTCATTTTCTGTGCGTACAAGGTGTCCATAGAAAGTACATCATAAAGACCGACCCCCAGAACAAATGCATTGATCACCCATGTCTTACTGTCTGAACCTTTCCCAACGCTCTGTGAAACAGCAAAAGAGTTTTATAAATAGAGCATGTGTACGCTGGTTGTTGCTCCGCTTTCAGCAGATCCAAGATGTCGGGCGCATCCAAACAATCTGATGCAGAACACGTCTCACAGCAGCCAATGGGCAGAGATGTCGCGTGTCCGCGGTCATGACGCCAGCCCCTTAGCCAATTGGTATCTTGTCCGTGGACCAAACAGGGAAGTGTGACCGAGAAGCGGACATAGATATCACACATTTTTTCAGACCTACTTTTTGATAATTTAAAAGAAAAGTACTGCATGGAAGGTCACCAGATTTACAAAAGCACGCTTTCTGGACCAAGCCCCTGTACCTGCCGTAGATTTCGTGAACTGTAGCCATGCGCAATGTTTTTCCCCCATTCAACTATGGGAACAAAAAGACGTTCCCCCTGGACCAAACATCTCCAAACTTTGCAAAAAATTCAGAGTGGCCCATATACTTTTTTTGCAAAGTTTGGTGAGGATTCGTCCAGGGGGAGCAAAGTTATAAGCCGCCCAAAAAGTGCTCTTCCTATGGAAACAGCAACTTCACCATAACTACACAGCCACTACTGTGGCTGTGTAATATACCAATGGATGTTTAGACCTGTGTATGGTACAATAAACGGCCTATAATGAGCCTTTTTATACTCTCAGTTATCTGATGTTTTGTGTCTTATTCTTTGCCTGGCTAAGTCCAATAATCTATTGTGCAAGGAGGTCAGGGGACAGGTAAGTCAGAGGTGTTCCCCTATATATTCATATAAATACGGGTACAGTCCCAGGTTAAAACTAACTGAGAAAGTGTGAAGAATCTCGCCTAGCTACGAAGAAAAGCATTCCAAGATAACTGCACAGATAAGATAAACGGCACGACCGCAATACTGCGTGGGTACTCAGAGGAGGACTCAGCGGGACCCCACGTAAGTGGATTAAGAATGAGTCAGGCGGTACAGAGAATGCCGACTGCCGGCAAGCCCCACAGGAGAGAGGAAAGGAGCATAATGGAGGACCTCGTAGCTTTATCTCGGAGCATGGCAGATCTAATTAAAACACACAGGGAGAAAGGGGGAAGAAAGAAGAAGATCCACAGGGCACGTAGTGCCCAGACCCCCCCGGGTTCGCCACAGAAGTACAAGAGTGGCAAGAAGAAGGCGAGGTCACGAGACAAATATGATTACAGTTCAGATGACACATCTGACGAAGACTGCAGGAGCAGTAGCAAATCAGACGACCACAGTTCGTCAGAATATCAGACCTCCTCAGCAAGTGAAGGGCGAGAGCCCCGAAAAAAGAAAGGCAGAAAGGAAGATGAGGGACCACGAGGAGATGAATTTGACCTAGATGTGCTAGTGCACCGAGGTTAACTGAATGGGACCCCCCCAGAGAATATAGCAGAATGCCTAAGAAAAAGGCTTAGAGTGCCACTAAGCAAACAAGTCAGAAATAAATTGAGGTCTGAATGCCCCAGACCCAGGGTACCAGATGGGGTGACGGAAACACCAGAGATTGATGAAAGGATGCTAACATTCCTGGGGTGGTACGGCAGAGACATAAAAAAGGGCATAGACCGGTCTTGGAGATCCTGCCAAGATAAATTATTGGATATGTGGGGCCCATCACAAGGATATGGCAATTTGAGGAGGAGGCCAGGCAGAACAAAGAGACTATTGACCCAGAGACAATTGCAGGTTGGGCCCAGAGGACAATATGCCTGCTGGGTAATACAAATACTGCGATAGCAACAGAAAGAAAGAGATCCATCCTGATGAAGATGGACTCGAAATTAGGAGAGATGGCCACATCAGAACAAGCGGCAGCGGCCAAAGGAAAATTATTTGGAGAGTCCTTTATAAAAGTCATGGCGAAATTCGCCAACACATACGCATCCATGGAGAAGGCGCAGATTTCACGAAAAAAGATTTTTGGGAGGACATTTTTGAAAAGGCTGGCAGAGGAAAGGGCTGCTTTGACAGACATCACTGAAGGGAACACGAGTACCGAAGGGCAAACCCTTTCTTCCCTTCCAGAGGAAGAGGCAGAAGTGATAGGCAAGCACAAAGTCAGACCAGTGGTAAACTTCAGGGAACTGATTTCATTTCTCATATAAAGACACTTCAAAATGGAAGGAGTTGACTTACTGAGGGACATCCTACATAGAGGGGATTGGTTAGCAAGGATAGATCTCAGGGACGCCTACCTGACAATACCGATCCATCAAAGTCAGAGGAAACTACTACAGTTCCTCTGGAAAGGAAAGAAATGGGAATTCACGAGCTTGCCGTTCGGACTGGCGTCAGTGCTCTGGTGCTTCACCAAGCTGTTGAAACCAGTGGTAGGACACCTCAGAGAACGGGGAATCAGATTGATTATATACCTGGACGATATATGCATAATGTGCCAGGACAGGGAGACTCTGGTAGAACAGATCCAGAGAATAACGGATTTATTGCAACAGTTAGGATTCCTAATAAACTGGGAGAAGTTGTCATGATTCCTGCCCCTCATGTCCCCAGCCCTCCAAGATGTCAGGCTGGAGCCAGGCCACAATAACCTACATGGCCCTCAAGGGCCTCTCCATCCCTCCAAAGACCCACTTGGAGTCAGACTTGGCGCTTGTGGCACCAGACTCACTCACTCCCATAGGATAACATTGGGGATTGGACTTGTAGTGCATTGATGGGGACAAGATGGATGCCCCCACATGTTTCGGTTCCCAGAACTGCATGTGCAGTCTAGTCTTTTGGGTGTGGTTCAGCCCAGAGACACCTGGGATACCCAGAGACTATTTAAGCCATGCACAGGCTGAGAACATGCTTTGTGTTTTCTGCACCTGCAGTGTGACACTCACCGTGTTCGGATCGGTCTCCAGTAGGCCTGCATCTTTCTTCTGCGCTCAGCTCCTGCAAGAACAAGAACACCGTTAGGAACAGCCTTACCTTGCGGCGCTTCTGCCCATCATTCATCGCTCCTTCTGTTCTGTGGGCATCTTCGGCGGTGTTCTGCGGGCATCTCCCGCGGTGTCATTCCCATCCCGGCACGCCGCTTCCTAAGGAAAAGGGAAAAGAACAGAAAAAAGGCATTAGTAAGCATTCAGCAAATCTTCGCTTATTTCTAAAGACTGTAAGAGCTTCAAACGCTTACCTGAATCCCAGCCGCTTTGGGGGAACTCTGTCTCCAGAACTTCTCATCCATCTGCAAGAGGGAAAAGACACTCCAGGTTAGCGTGGAAACATCTAGAGCCGCCGCATACCACGCTTACTCACCGCATTTCTTCTTCATAACCGGCATCCACGCTGAAAACGTCGCAGCACCTAAAAGACACAGAAAAAGAACTCAGTTCAATACAAATACGAAAGGGTTGCATCGCGCATCGTGCTCTCACTCACCTTCAGTGCTATTCATCTCAGCAGCACGTCGCCATCTCCGGACGCCGGCCATCATCTAAGGAAGGAAAGGAACGAAGTTAGAGAGCTGTTCAAAAGACTCATTTTACTTACCTGTCGGACTCTTGCCAGTGAAGTAACTAGGCAGCAACGAGCCCGCGCTGAAAGCAGGACGGAGAGCACACTTTCCAAGAAAACAAGGTGAGCTGTGGATCAAAGGGAAGGGTTGGACCCCGGGGAAGAAGGGGTTCAAGCACACAGAGACAATAGGGAGTTAAACTCTACCAATCCTGTGTTTCGGGCCCAGTCTCCAGTCGAGTAGACTCCAGGGAAGGGCTCGAGGTCGTAAGAGGTCAGAACAGGCTGAGTGACGTCCCCGTGGATACCAGGTGAGCGTTACAGAACACAAAGCCTCACATCAAAATCCACCTGGGCGTCATGGAAAAGTCAGAAACCGACCAGTTAGCCCACATGTTGGGGCAGCTACGTTCTGAAGTACATGCAGCCAGGCAGGAGGCCAACACCCTGAGGAGAGAGCTGATAGTAGCCAAAGAACGCACTGGTGATTTAAGCCGGCAACTTCTCCAGTCACAAGCAGGGCATGCACCATTGCCGGGAACCGTGCCCTCGATGCCAGCACCATCAGCCAATCCTGTTCAGATAACCCTTCCTGGGGCAGTTCCCTTGGCCCCGCCCGAACGATTTACAGGGGATCCCAAGAGGTTTGCAATGTTCATGAACCAGTGCCGCCTGCACTTCCTTTGTAGACCAGGGGCCTTTCCGAATGTCCAATCACTGGTCGCTTTTGTGCTATCCTACCTGAGTGGTAGCGCCGCAGACTGGTCTGTACCCTTTGTGGCCCAAGACGATCCTTTGCTGCATGACTTCATGGGCTTTCAGCAGGAGATGGAAAAGCTGTTCGCCCGTCGTACTCATGGGCAGGCATTAGACAACGAACTTCTGTCCCTACGCCAAGGGAATCAAAACCTATTAACATACACAGCCACGTTCAATAGACTCGTAGTTGAAGCAGAATGGCCAGTGGAGAAGAGAACCACGTTATTTCATCAGGGGTTACGGAGGGAGCTCAAGGATGTTCTCGCACAAGTAGTGAACCCCCCGAAAGACTGCTCAGAATTAATTGACCTTGTTGTTCAACTGGATCATCATAGGTTGCAGGACCGAAGTGCAGATCGAACCAGATCGGACCCTCGCCCTATGTATGTGCGTTCAAAGGACAATATTGACCGCACAACGGAAGGTTCAGGAGAACCAATGCAAATCGGGGGGGTTAGATCCTTCTTGACTAAAGCGGAAAGGGATAAAAGGAGACAGCAGCAGTTATGTCTGTACTGTGGAAGGTCAGGTCATTTCCTTAAAGAGTGCCCTGTGAAGCCACCGAGGAGGACGGTAGGGGCCACGGACAAGGAAGATACCATCAAGGAATCGACAAACTCCCCAGCCCAGCAAGTGTAGGGGTCCACTTGTCGAGCGAAGAAAGTGAACTACAAACCTCCCATTTTGCACTATCTGTGGTCTTGATCAATCACCAACAACCATCTCGGATGCACGCAGTAAGAGCGTACATTGACAGTGGAGCTGTTGGGTATTACATCGACCAGGATCTTGTGGCAAAGATGGGGCTTCCGTTACACCCTAAATCAACCACCGACTCTGTTACCACTGTCGACGGCATGGAAATAGCTTCTGGTCCAGTATCCCAATGCACTGCAGCTTTAACCCTTCTGTGCCAGGATGGACACCAAGAATCTATCGTTTTCGACCTCATTAAGACACCCGAGTTCCGGGTGATTTTGGGAATGCCATGGTTGGTAGCTTACAATCCTCGAATCAATTGGCGAGCAAAAGAATTGGCCTTTCCCGAAACTTGTGCCCACACATGTTATCGCCAAGAGAAACAACCAATAGACACCAGAACCTCCACGCTTGCGACTGTGGCAATCGGCACCCTACCAAGTGAATACGAGGACTTTCAATATGTCTTTCAGAAAGAACAGGCTAATACCCTGCCACCGCATAGACCTTACGATTGCCAAATCCACCTGATACCCGGCGCACAAATCCCTTGTGGGCGAATTTACGCACTTACGGAACCAGAAAACCAGCACCTGAAGGCCTATCTTGACCAATACCTGGCCAACGGGTTCATCCGTCCCTCGAAGTCTCCAGCAGCCAGTCCTCTATTCGTCGTACCGAAAAAGGAGGGGGGCTTGCGAACGTGCATCGACTATCGTGCACTGAACCAGATTACCGTAAAAAAACGCTACCCCCTGTCACTGATCCCTGAATTGCTTGATCAAGTCAAAGATGCTCAAATCTATACAAAACTATACCTCAGGGGGGCATATCACCTTGTTCACGTAAAACAGGGGGACGAATGGAAACTGCTTTTCGCACCAAATACGGCTTGTACGAATATCAAGTAATGCCCTTTGGCCTTTGCAACGCACCTGCAGCATTTCAATACTTCATGAACGATGTCCTACGGGAATTGATTGATGTCTGTGCTCTAGTGTACATCGACGATATTCTAGTATATTCCGCATCAAAGCAGGACCACGTTAAACACGTCCGATCCATATTGGAGAAACTCCGTCAACACCAGCTCTACGCCAAGCTCAAAAAGTGCTCATTCCACGTCTCCGAGGTGGAATTCCTGGGCTTTATTCTCAGCTCGAATGGAATCCGAATGGATGTACACAAGGTAGATGCTTTCCTGAACTGGCCATCCCCAAATTCATTCAAGGGGGTTCAAAGTATGCTGGGTTTTGCAAACTTCTACCGCCGGTTCATCCCAGGATTTTCGCAAATCGTGCATCCCATCACGTCATTGCTAAGGAAACGCAAAAAAAAGTTCCAGTGGACAACAGAAGCCGAGGAAGCTTTCCAGGAACTCAAAACAAGATTCACATCTGCCCCAATCTTACCCCACCCTCGCCCTGATCTTCCATACCTGGTGGAAACGGACGCCTCAAACATGCCTATGGGAGCTGTCGTCTCATAAAAGGAGCCCGAAACGGGCCAGTTACACCCTGTTGCCTTCTGGTCGTGTAAATTCACACCGCCTGAACTCAATTACGCTATCACAGACAAAGAACTCCTGGCCATTAAATCAGCCTTTAAGGCATGGCGGCACTACCTCTTGGGCGCCAGACACACAATTACAGTAATAACTGACCACCGGAACCTCCAGTACCTAAAAACGGCAAAGGCCCAATCCTCACGACAACTACTTTGGGCTCTTTTTTTTGCTGAATATGACTACGTGATTACATTTCGACCAGGGGTGAAAAACGGGAAGGCCGATGCCCTTTCCCGTATGGGGGTGGAAGAGCAAGGGTATCAGACTCCTGACCCAGTAGCAATCATCCCGAGTGACAAGCTCCTAGGGATCACAGCAACCATAACTCAGAAAGAATTACATGAAGAAATCCAAAACCTGATGAGTCAGGAGCAATTACAAGCGTGGAATGCACAAGGAGAACATTACATGATAAAAGATCAGTTGCCCTACTTCAGGAATCATTTATTCTTACCAAACCAAGAACTACGAGAACAAGTCATGTCCGGTTATCATGATTCCTTGATCGAGGGCCACCCCGGAATCGCTAAAACCCTAGCCAAGGTAAAACGAAATTATTGGTGGCCCACGTGGCGTAAAGACATTATCCAATTCATCCTATCTTGTGGAGTGTGTGCTCAAAATAAGTCATCCAAGTAGAAACCGGCTGGACTATTACAACCATTGGAAATCCCACCAGCACCCTGGCACACGTTGTCCCTCGATTTTATTACTGATTTACCACCCAGTCAAGGGTTTACCACTATTCTTGTGGTCGTAGACCTATTTTAAAAAATGGCACATTTCAATCCTTTTAAGGGGCTCCCAAATGCTTCCACTCTGGCAAAGGTATTTCTTGAAGGCATCGTACGGCTCCATGGGTTTCCTTCAGTTTTGGTCTCAGACCGAGGTACTCAATTCGTATCTAACTTCTGGAGAAAATGCTGCTCTATGGCCCAGATCGACATCCGGCTATCCCCCATCACCACCCCCAAACGGATGGTCAAACTGAGAGGACAAATCAGACGCTCGAGCAGTATCTGCGTTGCATGTTACACCAAGCTGAAGGAAGCTGGTTCGACCTATTATGGATAACTGAATATGCTTATAATAATTCCCTACACACCAGCACTGGGCAGACACCCTTTTATATCATGTATGGCAGGCACCCACGTACTTCTGAGTTGGACGTTCCTACAACCCTGGAAATGCCAGCAGTCAAAACCTTGCACATGACCATTTCTCAAACCTTTAAAAGGGCAGCTGAACACCTACTTCAAGCTAAGAATCGCCAAAAGAAGTTTGCTGATAACACCGAGCAAAGGCCCCCAACTACCAAGTGGGAGAGAAAGTCTGGCTGGCGTCTAAACACGTGTCCATTAAAGGAACCCAAACTTTCCTTCCAAGATACATGGGTCCATTCACCGTCACCTCTGTGATAAATCCTGTGGCGTTCAGACTAGCTCTGCCGTCAAACATGCAGATTCATCCTGTGTTCCACGTGTCTCTCCTTAAATCTGTTCAACCTGGGACCCGGGTGTAACGCTCACCTGACTCCCACAGAGACGCTGACCAGGTCTGGACTGCTGCGGCCTCTTCTAAGGTGATGCGCAGAACTCGGAAGACCGACTGGACAGGACCCCCAAATCTCACTTGTCTGACTCGCAGGAGAATCCTTCTGCAGATGGAGAAAGGGGATTAACTACCTGTGGAGTAGCGCGTCGGCCTCCCACTTCCCTCTTTCACTCTCCTCAGACCACCTCCGAAATTCCCCGTTAACTCTCACCTTATGGTTTGAAAGGACGAGCTCTTCATCCTGCTTCTGGTGCAGGGGTGCGATTATATCCAGTTTCTTCACTGGTGTTCGGATTGGTGAGGATCCAAGCTTACTTGACTTTCCTGGCAAGGTGCCGTAAGTATACTGTTGTAAAAGTTCAAGAGTTGGCCTCCTTTTCTATTTGCCTTTATATTCAGTAGTCCGTCTCTTATCCCTTTTATCACAGGTGCTGAGTGAAGATTTCGCGTAGAGGAAACAATTTGCCGAAGGTAAACTCAGGTGAGTTTTTATGATGGGTGGTTCCTTTAATGTCCTTATATTCACCCACTAATGCATGTGTCTTTTTTCCCCATAGGGGCCGGGGTACGGTACTGCCGAAGAAGCGGCGCCGACCCGAGATGAAGAAAGATTCTCCCAACAATAATCAGGTAAGTCTTATGGCGAAAATCTGGCTTTCCTCAATATGTTCCTTTTGCTCACCTTTTGTTCTTCTCTTCCCCCTTAGGCGCAGGTATGCGGCGGATCGTGCAGATGGTCGCTAAGGAGCCCGGAGATGCCTCGTGAACAGGTGAGTGGGACGCGGTGCTGCAGCGAGCAACGCAATGCGTTTTTTAAAATAAATGTCTTCCCTTAGGATCGCCGGCGTGATGACTCCGGACTCCGGGTAGAAGCAGGTAATGTTCTTCTGTTCACCTTTTCCCTTCTCTTCTTTCCTTTCAGGTGTTCCAGGATGGAGGCGGACGTGGCTGGAGTCAGGATGCAGGAGCAGACACGGTGAGCGTCCAGCTGCTAGGTGCAGAACAACGCGAAGCGTGAGCTGCTGTCTGGGCGTGGCTTAAATAGCCCCCAAAGTAGTTCCAGGTACGTATTCTTCCCCAGCCACGCCCGAGTGGCAAAATAGTCCCACAGGTAAAATAGTCCCTTCAGGCCTCAAAGAGGTCTGGATCTGGCAGCACGGTCTGCATCAGGTAAGTTCACATAAACACTCCCTTTATGAGCCTGGCGCCTATGGCACCAGGACTGAGGTCCAAAATGAGCCTGGCGCCAAAGGCACCAGGACAGTGTCCAAAGGGCCCCTACTAGGGGTTGCTGGCCTTTTCCCCAGGAACATGATGTCTGCTTCCGGGGACGCTGGTCCTGGACTGGTTCTCCGGGAGTAGGCCAGTGGTAGTCACCGGGGAGCCAGAATTCGAAGTCAAGGACATCCTGGATTCAAAGTACATCAGATCCAAATTATAATACTTAATAGACTGGAAGGGGTATGGTCCACAAGACAGGACATGGAGCCTTGTGAGTACATCCATGCACCTTGCTTGCTTAGACGATTTCATCAAAACCATCCAAACAAACCAGGACCAGACAGAAGAGCCTCCTTGAGAGGGGCCTTGGGGGGAGTGCTATCATGATTCCTGCCCCTCATGTCCCCAGCCCTCCAAGATGTCAGGATGGAGCCAGGCCACGATCACCTACACGGCCCTCAAGGGCCTCTCCATCCCTCGAAAGACCCACTTGGAGTCAGACTTGGCGCTTGTGGCACCAGACTCACTCACTCCCATAGGATAACATTGGGGATTGGACTTGTAGTGCATTGATGGGGACAAGATGGATGCCCCCACATATTTCGGTTCCCAGAACTGTATGTGCAGTCTAGTCTTTTGGGTGTGGTTCAGCCCAGAGACACCTGGGATACCCAGAGACTATTTAAGCCACGCCCAGGCTGAGAACATGCTTTGTGTTTTCTGCACCTGCAGCGTGACACTCACGTGTTCGGATCGGTCTCCAATAGACCTGCATCTTTCTTCTGCGCTCAGCTCCTGCAAGAACAAGAACACCGTTAGGAACAGCCCTACCTTGCGGCACTTCTGCCCATCATTCTTCGCTCCTTCTGTTCTGCGGGCATCTTCGGCAGCGTCATTCCTATCCCGGCACGCCGCTTCCTAAGTAAAAGGGAAAAGAACAGAAAAAAGGCATTAGTAAGCATTCAGCAAATCTTCGCTTATTTTTAAAGACTGTACGAGCTTCAAACGCTTACCTGAATCCCAGCCGCTCTGGGGGAACTCTTCTCCAGAACTTCTCATCCATCTGCAAGAGGGAAAAGACACTCCAGGTTAGCGTGGAAACATGTAGAGGCGCCGCATACCGTGCTTACTCACTGCATTTCTTCTTCATAACCGGCATCCACGCTGAAAACGTCGCGGCACCTAAAAGACACAGAAAAATAACTCAGTTTAATACAAATATGAAAGGGTCGCATCGCGCATAGTGCTCTCACTCACCTTCAGCGCTACTTATCTCAGCAGCACGTCGCCATCCCCGGACGCCGGCCATCATCTAAGGAAGGAAAGGAACGAAGTTAGAGAACTGTTCAAAAGACTCATTATACTTACCTGTCGGACTCTTGCCAGTGAAGTAACTAGGCAGCAACAAGCCCGCATCAATCAACGCGCCCCTGCGCTGAAAGCAGGACGGAGAGCACACTTTCCAAGAAAACAAGGTGAGCTGTGGATCAAAGGGAAAGGTTGGACCCCGGGGAAGAAGGGGTTCAAGCACACAGAGACAATAGGGAGTTAAACTCTACCCATCCTGTGTTTCAGGCCCAGTCTCCAGTCGAGTAGACTCCAGGGAAGGGTTCAAGGTCGTAAGAGGTCAGAACAGGCTGAGTGACATCCCCGTGGATACCAGGTGAGCGTTACAGAAGTCAGAACTAGTTCCAGCCCAGTCGATGGAATTTTTGGGGTTCATCCTAGGGACAGTGCAGGGCACACTCAGATTACCTTTGGGGAAGGTGAACTCCATCAAGAAAGAAATAAAGAAATTGATGACAAGGCAGATGATTTCTCTGAGGGAGATAGCCAGGCTGGTAGGCAGACTGTCATCCTCGATACAGGAAATTTTTCCAGGACCACTGCACTACAGAGCGTTGCAGAGGTTGAAAATAGAGCATGTCAGGAAAGGTTTATCTTATGAACAGGAAGTGCCCATTTCTCAGGAAGCGAGAACGGAACTATAACGGTGGTATTACCACATGGAGGCATGGAATGGCAGGGCGATATTTGGATCCTCCCCGGACCTGGTAATAGAATCGGACACCAGCCGCTGGGCCTGGGGGGCCACGTGCGGCAAACAGTTGACCGTGGGGGGATGGTGAAGCGAGGAATTGGGCCTCCATAGCAACTGCCTCGAACTGTTAGCGGGATCCTTTGCAGTCCGTTGCTGGACTCAGGAAGGAGCGAGATGTGCCATCCTGCTCAAGATGGACAACGTCTCAGCAGTCAGGTACATAAACTGACTGAGAGGGACGAGATCCAAGATGCTGGCGGAGATAACCAAGGAATTTTGGCACCTATGTCTCCAAAGAGGAGTCAGCGTGACGGCGGAGCACCTGCCTGGGGAACAGAACCAAGTTGCAGACTGGAATTTGGGACACCTGAGGGACTCCAGGGATTGGCAACTGGAGGAATCAGTATTCCAGGAGATCATGCGTCAGAGAGGTCCGTGTCAGACGGATCTGTTCGCTTCGAGGTTGAACAGGAAGATCTCCAGATTTTTCAGCTGGAGATCAGACCCAGAAGCAGCGGCAACAGATGCATCTCTCCAGGTTTGGGGACCAGCGAAGGAATACGCTTTCCCGCCATTCGCCATGATAGCACAAACTGTGGCGCAGATCAGGAGAAAGGAAGCGACAGTGATTTTAGTGACACTCGATTGGAGGGGTCAAGCATGGTTCCCAGACCTACTGGAGATGTCTTACGACTTTCCAATTCTATTGCCACACAGGCAGGACATTGGGCCTCATTACGAGTATGGAGGTAGCCATGCCGCTTTTAGCGGCATGGCTACCCCCATACCAGGTACCAGGTACCAGGTCCGGGTCCCGCAAAAGGGGACTTACCAGGCCATTCCGACCTTGGAGGGCCTGGTAAATCCCTTTCGCGGGACCTGGACCCCGTACATCCCCATTCCCATTTGAGCCACCATAGGGCTCAATGGGAATGGGGAGGATGCTAACAACGGGCCTGTTGTTAGCATCCTGGTCTACTAGCGGGCCCCGCTAAGGACGCCTTGTCTGACCAGGTGTTCCTTAGCGGGACCCACTGCAGACCTCGTAATAGGGCAGCCCGGAATTAAAGGTGCCAGTCCCTTATCGGCACCATTCATTCCACGGCCGCCAGGGTCCTAATGAGGCCCATAGTCCTGGGCCCAGCTGGAGAACTTCACCCGCTGGTGGGTGCAAACAGGGAACCTGAACCTGATAGCATGGGCGATTTCAGGAGAGCCTGGGCCACGCCAGGTCTTTCGGGAACAGCTCAAGAGTTTATCAAAGAATCATGGGCACCGGGAACTGGGAAGGCTTACAGAGTGGCATGGCGAAAAATTGAGTAATTGGTGCATGGAGAGGGAGGTTAATCCCATACAAACAGGCTTAATTCACGTGGTAAATTTTCTAGCAGGCCAGGAAGCACAGGCTAAGGCATATAGAACAATTAACACGTACAGATTAGCGATATCTGCAGGGCACGAGTGCATAGAAGGAAAACCAGTGGGCGAACACCCATTGATATGTAGATTATTGAATGGAGTCAGGTGCATGAGACCACTGACACCAAGATATTCACGCCTATGGGACGTGAGTGTAGTCTTGAGGATGTTTGAGTCCTGGCCGGACAACGAGAATCTATCTAGGAAAGCTCTTTGGGTGAAACTAACTACATTGTTATGTTTAATCTCTTGTAAGAGACTGTCAGAGGTCAAGGCATTAGAGAGAGACAGAAAATCCTTTTCTCTTACAGGTGTTATATTTTACATTGAAAAAAGGACAAAGACAGGGATTAAGACTGTAGAGTACATGGCTTTCCCTGAAAGTTCCAGGTTATGCCCAGTTGGATCTCAGCTATTGATAGCGGTGAGAAAGCCCTTAAAAGCAGTAGCAACAACCACATTAGCTAGATGGGTGAGATGGTGCATGGCAGAAGCAGGCATTGGCGTAGGTCATTTTGGAGCACATTCAACTAGAGGTGCTATTGCGTCTTCAGCTTTTATGCTAGGGGCTGGACTTGAAGATATTTTGAAGGCTGCAGACTGGTCAAACGAAACAACGTTTAAGAATTTCTATTTTAGACAAGCAGACCAGATAGCTTTGTCGGTGGCAAGTAAGCTTTAAACGAGCATAATCAGAGCCTCTGAGTCTTGACATAGAATACAGATTTTCAACACACTTGTTACAGAAAATCATGATTCTATTAAAGACTCAGAGGTGAAAGATTATTCCACCCATTCAATCGCTGTAATGTATGAATGATAACAAGATGTATATCATAAGACGGTTGTAATTTTGGAAATGTTATGTACTGTTAATATTATGCAATTGCCCACCCGTTCAGGAAGAGTTGTTTCATGGAGTTTATATTTTTTGACAGGGACAGAGAATAAGACAACGGCCTTGTGAGAAATGTTCAGTTTAAGAAATAAGCGAAGTCGTCTACCGGTTGGGGCGCAGGTTATTCAGAGATTGATCAGCGGCAGAAAGAGGAAGAAGCACGGAAATTGGCAGTGTTTATGGGAAAAGGTTTAATGTGACTGGACTGGAAAAGACACATGTTTTAACGGACCGATGAGAAACAAACTACAAGTTCACTTTGGTTATTGGGAATTGTAGTTCATTGTAAGTTTGTTGTTTTTCATAATGTTTATTTGGTTATTGCTGCTCCAGAAGTAAAGAGAAGAATTCGGCGGCGCAACGCCCCCAATAGACACAGGGAACACAGCTGCACGCAACGACATCTGAGCGCGATGGGACCGCAGGGGTTCCAGCGCTCAGTTTACCTCGGTGCAGAGGATAGAGCAGGAGTTTTTGGTGATCAGTAAGGCCAGACTCGTGGCGGGCCACATTTATTACGAATCATCTTGTTGCAGGGTGAAAGCAAGCGTGCCACCTTAAAAACTGGACCACCTTAAGACTAGCGGAAAGGACCTGACACTAGGGACAGGGGAGGAAGTGGATGGGCTACTAGAGCCCGGGAACAGTTGGATGTAGAGGACAATAAAGAAGGTTGTTTCCCTAATCTGTCTCCCGCGTGTCTTTATACGGAAAGGCCCCTCGGGTTTGCAGTCACAGAGGTGCATGCTGGCACCATATGGTGGTCCCATGAGGACTATAACAACTGGCGACGAAGGGAAACGAGATGCCCAGCAGAGGAGAAGAGAGACTAAGTGGCCCAGTAACAGGACATTGAGGGAGCCCAGCCGTGGACCGTACTGCACGGGGTGCCCTGCAGAAGTACAACGAAGGATGGGTGCAGCAGCAAAGATGGCCCAGCAGTACGACAGGAGTAAGCGGCCCAACAGTGAGGCCCATAGCGGAAGAAGGTGCGCGCCACGTAATGGAATGCCCAACTAAGTAGGGGCCCGTGTGCCACCAGTCAGAGCACGCAGGACTGGCGCAAGGAGAGGAGCGGCACAGTACGGTGCCAAGAAGAGGACCGTGTGCCCAGCAGAAGTGGCCACAAGGAGCAGGCATCGCTGCCTGCGGCAGAAGAGGGTCATCGGATCCTGCAGAGCCAAGGAGGGCTGTGGTCTCGGTGTGCCCAGCAGTGGAGGAGTAACATGCACTGCTACATCTAAGAGAGCCCATCAGGAGAGTAAAGGAGCCCAGCAGCCCGCGTTTGAACACGGTCAGACGGGTGCCCAGAAAAGGAGCCCATCCTTCAGTGACCCGGGAAGTGAAGAGCCCTGCAGCACCCGGTGGGAAGCAGAAATCTGCCGTGGGAGCACAGCAGGTGGAAAAAGCACAGAGGAGCCCTACCGCCAAAAGAAGACCGTAGCGGCCCAGAATGGGAGGCACCGAACATCGGTAAGAAGTCCACACCCCTACCCAATCGGGGCATGTAGAACAAAGGCCTGCGCAAGCGTCGCAAAGAGGGCCGTGCCCCCTAACCCACCGCCGCCTGCCAAACGAAGAGCAGCGCCAGCGAGAAGCACCACAATCGCGCCAAAACGCTCCCATGAGCGTGCGAGAGAGAAAAAAAAAATCAAACCTCTCTGAAGAGGAAAAAAATAATGAAAAAAATAAATCAATAAAACACAAGGCACACTAACTGGGACACCATCGTCCTGCCAGCCACGACGGCAGCGAAATGCCTGCAAAAAGTGCCAAAACGCTCCCGCGAAGAAAGACATTTTCTTAATATCAAAGGGAACATAAGAAACTAACACACCGGGACATGACATCGCGCCAACCCAGGGGGGTCCACATCATAAAGGCAGCACGAAATCACAGAGCACGAGCCCAAGAGATAAAGGACACACATGACAAGTGTGTTACGACAAGAGACACCGGAGGACACAAGCGCCACAAATCCTCAGGCCCACACAGGGTTAACCAGAAGAAAGCTATAAGGGCCAATCACCGACCACCCCACACCACACAGGCCACCGGTACTGCAAGTTGCCAAGCCTACAGAAGGACAATAACACGAGTGAGCAACACCACAGGGATAACCACAAGGTGGAAAGCCATCACACCGCTCACACCACTGTTGAGGACCAAGGGCACCCATTTGTAGACTGCCAACAGCCCCAAAAGCGCAAAGCTACGTCTGAGCCACCGCTGTCCAACCCAAGGATACAAGTAACCACGCCATAAACCACAGACACACGTGGCAGCCCATGCAAACCATCTGCAATGGTGACAACAACAGGCTCACAACAGAGACTACCAGAGACTGCTCATCTGAGTGCCACCAGCAATGTGGGAACGACTTGGTAGCTGGCAAAGGGAAAAGGCGGTCTGGCAGCGCCACAGACCACCCACTGAGGACCCAAGGAGCATCAAGAGATCTCATGCAGAACTAAGAGCCCTGTGGAGGGATACTGCTTGAGACCTGTTGCTCTCAGATGGCCAGCAGCTAGCCCAGTGAAACACAACATAGAGGGTCAAGCACGAACATTGAAGTACAGCGTTGTCGCAGAGGAGCTAACACAGGGATGATTGCCACGGGAGATTTATGGCGCATACAGCATATAACAGACCACGGATGGCAGGAGGACCAGGACGTAAAATGGCCGGCTGCGAACCAGGAGCATGGCGCCAGAGAACAAGGAGGAGAGCGGATTGACAGCGGGACCGGAGAACGACAGGATAGCAGTACCGAAAAGAGCAGATGATGGAGGAAGATCTTGATGACCCTGAGGCAACAGCAAATGAGACAGCGTCAAGAGAAAATTGCCCGAGAGGAGGGGGGCAAGGAAAGGCGAGGGGAAGAGGGGGAACTCCACCCGCAGCGGAAAAGGGGCACTCTGCCCAACAGCAAGAAATGAGAGGAAGGCAATCCGCCCACAGAGACGGCAGCTTGCTGCACAAGTAGCAGGAAAGCCCAAGAGAGCCACAGCAGAAAATGGAGCCCAGAAAGGAGGGCAGCAGAAAAGGGAGCCCAAAAAGAGGGCAGCAGAAAAGGGAGCCCAGGAAAGAGGGCAGCAGAAAACGGAGCCCAGAAAGGAGGGCAGCAGAAAAAGAAGCCCAGAAAGGAGGGCAGCAGAAAATGGAGCCCAGAAAGGAGGGCAGCAGAAAATGGAGCCCAGAAAAGAGGGCAGCAGAAAAGGGAGCCCAGAAAAGAGAGCCCAGAAAAGAGGGAAACAGGAAAAGGAGCCCAAAGGAGGGCAGCAAGAAAAGGAGGGCCACAGGAAAGGAAGCCCAGGTGGAAGGGCCAGAGGGCAGAACAGGAAGGAGTAGGACACCCACAACAAAAGGAAACCAAAAAGGGGAGCCACTGGAAAGAACAAGACAGCATGCTGAATGCCACAAAGGATCACTCAAGTACGCGACTTCTGCACAGCAATCACATCAGCAGCAGACAAAGAATATCCTGCAAGGAGGGAACGACATCAGCGAGGAGCACTGCAGGACAACAGTGGAAAAGGAGCAATCTGCGAGAACGGAGAGACCCAGGGAGGAAAATATAAGAGCAATGGCCAACAAGACCAAAGTGCATACCGCAGCGACCACCAGAATGCAACACAAGTCACCGACCCCACAAAGATGTTAAGCAGGGGGGAGGTGTTGCAGGGTGAAAGCAAGCGTGCCACCTTAAAAACTGGACCACCTTAAGACTAGCAGAAAGGACCTGACACGAGGGACAGGGGAGGAAGTGGATGGGCTACTAGAGCCCGGGAACAGTTGGATGTAGAGGGCAATAAAGAAGGTTGTTTGCCTAATCTGTCTCCCGCGTGTCTTTATACGGAAAGGCCCCTCGGGCTTGCAGTCACAGAGGTGCATGCTGGCACCATATGGTGGTCCCATGAGGACTATAACACATCTCACGGTCACAGAGATAGACTCTGAACAGCTGATTGAAAGGTTGCGGATCACTCGACAGTGACAACACCTGGTGGCCAAACAAGATATGGCCAAGGAGAAAGCCCTAAACGGGGAAGCTTTATTAAGAACTTGGCAGAAGCAGCAGCCAGTATTACAATACGTGCTGAGCACTGTCTAAGGGGCACAGACCCAAGAAAAACTGTGTAGTAGAACACCAAGACCCACTTGGCTGCAGTATTGAGATGGGAGCAGGCCCAAGTCACCTGCATATAACCCACCGTCAGCAGGATGCATAGCTCCGAAGAACCCCACACCGGTAGGCAGTGGACGACGTCCAATAAGGCGAGACCAGTACAATGCGTACTGGGGACAGGAGTGGGGGGCTCACAACATACTAGGAGCCTGGTGGAGGATCTCATCACATTCTTCCAAGGGATGGAAGCCCTGAGGGGAGAAGCCCCAGAGAGGTTTTGTGAGGGGCATGGGGGAAGAAAAAGGCCCGAAAGGTACGCAGCAACCTGGCAAGAAGAGACTGAGGTCTTGGGAGAGGAGGGGCATGGCATATACGGATGAAGAGTCCTATTCAGAGGACACAGAAATGGAGGAGGAACGGGATGAATCATCCGAAAGTAGCTCACAAGAGGCTGACATCCTCCCCGAGCCCCCCTGTTAGGCGTAAGTCTGCAAAGAAAAGGAGAAGAAGGGAAGACAAGGAAATTGGGGAGGTATTTGACCCCGACTCGCTCATTCACCCCAGATCGGCGGAGTGTGAACACCCCGCCAAGATTGTCAACTACATGAAGAAGAGAATTAGGCGCTCACTGTCCAAGGAGGCCAGAATCACGTTGAGGGCCGAATGCCCCAGGCCCCAAGTCCCAGGCAACAATGCAGAGACACCAGAGATAGACAAGAACATTATGTCCTTTATGGGGCACTATGGCAGAGATATCAGGAAAGGAATTGATAGATCCTGGAGATCCTGCCAGGATAAGCTTCTGGATGTCTTGGGTCCGTTGACCAAGATCTGGCATATGGCGGAAGAGGCCAAGCAACCAGAGCAGAGGGTGGACCCGGAAATATTGGTGGGCTGGGCTCAGAGGGTGATTTGCCTGCTTTGTAACGCCAACAACGCGATTACAAGTGTAGGAGGTCCATCCTGGTAAAGATCGACCCCAAGATGAGTGAATTGGCCACAGCGGAGTCGACCTCCAACAGTTCCTGGTCAGAGGCAAGAAGAAACACAGACCCGTAATCAGTTTGAGGAACCTGAACGAGTTTTAGGTATACAGACACTTCAAGATGGAGGGCATCCATCTACTCAGGGATGTATTGCAGAGGGAAGACTGGTTAATCTGGATAGACCTCAAGGATGCATATCTGACGATCCCAGTAGCACACGAGGACCGGAGATTCCCGCAATTCTGGTGGAGAGAACAGAAGTGGCAGTAAACATGCCTCCCATTCGGTCTCGCATGAACCCCTTGAGCCTTCACGAAACTGATGCGGGCGGTAGTAGCTCACCTCAGGGAGCAGGGCATCAGGCTAATCATTTATTTAGATGACTTTTGCCTGATGGGGCAGGACAAGCAGTGCTTGCTAGAACAATCAGAACGGACAACCCGCTTATTACAAGAGCTAGGATTCCTGATAAACTGGGAGAAAGCAGTGTTAGTTCCAGTTCAGACGATTAAATTCCTGGGTTTCGTCATGGACCCAAAAGCAGCCACACTCTGCCTACCCATGGACAAGGTGAATGTGATCAAAAGAGAGATCAGTTCGGCAATAGTGAAGAAAGAATTATCACTCAGAGAGTTAGCCAGACTAGTGGGGAGACTAGCTCCGTCCATTCAAGTGATCTTCAGGCCCACTACATTACAGGGCACTGCAGCGCCTGAAGATTCAACACCTGAATTAAGTGTTGTCTTACGATAAGAAGGTACCGATTTCCTCAGAGGCGAGAATGGAGCTTTGGTGGTGGTTCGACCAAGTGGAAGCTTGGAACGGGAGAGCAATATTTGGCTCTGCCCCGGACCTAGTTATAGAATCAGATGCCAGCTGCTGGGGCTGGAGAGCACGGTGTGGAGACCTGACAGCGGGAGGAAGATGGGCAGGAGAGGAACTAGATCTCCACATCAATTGCCTGGAACTATTAGCGGGTTCTTTCACAGTGAGATGCTGGACCCAAGACAGGGTGAACTGTTGTGTTCTACTTAAGATGGACAACATCTCGGCAGTACACTACATAAACAGATTAGGAAGTACAAAGTCCAGACTGTTAGCGGAGATGGCGAAAGATTTATGGCCTATGTGCCTAAGGAACAAGGTCAGCGTCACAGCGGAATATCTCCCAGGACTGCAGAATGTAGTGGCAGACTGGAACTCAAGATACCTGAGGGATGCCAGCGACTGGCAATTGGACAGGTCAGTTTTCGAGACCTTGATAGTGTTGAGAGGCCCCTGCAGAACGTATCTCTTTGCATCCAGGCTGAACAGACAGCTGGAGAAGTTTTTCAGCTGGAGACCAGACCGAGTAGCGGCGGCAATGGATGCGTTCTTACAAACATGAGGTCCGGACAAGGAGTACGCCTTCCCCCCTTTCGGTATGATCCCGAGAACGATAGCGCAGGTCAGGAGACAGCAAGCAACGATAATATTGATATCACCAGACTGGAAGAGTCAGGTGTGGTTCCTGGACCTTCTGGGAATGTCCTTCGAAAACCCAATAGTGTTACCACAGTTCAGAGAACTGATTCTGAATCCAGTGGGAGAATGTCACCCACTGAACCAATTAGGAGAGTTGAGATTGATCACATGGGCGATTTCGGGGAGCGTGATACATCCTCCCCAATCCCTCCAGACAGGTGCAAGGCTGCCAAGAAAATGAAAAGAAGGGAAGATGAGGAAATGGGCAAGGTATTCGACCCAGACTCACTCATACATCCCAGGTCGGCGGATTGGGAGTCCCCCGCCAAGATAGGAAAATATATAAAAAAAGAGAATACGTAGCTTCCTGTCTAAGGAAGCCAGAAGCAAGTTACGGGCAGAATGTCCCAGGCCCCAAGTCCCAGACAACATGGCGGAAATACCAGAAATAGATGAAAAAATTATGTCTTTCATGGGGCGCTATGGCAGGGACATCAGAAAGGGAATCAATAGATCCTGGAGGTCCTGCCAGGATAAGCTCCTGGATGACCTGGGTCCTTTGACTGAGATTTGGCAGATGGCGGAGGAGGCCAAACAACCAGAGCAAAGAGTGGACCATAGATCTTAGAGGGCTGGGCGCAGAGAGCAATATGCCTGCTTGTCAAAGCTACCAATGCCGTAACAACAGAGCGAAGGAGGTTAATCCTCTTAAAGATCGACCCTAAGATCAGCGAGCTAGCGACGGCTGAGTCGACCTCTGGCAGTAAGGGAACACATTCATCAAGGAAATGGCGAAATTTCCCAATACCTACGCTGCAATAGATAAGGCGCAGGCATCGTTCAAGAGGATCTTTGGCCACAAGGTTTTCGGCAGGGCTGGCAGAGGAAAGGGCCTTTTGGCCAGCTGATTCTCCTCCTACAGGCCCTATGCCAATAACAGAAATGATTGGAGAACCTTGGAGGAGCGCCGGCCCAAATCCTTCTTCCAGTCGAGGGGAAGGGACAGGGGTAGAGGCTGGAGAGGAAGCAGCAGTGGCCAGCAGGCCAATACAGGTGAGGCAAGATGCAGAATCACACAAGCACATGGAGGTAACAGGGACACCAGTAGTAGGGGGGGGGGGGAACAGCACAGTTCTTAGAAAGATGGAGAAAGTTGTCAGGAGATACATGGGTCGAAGAGACGGTGCAGGGTTTCCACCTAGAATTCTGGCAAGAACCCATTCAAACAGAGGAGCTGAGGCCCATAAGGTTCACGCGAGAATGCGAAGAGTAGCTAGACAAGGAGATAGCAGAGCTGGAAAAGAAAGGGGCTATTGCACGGGTAGCCGCTCCTTGGAAGGGTTTTGTGAGCAATATGTTCCTGGTCAAAGGCAAAAAGAAGCACAGACTGGTGATAAAATTGAGGAACCTGAACAAACCTTTGGTATACAGGCACTTCAAGTTGGAGGGCATCCATCTGCTAAGGGACATATTACAAAGGGAAGACTGGTTAGTCAGGATAGACCTCAAAGATGCATATCTGACGATCCCAATAGCACAGGAGGATCAGAAATACCTACGATTCTGGTGGCGAGACCAGAAATGGCAGTTCACATGCCTCCCATTCGGTCTAGCATCAGCCCCCTGGGCCTTTACGAAGTTGATGCGGACGGTAGTGGCTCATCTCAGGGAGCAGGGCATCAGACTGATAATTTATTTAGACAACTTTTGTCTGATGGGGCAAGACAGGAGAAGACTTCTAGAACAGACGGAGAAGACAACCCAATTATTACAGGAACTAGGATTTCTGATAAACTGGGAGAAATCTGTGTTAGTACCAGTGTAGACGATCGAGTTCCTAGGTTTTGTCGTGGACACGAAGACAGCCACACTCAGCCTACCCATGGACAAAGTGAATGTGATCAAGAAGGAGATCAGCTCGATAATAGTGAAGAGAGAACTATCTCTTAGAGAGTTAGCCAGGCTTGTGGGAAGACTAGCTTCATCCATTCAGGTGATCTTCCCAGGGCCACTGCATTACAGGACTCTGCAACACCTAAAGATCCAACACCTGAGCAGAGGGTTATCTTACGAACAAAAGGTGCCAATCTCTGCGGTGGCGAGAACAGAGCTATGGTGGTGGTTTGATCACATGGAGGCCTGGAACGGGAGAGCGATATTTGGCTCATCCCCGGACCTAGTTATAGAATCAGATGCCAGCCAATGGGGATGGGGGGCCCGGTGCGAAGAACTGATAACGGGAGGCAGGTGGTTGGGACAGGAACTAGAGCTCCACATCAACTGCCTGGAGCTACTAGCAGGGTCCTTTGCGGTGAGATGATGGACCCAGGACAAGGTGAGCTGTTGCGTGCTACTGAAGATGGACAACATCTCAGCAGTACGATACATAAACAGGCTAGGAGGGACGAAATTCAGGTTGTTAGCGCAGCTGAGGACGGATTTCTGGCACATGTGTCTGGAGAACAAGGTCAGCGTCACAGCAGAATATCTCCCAGGTCTGCAGAATGTAGTAGCAAACTGGAACTCGAGACATCTGAGGGATGCCAGCGACTGGCAACTGGACAGGACAATTTTAGAGTCCTTGATGGAACCGAGAGGCCCATGCAGAACAGATCTATTTGCATCCAGACTGAACACGCAGCTGGAGTGATTTTTCAGCTAGAGGCCCGAACCAGCAGCAGTGGGAACGGATGCATTTTTGCAAACGTGGGACCAGACATAGAATACACCTTTCCCCCATTCACTATAATTCTGAGAACGATAACCCAGGTCAGGAGACAGCAGGTGATGGTAATTTATATAATGCCAGACTGAGGGGACAGGTATGGTTCCTGGACCTTCTGGAACTGTCATTCGAGAACCCAATGGTATTACCACAGTTCAGGGAACTGATTCTGAATCCAGTGGGAGAATGTCACCCACTGAACCAGGAGGGAGAGCTGAGACTGATCGCATGGGCGATTTCCGGGACGCCTGGCAGAAGCCAGGACTTTCGGGAGATGCTGCAAGATTTATCGAGGAAGCGTGGGTGCCAGGTACCAGGAAGGCCTATAGACTGGCCTGGGCGAGGTGGATTAGCTCGTGTGTGGAACGGCACATACATCCCAATAGAGCAGATCTCACGCAGATTGTAAATTTTTCAGCGGCGCAAGGCAAGGCATACAGAACTGTAAATACGTGTAGATCTGCCATATCAGCAGCCACCCGAAAATAGAGAACGTGGCAGTGGGAGAACGCCTACTCGTATGTAGACTCCTCAGAGGGGTGAGACTTTTGAAACCTCCATTACCCAAGTACACTCAGACATGGGATATGAATTTAGTCCTGAATATGTTTATCCACTGGCCAGATAACGACAGATTGACTAGGAAGGCAATATCGACAAAGCTCACCACGCTGCTCTGCCTCATATCCTGCAAGAGAGTTTCAGATGTGAGAGACAGACAAGAAGTCATTTAACCCCAGAGGGGGTCACTTTTCAGGTTAGCAGGAGAACTAAGAAGGGTATCAAAACAGTGGCATATTTGGCCTTTCCGGACCAGCCTAAGTTATGTCCAGTCAGGTGTCTAAAGAAATATGAGGAAATGACAAATATGCTTTGGCCCACAGGTGTGTCACAGCTGTTCATATCACTGAGGAAATCATTTAAGGAGGTTGCAGGACCAACATTAGCCAGATGGGTTATGATGGTGCATGATACAAGCAGGCATTGACATTGGCATGTACAGGGCGTATTCTCTAAAGCCTTTAATGCACAAGCTAGGTTGGAGGACATCCTCAAGGCAGCAGACTGGTCTAAGGAGTCGACATTTAAGCAATTTTATTTCAGACCCATAGAGGAGATGTCTGCGTTGGTGATAGGTAAGCTTTGAACTAGCATAATCTGAGCCTCCGGTCTTGACATAGAATACTTATTTTCCATTCTAACGTGATAGAAAGTCAAGATTCTATTATAGACACCCAGGTGAAGGATTATCCCACCCAAATAATCGTTATATGAAAATGTAACATTGTTGACTAGTTGCGTTAACATGGGGACAAAATGATAATGCTTATGACATAAGACTTATGTTAGTGATGCAGATTAAAGTGTTGTAACGATTACCCACCCTACTTCAGCTAGGCTCAGTCTGTTTTTTTCGGATTGCTTTTCAGGAACAGAAGTGACGAATGCAGGAACATGAGGAAGAATAGAAGGTTGAAGATTAGCAGCGTTTACCGGTTGGAACGCAAGGTTAAATTTAAAGTTGGACACAGACAAAGAAAGAGGGAGGACACAGAGATGTAGAATAGGATAAAGGACATTGCGCCTCATTACAAGTTTGACGATCCGGTAACAACGGTGCCGGTAAGTTACTGGCACCATTGTTACCGGACCGGCAAACTACGAGTTCTGACCGGGCTGGCGGAACGGCACCTGCCCGCAGACTTTGTTGGATGCACCGGCACTGTTGCACACAGTGCTGGTGCACCCGCCCTCCCCATTCCCATTGAGTCCAACGGGACTCGAATGGGAATGGGGAGTTTCTTTTTTTGGCGCCTGGCTGTATGGACCGCCGGGGCTGTAATGCCTAGGTGAGTCCCCGTTGACAGGCGCCGGAAAAAAAATGAGTCCGGCGGCAGCCGTGCCGTTTTTACCAGCACGGCTACCACCGGACTCATAATGAGGCCCAGTACGTGTTGTGACTAGTGGAAAAGGTCACGTGGTTTGTTGTTTCATGGACATAAAAAGAGAATGAACTACACACAAACACATTTACTGGGAAATGTCGTTTTTTGGATGTATTATTCTTTTATGAGTTGTAACTGTTATATGTTGCTCTAGTTTTGAGTAAAGAAAGCATAATCCTTCGCCTCTGTGTCTTTAAAAGAAACTTGACTTTCTATAACATTAGTATGGAAATTTAGTACTTTATGCGTTGTAGGTAAGGTGAGAAGCTAAGCCAAGGCCGTAGTATGTGGGATATCTGCTTTGGGGGCATGGCCCCCCAGTTTGAAAAAGAGGGTTGAATACTGAATAATATAATGTGTACCAGGCGAGGAAATTTAGTTCAACTTCTTAATTCAACTAAAATTCAGATTCTATGTCAAGACTCAGAGGCTCTGATTATGCTCAGTTCTACTCTTTACTTCTCGAGCAGCCGACAACAATAAAACACATTAAACATCAAACTGACAAAGAACTACTTAGTCCATGAAAACGTATGGGAATTTGTAGTTTGTGTTTGATAGGTTTATTCCTCTGTGTGATCCCTCTAGTCCAATCACGTTCTCAAAGTCCTTAATAACTACACCGACTTCCTTCTATCCTTCTCTTTCTTTGCTGCTCGAGCAGCTGAGCTAAGTGCATTTTTACAGATCTTGAATGTGTGATACATAATGTGTGTGACTGGATGATATTTGTGATGGAACTTTAGACAAAAGCACGGCAGCAAGCGTGCAGTGCAGGTTCATTGGCAGAGCTTATCCTCAGATAGGGTGCGATTGGGCTGTCAGTCCAGAAAAACTAAGCACCCCTTGAGGGTCCGGAAATGAATGATAATTGGTTGGCCGAAGACCAACCCCCTCATTTACAGTGTAAGAATATATATTCATTAGTCATTAGTTATTACGTAGCTATTAGTTTAACTAGAGTGAAGCCATTTTAAGATGACCAGAATCGCCATTTTGTTCTGAGCCCAGTGAGGCCCCGGAGAGCAGGCTGACTTCTAGAGCGAGAATCGAAACTTAGAGATAGTGAGGCCTGGTATGTGCCAGTCTCCTACGCGCAGCTTGCCCATGAAAAACAGAAACGCTGTGTTCTCGCAAACAAAGAATGGTGTCTGTAAAATTGGAGATTTCAAACTGTTACTAAATATGGTGGTCTAAGGTGTCATATTTGTCACAATGGTCAATTATCGCCTCTAATTCAAAGGGAAATGAATTGGGGGCGGCATCAAATGTATCATTACTGATTGTAAGATGCTCCGTTTGTATATATGTAACTGATGTACGTCTCGCACTCTCTTGCATCCCCCGAGGTCTGTTAGACACACGTCGTGGGGCGTGGGACCACTTGGCCAACTGGGACTATTTTGTATTGCAATAAACCCTAGATTTTGGGAACAGAACCTCGTGTCTGGCATATCTATTTGTGTGTGGTGACTGTGCCTTGTTTCCACATCCGAGGGTCCCTCAGGGGCCCCTTCAAGATGGCGCCCGAATAGGGACCCTCCCCCACTTGTTCCATCATGTACGTTGCAAATTAAGGAAGGCGGTAAGAACGGCGAGGACGGGAGCGATCGAGCCGGGATTAAGAGGTGTTTGGGGGACCCCTGTGAAAGCGATGAGAGACTCCTTTGCAGATCTGCACACCGCTGATTCCTGATCGACGGCCCTGGCCAGTGAACAAGGAGGCGAGGGTCCCGAAACGAGGCAGAGCCGAGATACGCAGACACAACGTCATTGGTTGCGTCAGTATACGGACGAATTGTGTCTTGAAAAGACAAATTGATTGATCAGGTGAGTCGTGCCCCGATTCGTAAGTAATCCTGATATTGGTTGAGAGTTGATTTTGCAAAATCAAACACCCAGAGTAAGTTTGATTAGCCAAGGGGAAGGTTAAAACATGCTTGGGGTATTGTCCACCTTAACAGGATTTTTCCGCTGCGGTGAACAATCTTTGGAAGCTGGCCAGGAAGCACCTCCGGGAGGAACGCCGGCTTATGATATGTACATAAAGTATGGTATGGGAGCGATAATGTTTTGTGAAACATAAGCAAACCAGAAAACAGGAAATCTCCAGTGGCCGAGGGATGGGAGTTTTGAGATGGAACGTATAGATAACCTGGAAAAGGTGTTGATAAGTAAAAGAGCATGCCCTGGAGCACTTGATATCCTTAGGGACTGGAGGAGGGAAGCAATGCTCCGATTTAGAAGTAGAGAGAAACATGTGCGCAGGCATAAGTCAAAGACGGAGAAAGCTGAGGAGAAGGAGGAGGAGGAGTGGAGTAATAGCTTGAGAAAGGCGAGACGGCGCGATGAATTAAACATAGAAAAAATATATCCACAAAGAGAGCTACACTCATCGAACGAATTAATAAACAGAATCTTAACTGAAACAAAACAGGGCCCGAGGAATGAAACTAAAAAGACTACGGCAATAGCCGCCGCTCAACCCCCTCCCGTTGCTCAGCCCCTCCCAACACCAGCACAGCCACAGGCTACATCAGACACTGCACTGCCCACTAGCCAGCCAGCCCCGAGTGTTTGGCAATTACCACAGCCCCAGCAGACGGATCCTACTCTCACTGCCCCCTCTACACCTCCTGATCAAGAGGGTGCCACTGTCCCGACTGCCCCTCCCATGAGTGGATTGAGCAGAATGAATGTACGAGAGTAACTCGCAGCGCGATCAGTAAGGAGAGAAAGCGTGAGCTGCAAGAACAGGCGGAAATGTATATAGACGATAATGATGAGGCATCCACGCTAGCGTCCCTATATGACTTCAGAAGAAACAACGAAAGACAGGTATTGTTGGAATGCATGGGGGAGTATTTGTCAGGACAATGGAAAAAGTTAATTGGGAAGTTACCACCGCAACGATTGTTGGATTTAAATGCATTAGCCCATTGTAGAGGGAGAGATGAATAAATAGAAGAGCATGTGAAGCGACTGTTTGAAATGAAGAATTAATTGGATGAAGAGTATTCTGAAGTATTCGCCACACCAGGGAATAAGAGAAAGAATATTGAGAGGGATAGAAAGCAGCGATTTATGTCACCAGCAGCGCAAATTAGTGCGGAGCTAACAGTATGTATACGGGAGGCACAAAAATGGATTTCAGATCCCATTATTCCCACAATGGAAATACATGGAATATTTGATGAATACACTTTAGCAATGAAAAGGAGAATGTTACAAACGATGGTTGAATATTTGATAAACACAGATATAATCGAGGAGAAGGTGAGCCCTCCTGAATTGTTGGCGGTATATAAGAGAGCGATGGAACGGGGAACAGGAGAGACAACCTTATCCCTCGACTTGGGAATATTGTTGCATATGAGAGAGGGGGGAGGAATAGTGAGTGTGGCTTTCCCCATGAGAGAAGTGCCCCCTACCTTTGTACCGAAGATAGAGACTCCCGCAGTAGGCAGTGTGCCACCTGTGGTAATCCCAGCCCATTACACAGCCCAATATGTGCACGTTCCCTTCTCTAGACAGGAAGTGAATAATATAAAACAGACAATCCCTGACATACGAAAAAATCCATCGGGTTTTTATAAAGAAGTGGAGTCTTTATTGCAATCTCCAGTGTTCACGATGGGTGATATAGATCTAATATTCCCCGTAATTTTGCCAGCGGACATATGGAAACGAATAAGAAAGGTAGATGATGAGACGGCATATGGCGTCACGTGGGCAAATTTAATACTGGTAGATAAAAATAAAGCAGTGGGTGCACAGCCAGGGGCGAATATGTTAGCATTACCAGCACAAATAGTACAGAAGTTAAAAGAATTGGTCCCAGAGAAAAGAATTCAATGGGGCAAGATGACGGCGTGTGTTCAAGGTAAAGACGAGCTGTCCACAGATTATTTCAACAGATTCGAAGAGATTTTTACAGATTTCAGTGGACAGGATGTGAGTACGGAGGCAGGGAAAAGGCTATTTGTGGATAAATATGTAAGGGGATTAATACTTCCGATTAAAAATTTGATAATGACTTCAGAAAGTGCATGGCAAGCAAAAACGCTAGGAGAAGTATTACATATGGCCCAATATTATGAGAACCGGGTGAATAACGAGAAGGAAAGAGAAGCAAAGCATAGAACGAACTTGAAAACACGGGTGTTACTCCAGCAGATAGCAAGACACCACAGGGGAAGGGGAAATGCACAGATTAGGGGAAATTCGAATATGTATGGAGGGCCTTTGGGATTAAATCAATGTGCATACTGCAGAGAGGAAGGACATTGGCGGGCACAATGTCCGCATTTGCAAAATAGAGGCGGATATAGTCAGAGAAGGCCTCACAGAGAGCACATGGGAACAAATGGTCACAACAGAAATCATATGCAGCAGCATCAGAATGATCAAGGGAATGGTGCACAGAATCAAGGCCAGGCTCCGAATCAAACTATTCAGAGTCAAAATCAGCAAGGTGCACAAATGGGAAATAGAGGGAGAGGGGGGAACATTTTTGATAACCAGACAGGTGCATACTATGATAACAGTAGTGACTACACATCGGATGACGTGTTGTTACCCCAATAGGACAGCCCAGGACAGGGGTCGGAACCAGTGTCAATTCCCGTGAACCAGAAAGGACCCTATGTAGAGATGAAAATCGGGAATGAAGAGCATAGATTCCTTGTAGATACGGGGGCACAAAAGTGCTCGATAGATTATCACTTGGTTCCAGACATACCTCTGTCAGGGCGACAAAATATCTCAGTAGGGTTCGCAGGTACCCCAGTAATAAACCCCGAGTCCAAATCAGTGGCAGTGACAATAGGGCCTTTTAATGAATATTGTCCATTTCTTTTGACAGAGCATTGTGGGGAGAATCTTTTAGGATTGAATCTATTGAAAAAACTAAGCGCAGTTATCCATTGTACACCAGATGGGGTATTTTTGACTATTTCTCCCCAGACTATGCCGACTTCTGAATTTATGGTAGAACCCTTAACAGGGGAATTGAGTACAGTGCCAACTTGCATTTGGGCCGTGAATGACAATGATGTGGGATGTTTGAAAATAGAGCCAGTAATAATTACATTGAAAGAAGGAATAACGCTACTGCGTATTCCGCAGTATAAAATTTCAGCAGAAGGAGAAAAAGGATTGAAAAGCATTGTTTCTGATTTGGTGAAATTGGGAGAGATTGAAGAGATTACAGGTAGTGTATGTAACAGCCCCATTCTTCCCGTGTACAAGAAAGGGGGTAACGAGGTACCGTACCGTTTCATAATTGATCTCCGTGCACTGAACAAAGTGGTAGATCCCCAATTCCCGTTAGTGCCAGACGTCACTACGATCTTGACAATGATCCCTGCTTCGTCAGAATACTTTAGTGTTATTGATTTGAAAGACGCTTTCTTCAGCATTCTAGTACACAAAGAAAGCAGGTATTTATTTGCCTTTACTTTAGGAGGACGATCATTCACATTCACACGCATTCCACAAGGCTATACTGAAAGTCCGAGCATATACGGTAGAGCGTTAAAAGAGCAGTTGGACATGTTAGAATTACCAGCAGACTGGCCCTCATTACGACCCTGGCGGAAATGGGAAAACGATGGCGGAAATGCAATACCGCCATCGAATAGCGCTCGGTGCGACTATGACCCGTCACCGCAAAGTACGAAGCCATTAGCGACACCGTAGTGAACGCCAACGCTAACTGCACTAAGCACGCGCGCGCGCGCCATGCCAAACCGCAAACACCACCATGGTGCAACGGTACGCCAATTCCGACCCTAGCGGACATGTACCTAACGCCATCAGGCATGGCGGAATGGACCATTCCGCCATGGTGAGAAGTACGGCATCGCGAATCAACCGTAAACGGCCCCACTGAGTGCCTGTACACCGCTCCCTGCCCACAAAGTACAACTCCCTGTAGGTGCAAAGAAGTCACAATGCAACCATTGAAAAGTACAAAGCACCCATGCATGCCAACGAACAAAAGCAACACAAGAGGTGCCAATGGGAGCTGCAGGGCACAGATGGCACGAATACAGAAGCCATCCCAATGGACATGACCACAGTCCCCCACCAAGAAACGCACGCAAACACAGGCACCTGTGCCCAGCAACAATCCGAAAACACATCATTCCACCAGTCCACCTGGCTGACCGGCATCTGTTACACAAAACCCAATCCCCCGCCCCTGAGCATGACAACATTCAAACTGTCACATTGGCAGCCCCCATCCCTGACCTCACGGGCTCAGTAGGCAAACGCGCCCAGTACAGTACCACGCAACTAAACCCCGAAGCAGGAACCCAATGCAGATCTCCTCACAATACATCGCCCCACAAATAGGCACATGCCACATCACTTGCAAAGAAAAACGCTACACGGGCCAAATCCGATCAGAAATTTAATGCACAACTAAATCACCAAGCCCATACAGCCATCAGGCCACGAACTCAAAAACACATTCCACCATTGAGGGCTGCATCCGCAAGAAATGACCATCCACCACTTGTGTGACGCCCTGTTCCAGCATGGTACACAGAGCCACATTCACGTACGAAAAGGCTACATGGAAGCGCACACAACCGCAGGGCCGTCCCAATGTGGAGGCACTAGTCCAGCTGAAAGGCCGAAATGTTGCTCCGAGCCACCAGTACTGCGTAAGGGCATGTGGGCCACTGGCGATCGTCCCATAAGATCGTAATGCTGCTCCACCGATTAACACGAAGCAGCAGGTGTTGGGAGTAAAATCCATCTGCAGGAGTGGCATACAGATGGCAGTGGCAAAAGGGGAGGAGATACCTGTCAACCAAAAGAAAAGAACAAGAACAGAATGGCCATCAGAACCACATACGAACAACTCACTTCAATGAGCACACGAAATCCACAGCCATATGCATGCTAGCCCACTCCAAAGGATCATCACCACCCCAAAACCACTTGCGACTTATAACTCTCTATATCGAGGTGTAAACACCATCACAAACGAGTGTACCTGTGCATGCGTCTGCCATAACAGAATCCATCAGAGGGGAATGTTAACGTGCATGGACACAAGTGGCTGAGTGCGCGTCGAGACAGGGAGGGCTCAACAAGGCCAGATAGACGATGGGCCCACTATGGCAGCCCTGCATCACATAGCGTAGGGGAGGCGGATAGACCCCAAGAAGCCCTGTACAAGGGAAACTCTGCATCAAATCACCTGCCCATGCATCCATTCATCATACCCTCATCCAGGAATCAAAACGCCTGAATAATTACTCACATGACATTAGAAACATCCATTGAGTCTGTGCGTAATGCAGCCTGCTAAATCCACAGTGCCCCAGCCCGTAAATCCAGTGTTGTGAAGTAACATGTATTTGGGAATGCCCGGCCTCATCGCCCACGTAGCTATTGCGCATCCCAAACTATTCATATCAATCATTGCTCCCTCGCCATGGGCCCTGTCTCAAGGACATAGAACAAAAGAACGTTATATTTGCAGACAGACCTGTGGGCATCTCCTCGCCGCTAGCCGGAAACCGAAAGCGCCGCCCTTCGAATTCCTCATTTTCAACATCACGTCGAAAAGGCATCTGTGGCCGTTTGAAATCACTAATTATTCCATCGAGTGCGGCTGTGCGTGAAAATGGCAACTGCCTTCACCCACGAATGGGAAGCCACGCCCGTCGTTGCAACTCGGTACAGTGATGCATGAGGGCCCACCGTTACTCGAGTACTACGTTCCACTGACCCTTCACAAGTCCGTTCGCGACTGCACAGATAGTATGGGAAACAATGGGACCACAGCAGAATGAACATATCAACCAATCTTACACGGCCATCGGGTACAAATACATGAATGCAATAGCAAGATACAAATACCCGATTAGCAGCGTCGTGCGCGGGACATGCTCGGCCAAAGGGGAGAGCAGTTGGCACAGGTGGAATCAATCACCACAGGTGGAGGCCATACAGCCTGGAAACACATAAATTGCACAGCCAGTCTCCTCCCACAACCACAGCGAAATGCTACCGGCAGGACTCGCGATGTTGGCCCTGGGGGACCTGATAGCACTGCAAGTGCTCCGACTCCAAGAGGAAGACGAACATCAACTACAACCAGCCGCACGGAGGAGACGCAGGAGGAGGAGGAGGCCAAGGCAGGGCCAGCAAGGCCCACCAGCACAGCCACTACCACCACGCAGGCAGCCCGCAATACCACGCCTCCGAGCACATCCGTTCAACCTCACTGATGAGCAGATCCACACCCTCTACCGTCTGGACCGGGACACCATAGCCGCCATTGTGGACATGACACAGGCTGACCTAGTCAGCATGATAGATAGCCCAACCGCCATCCCACCCCTACTGAAGGTGGTGTCTGTACTACACTTCCTGGCCACTGGCACCTACCAGCACACAGTCGGACAGTTGCATGGCATTTCTCAGCCACTGTTCTCACGGACACTATTCCAAGTGCTCGATGCCCTCCTGCAGCACGCAGACGACTACATCTCTCTACCACGCTCGGAGCAGGAAATAACCAACACAAAAGTGGGATTCCATGCACTTGCCGGCATACCGGGTTGCATTGGTGCCATCGACTGCACCCATGTTGAATTGGTCGTCCCACATGCCATGGAGGCCCAGTACCGCAACCGAAAACAATTTCATTCCCTGAATGTACAAATGGTGTGTGACTCCAACAGGATCTTTACGCATTGTTGTGCCCGATTCCCTGGATCAACCCATGATTCCATGGTCTTGAGGAACTCTACCATACCACGCTACATGGAGCGACACGCAGGGAACAGATCCTGGCTACTCGGTGAGTCTCATTGCATGCATGATGATGTGGGGTATGTGATTTGGCAATGTACTGGCAGGAAGGGGGGGGGGTGTGCGTACGTATCAATGGCATTCCACATCCTACGTTTCTCGTCCACATACAGGTGATGCTGGATATCCACTGAAGAGATGGCTCCTCACACCAGTCCGGAACCCACGGGACCAGCATGAGGAGGACTACAACCATGCCCACTCACGTACCCGTGTAGTCATAGAACAGGCATTCGGCCTACTGAAGACTCGTTTCCGCTGCCTGAGCAGGTCTGGCGGGGCACTCCTGTACCGCCATGAGAAGGTTGCAAAGATGGTCATGGCATGTGTCATGCTCCACAACATGTGCGTACGTAGAAATGTGCCCATGCCCCCTGACGCAGAACTGCAAGCACCTGATGATGGTCATGATGAGGGTGGGGATGTGGCAGCACCTCATGGAGTCTGCGAGGCACCGGAGGCCCGTGACATCCGTCAGCATCTCATTGATGTATGCTTCTAGCACTCATGCCTGGTGGCTGATACATGGACACGGGACTCGTGGCACTGTGTGTGTCTGGAACATGCACGAAATGGACTGTACGCCTATGATGGCCTAGTACACAAAGATCAATGTCCACACATCTCATTGGTTGATCGTGCACTGTTTATGGCATATGTGATATCATGTTGTACACCCTATCGACCCGCCACCCAAGTGAGCCCAACACACCCCCTCCACCCTCCTACCTCCCCCCCGAACACCAGTGTTCAAAGATGCTCATTGTCAGTGGGCTGTCGCTATTGCATGCCCCCTCTGCGGGTATCAGGGGCACCCCTGCCTGTGGAGCGCCGGGTCCTCCCAGATCTACGTTGGGGGCTGCCCTGGACGGAACTTGCAACGGATGATGTGTCTGCCTGATCACGTCCATGCATGTCCCTAAGGGTTTGCGAGAGCTCAGTGAGCACACGGCGCACTGCGGCAAGTTCGGCACATACGTCTTTGGACGTCGCATGCAGTTCCCCCCTCAGGCTCTCGGTGCTTCTCTCCATTTGGACTCTCAGGCTCTCGGTGCTACTCTCCGTTTGGACTCTCAGGCTCTCGGTGCTACTCTCGATTTGTGCCCTTAGCGTCTCAGTACCTCTCTCCATTTCTGCCCTAAGTGTCTCTGTTGATGTTTCTATGTCTGCCTTGGTGCCCCCACATTCATCGGCATGGCCCTTGAGGAGTGTGGCCATTTGCTGCTGTTGGACGATTAACTTGTCGAGGGACTGTTGCCTCTGCTGGGCCATGGCCATTTGCGGTGGTGTCACAGAGGGGCTGTTGTCCTCATGTTGCCTTGCCACAGGGCTTGGGGGGGATGGCCAGTCGTCGTCTTGTGGGTGCCCCTGCGTGGTATCCTCATGTTGTACGGGATGGGACAGACAGGGGGATTGGGACAGGTCATGGATGGAT
The DNA here is from genome assembly GCF_040938575.1 of Ambystoma mexicanum. Lineage (NCBI taxonomy): Eukaryota > Metazoa > Chordata > Amphibia > Caudata > Ambystomatidae > Ambystoma > Ambystoma mexicanum. The sequence continues at coordinate 973,779,021 of NC_090930.1, read as the reverse complement.
CTGACTTCGACATCCCCGTTTTCTGTGTCCGAGCATGCTGCCATCAATGGGGTGTCACCTATGGTGCTGCTGCCACCAGAGGCAGTGCCTTCTGTGGCATCCATTGGGGGGACCTGTGGTGGTGGTGTTGTGGGCATGCTGGCTGCTGGGGTGCCTGTTGATGTTCCCTCCTCTGTGCTGCCACCTGATTTGTGCTGCTGCCGTGTCTTGATGCGTGCAGCTGAGGTGGAGGGTCTCTGGCCGTTGGTCTTGGCCCTCTTTGCAGGTGTGCTGGTAGGGGTGTCCTGTAGCTCGTCGTTTGGATCGGACCCTGTGGTGGAGTAAAGGAGGGCGAGGGTTATTGATGGGTCTGTGGGAATTGGAATGGCATTGTATCACATGCTTTGGGGTGGTACCTGAGGGTGATTTGGGTCGGGGACTTGGAGGTGCTTTGATTTGTGTGTGGAGTGAGGGTGCAGTTGTTTGGCAGCCTGCAGTTTGGGTGTGCCTGCTGCACGTGTAGTGCGTGTATTAGGGTTTTTTAATTATTTATGTATTTATTGTGGATTTTAACGTGCGCTATCAGGCCGATGTGTGTGGACGTTCTCCTGGACATGTGTTTCTGTTGCACTATGTGGACGCATGGTACTTCACATGGATGGACTGTGTGGATTGTTATATCTGGCCCACCTACCTGAATCTTCGGATGTCTGCACTCCTTTCTCCATCCCTCCGACTCCCTCAATGCTCTCCATTCCGATGGTGGAGGCACAGATTTCTTCCCAGGGGGTCAACTTGATGGGTGATTCAGGACCTCCCCCGGTGGCTGTGGCAATGTTGCGGTTGGCGGAGAGTATGCTGCGGACGCGTATCCGCAGGTCGTCCCATCGCTTGCGGCATTGCTGTGGGGTGCGGGGTGCGGTCCCCACCGCACTTACACGCTGTGCCACCAGAGCCCATATGGCCTTCTTGTTTGCAAGTGCCGTCCTGGTCATTTGCGTGCTGAAGACGACGGCAGCATTCTCCTGTAGGGTCTCTGTTAGCACGGTGAGTTCCTCGCGGGAGAAGTGGACCTGCCGCTTGCGATCGCACGCTTTCTTCGCTACTTTTCCCATTTTTCTTGGTTTCGCTAGGGTGGTTGACGGGGTGGGGTGTGTCTCAGGGTAGTGTTTTTAGTGGTTGTGTGGTTTTAGTGTATTTATAGGTGTACGCCGGGATGTTTCCCGTTCCGGCCCCGTGTTTTGACTTCCGTTTCCGTATATTTCCGGCCACCGTACTTTCCGGTAGGCGCACACTGCGGTGACCGCTAAGAGGGGTGGCGGTATTGCACCTGGGGCGCCGTACGGCGGCGGTGTGGGCCGTTTTGGGGTCATTTCCGCCATCGCGGACTTTGCACTTCCGCCATGCCGTGGTGCTCCTGCTCGATGGGTCGGAATGGGCCGCAGTTTGCTCCTTCGTGCTATGGCGGAAACGCTATTTACGCTGTGGCGGTCCGGTCAGTCGCTTTCCGCAAGGGTCGTAATGAGGGCCACTGTGTTTTGTTACATACATTGACGATTTACTAATCGCTGCTGACACGGAGGAGATATGTAAAGAAGGTACTGTTCTATTATTGACTCATCTAGCCACGCATGTGTCGTAAATCTCCCCCCGTCTCACCTGTGATCGGGATCTCCCTTGTTCGGCCGCAGGATTCTTCCTGTGGATCGTTCAGGTCTTGAATAGGCTCGCCCGAGCCTCGTCAAGTTGCAGGACGCGTTCAGAGTTCAGGGAAGTTCGTGGTTCCAGGGTATCCAGTATAGCGATGAACGAGTAAGTAGGGGGGGGAATCCAGGAACAGGATAAAAGGCAAGGAAGGAAGTAAGAGGATCAAAGGAAACTAAAGTAGAGAGTAAGCACACGTCGGGTCACTACCGAAGATAGCCTTGAGACGCGCGGACCCACAAGGGCGTGACCAATTTATAGTACGTGCCACGACGTGAAAGCTAGTGCGTAGCTTGGTACGGCCATGTTGGGAGGAACAGGGAGTACATGCCCCCTCCGTAGACTGGTTCCTCCAGGCTTGCCTGGGTGAATAAGATGGAATCTTCTAAGCAAACGAGGGGTCTTTAAATTGGAAACTGGTTCCCATGTTCTCTCGCTAGGGGGGTAGCCTTTCCACTCGACCAGATATTGTAGTCGACCCCTCCTATACCTGGAATCAGATATCCTGGACACCTCATATTCCAACTGGTCGTCCACAACAACAGGTGTGAGTTTGAAGGGTTTTCGAGTAGAACTAACGTAGGGTTTCAACAGGGAAGTATGGAAGACTGGATGTATCTTCTTCCAGGAATCCGGGAGCTTAAGTCGGAAGGAGACAGGATTGATGATCTCCTTTATAGAAAATGGACCATAATAGCGAGGAGCTAATTTGTTTGGTCGTAGATGTCGAGGTAACATTTTCGGGGCTAACCAGACTTGATCGCCAACTGAATAGGAAGGTGATGGTCTTCTCTTAGAGTCCGCATATCTTTTGGTTCGAGTCTGGGCCTGTTCTAACTGATCCTTTGCCTCTCTTTGTAAGTTGATTAGCGTCTGAATCCAAGAGTCAAGGGTAGGTACCGGAGTAGGTTCTGGAAGAACTGATGGTAAAACAGACGGGGGATAACCTTGACTGCAATAGAAAGGGCTGATCTTGAGAGCTGAATGATCTGAGTTATTGTAGGAGAATTCGGCTATAGGTATGAGGAGAGACCAATCGTCTTGAACCTTGGTGGCAAAACAACGAAGATATTGTTCCAGGGTTTGATTTACTCGTTCCGTTGCCCCATTGGTTTGTGGATGATAGCCTGAAGAAAGGGCACGTTGGATTCCTAGAACACGACAGAGATGTTTCCAGAATTGTGAAATATACTGAGGTCTCCGATCCGAAATAATCTTGGAAGGAAGGCCATGAAGACGAAAAATATGTTCCAGGAAAATTCCAGCAAGTTCTGAGGAAGATGGCAGTTTATACAATGGAGTAAAATGAGCTAGATGAGTGAACAAGTCAATGGTTACCATGATGGTTGTATATCCTCGGGAAGGTGGTAATTCAACAATGAAGTCAGTGGCAATAACTTCCCAGTGTCTGGTTGGCAACGTAGGTTGTAGAAGCAGACCCGCCGACCTCTGGTTATCGTATTTGTTCTGACTACAAATAGCACAGGTCTTGATGTATTGAACTACACTGGACTTCATCCCTGGCCACCAGAATTGTCTTTGTATAAGACGGAAGGTGTTGGTAACTCCTCGATGGCCGGAGTGAAGAGTATCATGGCATAGATTCATTACCTTCTGTTGAAGTTCTTTTGTCGGAATGACCACTGAAATGTTCTTGAATAAATATCCTTCCTTGATTGTCAGATGCCAGGGATTCTTCTTCGATATGTCCTTCCAGAGTTCATATAATTGAGTCTGTGCTCTGATTTCTTACAGGAGATTGATCGCTTGCGCTACAAAGATTGTGGGTGGAAACATTTTAGGATAAATCTTATCCTCCAAGGGAACGTAGTCGGGACGCCGTGAAAGGGCATCGGCAATCAAGTTTTGCGATCCAGGAACATGTGAAATTTGAAATTGATATTGAGCAAAGAAGTAGGCCCATCGAGCTTGTCTACTGTTCCTGCACTCCATGGATTGTAGGACCTGAAGATTTCGATGATCAGTACGGACTTCAACGGGATATTTAGCACCCAGGAGTAAATGTCTCCATTCAGTGAAGGCATGACGAATAGCCAATAGCTCCTTCTCCAGAACTGAGTAGTGAGTCTCGCTGGTGGTCAGGGTCCGTGAGAGATAAGCAATGGGATGTTCCAATTTATCATCGGATTCTTGTTTTAAAACTGCTCCAATGGCGTAATTGGAGGCATCAGTTTCCACTAGAAAAGGACGATTTATGTCAGGTTGGACCAGGATGGGGGCCTGAGTGAATTCTTCTTTTAAACGTTGCAATGCCTTGTCTTGTGGTATAGACCAGTTAAATGGAACGTCTTTCTTCAGGAGATTAACAATGGGTTGAACAATCTCGGAGAAGGTCGGAATGAATTTCCGGTAAAAGTTGGCAAGCCCCAGGAAGGAGTGTATTTGCTTAACAGATGTTGGGGCGGGCCAAGCCAGTATGGCCTTCACCTTTGAAGGGTCCATACTAATTCCTTCTGAACTAAGGACAAATCCCAGATAGTGAACTGATGTAACATGAAACAAAAAAATGTTCTGGTTTGGCTAAGAGTTGATTTTCACGGAGACGTTGAAGTACTGCTTTTACATGTTCTTCATGTTTCAAGGAGTCCTTGGAGAAGATCAATATGTCATCCAAGTAGATGATAACATTGAGAAATAACATGTCAGAGAACACCCTATCCATAGAACGCTGGAAGACTGCGGGAGCATTAGTCAGACCAAAGGGCATGACTAGGTATTCAAAGTGACCAAAGGGTGTTCTAAAGGCTGTTTTCCGTTCGTCTCCTTCCCGGATACGGATCAAATGGTAAGCACCTCGGAGATCCAGTTTCGTAAATATCACTGCACCTCTCACAGCTTCAAGGATATCCGAGATCAGGGGTAGTGGGTATCTGTCTTTCAGGGTGTATTGATTTAGGCCCCGATAGTCCAGGCAAGGTCTGAGCTCTTTGGTATCCTTTTTTGGAACGAAGAACAATGAAGCACCAGCTGGTGATTTTGAAGGTCTTATGGTGCCGTTCTCAAGATTAGTGTCTAGGTATTCCCGGAGGGCTCTCTTTTCGGGTTCTGAAAGGATAAACATCCTGCCAAAGGGAATCACTGCTGAGGGTTCAGTATCTATGGCACAGTCTTCGGGTCTATTAGGAGGTAAGGCTTGAACAATGGCAGTGGAGAATACATCAGCATACCCTTGATAGATCTCTGGAACTTGTACAATATTGGAAACTATGAGTGGTGTCTCTGGACACCTTGGTAGACTTATAGGAGCTGTGACAGAGGTATCCAGGTTTAAACAACGGTTCATACAGAACTCCGAGCCCAGGAATAAGGATCCGGCCGTCCAGTTAATATATGGATTGTGCCTTTGTAACCAGGGCATGCCCAGAACCAAGGGGTAATGGGCTGATTTTATAATATCAAACACAATCCTCTCTTGATGATGATTTATGGAAAGATGGATCTCCTTTGTTTGCAGACTTATGGGTCCTGAGGAAAGAGGTCTTCCGTCAATTGCTTCCACTGGCTGTGAAAAACTTCTTGCTTCATATGGAATGTTATGACTTCTGACCCAATCTTGATCAATGAAGACTCCCATTGCTCCGAAATCCACCAAGGCCAGTATGGGGTAGACCTTGTCCTTGGATGGCGATAAAAAGGCCTGTAATATCACCAATTTGTTTTGTCCAGGAGAGTTCAAGGATGGAATTGATGTGGAACAAACATCGCTCTCCCGAAACCTTGCTCTATTTAGGATCGGGAGCTGGCGTTTCCCGAGCGTCGGGGAGGAGCTAGAGGACACTCTTTAACTAGATGTTTATCTGAGGCACAATACATGCATAAGCCAGTGTGTATCCTTCTTAACCTTTCCTGCGGGGAAATTAGTCCACAAAAGGCTCCAAGTTGCATGGGTTCAGAATCAGTGCTCGGATTCTTGGCAGATTCTGTCCTTGTAGTATTCTCTGGGGAGTTTCTTTGAATTGAGACTTTATTCTTTCTCTTTTCGGCCTTTCTTTCTTGGATTCTGAAGTCTATTTGCATAGACAAGTCCAGGAGGGCCTGGAATGAACTAGGACGTGCCACCCTGGCTAATTCATCCTTAATCTCTTCTTTTAGACCTCTGCGAAACAAGGTAAAACTGGCTTCCAGGGGCCAGTCCGCCTCTTTGGCTAGCTGTTTGAATCTGGTAACATAGGTCAACATGTCTTGGGATCCTTGTTGGAAGTCAAGTAACTTCTCTTGAGCACCGTGGACCAGCTCTGGACGTTCGAACATGGTCTTGAGTTCCGCGATGAACCCTTCATAATCATCCAGGAGAGCATCCCCTGAATTGAGTAAAGAAGTGGCCCATGTAAGGGCATTACCGGAAAGATGCGATATTATGAAGCCCACCTTAGCCCTAGGGGTTGAGAAATAGTAGGGCATGAAGGTAAAATGTACCAAACAAGAATCCAGGAATCCACGTAAGGTTTTTGTTGAACCGTCGTATTTATCAACCACTCCTCCCAATAATACGCTGTCCTTGTTCGCGGAGTCACGTGACAAGACAAGCTGTCTTAGCGCCGCATTCTCGGCTTTTAAATTCTGCATCTCTGTGGAAAGTTCTTGCATTCCGCGCATCAGGTCCTGCATAGCATTCTCCATGGTAGAATCCGTATTGATCGTTTGGCGTCTCAAACTGTCGTAAATCTCCCCCCGTCTCACCTGTGATCGGGATCTCCCTTGTTCGGCCGCAGGATTCTTCCTGTGTATCGTTCGGGTCTTGAATAGGCTCGCCCGAGCCTCGTCAAGTTGCAGGACGCGTTCAGAGTTCAGGGAAGTTCGTGGTTCCAGGGTATCCAGGATAGCGATGAACGAGTAAGTAGGGGGGGGAATCCAGGAACAGGATAAAAGGCAAGGAAGGAAGTAAGAGGATCAAAGGAAACTGAAGTAGAGAGTAAGCACACGTCGGGTCACTACCGAAGATAGCAATGAGATGCGCGGACCCGCAGGGGCGTGACCAATTTATAGTACGTGCCACGACATGAAAGCTAGTGCGTAGCACGTAGCTTGGTACGGCCATGTTGGGAGGAACAAGGAGTACAAGCCCTTCGTGACAATGACCATGAAGTCCAGAAGGGGCAATTTCGCCGGGTCATGACAGCATGGCCATAAAGCAAGCCTAAAGAAATTCCAGTACTGTCAGAAAGAAGTAGCTTATTTGGGTTACCTACTCTCAAAGGAAGGAAGAAGATTAACACCAGAGAGAATAAAGAGTATTTCTGGTATGCCTATTCGAACAACACAGAAAGGTGTGAGAGCGATAATAGGGATGGCTTCTTATTGTCGTCAATGGGTTATGAACTTCGCTTTGATTATGAAACCAATGGTGGGATTAACAAAGAAGGATGCTGTGATGCCTTTGCAGTGGAATGAAGAATGTCAAAAAGCATTTGATCGCTAAAAAACCATTTTGAGTTCTGCTCCAGTTTTGGGCACACCGAATTATGAAAAGGTTTTTAGGCTATTTGTGCATGAGAATGAAGGATGCGCGTTGTCTGTCTTAACACAGGAACAAGGTGGAAGAAATAGGCCGTGCGGCTATTTTTCTTCTGCGCTGGACCCTGTACGCGTGCACTACCACGATGTTTGTGAGCTGTTGCAGCGGCTGCTGCGGCAGTGAAATAAACAGAAGGAATGGTTTTGGGGCACACTTACATTTTGATGGTGCCACATGCCATAGATGTCCTACTCAATAGAACACAGACGGAACACCTCACCTCTGCTAGATTGACTAGATTAAATTGTATTTTTCGCACCCAACATCCAAATTATGAGGTGTAGCGCTTTGAACCCAGCAGAATTAATGGCAATGCCCGGGGAAAATAGTAGTGGGACTGAATTGCCTCCCCATGATTGCCTAATGGTTACTGAGGAAGAAACAAAAGGGAGAATTGATTTGAGTGACACACCACTAAAAGAACCAGATGGGGAACTGTTTTGTGACGGCTCCTGTTTTAAACTACCTAACGGCACATCAACTGCCGCATATGCTGTTACGACATTAAAAAGTGTTGTGGAGAGTAAAAGAATTCCTTATAACTCTGCCCAAGCAGCAGAGATAATTGCTTTAACAGAGCTTGTGAAATTTCGGAGAACTTGAGCGTGAATATCTATACTGATAGCCAGTACGCCTTTGGCGTAGTTCATAATTGTGGCCGATTATGGGCCGAGAGAGGTTTCTTAACATCCCATGGGGCTAGAATCCAACATGGCCCTCTGATTGTGCGATTACTGTCTGCACTTACGTGTCCAAAGCACCTGGCAATAGTGAAATGCGAGGCGCATAAAAAAGTAACATGTAAAGTGGGAGAAGGAAACGCATTTGCAGACAAGATTGTGAAACAGATTGCTACTGATTTGAATACAAAAATGTTGACAGTACAATCGGAGGAAGTGCCCTGCATGATAGAAAATGCAATTGTGACTGTTAAAGAAATGCAGGCGGAAGCTACCGCCGACGAAATACATGGATGGGCCAAGGGCTCTGCAGAACGGGATTTGGAGGGTTGCTTGGTGAAAAAAAAAATGGGGATTGGATGTTGCCAAATGCATATGTAAACGCAATGGTTACAATGTCTCATAGTCCCACACACATCTGTGCGAAGAAAATAGTCCAACATTTAGCCACAGTCTGGGAAAATCCACTCATAAAAAAGAATGCTGAGAGGCTGGTGCAAAACTGCATCACGTGCCTACAGCATAATGTGGGAAAAGGAACAGTGACCCCAACAGGAAGTTTTGGACCTCCCTCTATGCCATTCGAAGTGATTCACTTTGACTTCATAGAGATGGAGGGATGCCAAAATCTGAAATACGTTCTGGTGATCATATGTGCATTCAGCAAATGGGTAGAAGCATATCCCTTGAAAGATTGCACAGCCATGAGCATGGCAAAGATAATGCTAAAAGAGTATTTCTCTTGCTTTGGTCTGCCCCGTGTCATATGGTCGGACAATGGTCCGCACTTTGTAGGTGCAGTGATAATGCAGATTTGTGCAGGATTGCAGATTGATAACCAATTCCATTGTTCGAGACATCCGAGTTCGGCCAGTCTTATAGAATGCCATAATGGAATTTTGAAATCCAAAATCAGTAAGATCTGTGCAGGTAGCAAATTAAGCTGGGTAGATGTATTACCAATAGCGTTACTGTGCATGCGAACGTCAGTGCAGGCCAGAACTGGGTGCTCCCCCTATGAGATCATAATGGGGAGACCGGCAAATGTGTGGTGCGCACTTCAGCCTAAGAAAATGTGCGAGGTAGAATACCCTGTACTCAGCATTTATTGTAATTTGTTAGTAAAAAAACTGTGTTTGATTCATCAGCAGGTACAGGAGGCATTACCGGTGCGGTATACTGGCCCAGGACATGCATTGGAGCCAGGAACCTGGGTGCTCATCAGAAACTATGAGAGGAAAACATCGCTAGCACCCAGGTGGCGTGGGCCCTACCAGGTACTTTTAACCACGCAGAAAGCATTACGCGTGGATGGACGCAAGGCGTAGATTCATGCCACGCATCCCAAGAAAGTCCCATCGCCATTCTTCAACACGTCAACTGATCGGGACAAAGACCAGAAAGAGATAGCAGCGGTTCCAGAAACGAAAAATGCCATTGCCAGTCCCTTGCCACAGAAACTGCCTGATCCTGAAACAAAGCCTGATGCGATTGCCATAAAAACGGAAGAGCAAAGAGTGCCTCAACGTTGTCCAGCAGATTTTGCATCTCTGCTGGCCGACATCAAGTGCATACCTCTGTGGCGGCCACCATCTTCTGTTGCGCCACAGCCTGCATTGTCGCCTGGGCACCCATCATCATCTGCCATTGTGCCCCAGGCTGACTCCAAGCTCGAGACCGAAAGTGCACCCGCACTATTTGTTGATCACACAGTACCAGGAGCAAATCGGTACAACCTATGGAGCAGAAAGAAGGAGTGTTCACATTTTTCATCTCATGGTGGATTTCTTGCCTCTGTTTCCTATTTTCGGATGAAGTGGGAACCGGAAGCCTAGAGGAGGGTGGCGTAAGAGTTGTGCTAATTAGACAGCTCACGAAAATGCAACTCCTCTCTGCTAAATCCATGTGTCAGGAACCCGAGTGAACAAGCAGGGCGCACGTGGTACAAGGGAAGCTGCTCTGAAATTCTAGAGCAATGTGCAAAATGCACGGAGGCCTTGCCAGATGAAAAGGCAATCCAGGCAGACAGAAAACTGGCATAAAAAGATTGTAGACATTGATTGAACTATTTCAACATCCGGAGAAGCACAAGAGCAAACAATATTCACAACGAGCACAGCGGAAGAAGGACGAGAGAAGAATGTCGGAACTAGCAAATGCCTCCTCTTGCACCAATGCTGATAGCAAGTTAAACGTAGTACATAATAAGGTGAAAAAAGGACATGGTAAAAAGAATTGTATGCTGGGTCTAACCATATTAATGTGCATAATGAGTATATTAGCCCCAGTGTTGACCATAACAGTGTTTTGGTACCTAGAGGAAATGCACCCTATTGGGGTACTTTTGGCCATGATGAACATTTCCACAACGGAAAGCCCAGTCCATGTGATTTCCTATACCTTGTCCCAAATGGAAGAGAAACATAGGGAAGGATATGGGAACAACACATTGCTGTTAATAATGAATATGACACACTCAATCCTAAGAAAAAGTAATTGTTGGGTTTGTGCCCACCTGCCGCAGCATGGTGGTCAGGGAATAGGATGGTATGTACAGCCCCTGCCCTTAACTTCTGCATGTTATGCTTCTCTGAGTGCCCTATATTATGGGAAATGGAACGAAAGTGAAACTGGTCAACTAGATAAAACAAATATGAATGAATTCGAGGAAGTGATTATGAAACCGGTGGGTTGCTCCGTGTTCCAAAAATTACCAGGTTACTCACCGTAGTGACCACCTTACTCCTAATCCATAGTCCCCTTTCCTCCATACTTGTGGGACATCTCTCCGTCCTGTGGGACGGGACCGGAGCACTTTGTAAAAAGCATCCAAATTTTTCCAAAAATATGTCTTTCCTCTCTTTCCTGCGCCGGGCCTGGCACGCAACCGTAACCCCGCCCACCTTGGCTCCGCCCTACGCATCGCCCCTCAGTCCTTTTCTTTGCCAGGTCAGAGACCCATTACCAATACAGAGGACCCTTATTAGAGGGGACGGCGGGCGGGCGTATGGAGGAAAGGGGACTATGGACTAGGAGTAAGGTGGTCACTACGGTGAGTAACCTGGTAATACTCCTACGTCCGGTCCCCTTTCCTCCATACTTGTGGGAGATTCCCAAGCACTCCTTACAGGAACTACGGGTGGATGGAAATACCCCTTACTGAAAAAGGTTCTTCAGCACAGCCTGACCAAAATGAGCATCAGCTCTAGAACTCATATCAAGGCAGTAATGCTTACAGAAAGCAGATGGAGAGACCCAAGTAGCTGCCCTAGCGATGGACTCCCAGGGAACATACTTCTGAAAAGCAACCGGAGCTGCCTTGCCCCGCACCAGGTGTGCATGAATACCTTTAGGAGGTTTCAGCTTTTGGACAGTGAAAGACTCCATGATGCAGGTGGCAATCCACCTAGAAATAGTTGCCTTAGACGCCTGCTTGCCTTGAGGGTTGCCGAAAGTCACAAAAAGTTGAGAAGAACTTCTAAGCTCGGAAGTCCTATCCAGGTAGAACTTAAGAGCTCTTCGGACATCAAGACAGGGGTTCGGAAAAAAGACCGGTAGGGAGATCGATTGATTCAAATGTAATTCGGTCATTATCTTCGGCAGAAAAGCCAGATTAGTTCAAAGGACTACCTTGTCCTTGTGAAAGACCAAGAAAGGATGCTCCACCGACAATGCCTGGAGCTCACTCACTCTCCTTGCCGATGTGACGGCGACCAAAAAGGACACTTTCCAAGACAAGTACTTGAGGTCCACAGTAGCCATCGGCTCAAAGGGTTATTGGCACAGCGCCGTCAGGACAACATTCAGGTCCCATGGCGGGTGCGGACTACGAACTGGAGGGTAAAGGCGTGTTAAACCAGCGAAATGCCTCTTTACCACTGGGTTAGTCAGAGAATACGAACACTGATCCGTAGAAAGATAAGCGTAGACCGCTGAAAGGTAAGTCCTGCAAGACAGAACATGAACCCCTGACTCTGCTAGGGAGGACACGAAGGACAACACCGTGTCGACCGTGGCCCCCCTTGGATCCAATTTCTTCTCTAGACACCAATGACAGAACCTGAGCCATTTACTCTTGTACTGAGATCTGGTCGAGGGTTTTCTGGCTGCCTGGATAATACGCATGTTATCCGCAGACAAATTCAGATGCTCTAAAGACCTGAACTCAGGCACCATGCCGCCAAGCTGAGCGATTGTGGGGAGGGGTGCCACAGCTGCTGCTCCCTCTGGTGGAGAAGATCGGGAGTTACCGGTAACCTGATCAGTGGATAAACCGACAGGTGTTGGAGTTCTGAGAACCAAAACCTGGCCGGCCACCACGGGGCTATCAGTAGAAGAGAACAGTTCACCCAGTTCTTCAACTTCCAAATTGCCCGGTGAACTAGAGGCAGAGGCGGGAAGGCGTAAGCTCTCATGTTGTGCCATGGAATCTCAAGGGCATCCCCCAGAGAGGAGGCTCCCAGCCCCCCTCTGGAGGCATACAGAGGAAGCTTCTTGTTCGCCGCCGTCGCGAAGAGGTCCACCTGCGGTGTGTCCCAGCGCAAGAAAATCCCTGAGAGGACCTCCGCATTCAACTCCCACTCGTAGCTGACCACTGTCCGCTGGCTGAGGGCATCTGCTGTGACATTCAGCTGGCCCGGGATGTGCACTGCAAGCAGCCAGACACCATGAAACACGGCCCACTCCCAAATCTGGATGGACAGGTCCACGAGGGGGGGAGACTTCGTTCCCCCCTGCTTGTTGATGTAATACATTGACACCACATTGTTCGTTCTTATGCGGACCACTTTGTTGACAATGACCGGTCTGAACGCCCTGAGCGCCAAGAAAATCGCCAGAAGCTCCAAATGATTTATGTGCAGGAGCTTGTCCTGAGGCGACCAGAGGTCCGAGACCTGAAGGAGATCTAACTTCGCACCACACCCGAGGAGGGAGGAGTCCGTCGTGATCGTTACCATAGGGACCGGGTCCTGAAACCCCGAGTCCCCAAATAGATTGCTGAGAGATGACCACCAGTCCAGGTCCACTCTCATGGAATCCGGAATCATTATCCGCATGGAGTCTGGGTCCACCGCCTGACACCATGAATTCCGAAGGGCCATCTGGGTCCGTCTCATTTTGAGACGAGCAAGAGGAAGAGCCAGCACACACGAGGCCATGAGCGCCAGAAGCCTCTGGAACCATCAGGCCAACATACTCTCCGACTGCGCAAACATCTGACACGTGGCCAACAGATCCGCCATTCTGTCCCCGGTCAGGTATACTCTGCAGTTGATCGTGTTCCAACGAAAACCCAGAAAAATCAGGTCCTGAGAGACCGTCATGGAGGATTTCTGCCAGTTCACCGACAGCCCAAGATGGAACAGGAGCTGAAGGAGAGACTGGAGGTTGCCCGCTGCCGCCAGCGGACAAGGGCTGCGTAAAAGCCAATCGTCCAAATAAGGATACACATGGATACCCTGAAGACGAAGATAGGCCGCATACACCGACATCATCTTCGTGAAGACACGTGGCGCTGAGCTGAGGCCAAAAGGAAGCACCCGAAACTGGAAGTGCTCCTCTCCCAAAGAGAGACGGAGGTACCTCCTGTGTTGAGCCCAAATCAGGATATGCATGTACGCATCCTGAAGGTCCACCACGCTGAGCCAATCGCCCGCCTGCAAAGAGGAGCGAATCTGGCCTGGCGTGATCATCTTGAATTTCTCTTGGGGTAAGGAAAGATTGAACTGGGAAAGGTCTAGGATGGTGCGCAGGCCAGCCTGGTTGGGTTTGGGCACCGTAAACAGCCGGGAGTAGAAGCCCTCCCCTCGCTCCCCAAGGGGAACGGGTTCCACAGCTCTGAGGAGCAGAAGTTTCTGAACCTCGGCCTTGAGAGAGGGTGAGCCCGACAGCTGAAAAGGAGGGTTGAGGGGTGGGGTAGGGGGTAAAGGTAAGCGGAAGCACGCCTGAGCGACTGTCAAGACCCATCTGTCTTCTGTGATGGTCTGCCATGCCTCCCAATGAGACGCAATGCGTCCTCCCACCGGGGTCTCATGCGAGCATGGAATAACCTCATTTGGCAGGTTTATCGGTGGCGGTGCCACCTGAACCTGATGAGGAGGCTGAGGAGCGGGAGAAATACCGCGTACGCTTTTGTCTACGGCGGTTATTCCCCGCAGGAGTATCCACTCTGCGTGATTTGTGGTCGAGGAAGCCCCTGAAACCAGAAGAAGGTCGACTCTGCGATAACGGTCTCTGAGGTTTGAAAGGAGCTTTAACCAGAACAGACAATGATTTAGCCGTCTCAGTGCTATCCTTGGTTTTGGTGAGCATTGGCCTGCCTGAGCTGCAAGGCCGAATTGGCAATGATTTTCCTCCCTAGGGAGTCCAGGAGCTTATCCTCCTTTTCCAAGACCTAAGTAGCCGTCGCGGAAGAGGATGCTGCAGGTCTGGACTGCAACGTGGCCGCAGCCACCACTGTGGAGGAGGGAGGCAGACAAGACCACTTCCTCCGAAGAGTGCAGCCTGTACCTCGCCTCAATCTTTTTATTGACAAACAGTCCTGAGTGTGGCTTCTCCCAGACTCTTCGGACCTCGGCCAAAACATCCTTCTGCAGGAAAAGGCTGGTACGCTCCAAAGGAGACAGGGTGAACGCCCCAGAAAGCACGCCCTCCTGTGGAGCAGGTGCCTCGGGAACCGGGACATCTAAGAAATTCATCATGTCCAGTACCCGGTCATGAAAAGCTCTAACAGAGCGGGGAAGGTCCTTGTTGTCCTGCTCGCCGTGTGGGTCATCTGACAGGTCAGGATCCTGCTGAACCGTGTCAGGCACTGCCTTGTCCACTGTGGACAACGGTGGCAAAGGTGGAAGAGCAGGGGCACCACGGGCAAAGGAGGCGCCGGCGGTACCACCAGAGGAACGGGTGGAGCCGGGGGCGCTGGTGGACAAATTTCCTTAAAAAGCCCTTTGAAATACTTCCTCATGGGTTCGGTGCGCATAAGCGCTTGAAATTTACCGTAAAAAGCGTCCTCAGGAGATTGCTTCGGAACCTGAGGAGGCCTCTCATGAGGTGGACAAATCCAGGGACGTAACAGAGAAGGGTGCCACGCCGGGCCCTCCGCCAACGTATCCACATAAATCAAAGGGGCCGCCCCTGCAGGTAACAAAACATTGTGCGGAAGAGGCATCCGGGCGTTCCAATCATAAACGGGCCGGTAAGGATACACACAAGTGACCTTAGGTTCACCCAAAGGACCGAACCCTACACCGGAGGCCGATGGCGTAGATTTAGGGGTAGTACCTAAAATGGCCACCGTGGTCGTGGCGGGAACGGCCGCCATTTTGTCTCCATCTGAGGGGAACTGCGGCACGTGAGAAGGTGAGGCCCCCGTCGATGGATCAGGGGTCTGAATTTTAGCCTTAACATAAGGAACCTCGGCAGAGCCGGTACTATGAGGCCTGGAATGTTTCTGCGAAATACCAACCACCAACTGAGCCTTCGAAGGAAGGACCTCAGCACTACCGGTAAAAGAAGAACCTTGCTTCTTTGCCCCCTCAACAGATCTGGTATCACCACAAGAGCGGGAACAGTGAGAAACCGCTTTCACCGACAGGGCCCTGCCCGGCCCCTCAGAACTGTTGGTAGCCTTAGCCTCTGTACGAGGGACCTCGGGCCTAGGCCCGGTAATGGCCTTATCGGCACCGGCCTCGAACATCCGTTCGGTAAACACAAGCCCAGCCAAGGCCTCGGGGCGCACCCGGTCTTGTTTTTGAGGGAAGCCGAAAGAGAGGCCTCAGAGCAAGCTCCGGTACCCTGTGACTCAGCAGAACTGGGTCTACACACAGCCCCCACAGGAGGGGCCTCGGAAGTTACTCCGGTGTACACAGGCCCCTTACGGAGACCCTCGGAGAAAACTCTGGAAGAATTATTAGGCCCGACAGGCACCTCAGGGCGAACCCCGGTGACAGAGCGATCAACGCCCCTCCCGGCTCGAGAGGAACCCGGGAAGGTATCCCCGGCCGGGGTGCTCTGAAAAGTAAAGAACTTACCGGGCGTTTCTTCTTCTCGTCGATGAACGTCTGAAAATGAGATGGAGGAGTGCGTCGGAACACCTCCTCCCACCTTTTCAACTGACGTTGAAGATCCCGGACCGAAAGGTAGTCACAGTAAAAACAGGAGTCCCAACGGTGTTCCGGACCCAAACACTCTAAACAAAGAGGATGGGGATCCGCCCTCGCGAAGCAACAATGACACGAAGAACAGTCTGGAAAGTCTAATTTAAAAGACATAGGGCCTCATTACACGGATGGCGGTAAGGATTTACCGGTACCGGTAAAATACCGGTACCGGTAAATCCTTACCGCCTTACTACGAGGTTCTTTTGTGGGTTGGGGAATTTAACGCCTGCTTTTTGCAGGCGTTAAAAACCAACCCGCAAAGGGACCCAGGGAGCTAATTACGGTACCGCAACTTGCGGTACCGTAATTAGCACCTTCCCCATTCCCATTATGCCCTATGGGGCAAAAATGGGAATGGGGAAGGGCAATGGTGGAAGGGGGAATTACCGCCCCGCCAACCTTGGAATGGGGCGGTAATTCCCCTTTCCGCCAAGGCGGTGCCGGTATTTTACCGGCATGAACCATGGCTCTAATAGCGCCATGGTTCTCCGCCATCCGTGTAATGAGGCCCATAGACAGACTAGAAGAGGAACGCTAGCGAGAGCCAGAGAGGAAAACAGAGAAGAAAATCTTCCGAGGATGCAAGTGCGTCCGGCCCCGATCGAGCGGAGAAAAGGACTGAGGGGCGATGCGTGGGGCAGAGCCAAGGTGGGCAGGGTTACGGCCGCGTGCCGGGCCCCGCGCAGGAAAGAGAGGAAGGACACATTTTTGGAAAAATTTGGATGCTTTTTACAAAGTGCTCCGGTCCCGACCCACAGGACGGAGAGATGTCCCACAAGTATGGAGGAAAGGGGACGGGACGTAGGAGTAAGACGATTAATCACACCAGCAATAATGCCACAGGATAGATTGTCTCTACCTTATAAAACGTCTGTGATCACGTTCCACATGAACCCACATGGGAATAAGGATGCGGAACCCCCTTCATGTACAGTGAATTATAACCCTCATTCTGTCTAAAGAAAAAGGGTTCTTTCCAGGTAGGAACATTTACCAGATGCAGGAATAAAGCATTCCTTGATAAAGAAGTGGAACCAATATATGTGGGAGATCCTGTGTATTTCATATGTGGAGAAAAAGCATATCCTTGGTTACCTAGGAACTGGGGAGGTACGTGTTATTTGGGATTTCTGTTCCCTGGGGTGTTTCTTTTAAAAACATCAGACATAACCAAATTGACTAGGTCACGTCCTCGCCGTAATATTGAAGACGGGTTGATTGTAGAGGACATAGAAAAATCATTCTTACCATTTTGGGGCCAGGCGATAAACTCTTATAACATAAGACGACTGTCTAGGATATTAGAAGAAACAATAAATGGAACCACTGATATATTATATAATATGACTCTTGAAGAAAAAGGAATTAGATGAATGTCACTAGAAAATAGAATGGCCCTTGATATAATCTTGGTTGATCGCGGCAGTGTTTGCAAAATCGTGGGATCAGTGTGCTGCGTATTTGTAAGTGACTCCTCCCCCACGATTTTTGAGGCGATAAGAAAATTGCATTTGTTAAGTTCTGATCTTCATCCCCCTGAAGGCGGTTGGCAATTGAACATAAGCTCCTGGTTCTGGGAAGTGTTGCGATCCTGGGGATGGAAACTATGTGCAATCCTAGTAGCAATCCTAGGAATATTCGTGACATGTTGTTGTTGCATACATTGTCTCCCCATAATACGAAGAGTGTGTACAAATGATGAAACGAAAAAACATTACTAAACCAAGCACTCGCCATAGTAACGAGTCTGAAACCATTAAAGAATTCATGGCAATTGATATTAATAATGATAACGAGGAGACAACAAGTGTACATGAGTCCGAATTTGAATCAGATTCCGAATCTAATCCAAATATTTGGTCGGAGGAGGATGCAATGTATGGATGAGACGTTTGGCTTATGGCCAAGAGGAGGGTGTGTCAGTCCAGAAAAACTAAGACCCCTTGAGGGTCCGGAAATGAATGATAATTGGTTGGCTGAAGACCAACCGCCTCATTTACAGTGTAAGAATATATATTCATTAGTCATTAGTTATTACGTAGCTATTAGTTTAACTAGAGTGATGCCATTTTAAGATGACCAGAATCGCCATTTTGTTTTCTCTCTCTGCTCTCTCTAACGTTGCCACTTGACCACATGTAAAACTGCTTTGCTGTAGATATTATTTCCCTTCAATGGTCCAAGGCTAAGAAACATGTTGAAACATTACACTGGAGAGCCAGACAGGAATGCCCGATTCCCTCCCTCAGGTATCCTTGCAGACAGGGAGCAAGGCATTTAATCAGTATACGAATGCCAGAGAGTCTCCTGAAAGAATAGCAATGTACAAAACTAGCATTTAAAGAGTTGAATTATGATGTTCTTTACGGCCCCCCTTTCTGAGCCCAGTGAGGCCCCGGAGAGCGGGCTGACTTCTAGAGCGAGAATTGAAACTTAGAGATAGTGAAGCCTGGTATGTGCCAGTCTCCTACGCGCAGCTTGCCCATGAAAAACAGAAACACTGTGTTCTCGCAAACAAAGAATGGTATCTGTAAAATTGGAAATTGCAAACTGTTACTAAATATGATGGTCTAAGGTGTTATATTTGTCACGATGGTCAATCATCGCCTTTAATTCAAAGGGAAATGAATTGGGGGCGGCATCAAATGTGTCATTACTGATTGTAAGATGCTCCGTTTGTATATATGTAACTGATGTACGTCTTGCACTCTCTTGCTTCCCCCGAGGTCTGTTGGACACACGTCGCGGGGCATGGGACTACTTGGCCAACTGGGACTATTTTGTATTGCAATAAACCCTAGATTTTGGGAACAGAACCTCGTGTCTGGTGTATCTATTCATGTGTGGTGACTGTGCCTTGTTTCCACATCCGAGGTTCCCTCAGGGGCTCCTTCAGGGCGAAAGCTCAGGCGTACAGGGCCTCGGTAGGAAGCAGTGCTGCACGGAAGTTCGCGCTGGGCGCGACAGGAGTCCCGGAACCTCACAGAGTCTGGCGCCATTGCAAAACTTCCATGCGCACAGGGACAGTTAGGAAGGACAAGCAACAAGTGATTACAGATAGCGGAGCAGGGCGCTCAAGATATTTACTAACGAGCACGAGCAGAGGACTTGTCGAACGTTGCTGCAGGTCTACGGCCATAGAACGGTGTTACAGCACGCCACCTAGTGGCTCCAAAAGCACACCGCAGACATGGCTAAAGCAACGGCTGGGTGCAGGGCAGACGGGCAACTGTAAAGGGACAATGGAACTGCATTGAAGCTGCCTAGAAACAAATAAGTGGCCCCAGAGAGGGTTCTATGTCATTTCATCGCTGGTAATTTCAACACCTGGCATTTAAATGTGTACATTAAAACGAAAATGTTCACCCACCTATTTTTACCTATTCGCTACCCCACAAACCCTTATCTGACTTTCCCACCCCCCCTAAAAAATTTGATGAACATTTTTGTTATAATGTGCACGTTTAAATGCTAGGCTTTGAAATTACTGGCGATGAAAGGACGTCGTACCCCAGAGAGGAGGTGAGATCGGTATTCTGATGGGCACAGTCCCATGCAAAACTGTAAAACAATTGGAAAGAGACCTGGCTAGCTACAAATAAAAAGGGAAATAGACGGAGGCATGCCAGGCAAACTGAATAAGGACACAGAACCCTGCGCAGGCAATAACATGAGCAGATACTCTGAGGAAGACTCGGATGGCCTGCATGTGAGTGGCATGAGAATGAGCCAGGCTGTCCAAAAAGTCCTGGGTGCCAGCAGGGGCCCCAGGAGAGAGGACAGGGGCATCATGGAAGACCTGGTGGCTTTCTCTCAGGGCATGGCAGAACTGAGGAAAGCATGCAGAGGCAAAGGGGGAAGTAAAAAGAAAACCCGTAGGGTCAGTAGCCCCCAGACCCTCCTGGGTTCACCACAGAAGAACAAAGGTGGCAAAATAAAGGCAAGGTCAAGAACCAGATATGACCAAGATAGCTCAGAGGACACCTCTGAGGACGGCTGCATGAGCGGCGAAGAGTCAGATGAGCAGAGCTCGCTAGATTCACAAACCTCCTCATCGAGCGATGGGCGGGAGCCCAGGGGCAAGAGAGGCAAGTCTGCGAATGAGGAGCCTCAGGGTGACTAGTTTGACCCAGATGCCTTAGTACACCCAAGGTCATCGGAATGGGAACGCCCAGAAAACATTACAGCCTACTTGAAAAGGCAACTCAGAGCCCCACTGAGTAAGGAGGCCAGGAGCAAGATGAGGGCGGAATGCCCCAGACACACGGTTCCAGGGGGTGTAACAGAGACACCTGAAATTGATAATCGTATGCTGAACTTCATGGGAAGGCATGGCAAGGACGTCAAGAAAGGCATAGATCGTTCATGGAGGTCGTGCCAGGACAAATTGCTGGACGTGGTCGGCCCGATCACGAGAAATTGGCAACTGTCAGAAGAGGCCAAGCAAAAGAAGGAAGCTATGGACCCGGAAACCCTCTCCGGCTGGGCCCAGGCGCAATATGTCTTCTGGTGAATGCGAACAGCTCCATAGCCACTGAGAGAAGAAGATCCATTCTAATGAAAATAGACTCAAAATTGGGGAACTGGCACCATCCGAAACAACGGCGGCGGCCAAGGGCAAACTATTCAGTGAGACATTCATTAAAGACATGGCGAAGTTTGCCAGTACCTATGCCTCAATGGACAAGGCGTAGACCTCCCTCAAGAACATTTTTGGGAGAATGTTTTTTGATAAGGCTGGCAGAGGCAAGGGCCGCTCGGCCAGCCGGTACCCATATTACAGGTACTCTGGTCATAGCAGCAGCAAAATGGTGCAGCTGAGAAAAAAGGGAGCACTAGCAGAGGCCTTAAAAGCAGGGATACCACCGGTGGGAAGAAGAGTAGCGCTGCACACGCAAAGATGGTTAGATATATCCTCAGACGCATGGGTTTTCCAGACTGTTCAGGGGTTTCTATTGAAATTCTGGCAGGAACCAATAAAAGAATTCCCGCCTAAACAGATAAGGTTCAACAGAGAAGAGGAAATACTACTAGACAGAGAGGTAGAACAGCTAAGACTAAAAAAGGCCATCAGCCCGGCCAGCAGAAACCAAAAGGGATTCATAAGCAACTTGTTGCTAGTGAAGGGCAGGCGCAAGGTCAGGCCAGTGATCAACCTCAGAGCACAGAATTAATTCTTGCTGTACAGACACTGCAAGATGGAAGAAATTTACCTAATGAGGGACATACTTCAGAAAGGGGACTGGTTAGCGAGCATAGACCTCAGGGATGCTTACCTGATGGTACCTATTCATCAGAGTCAGAGAAGGCTGTTACAGTTCCTTTGTAAGGGGCAGACATGGGAATTTACAAGTTTACCTTTCAGAATAGCCTCAGCCCCCTCGTGCTTTACCAAGCTGATGAAGCCGGTGGTGGGGCACCTAAGGGAGCAATGAATCAGATTAATTACATACCTGGACGATATATGCATAATGCGCCAGGACAAGAAAATGATAGTGGAAAAGAACAGGATCAACTGGGAGAAATCGGAATTATTCCCGGCCCAGTCAATGGAATTCTCAGGGTTCGTTTTGGAGACAGTGCAGGGCACCCTCAGTCTGACCCTAGAGAAGGTGAACTCTATCAAGAGGGAGATAAAGACCATGATGATAAGGGAAAAGATTTCCCTCAGAGAGATAGCCAGACGGGTAGGCCGACTGTCATCCTCGATTCAAGCAATTTTTCCAGGCCCTCTGCATTACAGGGCGTTGCAACGTTTGAAGCATATCAGGAAGGGATTATCCTATGAGCAGAGGGTACCCATCTCTCAGTAAGCGAGGACAGAACTAGAGTGGTGGTATCACCACATGGAGGCTAGGAATGGCAGGGCAATATTTGTCTCCTGCCCGGACCTTGTGATAGAGTCGGATGCCAGCCGCAGGAGCTGGGGAGCCAGGTGTGGCGACCAGTCGACCGGGGGGAGATGGTCGAACGAGGAACTAGCCCTCCATATCAATTGCCTCGAACTGTTAGCAGGATCCTTCGCAGTCCACTGTTGGACTCAAGAAGGGGCGAGATGCACCATCCTGCTCAAGATGGACAACGTCTCAGCAGTCAGGTACATAAACCGACTGGGAGGGACGAGATCCAGACTGCTGGCGGAGATAGCCAAGGACTTTTGGCATCTATGTCTCCAGAGAGGAGTCAGTGTAATGGCAGAGCATCTGCCGGGAGACCAGAACCAGATCCAGACTGGTACTCGGGACACCTGAGGGACTTCAGCGATTGGCAGCTGGAGGAGTCTGTTTTCCAGGAGATCCTGCGTCAGAGAGGTTTGTGTCGAACTGACCTGTTCACTTCGAGTTTGAACAAGAAGCTCTCCAGCTATTTCAGCTGGAGACCATACCCAGAAGCGGTAGTGACGGACGCCTTTCTCCAGGTTTGGGGACCAGTGACAGAATATGCATTCCTGCTGTTTGCCATGATAGCACGAACAGTGGCGCAGGTCAGAAGACAGTGTGCGACAGTGATTCTAGTGACCCCCGATTGGAGAGGTCAAGCAAATTGCTTACAACATTCCAATTATACTGCCACACAGACAAGACATCGTGCTGGGCCCCACAGGGAAGCTGAATCTGATAGCCTGGGCGATTTCAGAAGATCCTCGGCCAAGCCAGGACTTTCGGGAACAGTTAGGAATTCATCAGAGAATCCTGGGCCCCGGGGAGCGGGAAGGCTTACAGGGGGGCATGACTTAAATGGAGTAATTGATGCATGGAGAGAGAAGTACATCCTGTACAAACAGATGTGATTCATGTGGTGAATTATTTGGCTGGTCAAGCGGCACAAGCAAAGGCTTATAGAACAATTAACACTTACAGATCGGCGATATCGGCCGGTCATGATTATGTGGAGGGAAAACCTGTGGGAGAACACCCCTTAGTTTGTAGACTTCTCAAGGGAGTTAGATGTATGAGACCTCCGACTCCGAAATATTCCTGCCTCTGGGATGCGAGCGTAGTATTGAGAATGTTCGAGTCATGGCCAGACAACGAACAACTATCTAGGAAAGCGCTTTGGGAGAAGCTAACTACGTTATTGTGTTTAATTTCCTGTAAGAGGGTTTCTGAGGTCAGGGCATTATAGGTGAACAGAAAGACCTTTTCACCCACAGGGGTTACATTCTACATAGAGAGGAGGACAAAGACGGGTATTAGGATGGTAGATTATGGGGCATTTCCAGAAAGACCCAGGATGTGCCCGGTTAGGTGCCTTAAGGCTTGCAAGGTTATGGCCCCATGGGGGAATCACAACTATTGATAGCGATGAAGAAACCTTTTAGGGCGGTGGCATCGGCCACGTTAGCAAGATGGGTAAAATGGTGCATGAGCCAAGCGGGTATTGATGTTGGTCAATTCGGAGCTCACTCGACTAGAGGAGCCATGGCATCTACGGGCTTCAAGCTAGGAGCACGCCTGGAGGACATTTTGAAGGCGGCCTACTGGTCAAATGAAACGACTTTTAAGAATTTTGATTTCAGACCAGTAGATCAAGTGGCTTCGTTGGTGGTAAGTAAGCTTTAAACGCACATAATCAGAGCCTCCGAGTCTTGACATAGAATACAGATTTTCAACACATTTGTTACAGAAAGTCATGATTCTGTTAAAGACTCAGAGGCAAATGATTATTCCACCCATTCAATCGCTAGATAGTGGTATGAGTGATAACAAGATGTTTAGCGATGTACTGCTGATAATATTGAACATGTCAGGTATTGTTATATGCGATTGCCCACCCATCCTGGAAGAGTCATTTCATTGCTGTTATATATCTTTTGACAGGTGCAGATTCTAAACCAGTGGCTTCATGAGGAGTGATCGATATTGTTGGGTAAAAATTGCAAGCATCTACCGGATGAGGCGCAAGTTTTCAGTTGTCGACCAGCTGCAGCGAGAGGAAGATAGAAGGAAGTCAGTGTAGTTATTAAGGACTTTGAGAATGTAATTGGACTAGAGGGATCACGCAGAGGAATAAACCTATCAAACATAAACTACAAATTCCCATTTTTTAAATTTATTTTATCTTGATATTTATATAGCGCCCAAAGCCCAAAGGCATCTAGGCGCTTTCTTAACAAATTGTAGTTGTAGTGTTGCAGTACAGTAAAATACTATGCAGTACATAAAGTGGTTACATAGTTGCCGGTGGCAGACATCGCATTGTTGATATCATACAGAAAGGCTCAGGGTAATAACATGTTTTCATGTGGCAGGGGTACATAGTTGCCATCAATAACAGCGATACAAGGTGAGAGAGACAAACAAGGTCAAACAATAAGAATCGGTCTGTTAACTGAGTGGGATAGGTTAGGGGTATTATTTATCAGGTTCCTGGGTGAACAGCCAAGTTTTAAGGTGTTTGCGGAATGGCCAATAGGAGCTTTCCGATCTGAGTGTTGCCGGTAGGTTGTTCCACTGTTTGGCTGCTATCAACGGGAAGCTGCAGCCGCCTTACATACGTTTTCATGGACTATGTAGTTCTTTGTCAGTTTGATGTTTAATAAGTTTTAGTGTTGTTGACTGCTCGAGAAGTAAAGAGTAGAACTGAGCATAATCCTTTGCCTCCGAGCCTTTAATTAGAATCATGACTTTCTGTAACGAATGTGTTGACAATCCGTATTTTCAACACTAACATTACAGACAGTCAGAATTCTTTTAACGCTGCAGAGGTAAAGATTATGCTTTTCTCCCTCATATTTTCATTGGTCCTTAAAACCATACCAGCCAACCCTCCTGATTTAGGCAGCAGACTCCTGATTTTTTGGTGACAAATATTGTTATTTTTCCCGGTGCTGCCTAAAATAACTGTAGCCCCAATGCATTCCTATTGGGAAATGTACATCTCCCGATTCTATGTCAAAACTCGGAGGCTCGGATTATGCTCAACTCAACTCTTTACTTCTCGAGCAGCCAACAAACAGTTAACTTCAAATTCGAACGAACACACTGGGCCTCATTACGACCCTGGCGGAGTGGGTTTACGCCATCGGTATTCGCGGCGGACCCGTCCGCCCTACTACGAGTTCCCGTAGCGCCATGGAGCCGTTTTCCGCCTGGTTTTTCCGGGCGGAGAAATCCATGGCGCTATGGGACCTTGTTGTTAATTACGCCACCGTATTTTACGGTGGCGTAATTAACGCCTTCCCCACTCCCATTATACCCTATGGGGCAAAAATGGGAATGGGGAAGGGTAAAATGGGGAATGGGGATTTACCGCCCCGCCAAGGTCGGAATGGGGCGGTAAATCCGCCAACCCCCATGGCGGTATCGGCAGCTTTCCGCCGTGCTCCATGGTGCATTTTGCACCGCGATCTCCGCCAGGGTCGTAATGAGGGCCACTGTCAAATACTACAATGTCCATGAAAACCTGCAAATTTGAAGTGTTTATCCCATTGGTTAAACACTTCGCGTGGTCCCAATAGTCCAATCATATACTTCCAATCCAGTATAAACCCCTTAGGCTTCATCATAAGTATGCCGGTCCGGAAACAACGGTGCTGGTAAGCTTACCGGCACCGTTGTTTTTCAGACCGGCATACTACAGGTCTGCCTGCTGGAGCCGCTGTGCCCAACAGGTCGGACCCTGCCGGACACAGTGGCCACGGTAGGCAGACCATCACGGAAGCACCAGCACCGGTGCTTCCGTGTTCCCCATTTCCATAGAGTCCTATTGGACTCTATGGGAATGGGGAATTACAATTTATGACGCCTGACTTTCCGGACCACCAGGGATTTAATACCCCGGTGTTACCGGGAAGTCAGGTGGCGGTAAATCTTTACGGGTCCGGCAGCAACCTGCCGGTACCGCTGGACCCGTAATGAGGCCCCTTGTCCCCTTTTCCTTCTTCCTCTTTCTTTGCTGCTTGAGCAGCTGAGATAAGTCAATTTCTTTATCCATTAATTGTATGTGCATGGAATGTGTGACGCGCGTTAGTTAGATTATTGACTTGTATGATTAGACTTGGCGGAGCTTATCCGCGAGTGAGGACAGCGCTACGGGGCTCAGCTCCGGTGCTCTGCAGGAGGCAGTACAGTCACAGACGTTGTGCGCTGAGCGTGACAGGACTCGTTGTGGTTCCGGCACTGAAGCGTTATATTCCGAACGCAACCGCCTGAATGAGCGTTGCATAATTGACCAAAGAAATAGTGTTCTAGGAGGAGTTGGGGCCGTAAGAACGCGGCGAAAATCATCCGGAGCGTTAACGCTCATCTGGGAACAACGGCAGAGCCTCATTGCAGGACACACCACCTGCTGGCAGAAGGACCATACCGCAGGTTGCAAACCCTGCAAACAATAAAGTGAGGTGACGGGCATAGTACCAAGAGAAACTGAAATAACTCCAGGGGTCAAAGACCAAGGAGTAGGCTCCCTAGAGACGGGCATAGTCCCAAGGTAAACTGACAAGTGTTCACTGACAGACCTGCCTAGCTACAAAAAGAAATAAAGAGACGCGGGCAACCCAGGTATTCTGAGACATATAACGGCACAGACAGGCAGCATGAGTAGGGATTACTCGGATGAGGAATCTGATGGTCCTCATGTAAGTGCCATCAGGATGAGCCAAGCTGTACAGATAGTTATGAGTACCAGTGGAGGCCCGCTGTGGGAGAGCATGGGCATTATGGAAGACCTTGTGGCCTTCTCTCAGGGCATGGCTCAGTTGAGGAGAGAGGCACGCAGGGAAAAAGGGGGAAGAAAGAAAACCTGCAGGGTACGTAGCGCCCAGACCCCCCGGGTTCGCCACACAGGAAAAGGGGTGGCAAAAGAAAGGCATGGTCATGGGCCAAATACGGCCGTGATACCTCAGAGGAGTCCTCCGAGGTGAGCTGCATAAGTAGCAAGGATTCTGTGGACGGGAGTATGCAGGAGTCAGAAGACTCAATGTTGGGGATACAGAAGGACCCAGAAGCAAAAAGAGCAAGCCTATGGGCGAAGAGCCTCAGAAGGACAAATTTGATCCAGATGCTCTAATTCATCCGAGGTCCTCTGAATGGGAACCCCCAGACAATATCACAACATACCTGAAGAAAATATTGAGGGCACAGCTGAGCGAAGAGGCGAGAAACAAGATGAGGGCGGAATGCCCCAGACCCAGGGTGCCAGACGGGGTGGCTGAGACCCCGGAGATTGATGACCGCACGCTGACCTTCATGGGAAGGTACGGTAAGGACATCAAGAGGGCATCAACCACTGCTGGAGGACATGCTAGGATAAATTGCGCAATTTTGTAGGGCCAAT
Organism: Ambystoma mexicanum; assembly: GCF_040938575.1. Lineage (NCBI taxonomy): Eukaryota > Metazoa > Chordata > Amphibia > Caudata > Ambystomatidae > Ambystoma > Ambystoma mexicanum. The sequence goes on along the minus strand of NC_090930.1, from coordinate 973,751,686 downwards.
CACGAAGATATGGCAGCTGGTGGAGGAAGCCAAACAGAGGAAGGAGCCTATCGACCCAGTAGTCGTCTCAGGCTGGGCACACTTGGCAATATGCCTGTTGGGGAATAAGAATAGTGCCATTACAATGGAAAGAAGGCGCTCTATCCTCATGAGTATCGATTCCAAGTTAGGAGAATTAGCCCCATCTGAAGCCAGCAGCAGCCGCAAGGGGGAAATTGTTTGGGGAAACTTTCATTAAAGACATGGCGAAGTTTGCCAGCACATACACCACATTGGACAAAGCTCAGGCCTCCCTAAAGAAGATCTTTGGGAGGAAGGTTTTTGACAGGGCTGGCAGAGGCAGAGGCCGCTCTGCCAGCCGTTACTCTCAATACAGGCCCTCAGGTGACAGAACTTACTGGAGCGAACAAGACGATCGAAGAGCCAACCCCTTCTTCCCATCCTGGGGAAGGGGTAGGGGCAGACACTGGAGAGGCAATGCCAAGCATCAGCAACAAAACACCACAGTTCAATGTATACTAAAGGATATACAAAACATGTTCATCCCACCGGTAGGGGGGAGGGTGTCAGAGCATATAAGAAAGTGGGGAGAGATATCCTCAGACGCCTGGCTTTTACAGACAGTAGAAGGTTTCCTCTTAGACTTTTGGCAGATACCGGTACAGGAATATCTGCCCAGGCCGATCAGGCTCAGCAAGGAAGACAAACTGTTACTAGATGGCGAGATAGAGAAGTTACAATTAAAGAAAGCTATCAGACCGGTACTCTGAGATCAAAGAGGCTTTGTAAACAACATGATCCTTGTGAAGGGCAAACACTAGGTCAGACTGGTGATCAACCTCAGGGCATTGAACACGTTTCTAGTATACAGACACTTCAAGATGTAGGGTATCCATCAGCTGAGGGACATACTCCAGAAGGGAGACTGGCTGGCTCTGATAGACCTCAGGGACGTATACCTGACGGTCCCCATTCATCAGAGTCAATGTCAATTTCCTTCAGTTCATGTGGAGGGATTGGAGATGGGAGTTTTCATGCCTCCCGTTCAGGCTAGCGTCAGCGCCATGGTGCTTTAAGAAGCTGATGAAGCCAGTAGTAAGGCACCTCAGACAGCAACGTGTCAAACTGATTATATACCTGTACGATATATGTATTATGTGCCAGGACAAGGGATTACTGTCAGAACAGGTGAAAAACACAACAGACCTGTTACAACAACTGGGGTTTCTAGTGAATTGGGAGAAATCAGAGTCGATCCCAGCTCAGTCGATGGAATTTCTGGGTTTTATGGTGGACACGGTTCTGAGCACGCTCAGTTTACCTCTAGAGAAAGTGAACTCCATCAAGAGAGAGATAAAGACCATGTTGTCGAAGGAGGATGTATCTATAAGAGGTCTGGCCAGATTAGTAGGCCGCCTGTCATCTTCGATACAGGCCATTTTCCCGGGTCCCCTTTATTATCAGGCATTACAGCGTCTAAGCATATCATGCAGGGCCTATCATACGACCATAGGTTCCCCATTTCACAAGAAGAGAGGACGGAACTAGAGTGGTGGTATCACCACATGGAAGCTTGGAATTGCAGGGCGATATTGTCATGATCCCTACCTCTAAGGAGCCAGGCCGGGCCCAGCAACCCCAGAGGCAGACATCATTTTCCCCAGGGAAGTCTCAGCAGGCCCAAGTCGGGGCCCTTTGGACTCAGTCCTGGCGCCTTAGGCGCCAGGCTCATAGAAGAGAATATGTGTTTAAGTGCTTGGGTGCACACTTACCTGATGCAGACCTTGCTGCTTCATCCAGGCCCTCTTGAGGCCTGAATGGGACTACTTAACCTGTAGGACTACTTCACCACCCGGGTGTGGTCGGGGAAGGATACATACCTGATTGGTGGAAGGATACATACCAGGAACTTCTTCCAAGGCTATTTAAACCCCACCCGAACAGCCACACATGCTTCGCGTTGTTCTGCACCTAGCAGCTGGACGCTCACCGTGTCAGCTCCTGCATCCTGACTTCAGCCACGCCTGCCAGCACCCTGGAACACCTGCAAGGGGAGAAAGGAAGAGAATAGGAGAAGAAAAGCCCTTGCCTGCTAAATCTGCATCCCGGAGTCATTTCTCCAACGGCCCTGAAAAGGAAGACATCATTTTAAAGGCATTTCGTTTCGATCGCTGCAGCGCTGCATTTTACTCACCTTTGCAAGGCGCTTCCATCTTCAGCAGCGATCTTCCGGATTCAGCTACGCCCCGGCGCCTAGAGGAAAAAAGACAAGAACAAAGGTGAGAGGGAGAAAAGGAATAAGGAAAGCTCAGTTTCCTTTTAAGTCTTACCTGTTGGATTATTCCCACTGCATTTCGGGTCCTGCCGCTTCCTGGCATCTCCGGACCCCGGCCCCTATGGGGAAAAAAGACAAAGACATTGAATGAGCGAATGCAAAGACATTACCTGAGCGCTCATCCAGAACTGTTTCACTTCGGGTCGGCGCCATATCTCCGGCACTCCGAACCCCGGCCCCTAAGGGGAAAAAGACATAAGCATTAGCGCTTGCTGCAATTAGACAACGAACTTTATTATTAAGCTTGAACTTTTGAACAGAACTTTTACAGCGCCTTACCTGAACAGTCAAGCTTACCTGAACTCCCATCAATCCTCAATCCAGTGAAGTAACTGGGTTTCAACGCGCCCCTGCATCAGAAGCAGGATGGAGAGCTCATCCTTCCAAACCCTAAGGAGGGTATCCAACGAGCCAGGGAAGCCAGAATAGAGGGGCCCTTCCTGTCCATCTTCAGAGTTCTGCGCCTTCGACGCTGCGCCTCAGTGGGAACCAGGTGAGCGTTACAGAACGCGAAGCCTTACCACAATTTCCCACCTGGGCGCTATGGAGACTTCCGAGACAGATCAGCTGGCCCATCTTTTAGGGGAATTACGGGCAGAAGTGCACTCAGCCCGCCAGGAGACTAATGCTCTCAGAAGGGAACTAATCCTATCCAAGGAAAGAACTGATGATCTGGCCAAAAGGTTATTGCAGGGCCAGGCAGAGCACACTCCTTTACCTGTTTCCGGAGATATTTCTACAACAATGGGTTCGAATAACCCGGTACAAATCAATCTACCTGGACACATGCCTTTGGCCCCGCCGGAACGTTTTGCGGGGGATCCCAAGAAATATGCCGTTTTTATGAACCAATGCCGTTTACACTTTTTATGCAGGCCCGGGGCCTTCCCCAACGACCAGACCAAAGTAGCCTTTGTACTATCTTACCTCAGTGGCTGTGCTGCCGATTGGTCTATTCCATTGGTAAATCAGGATGATCCCATTCTCCGGGATTTCCAGGGCTTCCAGGCCAGCATGGAAAGATTGTTCGCTCGACACTCGCAGGGACAGGCCCTTGACAACGAACTGCTATCCTTACGACAAGGTAATCAGGATCTTTTGTCCTATATCGCCACCTTTAATAGACTAGTTGTGGAAACCGGATGGCCTGAAAATAAAAGGATCACATTGTTTCATCGAGGTCTGCGCGGAGAGCTTAAAGATGTTATAGCTCAGATAGTAGATCCACCCCAGGCCTGCGCAGACTACATAGACTTAGTGGTTCAACTTGATCACAGACTTCAAAATAGAAAAGCAGATCGGCTCAAGTATGAAACCAGAGTACCTATCAAGACCCACGTTAACTCCAAGAGTACTGACGTTTCCGAACCTATGCAAATTGGCAGTGTTAAAGGACCATTAACGCAGAAGGAACGAGTATTGCGGAACTTCCGGTCACTTTCTTCAAAGTTGTCCAGTTAAACCACCCAAGAAGGTGGTTGGAGCCACTGATAACGAGTTATTGACACCTGGTTCGGGAAACGACCTAGCCCGACAAGCGTAGGGGTCCGCTTGCCGAGCTTGAAAACAAACTCTTTGACCTCGCATTTTGTCATGCCAATGGTGCTTGTGAACCCAAAACAGCCTCAGCAGTTGCTTGCTATAAAAGCATACATAGACAGTGGAGCTATTGGAAATTACATAGACCGTGAATTGGCTTCCAGGATTAAGCTTCCTCTCCGCCCGAAAGTAGCCCAAGATGTAATTACTACAGTTGATGGAACCGAAATAGCCTCAGGGCCTGTGACGCATTCCACAGTTGAAATCACTCTGGTGGGTCAGGACGGACATCCGGAAGCAATCGTGTTTGATGTGATCAAGGCCCCACAATTTCAAGTACTTCTTGGAATCCCTTGGTTAGAAACACATAATCCGAGAATAGACTGGCGAGCAAAGAAGATAACTTTTCCTGATTGTGAACCAACCTGTTACCCAAGGAATCCAGCTATGGGTCTAGCCTCTGTAACTTCCACCCCTGTACAGCTACCATCTGAATACCAAGAATTCCAAGACGTTTTTCAGAAAGAGCAGGCTAACACCTTACCTCCTCATCGATCTTACGATTGCCAAATCGACTTGGTACCCAATGCACAACTACCTTGTAGTAGGATTTATGCTCTTACTGAACCTGAGAACCTGCATTTGCGCCAGTATTTGGATCAATACCTGGCCAATGGTTTCATTCGCCCATCAAAGTCACCAGTCTCTTCCGCTTTGTTCTTCGTACCTAAAAAGGAAGGAGACCTTAGGGCCTGTATTGACTACCGCGCCCTAAATCAGATAACGATTAAGAATCGTTACCCTTTGCCCCTGATACCTGAGCTTATCGACCAAGTAAAAGATGCTCGTGTGTACACCAAGCTAGATCTCCGAGGAGCTTACCACCTGGTACGTATAAAAGAGGGCGACGAGTGGAAGACTGCATTCTGCACCAAATTTGGGCTCTTCGAATATCAAGTAATGCCCTTCGGTTTGTGCAACGCACCTGCCACCTTTCAGTACTTCATGAATGATGTTCTTCGGGAACTTATCGATGTTTGTGTCATCGTTTATATTGACGACATCCTGGTGTATTCCTCCTCAGAAACTGATCACAGAAACCATGTTAGGGCAGTTCTTGAGAAATTGCGCCAGCACAAATTATTTGCCAAGCTCGAAAAATGCGTTTTTCATACCACAGAAGTGGAGTTTCTCGGATTCATCCTGACACCTCAAGGAATCCGAATGGACTCGCGGAAAGTGGACGGCATCCTCAAATGGCCATCTCCTAGCTCTGTGAAGGGAGTGCAAAGCATGCTTGGCTTTGCCAATTTCTATCGAAGGTTCATCCCGGAATTTTCTCGAACTGTTCAAACCATCACAGCTCTCCTAAAGAAAAACAAACGCTTTGAATGGACTCTTGAGGCTGAACAAGCCTTTCAGGACCTGAAAACCAAATTCACCTCTGCACCTGTATTGAAGCACCCGCGCCCAGATCTCCCTTACATCGTGGAAACCGATGCATCCAGTTCGGCCATGGGAGCTGTCCTGTCGCAAAGAGACCCAGAAACTAACCAACTACACCCTGTAGCCTTTTGGTCCAGAAAATTCTCTCCACCTGAACTCAATTACGCAATTACCGACAAAGAACTACTGGCTATTAAATCAGCTTTCAAGGCTTGGCGTCACTATCTTCTCGGTGCAAGACACACCATCACCGTAATTACGGACCACAGAAATTTGCAGTATTTAAAGACGGCCAAAGCTCAATCTTCGCGACAACTCCGATGGGCTTTATTCTTTGCGGAATTTGATTTTGTAATTACCTATCGCCCTGGCTGCAAGAATGGTAAGGCAGATGCCTTATCCCGGATAGGAATGGAAGAACCCAATTCGAGTTTAGAACCTGTGCCAATCATACCGGAACAAAGAATTCTGGGCTTGACTTCATTGCAAACCATTGAGGACATCCAAGCTCAAGTAAAACAGCTTTTTGACTCTTCTGCCTTACTGGAATGGAGTCAAAAGGGTCCTCACTACACCGTTAAGGATGATTTACCCTACTTCCAAGAGCGGTTATTTCTGCCAAGTAAAGAATTGCAGGAACTTGTCATTACCCGTCATCATGAATCATTAATGGAAGGACACCCCGGTATCGCGAAAACAGAAGAAAAGATCAAACGCCACTTCTGGTGGCCTTCTTGGAGAAAAGACATAAAGTCATTTATGTTGTCTTGCGGAATCTGTGCCCAAAATAAGAGTCAAAAGAAAAGGCCAGCCGGCCTACTTCAACCTTTGGACATTCCACCAGCACCTTGGCACACCTTGTCAATGGACTTTATAACTGACCTGCCTCCTTGTGGTGGTTACAACACGATTCTCGTAATAGTGGACCTATTCTCCAAAATGGCCCATTTTATCCCTTTAAAAGGATTGCCGTCAGCTTCCACCTTGGCCAAGGAATTTATGGAAAATATAGTGCGGTTACATGGTTTCCCTTCCATATTAGTCTCAGACCGTGGAAGTCAATTTATCTCCCACTTTTGGAAGAAATGTTGCCAACTAGCACAAATAGACGTGCGGTTATCCACCAGCCACCACCCCCAGACCGAGGGACAAACCGAGAGAACCAATCAGACTCTCGAGCAATATCTGCGGTGCATGTTACACCAATCCGAGTTGAATTGGAAGGACATCCTTTGGATTGCAGAATATGCATACAACAATTCAGTGCATTCTGGAACCGGACAGACTCCTTTTTATACCCTGTATGGTCACCATCCTCGGACCTCTGACCTAGATCCACCTCTGACCCTGGAGATGCCTGCAGTAAATCACCTACATTCCACAATAACCCAAGCCTTCAAAGAAGCTACAACCCACTTACAGCAAGCCAAGAAAAAGTATAAAGAAAACGCTGATTTGCACCGAAGTAAAACTCCTCCTTACCAAGTAGGAGATCAGGTATGGCTAGCAACTAAACATCTACCCCTCAAGGGTCAGCGAACTTTTAATCCCAGATTCATTGGGCCTTACCCCATCAAAGCTATTATCAACCCAGTGGCCTTTAAACTCGATTTACCATCCAACATGCGGATTCATCCCGTTTTTCACGCATCTCTTCTAAAACCAGTACAACCTGGAACCAGACTGTCTGAGCCCCCAGGCCCTGTCCAAATTGATGGAGAATTAGAATTCGAAGTGAAAGACATTTTAGATTCCAAGATAGTTAAGTCAAAACTCTTCTATCTTGTTGATTGGAAAGGATATGGACCTCAGGAAAGATCTTGGGAACCCAGTAACTATGTTCACGCACCACGATTAATTCAAAGATTCCATCGAAGATTCCCGCACAAACCAAAACCCCCGGAGGAAAAGACCTTGGGAGGGGCCTTGAGGGGGGGTACTGTCATGATCCCTACCTCTAAGGAGCCAGGCAGGGCCCAGCAACCCCAGAGGCAGACATCATTTTCCCAAGGGAAGTCTCAGCGGGCCCAAGTCGGGGCCCTTTGGACTCAGTCCTGGCGCCTTAGGCGCCAGGCTCATAGCGGACCCCAGTCCTGGCGCCTTAGGCGCCAGGCTCATAGAAGAGGATATGTGTTTAAGTGCTTGGGTGCACACTTACCTGATGCAGACCTTGCTGCTTCATCCAGGCCCTCTTGAGGCCTGAATGGGACTACTTAACCTGTAGGACTACTTCACCACCCGGGTGTGGTCGGGGAAGGATACATACCTGATTGGTGGAAGGATACATACCAGGAACTTCTTCCAAGGCTATTTAAACCCCACCCGAACAGCCACACATGCTTCGCGTTGTTCTGCACCTAGCAGCTGGACGCTCACCGTGTCAGCTCCTGCATCCTGACTTCAGCCACGACTGCCAGCACCCTGGAACACCTGCAAGGGGAGAAAGGAAGAGAATAGGAGAAGAAAAGCCCTTACCTGCTAAATCTGCATCCCGGAGTCATTTATCCAACGGCCCTGAAAAGGAAGACATCATTTTAAAGGCATTTTGTTTCGATCGCTGCAGCGCTGCATTTTACTCACCTTTGTAAGGCGCTTCCATCTTCAGCAGCGATCTTCCGGATTCAGCTACGCCCCGGCGCCTAAAGGAAAAAAGACAAGAACAAAGGTGAGAGGGAGAAAAGGAATAAGGAAAGCTCAGTTTCCTTTTAAGTCTTACCTGTTGGATTATTCCCACTGCATTTCGGGTCCTGCCGCTTCCTGGCATCTCCGGACCCCGGCCCCTATGGGGAAAAAAGACAAAGGGCCTCATTACGACCCTGGCGGAATTCGGAAAACGATGGCGGAAATGCAATACCGCCATCGAATAGCGCTCGGTGCGACTATGACCCGTCACCGCAAAGTACGAAGCCATTAGCGACACCGTAGTGAACGCCAACGCTAACTGCACCAAGCACGCGCGCGCGCGCCATGCCAAACCGTAAACACCACCATGGCGCAAGGGTACGCTAATTCCGACCCTAGCGGACATGTACCTAACGCCATCAAGCATGGCGGAATGTACCATTCCGCCATGGTGAGAAGTACGGCATCGCGAATCAACCGTAAACGGCCCCACTGAGTGCCTGTACACCGCTCCCTGCCCACAAAGTACAACTCCCCGTAGGTGCAATGAAGTCACAATGCAACCATTGAAATGTACAAGTCACCCATGCATGCCAACGAACAAATGAAACACAAGAGCGGCCAATGGGAGCTGCAGGGCACAGATGGCACGAATACAGAAGCCATCCCAATGGACATGACCACAGTCCCCCACCAAGAAACGCACGCAAACACAGGCACCTGTGACCAGCAATATTCCGAAAATCACATCATTCCACCAGTCCACCTGGCTGACCGGCATCTGTTACACAAAACCCAATCCCCCGCCCCTGAGCATGACAACAATCAAACAGTCATATTGGCAGCCCCCATCCCTGACCTCACGGGCTTCGTAGGCAAACGCGCCCAGTACAGTACCACGCAACTAAACTCCGAAGCTGGAACCCAATGCAGATCTCCTCACAATACATCGCTCCCCAAATAGGAATATGCCACATCACTTGCAAAGAAGAACGCTACACGGGCCAAATCAGAATAGAAATTTAATGCACAACAAAATCACCAAGGCCATACAGCCATCAGGCCATGAACTCCAAAACACATTTCACCATTGTGGGCTGCATCCGCAAGAAATGACCAGCCACTACTTGTGTGACGCCCTGTTCCATCATGGTACACAGAGCCACATTCACGTACGAAAAGGCAACATGGAAGCGCACAGAACCGCAGGGCCGTCCCAATGGGGAGGTACTAGTCCAGCTGAAAGGCCGAAATGTTGCTCCGAGCCACTAGTACTGCGTAAGGGCATGTGGCCCATTGGCGATAGTCCCATAAGATCGTAATGCTGCTCCACTGATTAACACGAAGCAGCAGGTGTCGGGAGTAAAAGCCATCTGCAGGAGTGGCATACAGATGGCAGTGGCAAAAGGGGAGGAGATACCTGTCAACCAAAAGAAAAGAAAAAGAACAGAATGGCCATCAGAACTACATCCGAACAACTCACTTCAATGATCACACTGAATCCACAGCCATATGCATGCTAGCCCACTCCAAAGGATCATCACCACCCCAAAACCACTTGCGACTCATAACCATCTATATCGAGGTGTAAACACCATCACAAACGAGTGTACCTGTGCATGCGTCTGTCAAAACAGAATCCATCTGATGGGATTGTTAACGTGCATGGACACAAGTGTCTGAAGGCGCGTCGAGAAAGGGAAGGCTCAACAAGGCCAGATAGACGATGGTCCCACTATGGCAGCCCTGCATCACATAGCGCAGGGGAGGCGGATAGATTCCAAGAAGCCCTGAACATGGCAAACTCTGTATCAAATCATCTGCCCATGCATCCATTCATCATTCCCTCATCCCGGTATAAAAACGCCAGAACATTTACTCACATAACATTAGAAATATCCATTGAGTCTGTGCGTTATGCAGCCTGCAAAATCCACAGTGCCCCAGCCCGTAATTCCAGTGTTGTGAAGTAACATGTATTTGGGAACGTCCGGCCTCATCGCCCACGTCGCTATTGCGCATCCCAAACTATTCATATCAATCATTGCTTCCTCGCCATGGCCCCTGTCTCAAGGACATTGAACAATAGAACGTTATATTTGCAGTCAGACCTGTGGGCATCTCCTCGCCGCGAGCTGAAAACCGAAAGCGCCGCCCTTCGAATTCCTCATTTGCAACATCACGTCGAAAAGGCATCTGTGGCCGTTTGAAATCACAAATTAATCCATCTAGTGCGGCTGTGTGTGAAAATGGCAACTGCCTTCACCCACAAATGGGACGCCCCGCCAGTCGGTGCAACTCGGTACAGTGATGCATGAGGGCCCACCGTTACTCGAGTACTACGTTCCACTGACCCTTCACAAGTCTGTTCGCGACGGCAAAGATTGTATGTGAAACAATGGGACCATAGCCGAATGTACATATCAACAAATGTTACACGGCCATCGGGTACAAATACATGATTGCAATAGCAAGATGCCATTACCGAATTGCAGCGTTGTGTGCGGGACGTGCTCGGCCAAAGGGGAGAGCAGCTTGCACAGGTGGAATGAATCACCACAGGTGGAGGCCATACAGCCTGAAAACACATAAATTGCACACCCAGTCTCCTCCCACAACCACACCCACTCCGAAATGCTACAGGCAGGACTAGCGATGTTGGCCCTGGGGGACCTGATAGCACTGCAAGTACTCCAACTCCAAGAAGAAGACGAACACCAACTACAACCGGCTGCACGGAGGAGACGCAGGAGGAGGAGGAGGGCAAGGCAGGGCCAGCAAGGGCCGCCAGCACAGCCACTACCACCACGCAGGCAGGCCGCAATCCCACGCCTCCGAGCACATCCGTTCAACCTCACTGATGAGCAGATCCACACCCTCTACTGTTTGGACCGGGACACCATAGCCGCCATTGTGGACATGACACAGGCTGACCTTGTCAGCATGATAGATAGCCCAACCGCCATCCCACCCCTACTGAAGGTGGTGTCTGTACTCCACTTCCTGGCCACAGGCACCTACCAGCACACAGTCGGACAGTTGCATGGCATTTCTCAGCCACTGTTCTCACGGACACTATTGCAAGTGCTCGATGCCCTCCTGCAGCACGCAGACGACTACATCTCCCTACCAGGCTCGGAGCAGGAAATTACAAACACGAAAGTGGGATTCCATGCACTTGCCGGCATACCGGGTTGCATTGGTGCCATCGACTGCACCCATGTGGAATTGGTCGTCCCACATGCCATGGAGGCCCAGTACCGCAACCGAAAACAATTTCATTCCCTGAATGTACAAATGGTGTGTGACTCCAACAGGATCATTACACATTGTTGTGCCCGATTCCCTGGATCAACCCATGATTCTATGGTCTTGAGGAACTCTACAATACCACGCTACATGGAGCGACACGCAGGGAACAGATCCTGGCTACTCGGTGAGTCTCATTACATGCATGATAATGTGGGGTATGTGATTCGGCAATGACCTGGCAGGAAGGGGGGGGGTGGTGTGCGTACGTAGCAATGGCATTCCACATAATCCGTTTATCGTCCACATACAGGTGATGCTGGATATCCACTGAAGAGATGGCTCCTCACACCAGTCCGGAACCCCCGGGACCAGCATGAGGAGGACTACAACCATGCCCACTCACGTACCCGTGTAGTCATTGAACAGGCATTCGGCCTACTGAAGACTCGTTTCCGCTGCCTCAGCAGGTCTGGCGGGGCACTCCTGTACCGCCATGAGAAGGTTGCAAAGATGGTGATGGCATGTGTCATGCTCCACAACATGTGCGTACGTAGAAATGTGCCCATGCCCCCTGACGCAGAACTGCAAGCACCTGATGATGGTCATGATGAGGGTGGGGATGTGGCAGCACCTCAAGGAGTCTGCGAGGCACCGGAGGGCCGTGACATTCGTCAGCATCTCATTGATGCATGCTTCTAGCACTCACGCCTGGTGGCTGATACATGGACACGGTACTCGTGGCACTGTGTGTGTCTGGTACATGCACAATATGGACTGTACGCCTATGATGGCCTAGTACACAATGATCATTGTCCACACATCACATTGGTTGATCGTGCACTGTTTATGGCATATGTGATATCATATTGAACACCCTATCGACCCGCCACCCAAGTGAGCCCAACACACCCCCTCCACCCTCCTACCTCCCCCCCGAACACCAGTGTCCAAAGATGCTCATTGTCAGTGGGCTGTCGCTATTGCAAGCCCCCTCTGCGGGTATCAGGGGCACCCCTGCCTGTGGAGCGCAGGTTCCTCCCAGATCTACGTTTGGGGCTGCCCTGGACGGAACTTGCAACGGATGATGTCTCTGCCTGCTCACGTCCATGCATGTCCCTAAGGGTTTGTGAGAGCTCAGTGAGCACACGGCGCACTGCGGCAAGTTCGGCACATACGTCTGTGGACGTCGCATGCAGTTCCCCCCTCAGGCTCTCGGTGCTTCTCTCCATTTGGACTCTCAGGCTCTCGGTGCCACTCTCCATTTGGACTCTCAGGCTCTCGGTGCTAGTCTCCATTTGGACTCTCAGGCTCTCGGTGCTAGTCTCCATTTGGACTCTCAGGCTCTCGGTGCTACTCTCCATTTGTGCCCTTAGTGTCTCTGTACTTCTCACCATTTCTGCCCTAAGTGTCTCAGTTGATGTTTCTATGTCTGCCTTAGTGCCCCCACATTCATCGGCATGGTCCTTGAGGAGCGTGGCCAGTTGCTGCTGTTGCACGATTAACTGGTCGAGGGACTGTTGCCTCTGCTGGGCCATGGCCATTTGCGGGGGTGTCACAGAGGGGCTGTTGACCTCATGTTGCCTTGCCACAGGGCTTGTGGGGGATGGCCAGTCGTCGTCTTGTGGGTGCCCCTGCGTGGTATCCTCATGTTGTACGGGATGGGACAGACAGGGGGATTGGGACAGGTCATGGATGGATCTGACTTCGACATCCCCGTCTTCTGTGTCGGAGCATGCTGCCATCAATGGGGTGTCACCTATGGTGCTGCTGCCACCAGAGGCAGTGCCTTCTGTGGCATCCGTTGGGGGGACCTGTGGTGGTGGTGTTGTGGGCATGCTGGCTGCTGGGGTGCCTGTTGATGTTCCCTCCTCTGTGCTGCCACCTGATTTGTGCTGCTGCCGTGTCTTGATGCGTGCAGCTGAGGTGGAGGGTCTTTGGCCGTTGGTCTTGGCCCTCTTTGCAGGTGTGCTGGTAGGGGTGTCCTGATGCTCGTCGTTTGTATCGGACCCTGTGGTGGAGTAAAGGAGGGCGAGGGTTATTAATGGGTCTGTGGGTATTGGAATGGCATTGTATCACATGCATTGGGGTGGTACCTGAGGGTGATTTGGGTCGGGGCCTTGGAGGTGCTTTCATTTGTGTGTGGAGTGAGGGTGCAGTTGTTTGGCAGCCTGCAGTTAGGGTGTGCCTGCTGCACGTGTAGTGGGTGTTTTAGGGGTTTTTAATTATTTATGTATTTATTGTGAGTTTTAAAGTGCGCTATCAGGCCGATGTGTGTGGACGTTCTCCTGGACATGTGTTTCTGTTGCACTATGTGGACACATGGTACTTCACATGATTGGACATTGTGGATTTGGCATTGTTTTATTTGGCCCACCTACCTGAATCTTCGGATGTCTGCACTCCTTTCTCCATCCCTCCGACTCCCTCTATGCTCTCCATTCCGATGGTGGAGGCACAGATTTCTTCCCAGGGGGTCAACTTGATGGGTGATTCAGGACCTCCCCCGGTGGCTGTGGCAATGTTGCGGTTGGCAGAGAGTATGCTGCGGACGCGTATCCGCAGGTCGTCCCATCGCTTTCGGCATTGCTGTGGGGTGCGGTCCCCACCGCACTTACCCGCTGTGCCACCAGAGCCCATATGGCCTTCTTGTTTGCAAGTGCCGTCCTGGTCATTTGTGTGCAGAAGACGACGGCAGCATTCTCCTGGAGGGTCTCTGTTAGCACGGTGAGTTCCTCACGGGAGAAGTGGACCTGCCGCTTGCGGTCGCACGCTTTCTTCGCTACTTTTCCCATTTTTCTTGGTTTCGCTAGGGTGGATGACGGGTTGGTGTGTGTCTCAGGGTAGTGTTTTTAGTGGTTGTGTGGTTTTAGTGGTTTTATGGGTGTACGGCGGGATGTTTCCCGTTCCGGGCCCATGTTTTTACTTCCGTTTCCGTATATTTCCGGTCACCGTACTTTCCGGTAGGCGCACACTGCGGTGTCCGCTGTGATGGGTGGCGGTATTGCACCTAGGGCGCCGTACGGCAGCGGTGTGGGCCGTTTTGGGGTCATTTCCGCCATCGCGGACTTTGCACTTCCGCCATGCCGTGGTGCTCGTGCCCGATGGGTCGGAATGGGCCGCACTTTGCTCCTTCGTGCAATGGCGGAAACGCTATTTACGCTGTGGCGGTCCGGTCAGTCACTTTCCGCCAGGGTCGTAATGAGGGCCAAAGACATTGAATGAGCAAATGCAAAGACATTACCTGAGCGCTCATCCAGAACTGTTTCACTTCGGGTCGGCGCCATATCTCCGGCACTCCGAACCCCGGCCCCTAAGGGGAAAAAGACATAAGCATTAGCGCTTGCTGCAATTAGACAACGAACTTTATTATTAAGCTTGAACTTTTGAACAGAACTTTTACAGCGCCTTACCTGAACAGTCAAGCTTACCTGAACTCCCATCAATCCTCAATCCAGTGAAGTAACTGGGTTTCAACGCGCCCCTGCATCAGAAGCAGGATGGAGAGCTCATCCTTCCAAACCCTAAGGAGGGTATCCAACGAGCCAGGGAAGCCAGAATAGAGGGGCCCTTCCTGTCCATCTTCAGAGTTCTGCGCCTTCGACGCCGCGCCTCCGTGGGAACCAGGTGAGCGTTACAGATATTTGGCTCCTCCCCGGACCTGATTATAGAATCAGATGCCAGCCGTTGGGGCTGAGGGGCCTGATGCAGGAACTAGACGATCGGGGGGAGATGGGCCTGATGCAGGAACTAGACGATTGGGGGGAGATGGTCAGAGAAGGAGCTTGGCCTCCACATCAACTGCCTAGAGTTGTTGGCAGGATCTTTCGCAATACAATGCTGGAAACAAGAAAGAGCGAGGTGCTCCATTCTTCTCAACATGGACAATGTGCCCACGGTCAGGTGCATCAACCGACTGGGCGGAACAAGGTCCAAGATACTGGCAGAATTGGTGAAAGAATTTTGGCACTTATGCTTTCAGAGAGCGGTCAGTGTAACGGCAGAACATCTACCAGGTGCACAGAACCAAATAACGGACTGGAATTCGAAACACCTAAGGGACTCCAGCGATTGACAACTGGAGGAGTCAGTCTTTCAAGAGATCATGAGACAGAGGGGCCTCTGTCAGACAGATCTGTTTGCCTCGAGACTTAACAGGAAGTTGTTGAGATTCTACAGTTGGAGGCCAGATCCGGAAACGTCAGCTATGGATGCCTTTCTCCAGGTCTTGGGACCAGCAACAGAATATGCGTTTCCACCATTTGCCATGATACCGCGAACGCTGGCACAAATCAGAAGACAAAGAGTGAAAGTGATACTGGTGCCCCTGATTGGAGAGGTCAAGCTTGGTTTCCAGACCTCTTGGAGATGTCGTACGAGTCGCCATTGCTACTACGCAGAGGGAAGACATTCTGCTGGGCCTGACAGGGGACAGACACCTGCTGGTTCAAGCAGGGAGTCTGAGACTGGTAGCGTGGCTGATTTCTGTATTACCTGGGCCAAGCTGGGGCTTTCAGGTGAGGCTCAAGAATTTATCAGGCGTACAGAGGTGCATGGCACAAGTGGTGTAATTGGTGTATGCAGATGGATGCACATCCCGTTCAAACAGATATAGTGCATGTGGTGAACTTTCTAGTGAATCAAGCAGCTCAGAACAAGGTTTACCGAATGATTAACACTTATAGGTTGGCAATATCAGCCGGACACAAGTATTTCGAGGGTAGTGCAATAGGCGAACATCCGCTAATATGTAGACTAATGAAAGGGATTAAGAGTTTGAGACCTCCAACTCCTAAATATTCACGTCTGTGGGATGTGAGTGCAGTTTTGCAAATGTTTGAGTCATGGCCTGATCATCCAGAAAACATCTTTGGGAGAAATTGGCTACATTACTATGGTTAATTTCCTGCAAGAGGGTTTCAGATGTCTATGCTTTGGAAGTGGAGAGGAAATCTTTTCTCCTACGGGGGTAACGTTTTATATAGGAAAGAGGACTAAAACAGGAATCAAAACTGTGGAGTATTCATCATTTCCAGATAGAGCCAGGTTATGTCCAATCAGATGCCTTAAGGTTTATGAAAGTGTGGCAGCTCAGCATAGGCCAGCAGGGGAATCCCAATTATTGATAACGGTAAAGAAACCTTTCAGGGCGATATCATCAGCTACATTAGCGAGAGCGGTGAGATGGTGCATGAGCCAGGCAGGCATTGATGTTGCTAATTTCAGGGCACATTCCGCTAAGGGGGCCATGGCATCCAAAGCGTTCAAAATGGGCGCTTACTTGGATGGTATTATGAAAGCGGCAGACTGGTCTAGTGAGTTGACTTTCAAACATTTTACTTTAGACCAGTGGATCAAGTAGCAGTGTTGGTGGTAAGTAAGCTTTAAATAAGCATAATCCGAGCCTCCGAGTCTTGACATAGAATACAGATTTTCAATACATTCGTGATAGAAAGTCATGATTCTATTAAAGACACAGAGGCAAAGGATTATCCCACCCTTGCAATAGCAAAGATAGCTTGGAATGAATGAGAATTGAATGTTGTGTAAATAAAAAAAATGCATGTCAATCCATATGTGAGTAAATAATGTTCTGTTTTGGCCACCCATTGGGAAACAGTTGGTTCAGTGAAACTGTTCAATTTTTTTGACAGGTGCAGTTACGAAGCCTTTGGGTTCCTGAGGAATGATGGAAGGGCTTTGGGGAGTTCAAGCATTTACCGGTTGAGACGCGTAGTTTTTCAGTTGTCGACCAGCTTCAGAAAGAGGAAGAAGGAAAAGGGGACAAGGTGTTTATACTGTATTGGAAGTCCCGGATCCTGGCGAACACAAGGCAATCGGACCTTGTTGATGCTGAAATCCAATCAGACTTTTTTCTATATTGGAGACAAGAGTTCCTTCCTAAAATCAAAGAAATCAAAACAAAAACTAGTAAAGAAAGCGACTAGTACAAAAGGAATCTCTCCTGAGGAACCACGGCTAATGCTGTGGGGAAACACGTGTTGGGAGATCATATGTACACAATGGGAATATAAAGCATGCATAAATGTATGGAAATTAATACATGAAAATTGCATGGGTAACCACCACGAATTGTACAAGAAGTATATGTATGAAACCAAATACATGAAGATTTATATCTATATATAATTTGACAATAAACCAGGAGTTGTCTTTGCATCACAATTGAATTATTGTTTGAAATAAATTTCTGGGATCGCACAGACTACAAGTGTCAACACAGAAAGAAAAACTGTATTGGAAGTGTATGATTGGACAGTTGGGACCACGTGAAGTTTTTAACCAATGGGACATACACTTCAAAACGTTTTCATGGACATTGTAGTATTTGACAGCGTGTTCGAATTTGATGTTAACTGTTATTTGGCTGCTTGAGAAGTAAAGAGTTGAGTTGAGCATAATGCTTCACCACTGTGTCTTTAATAGAATCATGACTTTCTATCATAAATGTATTGAAAATCTGTGTTCTATGTCAAGACTAGGAGGCTCGGATTATGCTCAACTGAAATCTTTACTTCTCGAGCAGCCAACCAATTATATCACATAAACCAAACCGTCAAATGAACTACAGTAACCATGATCCTCAAGGAAATTTGAAGTTTGCTTTCTATTGGTTTAATTATAAAACGTGATCTCCACAGTCCAATCACGTCTGACTGTCCAATGTAAAGATCTCTTCTTCCTCATAACTTCCTCTTTCTTTGCTGCTCTAGCAGCTGAGAGAAGTACAATCTCTTATCATTGATATTGTGTATGCTCTAATTGTGTATTGATTATATGGAATACGCAAGAGTTTAGAGCGCGCACGACTTGAACGAGGGGCAGACAGCGCGACCAGGTCTTGGTGGAACAGATCTGCAGAGAGGGAGCGCGACGGGGCAGAGTTGGCTCCGGCGGTAGAGGGCTGTGACACACAGAAGTATACGCAGCAGCGAGACATCCGTGTGAGAAGGATATAGTAGTACGAACCGCACAGAAAAGAAATTAACACAAAATAATAATTGAGACAAGGTATCCGTTGAGAAGACCCTTTGTAAAATATCCTCAAAAGACTGGTGGTCTCCTGAGGCAAGCGCCTGAAGAAGTATGAAGATGTGAAAAGGAGAAGCTGGTGACATCATGAAAGATGAGAGTGGTGCACTGAGGAGGATGACCAGAGATGAGAATGCATAGGTGATATAGAATCTGATGGCGAATTAAGGAATCAAGAAGACCTTTACATGTGGAATAAAGATTGCATGTGTGAAGAACACTGCAGAAAACAAGCCATTTTACAATTGTACAAATGCTGTAACGCGAGTAGACTAAACATTCATAAGGCTGGCTATACGTAGTATATAGACTGCAGACAGTGCCGCCAATATGTATACATATATATATAAAATTCTGCACATTCGAGGTCTCAATTTTAGTAAGCAAATCTCCATTAAGGAAGACGGATTGAAAGCTACCTGTGTGTTGCAGCAAAGACTAGACTTGAATTTGAAGCAAGACCAAAGAGGCTATCTGGCTTGATGTCAAAGACTGGAGGTAGCCAGGAACTGGTTATCAGCCTGCGAAGAACAGTATACATGAGAAGCCGAGGCATCCCGTGTTAAGTTGCAAAGAGAGAACACCATGAGTGCCAAGTTTCTTCATTAAAGACTATTAAATGCTATAATACGAGCAGATTCACGGTCTCTGATCACGTGAGCTGAGGATGAAAATAGATGAAGAGCAGGTTGCAACAGATTGAAGATAGTGAGTGCCTGTACTCCCTTATATTCCCAGAGACAAGAAGCTACTACAAGGCCAAGTTCAAAGACAATGTGAATGCCAGACGGCATGAGTGATGAGAGATGTTGAGCTAATTGCGTGGGGAGACACGGTCATGTTCACCCAGCAGCACCTTGGGTACCAGCTTACATGCTGCTAGAGAATCGAATGTTCGAGAAGGGTATGTTGTGCTTTTACTTGGCCATATAGGGGAACACCTCTGACTTACCTATCCCCTGACCTCCTTGCACAATAGATTATTGGACTTAGCCAGGCAAGGAATAAGACACAAAACATCAGATAACTGAGAGTATAAAAAGGCTCATTATAGGCCGTTTATTGTACCATACACAGGTCTAAACATCCATTGGTATATTACACAGCCACGGTAGTGGCTGTGTGGTTATGGTGAAGTTGCTGTTTCCATACGAAGAGCACTTTTTGGGTGGCTTATAACACAGCTCCCCCTGGACGAATCCTCACCAAACTTTGCAAAAAAAGTATATGGGCCCCTCTGAATTTCTTTGGAAAGTTCTATGGCCTTACACCCAAGGGTCTAGGCTCTGGCCACAACCACCGCAGCATATCACAGCTATAGATACATCCGTACTATCAAACATCAATCAGGTGGTTGTGGGGAGAGCCTAGAGTCTTGGGTGCATGGTCGAATGCCATGCACCCAAGACCAAATTTATACGTAGTGCAGTTACAAGGCACAATGGGTGCGATATACTGTGATGGTTCTGGCCAGGATGCAGAGTCTTGGGTGCATGGCCGAAGGCCATGCACCCAAGAACAAACTTATAAGCACTGAAGTTATAAGGCACCATGGTTTTTATATAGTGCAGTGGTTTTGGGCAGGACGTAGAGTTTTGGGTGCATGGCTGCAGGCCGTAAGTCGTACGCCTTACTCCCAAAACTCTAGGCCTTGGCCACAACCACCGCAGCATATCACAGCAATGGATACACCCGTAGTATTGCTTATCGCTCAGATGGTTGTGGGGAGTGTGTACAGTCTTGGGGGCATGGCCAAAGGCCATACACCCAAGAACAAACTTATAAGCACTGGAGTTATAAGCCACTGTACACCCATACATTCAAATATCTATGGACATACATCCAAAACTCTAGGCCTTCGCAACAACCACTGCAGCATATTACACAGCCATGGTAGTGGCTGTGTTGTTATGGTGAAGTTGCTTTTTCCATAGGAAGAGCACTTTTTGGGTGGCTTATAACTCTGCTCCCCCTGGACGAATCCTCACCAAACTTTGCAAAAAAAGTATATGGGCCCCTCTGAATTTCTTTGGAAAGTTCTATGGCCTTACACCCAAGGGTCTAGGCTCTGGCCACAACCACCGCAGCATATCACAGCTATAGATACATCCGTACTATCAAACATCAATCAGGTGGTTGTGGGCAGGGCCTAGAGTCTTGGGTGCATGGCCGAATGTCAAATTTATACATAGTGAAGTTACAAGCCACAAGTTGCTATTTCCATACGAAGAGCACCCTTTTGGGTGGCTTATAACTCCGCTCCCCCTGGACAAATCCTCACCAAACTTTGCAAAAAAAAGTATGTGCACCACTCTGAATTTCTTTGGAAAGTTCTATGGCCTTACACCCAAGACTCTAGACCCTGGCCACAACCACTGCAGCATATCACAGCTATAGATACACCCGTAGTATTGATCATCAATCAGGTGGTTGTGGGGAGGGCCTAGAGTCTTGGGTGCATTACCGAAGTGAGAATGTATTTGCCTTCTGAGTGAAGGTCACTTGAGTTGCTTTTTTGGTTGTGAGCTCAGTAGGCCCACACATCTGAGTGAATCCATAAGGGGCAATTGTTTTTTGACCTTGAGCGAAAGGGAAACTTCAGAAGCAATTCAAGGAATTAAAGCTTTAAAAAAAATAGTATTTGATAAGGTTATATTTTAAAAACGTTTCTAAGGCACATGAAATATCAGTCCACGAAGATTCTTCGGTGCAAATACATTGCTGTCTGACATGGCCAAAAAGAATGGCGGCAGTAAATATTATGTAAGTTTAATTTTGACGACTCTACAACGAACCGCGTTTTAATTTTATATTACCGAAACACAAATTGTGACAATATAACTAAAGTATTATCTTTCTGCGCAGTTGTATTTTTCCTCCAATAACGGAGAGTGGAGACTTTCCACGTTTGCAATGACTAGACTCACCCTTTTTTAGTATTAATATTTCTTCTTTGAAACGTTATGTTTGCCCACATAGCTTTGTGTATCACTTTGCATGTTCTTTTGGTCTTGTTTGAAATCACGAGATGTAGTTTTCTTTTACTTGTCCATTCATTTTGGCTTCATAACTAAATTATCATCTTACTGTGTAGTTGCCATTTTTTTAAACCTTACGCCGAGTGCAGATTCTCGGCGTTTGTAGGCTGTCACTATATTTACACATGGTCAACGCTAATATTTCCCTAAAATGTCATGTTTGACCACTTATATTTGTGTATTACTTTCCACATACATTCTTTGTGTCTTTTTAGCAATTTTTTGCTAAAGGTTGGGTATTGACATGTATTTTCTCTTTACGTTTTCCGCCCAGGTACATCTTGCCGTACTGTGCGTGCCATCGTTTCCAGATGCCGAGTGACGGCTTTTTTGGACGCCAAATGCAACTGCTCGTGACCGGCTGCCTGTCCATCGCAATTTTGTGACAGGCCCAGGCCCCCTTTGTCCGTACGCTGAACTTGCTATTAGGAGCAACATCACATCATTTATGGTGGTATAGGCCGATGGTCATGGCGCCGTCTTGGAAATCACTGTGCAAACAAAGCGGGTGCTTTAACCAAAAATGCATAATTGGTGTATGGAAAAGAACAACGTGTGTCTCACCTTTAACATTTGCAATGACGCCCTTAGAACCATTGTTACAATTTAATTGAAAATGGGATTACTCCGATGGTCTCTGACAGTTTCTGTTAAATAAAACTACTTTACAAACTCTAAAATGTTAACGTTTTCTTTTAAAATCCAGTCTATCATTTCAAAATGTAAGGTACTACGTTGTATGTCACTGTATGTTCATTTACAGGTTCTGCGTCACGTCCCGTACTTTTGCTTTTTGCAGGCTACCATGGAAAGCGAAGAGGGGCCTTGTATGGAACAACCGCCTTCCCTTTCTATGGTAGCCATCTTGAAAAAGTATTTTGTTTTGTAATCCCACCCGCCGCAGGCGTGCCGGATTATAACCAGAAATCCTATTTTTTAGTGGCACACGTTACTGCTTTGCAAATCTAGACTTTTACTGGCAAATCTTATTGCGTCTATGTCCTTTACTGAGAAATATAAAGTACATGGAGTGTATGGGATTTAAAAAATATATATATTTACACTGTGAAAGGTGGTTCTTAACGGAACATTTACTTTGTTTACAGATGGCTTTCTTTTTTGGTAGAATAGCTAATAAGGCAATTTTCGAACGGAAATGAGCAAAGAGGCAACAAACAGTAATATGGGCCGGTAGATGGACTGTGAAAAACTTTGTACGTTTGTTATTTGTAAGGTAGGGGCAGTGTTTCTTACTCTCCTTCATTACAGCAGTGATGCTGTTTATTGGGGAGGAGGGATGGCCTTAGCTGATGTCGTTTTCAGATAAGTAGAACTTTTGCTAAAAGTATGTAATGTGTACTACATTGCTAATGGCTGACTACCAATACATGTTGGCGCTGTGCAAGGGAAATGTTGAAGGTGGACGTTCCTACATCAATATAAAATCTATTTCCTTACTGTCCACGAGGTATACATCTTACTGTTAAGTGTGTACGGATTCTCAGACACGTCACCGTGCTATACGCCAGCATATTGTCATGTGGCATTCTCCGCAAGGTGTATGCTCTTTAGCAAAAAAACGTTGTTAAAGGGACGTTATGTTTAAGTTGCCCTACTAAAAACCTGTAAAATTCACTAAAAAAAAAACTTTCTTAGGGGGACGTTATGGTTAAGTTGCGCTAATAAAAACCTGCGAAATTCACAAAAAAAAAACGTTATAACCGTGACATTATGGTTCGAAGTAAAACCGAAAAACCCCTGAAATTCGCCAGTTATGGTAGGCTAAGCAACCATTGTCACAGGTTTGCCCCCTTCTCACCTGTCTGTGTTGTTTCTTGGAGTTCTTCGATGGCGTCTTCTTTCGCACAGTTCGGGTCTTGCATAACCCTGTGCGTAGGTCCTCGGGTTCCAGCGTGCGTTCAGCGTCCCGTCTCCTGGGAACGTTCAGATGTCTGGGAAAAGTCCAGGAAACGGCAAGGAGTGAACTCGGGTAACGAGTGCAAGGAGAGCCGGGAAGCAACAGAGGACAAAGGGGAAGGTATGAAGGAGGAGGAATTTAGGGGAACGGGAACCAGGAATCAAAGGAATTTGCAGTACGAACTACGGCAGCACACATCTAGCAACTGCAAGCGGTAGCGTTGAGACACGCAGGGCCGCGGGGCGTGTCAGCTTTATAGAACGTAGTGTGCACGACGCAGAAACTGGTAAACAGCGTTCATGGTTCGGCGGCCATGTTGGGAGTACTGCTGAGTGCAAGCCCCTATGGGTCAGGGACCAGGAAGTCCAGAAAGGACATGTCCAATGGTTCATGACAGCATGCCTCCTCCGAAGGCCTGTTCCTCCGGGTTTGCCTGGGTGTATAAGGTGGTACCTTTGGAGTAGTCTGGGGGCCTCTAGGTTTGAGACTGGTGCCCAGGTGCATTCACTGGGAGAGTACCCTTTCCACTCAACCAGATACTGTAGCTGACCATGTCTGTACCTGGAGTCACATATTCTGGACACTTTGTATTCTAGCTGATCATCGACAACCACAGGGGTAGACCTTGGCGCAGTCCGGAGGTCTGGACGTATGGTTTCAATAGAGAAGTGTGAAACACTGGGTGGATCCTCTTCCAGGAGTCTAGTAGTTTGAGTTGGAAGGCCACTGGGTTAATGATTTCCTTTATGGAAAAAGGGCCATAGTACCGGGGAGCCAACTTATTTGGTCGTAAGTGTCGAGGCAGTAGTTTCGAGGATAGCCAGACCTTATCACCCACTGCATAGGAAGGCCCTGGTCTTCTTTTGGATTCCGCATAGTGCTTGGTGTTAGTTCGGGCCCTTTCGAGGTATTCTTTGGCTTCCTTGTGTACGTTGATGAGGGTTTTAATCCAGGAGTTGACTGTAGGAACTGGTGTAGGATGTCGGAGAATGGATGGTAGAACCGAAGGGTGGAATCCTTGGCTGCAGAAGAAAGGGCTGGTCTTGACAGCCGAGTGATCCAAATTGTTGTAGGCGAATTCAGCCACAGGTATTAAGAGTGACCAATCGTCCTGGACCTTGGTGGTGAAACAACAAAGATACTGCTCCAGGATTTGGTTCACACGTTCAGTAGATCTGTTGGTCTGTGGATGATAACCTGAGGAGAGGGCACGTTGGATTCTTAGTATACGGCATAAGTGTTTCCAGAATTGAGATATGTATTGAGGTCCTCTGTCTGATATGATCTTGGAAGGGAGTCTATGAAGTCGGAATATGTGTTCCAGGAAGATTCCAGCGAGTTCTGAGGAAGATGGTAGTTTATGCAAGGTTGTAAAATGAGCCATGTGAGTGAATAAATCAATGGTAACCATGATAGTTGGGTATCCCCTGGAAGGTGGTAATTCCACAATAAAGTCTGTAGCGATGAATTCCCAGGGTCTTGTTGGTAACATTGGTTGGTGTAGGAGACCCGCCGGTCTCTTGTTATCATGCTTGTTTTGATTGCAGACTGCACAGGCTTGGATGTACTGCTGGACGTCAACTTTCATTTTTGGCCACCAAAACTGTCTTTGTATTAAACGGAGAGTGTTGGTGATGCCATGATGTCCTGAATTA
The DNA here is from genome assembly GCF_040938575.1 of Ambystoma mexicanum. Taxonomy (NCBI): domain Eukaryota; kingdom Metazoa; phylum Chordata; class Amphibia; order Caudata; family Ambystomatidae; genus Ambystoma; species Ambystoma mexicanum. The sequence continues at coordinate 973,726,831 of NC_090930.1, read as the reverse complement.
AGGGTATCATGACAGAGGCTTGTAATCCTTTGTCGCATTCTCTGTGTGGGGATGACCAGGCCATTATCCTTGAACAAATACCCGTCCTTTGTTTTAAGATTCTATCAATTCTTCCCAGTAAATTCCTTCCAGATCCCAGAGGACTGGGTTTGAATCCGAATGTCTTCCAGGAGGCTGATTGCTTGGGCTACAAATATTGTGTGGGGAAACATCTTTGGGAAGGATCGATCTTCAAGAGTTTCGTAGTCGGGACGTCGAGATAAGGCGTCAGCAATTATATTGTGTGTTCCAGGAACATGATGGATTTGGAACTGGTACTGGGCAAAGAGGAAGGCCCAACGGGCTTGACGACTATTCCTACATTCCAGGGATTGTAGAACTTGAAGATTCCAATGGTCCGTCCGGACCTGAACAGGATGTTTTGCTCCCAGGAGTAGATGACGCTACTCTGTGAAGGCTTGACGGATAGCTAATAGTTTCTTTTCCAGAACAGAATAATGGGTCTTGCTAGGAGTTAGGGTTTGCAAGAGATAAGCAATGGGGTGTTCTAACTTGTCCTCGAATTCCTGTTTTAAGACTACTCCGATGGTGGAGTTGGAGGCATCCGTCTCCACTAGGAAAGGTCGAGCAATGTCAGGTTGAGCCAGGATAGGGGCTTGTGTAAACTCCAACTTTAATCGTTGGAATGCTTCATCTTGGGCTGCTGTCCAGAGAAAGGGAGTATCCTTCTTCAACAATGTAATGATCGGGGGCATGGCCAGCGGGCTCAGCATGAAGACGTGATCTGTGTGAGCTCCCGGGCCGCCAGCAGAATCCTCCAAAATCCTGAAGAAAACTGTTGAAACGGAGGCGAACAGTCACAGCAAATAAAAGCAGACATTCGTCGCTACAATAGACTGAAACTGGGAAGCACTCCGCTGAACAGATATCGAGAAATCCGCGGGGAAAGAATTTCACGAACGGCACTGAAGTGAATCCAAGAAGGCTGCTACGCGACAACTCAGAGGAGCGGTTGTAACGGGCTAGCACTCTCGGAGAAGAACGACGCCGGAGCGCTGGGAGACCTGGAGAAGTTGGAGGCGCCCCGCATCGCCACTCCTGAAGTGACCGACAGATGCCCGAAATGAGTGTCCCTCGTAAACAGAAGCAGCCGGCGTGGACAAGGGAGCCCGATCCGGGGCTCGGTGGCCCTGCGGTGGAGGCGAGTAGCTGCAACCTGATCCCCTGCTCAGCAACTGGCACCTGGAGAGAATGACGGCACCCGGAACACAGCCCCCCACTCCAAACCGCGGCTTGCGGGCGCTCCGTACAATGTTGAGCGCCCGCTGACATCCTGCATAATCAAGCCGGTAAGGAGTGGGGGCGGGTGGATGATAAGGGCAGGGCACCCCGCCCTCCCCAACACGAACTACAACACTGGCCATACAAGAAATGAGACAGGGAGGGGTGCAGAAGGTAGATCCTGAATTAAAGGATAAAAACTATAAGAAAGCAAACCCCACTACGCGCCGCCAGCACAGCAAGAAGCAACGCGGGGGTAAGGGCCCCAACAAAAGCTAAGAGGGCAGGGGAGATCATACAAGCCCATACAAGCCGTAGAAGGGAAATTTAGGGAGGAAACTCCCCCAACCAATCCAACTGAACAGGACTTCCCTGGGCTCAGCCTCCAAGGGGAACTCGAACTGCGACAACCCCTATAACCAGGGGCGGGGAGAAGGAAGGCAAGACCCACGAGCCAACCCAGCAGCCGGCGGCACACAATAAGGAGAGTCCCGACATAGATAACAAAGAGCCCCACAGGAGCGCAACACGCTATGGTTACTAACTCTCCCACAAACACGAGTGCCACTGCGCAGGCTACCCCGCAAGCTGACTCGGAACACTAAAGCCTGCTCTTACACAGCAAAAGCAAGCCAACAGCTGACAACTGCAATGGGAAAAGATAGAGCGACAACGAAAAAAGGGACCAATCAGAGCACGATGGAGCAATTCACAACCACCACCATGCTTCCACCAACGGAAGAGGGCAGATCTGAGGATGCACAAAATCCTGAAGAAAATCTGTCCCTAAGGGATGTGATGAACGCCATCTCCAACTCACGTACCTCTATGGAGGTCAAAATGGATGGCATTTCCACAGAAGTCTCCCTATTACGCCACGATCTTCAAAAGCTCTCAACCCGCACTGGAGAGGCGGAGACCCGTATATCGGTTGCAGAAGACGAACTGAGAGGCATGAGTCAGCAAATGAATAGAGCACTGGAACGCATAAAGGTGCTAGAGAGCAGGGTGGAAGAAGGTGAAGGCAGGTCAAGGCAGAATAACATCCGCATACTTGGCCTGCCCGAAAAGGCTGAGGGGGAGAGCATGGAACTCTTCCTAGAACAATGGATTGCCGATCTATTTGAACCCAAGACTTTGTCGAAACTGTTCTCGATAGAAAGGGCACATCGAGTTCCGACGGGCAGGCCGCTACCTGGTGGGCAACCACGAACAGTAGTAGCAAAGATCCTTAACTACAGAGACCGAGATGCAGTGCTGCAAATGGCCAGGGCAAAGGGAGACATAACATATAACGGCTCCAAGATCAGCTTCTTCCCAGACTTCACTAGGGAAGTGCAGAAAATGAGGCAATCCTTTGACCCCCTCAAAAAGCGCCTTCAAACACTGAACGTGAAATATGGTCTCCTGTTCCCAGCTCAACTGAAGATATACCACAATGGCACGACAATACACTTCACTGACCCTAAAGAGGCATGGACCTGGGCAGAGAGAAATCTGAAAGGAGACGGGAATCCACGCAAACACCAAGAGTGGAGAAGAAACAGGTCACGGCTAAACGAACCACCAGAAAGGCCACCACATCAAGAATTGGATGCGATACCACAGAGAGAAGACGAATGACTGTGAAGGCGGATGAAAGATGACAACAGATACGGCATGAAATCAAACGAGCTTTGTTTGACACATATTGCAACCCGAAAATGAATGCTGGCGGCCCACAGACCGGCACAACACACCCCCCCCCCACAGCAGCAAGTGCACACCGAGGTATTTCCAATACCAAAGAGAGCTACGCACTTACGATTAGTTTGATTGGTTAATTGTTTTGTTCAATGGGCGACAGATGCTTCAATTGGGGGTGGAGTATGAGGAGGGGGCGTTGGGTGTTACAGAGGTATTCGCTAATCACATGGCTCAGCAAGATTGCAACAATCACAGCATGCATGAAGATCGCAAGGGAAGGACATTCGCACATAACACCAAACCCAAGGAGTAATGGCCACATCAAGAAATAATACAAAAAAGTTAGCCTTTATGACATGGAATGTGAACGGCCTGGGAAACAGCATAAAACGAAGGCTAGTGATGCAATACATAAAGCGGCAAGACCCAGATATAGTAATGCTCACTGAAACACATCTGGTGGGCACAAACTGCCGATTCTTCAAGAGAACCATGTATAGGACAGCAATTCACGCAGGTTCTCCATGGGCTCGAGAGGTGTGCTAATACTGATAAGCAAAAGGACCCTGATCGACATAACTAAAGTAATCCAAGACTCTGGAGGCAGATTTGTTTTCATACAAGGCACACTATGGAACCAAACCATAGCCATACTGGCAATCTATTCACCCCCGACACTCATGGCAGCTTTAATCGAGGAGATTACACCGATAATAGTAAACAGTCCAACGGATACTTTGGTAATGGGCGGAGACTTCAATGAGGTAATGAACATCAGTGAGGACCGCACGCATAGAAGGGGTAGAAACCCGGCACTACCAACCAAGCTTGCTACCTTCACGGCGGCACTGGGCCTGAGGGATGCATGGAGAGACCTTCACCCAGTGGAGAGGCAATTCTCTTTCCACTCGGGCGCACATGCGTCAATGTCCAGACTGGACTACTTTTTCCTCCCCGGCGATAGTATACATAAAGTAATAGAGGCGACACTACAACCCCGAGGGATCTCAGATCACTCACCACTCACGCTGCTGCTTGAGAAAGAGAGACCTCACCCGCCACCGAGGTGGCGAATGAATGCATACTACCTGGGATTCCCGGAACTAACAGAAAAAATGTCAGGAAGCAACTGCAGCATACTTTGAACTGAACCAGGACTCAGTGGAGGACGTGGGGATAATATGGGAAGCATACAAGGCAACCCTGAGAGGTGAAATCCTGAGCTGGACAGCAGCACACAAAAAAGCGCACCAGTACGAAGTGGAAGCTGCAGAAGCAGAGGTGAAACGGGCTGAAGCAAATTTCATAAGCACAGGAGCGGTGGGAGACAACACAACTTTACAAGTGGCGCAAAAGAAGCTACATAATGTGGTGCTAACGTGCGCAAAACATGCACACAGAACCATACGCGCTAAAATATACAAAACGGGAGATAAGGTCAGCAAGATGGTTGCATGGCTGGAAAGGAGAGAAGAGGGCCATCTACAAGTACGCCGGATAAACACCACAAACACCGAATGGGCCACAACGGATCCAGATATTGCGGAAGCCTTTGCAACCTATTACGAAAACCTATATTCCCCGCCGATGACCCCTACGGATCCCAGCATACTGGATACGCTGACCATTCCGGCATTAAATGAAGCACAGAGGTTGGCACTCGAAGCTGAAATAACAGAGGAAGAACTGACGACTGCCATCTCCCAGCTCCAAAATGGGAAAAACCCGGGACCCAACGGCTTCCCTGTGGAAATATGGGAGAAAATTGGCACCGCAGAAGTGGCACCACACATGCTTAAAATGTTCTTGCATGCAAAGTAAAAGGGTATCCTCCCGCCGGATTTAAGAAAGGCCAGTATAGTGGTGATACATAAAGAAGGCAAACCTCCGGATGCTTGTAGCTCCTACCGACCAATCTCACGCATAAACGCTGAAGCCAAAATACTGGCAAAAATATTAGCCAACAGGCTACAGACAGTGATAACATGCTTGGTCCATCCGGACCAATGCGGCTTCATGCCACAGAGGTCCACACAAATGAATATTCATAGACTACAAACTGCCATCGAAAGATCCCCGGCTCTACAAGACACACTGGCGCTCCTCACTATAGACTTTGAGAAAGCCTTTGATTCTGTTCACTGGAAGGCCCTGTGGATCATAATGGCTAAAATGGGATTCGGAACTCAATTCACAAACTGGGTTAAACTCCTATACAAAGCCCCAACAGCAGAAATCAGAGTAAATGGGTGGTCCTCGCGAAGCATAAAACTTGGAAAAGGCACCAGACAGGGATGCCCCCTATCAGCGATGTTATTCGCACTGGCGATTGAACCACTAGCGATAATGCTCAGAGAATCCCAGGAATGGAAAGGTTTCCAGTGGGCACAGGACTGGGAAGACAAGGTTTCCCTATACGCCGACGATCTTCTAATCTACCTGAGTGACCCAGCTCTCTCTTGCCCCATCGTCACGAATATGCTAAACACCTATGGGATCTTTAGTGGGCTAAAAGTAAACAATGATAAATCCCTGCTATTCCCGATCAAGGGACTTGATCCGACAACTCTAAATAACTGTCCGTACAAAACAGAAAGAGAGCAGTTCAGATACCTTCGGATAAAGATCACGACAGATCTAACACTATATACGGAAAAAAACCTACACCCAATAAGAGATAGATTTGTGAATGATGTGAGGCACTGGATGATTCTTCCGCTCACACTGCTGGGAAGAGCTGCCCTATTGAAGATGCTTGCCCTCCCCCGGTTCATATACATCCTGCAGAACGCTCCGATATACATACCGAAAATAGAATTTTGCAAAATAGATGAGACGCTTAGGAAACTGTTGTGGGGAGGAGGGCATCCTCGTATCGCACTGAAAACCCTACAGCGCTCAGTATGGGAAGGAGGAATTGGACTCCCCCACCTACAAACTTATTATTGGGCAGCCCAGATGCCAGTAGGGAATGACATCCTACACAACGACACAAGCCTACCGCACAACAGAGCAGATACTCAGGCGGAGCAAGGGATCACCCTGATGGAAAACCTCTATAAAAAAAGAACAAGGCAGAACACATCCACAATGGCCGCTCAGAGAACACAGATCTGGACGGACGCACACAAACACCTGGGATGGGAAGGGAAGGTCACACTGAAACAGCCCCTGTGGCATAATAAGCATCTTCCAGAGCTCAGAGGTATCCCCAAGTGGTCGGCCTGGGGTGAAGCTGGGATCAAAAGACTAGAAGACATGGTAGTGGAAGGAGATATAAAATCATTCCAAGCTCTAAAAGGCGAATTCAATCTCCCTGCTTCAGAATACTTCCACTACAGGCAAATGAGGCACACCCTTATCACAAGTGAGATAGACCTCCCTAATGTACCAGAGTGTACCCCGATCGAGAGGAACATAGTGATGGAGCGAATTGATCATAAAATAACATCTACAATGTACAATGCAATCAACTCATTCGCTACAATGGAACCCACAGAACTTAAAGAGAAATGGGAGAGAGATGTGGGCCCAATTTAATCAGGGGACTGGACTACTGCCCTCATGGACCCCAAAGAGACAGCAATCTCTGCCAGAATCAGGTTGATCCAACAAAAAATCTTGCACAGAATATATTATCCCAGAGAGGCTTTGCAACAATGGGGAAGGGCGACGGATCCCAACTGTCTACGATGCCATCGAACGAGAGGGACCGTCTTCCATATCCTGTGGGAATGTCCACAAATACAAGACTACTGGCAAAAATGCTGCGACAGGCTATCAATGGTGGTTGGCCGCGAGATACCGATGAACCCCAAACTCCTGATACTAGGGATTGATGCAGAGATAGAGCTATCTCGATACGAAAAACTCATGTTTGCAACATCCACTGGACTTGCAAAGAGGAACCTAGCCCAATTATGGGGCTCAGCCTCACCCCCACAATACGAGAAATGTGTAACGGATGTGGACATGTGTTTACCGATGGAAACGAGAGTGTATACCACAAGAGGATGCCCAGAGAAAGCAGCCAAGATATGGCAAAGATGGGAAGACACTTGAAGGTTTGAAAAAAGGAGCCTAGAATCTGATGAACTGCCAGAATAGAACTCATGCATGCGATCGAGACGATCCTAAAAGCCATCGAGCATAACAGATCTACAGTATAAAAGGAAAGGAGAAAGAATTCAAGCTTCGTGAAGAAGTGTATACATGTGTGTTTAATGTATTGACTAAGTGTTAATTAGTCGATGTTATGTTTGTTTGTACCTATAAAACAATACAAATGTTATATAAAAAAAAAACAATGTAATGATCGGTTGTACTATCTCCGAAAAGGAAGGTATGAATTTCCGGTAGAAGTTGGCAAGCCCCAGGAAGGATTGAATCTGTTTCACAGTAGTTGGAACAGGCCAGGATAGTATGGAATTCACTTTTGAGTGGTCCATTCCAATTCCTTCTGGATTAAGGACAAATCTGAGATAGTGAACACTAGAGACATGGAAAAGGCATTTCTCAGGTTTAGCCAGGAATTTATGTTCACGTAGCCGCTGTAAGACTGCCTTAACATGCTCTTCATGCAGTATATCAGTATATCGTCCAGGTAAACTATGACCAAGAGGAGCAGCATATCGGAGAACACCCGGTCCATAAAACGTTGGAAGACCGCTGGGGCATTGGCGAGTCCGAAGGGCATAACCAGGTATTCAAAGTGACCAAACGGTGTTCTAAAGGCTGTTTTCCATTTGTCACCCTCCTTTATACGGATCAGATGGTAGGCACCTCTGAGATCCAATTTCGTGAAGACTACAGCTCCTCTCACCGCTTCCAGGATATCCGAGATTAAGGGCAATGGGTAGCGGTCCTTGAGGGTGCATTGATTAAGACCACGATAATCAAGGCAAGGCCTAAGCTCCTTGGTATCTTTCTTGGGAACGAAAAACAACGAAGCTCCCGCCGGGGATTTGGATAGTCGTATGGTGCCATTTTCTAGGTTGGTATCCAAGTATTCTCGGAGGGCCCTTTTCTCTGGTTCGGATAGAATGAACATCCTTCCAGAGGGAATCACTGCTGAGGGTTCAGTATCAATAGCGCAGTGTTCAGGTCTGTGAGGGGGTAGGGCCTGGACTATGGCAGTTGAAAACACATCAGTGTAATCTGATGGGCCCTGTGGACCTGGATAATATTTGAGACCACCGTGAATGGGCCTTGCTGGTCTGTCAGCGTACCTTCAGAGGATCTTGACGAGGAATCCAGGGATAGACAGTGAGACATACAATGTTCTGAACCAAGAAACAAGGATCCTGCCGCCCAGTTGATGTATGGGTTGTGCTTCTGTAACCAGGGCATACCCAGTACCATTGGATAATGGGCAGACTTTATGATGTCAAATTTGATCACCTCTCGATGATGGTTTATCGAGAGCTGGATCTCTTTGGTTTGCAGGGTTATGGGTCCTGAAGAGAGAGGTCTTTCATCGATGGCCTCAACAGGTTGCATGCTGTCTCGAGTTTCATATGGAATGTGGTGGGCAGTGACCCAATCCTGATCTATAAATATCCCCATGGACCCACAATCCCAATCCACTAATGCCAGAATGGGGTAAGATTCTTTCTTGGACGGCGATAGAAAGGCCTGCAAGATCACAAGGTTGTTTTGTACAGGAGAGTTCAAGGATGGAATAGATGTGGAGCAAACATCTCTCTCCCGAAGCTGTGCTCCATCTAGGATCAGGAGCTGGCATTTCCCGAACGCTGTGGAGGGACTAAAGGACATTCTCTTACAAGATGTTTATCAGAGGCACAGTACATACACAGCCCGGTGTGAATCTGTCGCATCCTTTCTTGCAGGGATATGGGTCCACGGAAGGCCCCTAGTTGCATGAGTTCTGGGTCTGTGGTCGGGGCAGGAGCGGGCTCAGGTCTAGAGGAAGGTTCTATAGAGGTCTTTTGGTAAGGCATTTTAGTCTTCTTCTTCTCCGCCTTCCTTTCCTGGATATGAAAGTCTGTTTGTAAAGAGAGATCCATAAGAGCCTGGAAGGAACCTGGGCGAACTACCCTGGCTAGCTTGTCTTTTATCTCTTCATTCAGTGCTCTTCGAAAAGGCTAAAGCAGGCCTCCAAGGACCAATCTGCTTCCTTGGCCAGTTGCTTAAAGCGTGTTATATAGGTGAGCATATCCTGGGACCCTTGTCGGAAATCCAGTAGGCGTTCTTGGGCACTGTAAACCTGTTCTGGGCGGTCAAACATGGGGCCTCATTACACGGATGGCGGTAAGGGTTTACTGGTACCGGTAAGGGTACCAGTGCCGGTAAACCCTTACTGCCTTACTACGAGGTCCCTTTGTAGGTCCCTACCCTAACGGCAGGTTTTACCAGCTGTTAAGGATGGGACCCGCGAAGGGCCCTTGGAGGTAATTACGGTACTGCAATTTGCGGTACCGTAATTACCGCCTTCCCCATTCCCATTGAGTCCTATGGGGGTGAAAATGGGAATGGGGAAGTGCCCCCACACACCTTGGAATAGGGCGGTAATTCTGCCATTCACCATGGCGGATCCTGTAAAATACTGGCGGCAACCATGGCACTAATAGCGCCATGGTTACTGCCGTACGTGTAATGAGGCCCATGGTCTTTAGAGCCCATATGAACCCATCATATTCATCCAGGAGGGCATCTCCAGAATTAACTAAGGGCGTAGCCCAAGTTAATGCATTCCCGGAAAGATGCGAAATCATAAAGCCCACCTTTGCCCTTGGGGTAGAGAAGTAGTAGGGCTTAAAGGTAAAGTGTACTAAACACGAATCAAGGAAGCCACGAAGGTTCTTTGATGAGCCATCATATTTATCCACTACTCCGCCAAGCAGTACACTTTCCTTGGTCGCGGAATCACGTGACAGGACTAGTTGTTTTAATGCGGCATTCTCGGCTTTGAGATTCTGAACTTCTGTTGTTGACTCCTGCATGCCGCGCATGAGGTCTTGAACTGCAGCCTCCATGACCGTATCTGTATCAGTTTGTTGGCGTCTCAATCTGTCACAGGTTTGCCCCCTTCTCACCTGTCTGTGTTGTTTGTTGGAGTTCTTCGATGGAGTCTTCTTCCACACAGTTCGGGTCTTGTATAACCCTGTGTGTAGGTCCTCGGGTTCCAGCGTGTGTTCAGCATGCCGTCTCCTGGGAACGTTCAGATGTCCTGGAAAAGTCCAGGAAACGACGAGGAGTGCACTCAGGGAACGAGTGCAAGGAGATCCGGAAGCAACAGAGGACAAAAGGGAAGGTATGAAGGAGGAGGAATGTAGGGGACCGGGAACCAGGAATCAAAGGAATTTGCAGTACGAACTACGGCAGCACACGTCTAGCCACTGCAAGCGGTAGCGTTGAGACGTGCAGGGCCGCGGGGGCGTGTCAGCTTTATAGAACGTAGTGCGTATGACGCAGAAACTGGTAAACAGCGTTCCGCGTTCGGGGGCCATGTTGGGAGTACTGCTGAGTGCAAGCCCCTATGGGTCAGGGACCAGGAAGTCCAGAAAGGACGCGTCCGATGGTTCATGACAACCATAACTGGCTGAACCACTGTGCACTGCTAACACTAACACCCAGGACATCAAAGATGACATCACATGTACATTTACTTTTCATGCAGAGGCTCCAAAAGGGATTGTAATTATATCATTGGCAGAAAAGTATCAGAGATGATTGAAGAACTAAAATATGCTACATAGTTCATTAAGTAATGCATTGATGAAAAAAAACAATTCCATTACTGAGTTCTTTCAGTACATGAACGAACTCATGAAGAAATGTAGACATTGGGCCTCATTACACGTTGTGCGCTAAAAATCGTAAATTAGCGGCATGGTGCAATTAACGTGTCCGCCCTCGCAAGAGGGCGCTAATAGCGTAACATTACGAGTACGCGGACACAAGCATTGCGCCATGCCGTTAATGACCCTACCGCCATGCCGCTAAAGTGACCAAAAAGTCCCTTACCGGCCTCACCGAAGGTGCAGATAGCACCTCCGCCCTCGCGCAGCATGCAAATATCGGTGTCCGCTATTAGCGGTGACCGCTAAAAAAAGCGGTGATCGCTATTAGCGGTGACCGCTGAAAAGCAGAACCGGAAATAGCGTCATCGCACAGGAACGGGAAAGAGCGCGGCGGCCATCTTTAAAAACACAATCCATTGCCATCCTCTGCCCCCTGGACCTGTACGTGTTACCCTGCTGCCTGGAAACCATCGTCACACCCTTACCATGCCCAAGGCACTAAAGAAATCCACAGACAGGCAGCGAAAGGAGAAGTTCTCCACTGAGGAGTTAGTCATGCTAACTCAGACATTAGCAGACGATGCAGGAGTGGTCTTTGCTAATGACATGCGGAGGGAGACCCTCCTAAAGAAGAAGGCCATCTGGGAGGGAGTGTCAACCAGAGTGAGTGCCGTTGGCAGCAGCACCCGCACCGTACGCGACTGCCGAAAAAGATGGGACGACCTGAGACTCCGGGTCAGGATGATCCTGTCCGAGAATCACAAAACTGCCACTGCTGGAGGATCAGGGTCTCCCATCAAGTTGAAGGAGTGGGAAGAGACTTGTGCAAACCTCATTGGGGTAGAATGCATTGAGGGTGTCGGAAGGATGGAGCACAGCGTGCAAGACACATCTGATGGAGGTAAATGCACTGATGCAAGCATGCAATGTGAATGTACAGGTCCCCACAAATGTCAGCCCGGGATCACTGCATGTTTGGCCCAGCACCCACACATGCATACATCAACAGAGCCAAGTGCCACACACAACACTGCATGGATGAGGCACTGAAATGACACCTCACCTGCATCCTCCACAATGATTTTGAAATGGGCCCAAATGTAATCATGATGTAGCCTGCATTGAGTAAATGCGACCATAACCAATGACATCCCCCTTCTTGTCCCCGACAGGGTCGCATTCAGACAGCGAGGGAGCTACCCAGGCACCCCCTGTGCAAAAGAAGCGAAGGCCACAGCCCAGCGAGGATGCCCCAATGACATCCAGGGGAAAAGGGCCAAGGCCCCGATTGCAGCCTCCACAACAAGACCTGCGCGCCACTGCCGGTGCCAAGCAACACCCTACTGCCCCGGCTCCAGAGGTCCACTCCCCCCCCCCCAATTCCCCGCCACCAAGGGTCAACCTCAGCTGCAACCAGTTCGGCAGGGGAGTCTGCAGCAATTGGCCCAGTGTCCGACGTGGATGAGCCCACGTATCTAGATCTGCCCATGCACAACCCAAGCCCTGCTGTAACCCCAGAGCAATCCCCCGCCCCCACACCTGGCTCACACGTCACTGCTGACGAGTCATTAGAGGCCTTCAGTAGCCCCCCAGAGGCGGCATCTGCAGACCGGCAGGCATCCGGATGCGCAGCAGACACACCACCACAGGCCGCCACTGCCCTTGACCTGGCCACCGTCATCCAGCGCCAGCAGGCTCTAACAGTGCTTGTCGGTCAACATGTGGAGGAGGTTGCCCGTCTCAGGGCTGACCTCGCTGAGACATCCAGGCACTCCAGGGAGGGGATGGAGTCTTGCACGGACAGGCTGTGTGGCGAGCTAACACGCGTCTGGGAGGTGCTGACCCGCATCGCAGATACAATGGAGCACCAATTTACACAAGGACAGTCTGCCACCTCTTCAACCTGCAGTTTGCGGCAGACGAGTCCACTGAGACGGTCTTCACGCACCACCAGGCGCACCTCCAGCCAGCCCCCAAATGCTGGCCCTGGTAATGAACAATAGGGCGTGAACGTCCATTGACCTCGGTGCATGCCAGAACACATGCATTGTTGAAGACTTATGAGGGACAGTTGTGGGGGTGGGGGGAAGGGTTTGATGGGACAGTTGTGGGGAGTGGGGGGAAGGGTGTGATGGGACAGTTGTGGGGGTTAGGGGGGAGGGTGTGATGGGACAGTTGTGGGGGGTGGGGGGAAGGGTGTGATGGGACAGTTGTGGGGGGTGGGGGGAAGGGTGTGATGGGACAGTTGTAAGGGTGGCGGGATGGATGGGGAGTTGCACATTTTTCTGTTTCTGTTCATTAATACACAGTTGTTTGAGCAAAACACAGGCCTGGACTCCTTCATTGTGTATGATCAATTTATTGACGCCAAGGTCCATTGTGAGCTAACAAACCGACACCAGTGCCCCACCAGCCATATACAGGTGACAGTATGACTACGTGTAACTCAGAACAATTGGTTGATCAAATGCTGTCTCACAGCGCATCCCTCCTGGCCATCCCCTCTTGCATGACCTGCATCCCCTTCACCTCCATCCTCATCCCCATCATCATCCTCATCAGCTGCCTCCATTTCAACCTCAAGGGGCAGTGGCACATTCCGTCTCATACACATATTGTGCAGCATGACACATGCCGTGGTGATCTTTGCCACCTTCTCATGGCCATATAGGAGTGCGCCACCAGACCTGCTTATGCACCTAAACCGTGACTTCAGAAGTCCAAAAGTCTGCTTAATGACAAGGCGGGTACGGGTATGGGCACGATTGTATTCTTCTTCATGCCTGTTCTGTGGGTTCCGTACAGGTGTGAGGAGCCACCTCTTCAGGGGATAGTCGGCATCACCTATATGGGGGGAGGAATGGGTTCCTGTTACTTTTCGGCACATGTGTGGCCTGTTCATGTCACATACTTTGACCTATCATTGAGAATCATGTGCACATTCAACTGCATCAATGAATATGGTCTGTGTGACTGCTTTGTGCAAAGGTGAGCGCAAGCATGCAAGTAGACATGCCCCATTGATGCCTCCTACAGTAATTCCCATGTCCTGGGTGAGGCCAGGTAATTGGTGTCCCTGTGGCCAGGCAGATTTGGTACCACACTGGTGGTGTACAGTGCTTCCGACATTGATCTTGCTATGCTGAGAGGCATCGCCTCAGTGGTGCCATGTGTTCGTGGTGCATTGCCATGGCTAGGGGGGTCCCAATGCATGCATCCAAGGGCACAATGCATTGTTGATGTTGTGCTGTAGGAATGCTGCATGACTATGTTGATGTCATGGATGTCATATGTGCATTCCATGGCGTGGAGTGTCGTGCAATGTGGATGAGGATTGATCTTCAATGTCAATGGGTTTGGATTGGCAGCTGTGTCGTGAGCCATATACTTGCATGTCCGTTCATCCCAAGTACGTTGCTGCCCTCACAGATGCCCATTAGCGTACATCTGTATGTGCATTTGTGCAACGGACTACAGGCCACACCCAGTTGGAGGATCTCTCTACCCCCCCATGCACACCCAGTTGGAGGATCTCTCTACCCCCCCAATGCACATCCAGTTGGAGGATCTCTCTACCCCCCCCATGCACACCCAGTTGGAGGATCTCTCTACCCCCCCATTCACACCCAGTTGGAGGATCCCTCTACCCCCCCATGCACACCCAGTTGGAGGATCTCTCTACCCCCCCCATGCACACCCAGTTGGAGGATCTCTCTACCCCCCCAATCACACTGCCATGTGCTTGCCCTGCTACTCACCAAGTAGCCACGAACGTTGTGCCGTTTGTCGCTCCATGTAGCGGGGGATAGTTGAGTTCCACAGGACCATGGAATCATGGGTAGATCCGGGAAATCTGGCACAGCAATGTGTGATTATATTGTTTGCGTCACATACCATTTGGACATTGATTGAGTGGAATGCCTTCCTGTTTCGGTACACTAATTCATTGTGATGTGGTACAACCAATTCCACATGTGTACAGTTGATGGCCCCAATGCAACTTGGAATGCCTGCCAGTGTATAGAAGCCAACTTTGGTGTTTGCAATCTCCTGGGCAGTCCGTGGCATGGATATGTGTTCGGGTGCATGCTTCAGGAGGGCATCGAGTACCTGGTTCAGTGTGCGTGCGAATACTGGTTGGGAGATGCCATGCATCTGCCCCACTGTATGCTGGTAGGTTCCTGTGGCCAGGAAGTGGAGCACTGACACCATCTTCATTAGAGGGGGGATGGCAGTTCTGATGTCTATGAGGCTCACAATGTCGTCGTGTATCATGTCCACGATGCTGGTGATGGTGTCCCGGTCCAGACGGTACAGGGTGTGTATCTGCTCAGGTGTTAGGTTGAATGGACTGGCTCTGATCCTGGGAATTGGTGGGTGCCTCTGTGGTATGAATAGGTGGCGTGGTGGTGCTTGCTGTGCCTGTCTGGCCCTCCTCCTCCTCCTGCGTCTCCTTTGTGCAGCCTGTTGTTGTAGCAGCAGCACTGCAATGAGGTCCTCTAGGCCATGTAATGCTGCCAGTATTGGAACCATCTTGGTGTGGGAAGGGGTGTGGGAAGGGGTGTGGTGTGCTCCTTTTGAGCTGCCAGTGTCCATTGCCTCCACCTGTGCTGATTGTGTCCACCTGTGGCAGGTGGGAACAATGCTCAGTTCTATTAACGGGTGGTTCGCGATGCCGGTATTAGCATCATGGCGGTAAGGGGTTTGGGGGCCTTTACCATGCCGCTATTACCATGTCCGCTCGCCTTGTGATGGTGTGCTATTAGCGGCATGGCGTTATTTACGGGATGGAGGGTCGCGTGCACGCGGCCTGCCCACTATTAGTGGCACCGTACTTAGCGGTGCCGCTAATAGCGGTGAGCCAGGTCGTGATTGGTATGGGGATTTAACGTTACCGGTATTACGTTACCGGTAACGTTAAATCCCTACCGCCTACCGTGTAATGAGGCCCATTGTCTGCAGCATGCACTACAAAGATGCAATATTTGCAATCTTCCCATGTTGCATACCACATTGATAAATGCTACCATTACAAATGTTTACATACTGTGAAACATAAGTATCTACGTATGCTGCCTTTACTGCATAATTGCACTATTACTCACAAAAACATATAGAGAGCACTATGCATACAAATATAACCATACTTAGGGAACGTAAAGCATGCACCAAAAAGTGCAGTTTTAATAGAAAATGTTCATACCCGAACTAATTAACTTTATGCACAGAAAACATTCTTGTGTTTCGGGATTCCTTCTTCTATGCATATGTGTGATATGATGTAACGTAACATAAGGAAAGTATTGTTAGAACAAATGAGAAGGGTAAGGACCACAAATATAGAACTTTTACCTTCTTAAACTCCTGACTGACAGTGAAGAAAGCCACCTGGCTTACATATGTCAGTGAACAAAAAAAGAAGGAGCTACACATGTAATGTCATCTGTTCTGTCACCATAGTACTTTGTACTATAGTATAGTGACTTTTTAGTTCCTGCCTGTTACTGCCCCAAATATATCAGTGAAGGAAAAAAGAGTGAGCCAGACGTGTGATGTCAACAGTGATGTCATCAATGACATTTGTGTTGTCATCTTTGATGTCCTGGGTGTTAGTGTTAGCTGTGCACAGTGGTGCAGCCAGTTATGGTTGCTTAGCCTACCATAACTGGCAAATTTCAGGGGTTTTTCGGTTTTACTTCGAACCATAATGTTAAGGTTATAAAGTTTTTTTTTGTGAATTTCACAGGTTTTTAGTAGCGCAACTTAACCATAACATCCCCCTTACAAAGTTTTTTTTTAGTGATAAGTATATAGACATGAATATGCAAATAAGACACCCAATAAGCATATCACTGGTTATACTATAACATAAGAAAGAACAATTTTTACTGTCAATGCTGCTGTAGAAGACACCTTCATCTGGGCCACTATGACACTGCTTAGTCCCAGAGCAGGTAGGCAAAGAGATCACGCGCAATAACGGGACCTGTAATGGAGCGTCCTCCCTTCCAGTGAAACTATATCATCCAGGTGTCCAATCTGACTGACTCTTTAGCTGACAAGCCTCTTCTCTTTATAGGGGCTTTTTCCCCACCCTTTTCAGTTATGGCTGCCCTCGGACGAAGAGCAGATCACAAGTGAAAAATGACAAAGAGTGGAAAAAAACAGCCAGAAGTGGAAAAACCCAGCTCATCTCCTTGCATTTATTCCCAGGACCCCTTATCACTGCACCTGCATGGCGCTCTGACTCCCTTCTTCAGTTCATCCTTCGACTGACAATATCATAACTATTCTCCACAGTAAGCCCGTTTGTCAACAATATCTACGTGACCTTGCTTTACCTTCACCGCCAAGCTGCATGTCTATACTGCTAAGCTTGCAAAGACTACGCAAAAAAAACATGTCCAAGATGTACACGCACCGGCGCCATGTTGTTTTAGCGCATAAGCATTACAGGGTACAAGCGTGCCAACCAATTGTAGAATGCCGTATAACGAAGAGCCTTATAGTTCGAGAGCCAATGAGATGTTGTGTTTCTAATTACTGTTGAAGATGACTTGCACTATGACTTGCACAAATGGAGGGCATGTGTGCCCACCTGACTATAGAGACCCAATCACGATCCTATCGCATATAGAAAGTATACTTAGACGTTTCCCTTACGCCAATCACAATCCCATGTAGGTTTTCTTATTTTTCCACGTAGTATGACGTCACGCATGATGAATTTTTAGTATATACGTGTGATTATTTACGAGAAGCTTTGAGATTATGCTGTGCGACGTCCGTTGATGTCTGTTGTACTCCCTGTTTTAGACAATTGCAAATAAAACAGAGTTATTTGACAACTTCCTGAGTCGAACTTATTTGCTAAGTGCAAAGGTTATTCTCTGTCCCATTCATAGTATGATGTGGCCTCTAGGGATCACGTGGTAGCATGTTGGATGGTTGATGTAAAGACCCATCGACCTATAGAGACCAGTGCTTCAGACGCTCGAGTGCCCTTCGCCAACTAGCCGGAAGATCGCCAGGTTTCCTGTGGAGAGCGGCCAATATAGGATTCTCGCAAGAAAATCGAGACAGGTGGGATGGGCCCCTCTTTGATGAAATCCCTCCTGGTTTCCACAGGCGCTTTGCGGACGAAAGGCAAAAGTGGTCGATTGGAGAGGGGAGTCGATACCGAAGTCCCCAAGCTGAAAGAGTGAATGGTGAGTAGACTAAGGGGAATGACCATTTGAGGGGATGGGATTATGGTGGTTTAAAAAGTAACATGGGACTTAGAAAACAGTATAGAAAAGATAATGAGTGGTGTTTTTTGTGTATATAGATAAGAGATAAGGAGTTAAAGGCCAGAGGAGTCCTGGTCCAAAGGGAGTTCAGAAGAAGTCATTATACACTACCTTCGGTCAAAGTAACTTTGGCGATGCAGAGGACAGGTCCCTGTAAAATGATGACTTGAATCCTGTAATCAGGGTATATTTAGGGGCAGAGATAAGGAATAAAGCACTGAGGATTAATGTGAAGAGTCGACTAGTTTATCTGTGTATTTGTGATATATTAAGGTTCGAAGAGCAACAAATTATGTAAAGAAAATTAGGAGAAGGTGTGGAAGATATAGTATCTATCTAGAGAAGTTGTCGGTACCGACTTAAAGCTAGACTGAGACTATTGGGAAATAGAGGTTTTGATCGGCGATCATTGGAGCACGCTAATATTAGTTGTTTTCATAAAAGTATTTTGTGTAAAGCACCGGTAAGTATTGACAGTCAATTGAGACTTGTCACAATGGAAGATGTTACTCCTTTAATGCATTTGTGCAAAATCTTGCCAAAACACACACCCAAGCTCAAACAGTGTAGTGTGGAATGGGTGAAGGGCACGGCAGATAAGATGTTCATGCCGTGGCCAGAACGGCGATCTTTGTCAAAAGCAGTATTGCAACACACGACAACATACTTGAACTCTGCATACATAGGAAAGGCATTGGAGAAGAGGTTAGCTATTTTAGAGCTTTGGAAAATGTACCAGGAAGAGAGATAGTATCCGCCACCTGAGATTTGGATGCTTAACCAGTGTAAAGAGGAAGGTGTTGAGCCTTCTGCTCCCCTTGCCAGGCCTGCAGTAAAAAGCATTAGTACAGAAAGTGCAGGATTGTATCCATTGAAGGAACTGAAAGCAGCAACAGGGTATAGTAATCCAATATACGAACCGCCTTCTTATAGCAGTGACGATATTCTAGAGGAGACTAAGAGAAAAGAGGAAACCTTCAAGGTCTTACAAAATAGGGAAGAGAAAGGTGAGCCATTGAATGTATCAACAGGCATAGAACGGGAGATTAAGAGATGGAAAGGAGAAAAGGAGGAAGCAGACGAGGTAACGCTTGTACAGAATGAATGGATAGGAGGACAGATATTGCTTAAACTAGATGGATAAAGCATTGAGGAAGTTAGGCAAAAGGAAGATCGAGATGAGCAAGACAGGAAAGACAGGGAACAAGAAAAAAGATTAAAAGAAGATGAGCAGGTACACTGGCCACCGGGGGCGCACGGATGGTTGCAATCGCCGTGTGAGCTCTGCCCCCACAGGTCCGGAAAGTGGTTTGAGCTCCCACTGCTGGACCCCCCCCGAGCACCCCTGCGTGATTGATACATGAACATAACCCCCACCAGCCGGAAAAAACCCAGAGAGAATTGGTGCAGGGACATGAACAGAAGAGATTTCGGCTACGTACAACGTGGAGCACCGAAAACGAAAGTGCTTGAGCACACGCAGTGTTCTGAGAAGGCCCAGCTGTGAGCCCAGAGGACCCAAAGAGTTGTGGAGCCATCGACGTAAACAGGAAAAATGTGGAAGAAGCAGTGTTGTTGAGGCGACATCCCGCTTGACGCCCCGACCCTTGCCCCCGGTTCGCCCCACGACGGGAGCGCACAGTTCTGGGGCGGCCCCCTATCGAAATAAAGCATTACGGGGGTAGAACATTGAATGTCCACAAGCCCGTAGCCACTGGCCTCCCCAATCCGCCATCAGAACGGACAACTCTCAGGCGGAAGCCCTTCCCACTATGCTGGCAAATGTTACAACCCCTGTGGGCCAAAAAGACATGAGAGGCTTCTCTCAATGACAGTGCTGAAGCACATCCCACAACGTAGAACACTTAGGAGCTACCTGAGATTAACGCCGGGGGCGACCAGCATATAATAAACAATCTGCCCACGAACTACACAGAGCATTGAACATCTCAGAAGAGTGGATTAGATTACCACAAACGTTTTGTGCGGTGGGGGGAACTCAGCATGTGCCCTTCAACTCATTCGCGCAAATGTGCGCATCGAGTGAGCTCCCGGTCCTTTGAATGCCCAAACCCAATAAAGCACACTACGGACAGATAGAGGGCCCTGGTACTTAGAGTGGCGCACTGCTGGCGCAAGCTAGTAATAGCGCAGCACATAACCTAAAGGACAACAAGAAGACCCAGATAAAACTAAAATACCATTGTAAAGAAGCCATATAAAAGAACGCACTCCTGGAATCACTCTGAAGCCACCAGGCCTCGTGCCCCCCAGGTATTTGAGACCACGCAGGCACTGAACTGCGGCAACAGACTTCGCACCAAAGGACACTTAAGACACTAAGGCAATTCTCGTAGCGCACTGCGCACACAGCGTGGAGTGGGGTGCGCGGTGGGGCCTCTCCACCACCGTAGAGAGCCATGCGGATACCCATTCCCATGATGGCACCCGAACCACAACGGCTCGCGAATGTGGGTTACAGGAAAGGAGGCCCATGGTGTCTAGTGCCCAAAGGAGTTAAGCCCCTTATATGAGGAGTAACGACCCCTTGTGGTGACAAGAGGAATAGGCAGCTTGTGCACTCTGCGAAATCCCCAAACAATCACACTGCAAAAAGGTGCCATGCTGGACGCTTGGGTGGACATCACTGTGAGTATTAACCAGAGGGTTGGGCCCCTGAAGCTGGGGCGTGTGCCATCCTCTGTGACCACCAGGATTCAAGACCTTGGACTTTCAGCAAATGGCTCCTGATGCCCCGAGCTGACCACTGGTGAGGCCTAGAACCGCAGAAGGCCCGCTTTTCCATACTGAAGATCTGAATTGAAACTCCAGGAGGCCGGGTTCACCCTATTCTAGTGCCCACAACAAATCCTCCCCAATCCGAACACCAAGAGTAATCTAACCAAGCACCAAGCCTAGTGGACTGGGATTTGAGCCCTCTCGAAGAGAGGCACGTGCCCTCCTCAGAACCCCACTCTTGATGAGAGACAAGACCGGGGTGCCGCCAGCGACTAGAGCACTAACCGAAACTCATCGACATCAGGAACTGTATAATCAGGAAAGGACCTGGAGATACCAGGTTGGTGGTGGAGATTACAAAGAGAACCAGACGACATAACCTCCATTGAACCCAACAGAAGTAACACATGGACACATGCCAAAAGTTGGCTAAATACTCCTACACCTCGCATCATCCAGATACAACCTCTTGCCCCGAGGTAACGATGGCAGAGTCCGGAGCAGAAGCGACCGCAACCAAAGCTGACGTGGCGGCACTTCTCAGTGAGATGAAAAGCATGAGGGCTGATATAGGGGGAAAAATTGATAAGAAAACGAATAGGATCAATAAACTTGAAGAGAGACTGAAGCCTTTGCGAAATTCTATGAATGCCTATGCACATCAGAAAGGGGTTCGGATGGGACAGATATAAACCAATATATGCAGGATGTCGATATGCTAAAACTCCCCTGGGACACAGTTGAAGAGATGGATTTACCCATCACAGCGGAAGAGGTAGAGAGAGTGATTAAAAGACTCCCACTGGTAAAGGTAAAGGGATATGACGGATACACGGCGTTGTTTTATAAGACCTTTGTCTCGTCCCTTCTACCATTTATGGTTGAGTTGTTTAATGAAATTCTTCAGCCAGGTGTGGCCCCCGAATCATTATCATAGGCACTAATCTCTGTGATCCCCAAAGAAGGCAAAGACCCCAAACAATGTGGATCATACCGCCCTATCTCCTCCCTTCTTAATATCGATGCAAAAATGTATACTCATGTACTAGCTGCCAGGCTTGAGAGTCACATGCCCTTACTAATTCACACTGACCAGGTCGGGTTTATACTGGGTCGACAAAGTGCAGACACAATGCGCAAAACGGTCCACCTAATCCACGAGCTGAAGTCAATGACATTTAACCCCACCCCTGTGTCCATCGACGCTGAAAAAGCGTTCGACAGAGTGGAATGAGGCTTCGTCGAAGTAGTACTCGCTAAGGTTAGACTGGGCCCTGTCCTCCGAACAGGGATCAAGGCTGTATATACTTCCCCCAAGGCTACGGTCATGGTTAACTCAGAATACTCTAGATGGCCTAACCTGGGAAGAGGCACGAGGCAGGGTTGCCCACTCTCAGCGATCTTGTTCGCTCTATCGCTGGAACCTCTAGCCCAAACCTTTAGAGCGGACAACCAGATAGAAGGTATGCAAGTAGGTGGAAAGGAATATAGGATAGCCCTATATGCTGATGACATTCTACTCCATGTTCAAAACCCCATGACCTCAATACCCAGAGCCCTCAGCTTGATAGAAAAATATGGCTTGCTCTCAGGCTTCAAAATTAATAGATCCAAATCTATATTGTTTCCTCTATATGAACCTACTCCAGAACACATCAATGCATTCTCATCACTAGGACTGGTACTCGAGGGCCACACTCTACGCTACTTTGGGATCAACTTAACAAAGAAATTAGAGAATATACACAAGGCGAACTTCCCTCATCTGCTAACCTGTTTCCATACGGATCTCGCAAAATGGCAGAAGCTTAGAATCTCCTGGATGGGGAGGCTTAATGCTATTAAAATGGTTTGCCTACCACGATTTCTATACCCGTTTCAAATGCTCCCCCTAAAAATCCCGGATACACTCTTCAGAGAAGTAAAGAACGCCATTGTGAGATTCCTATGGCAGGGGAAAAAGCAGAGGATACCTTATGAAGTTCTTATTTTGCCCAAAGAGAAAGGAGGAGTGGGTCTCCCAGTTCTTAGGCTATACTATCATGCGGTACAACAGAGGGGATTGATTCCCCATCTGAGAGGGAGGAAGGATCTACAATGGGTGCACTGAGACAATCACAACTTAACCTCTGCCACATTAGCATAATGGCTATAGGTTGCCAAGAAATAAATTACTCCGTAGAATGCAAACACATCCTATATTGAGGCAGGGGGCAGAGATGAAGGAGGTCACCACATGGCCTTCCCCTTTGAGCCACATATGGGCTCCGGGTATATGAGAAGAAATCCCAGATCATGCCAGATTTCAATCATGGTATGAGGCAGGCCTTGAAAGGGTGGGACAGTTGTGGAGAGGTGGTGTCTTCCTCATGATTACGGAGCTCGAGGAGGCGCTGGGAATTCACTCACTACCGGTCTTCCCCTTCTTACAGCTCAAGGGCACCCTCACAAAATTCAGAGGATCTCACCCCTTTTGAAAGGTTGTTAGGGACTAAAGGGACTAAAGGGATACTTTCCAATATGTATGAGGCACTCTTAGATGCTAGAAAGGGGTCAACTATTAACTTAAGGCATAGGTGGGAACTCGGCAGAGAATTAGATGTAGAAGTATGGGCGAAGATATGCAAAGGGGCCTCACAGGTATCTATTGCGGCACAATACAAGCTACATGCCATCAAACTACTCCACAGATGGCAGTATGACCCATATAGATTGTCTAAAATATTCCAAACAACAAGCCCATTATTCTGGTGCCAGTGCGGGGAGAGGGCTGACTATTGACACATGTGGTGGGGATGTCCTCGGATTTGGATTTATTGGGATGAGGACCTCAGTTGGATCAAACAGTTAGATGGAATAACCCGGTGGCCACACCCCTCCTAATATTCTTCGGCCTCGAAGAAAGTGAGGGAGAAGTGAACAAGATAAGAGGTATTGTGGTCCCTCTTCTTCTTGAAGCAAGGGCCTGCTTGGTAATTAGATGGAAAGCACACCAGGCTCCGAGCAAGAGAGAATGGATGGAGTGGTGACAAATATCTATACAATAGAGAGAATCACGGCGGCCCTCCACGGGAGAGCAGCCCAAAATGAACTGCTCTTGGTCGATTTTGCAAGTGAATATGTGCCTAACTCCACACGCGATGTGGTACAGTCGTAATGAAGGGCAACCTAATGACACTTATCGTAATACATCCTCTGCTTATTGTATATGTTTGAGTAACCTAAGGATAAAGAGTTAAAGGGCCCGCAAATGTACAGCCTGGTCCCTGGATTATGACAATGTGAATGGTCTACCAGAAACAACGTACATTGATATTCTGAGCATGTTGGAATTAAGATAAAAAGACTCTGTCCGGGTAGGGGGATTCGACGGGAGGGAGGGGTGAAAGTGCAAAGAATACAAATTATTGATTAAAGTTATGGGTTAATCAGGGGGTGAAGGGACAAAAATGATGGCAAATGTTTTATTGAGCTTTCGATTTGTACCAGTTTCTTACTTACTCTGTTGGATAAAACTTAATAAAAACCAAATATGAAAAAAAAGAAGATGAGCAGAAAAGGAAGAGCCGACAAGCGGCGAGAACAGTTGTATCAGGAGGATCAACAAAAGAAAGAAGAAAGGGCACAGGAACAAAGGAAGTATGACAATAGGCAGAGAGCAATGGAAGAGCAGAATAGACAATATAGAAGGAGAGAAGAAGAGGAAGCACAGAAATTGAGAGATAAGCGGATACATGGATGAAAGGAAGAGGAAGAAACAAGAGCGGAGAAAAGGAGAGAAGAAATGAGAAAGGACGAGGGAAAAGTTAGATGGGAAGCTAAAAGGCGAAAAGAAATAGATGAAGAATTAGAACAAAAAAGGAGACAACAGGAACGCAAAATTAATCGCATTCATAATGAATTTATGGAGCCAAGCCCAGTGATACGATAGAGTGACATAGAAGAGTTCCTCCCATTACAGAGAGCAATGTCAGGATCATCTAGGGTTACACTAGATGACGACTTCGATATAGGGAGCATCGGAGATAGGATTGATAAAGCCTACCAGGATTTAAGAGAAAGAGGCGAATCGGGAAGACAAGGAAAGGGAGATCGATCTATAATCTCCCCATCACGAGGTGAAGAGGAAATCCCACTTGGTCCTGAGCATAGAGCGCTGCCTTTAAGTAGGCTAACTTTAGACAAGCGTGAAAGAGAGGAGAGCCATACTAGTTGGGGACTAGACATGTCAGACGAAGAGAGAGAATCCTTCAGTGGGGAGGTAAGGAGTATGTGTACCCCCAAAGGAGGCTTACAGGCAGACAAGGGAGTAAGATGGTCTGATCTAGAACAACCTAAGGATAGGACGCCAGATCCTATAGCATGCCCAGACTACCCTAAAGGACAATCGTATAGCAAGAGGGGAGAATCGTTGCCATATGTAAGTCAGTTTAGGTCCTTGCCAGGAAGAAGGCGATCAGGAACTATTGTTCCTACTATGGATAGGCGGACGATGGGAGCGGATTGCGAAATGGGATTTTAGCACAGTTTCCCCTATTGGAGAAGGCAGGGGCAAGACCACAGTATATTGCATGGCCACAAATGGACAAGGATAATTTAAGGTGTAAACTCCCCAGCTTAATGGCAGGTGTGGGGAAATTTGATTTATGAGTTAGAGAAAATGACCGGAGGAAATACTTTAGCAATAGGGGATGTTAAGGGTCTCATAGCAGCTATTCTTGGAGAAAGAGCAGATGACATTTGGACAAGAGCAGGTTATTCGAGTGTCACTGCACAAAACACAGCGCAAGATGGAGATCCATTTAATAACTGTAGGGCAGATGTTTGGGGAGCCCTTAGAGCACAATATCCTGACATGTCAGATATGGGTGCGATCATGACACGAAAGATGAAAGAAGATGAGGATCCTGTTGCTTACATTGAAGATATTCAAGAGCGCTGGTCTCTTGAAACTATCCATGACACCAGACCCCCAAGAGGAACCAAGGGTTGATGTGACGATAGGAGGCAAATCTTTTTCATTTTTAGTAGACACTGGTGCTTCTCGTTCATGTATATGAGAGGGAAAATATCCAGTGTCGGGAAATCCACGAATGCTCAAGGATTCTCTTGAGCCACAAGTCGAGTTCCTTTTACTGACGAATTACAAGTCTCTATAGGAGAGTATGACAGGTCTCTTCCATTGCTGTATTTACGGCAGACACCAGTTAATATTTTGGGGAGAGACTTAATGACAAGGCTTAAAATGACAATGGCCCTCATTACGACCCTGGCGGAAATCGCGGTGCTAAAAGCACCGCGGAGCACGGCGGAAAGCTGCCGATAGCGCCATGGAGGTTGGTGGATTTTCCGCCCCATGCCGACCTTGGCGGGGCGGTAAATCCCCATTCCCCATTTTACCCTTCCCCATTCCCATTTTTGCCCCATAGGGTATAATGGGAGTGGGGAAGGCGTTAATTGCGCCACCGCAAAATACGGTGGCGTAATTAACATCAAGGTCCCGTAGCGCCATGGATTTCTCCGCCCGGAAAAACCAGGCGGAAAACGTTCCATGGCGCTACGGGAACTCGTAGTAGGGCGGACGGGTCCGCCGCGAATACCGCTGGCGTAAACCCACTCCGCCAGGGTCGTAATGAGGGCCAATGTCTTTTACTGATGAAGACATAGTGTGCTCCACTCCTGGGATACACTATATGAATGTGGGCAAGTTATATTGGCATTTACATGGCAAATGGCTCTGCGAGGTGTGCCGATGGAGCCAGAAATTTTCCTTTATGGGGCGAGCATTCTGTTAACATGGCTACCTGGCTTAGTGGGAAAGACTATAAGGATACCTGATGAATTTCTGTTTAGACTGCAGGTACCTATGGATGAAGAGGGGGGACCGACGATCCCCTTGGAATTAGATGCAGCCATAGTACGAGGGGAAATGGCAATGCTCGAAGGAACTGATGATGAGGGTAGACCATGGAGAACAGTGATTGCCATTGGGGGAGGGTGCAGATTGACTGACGTCACTGATGATGATATGTTTAGAGATGATCCATCAGATGATGAAGTGGTGTTCTTTATGAGCATTACGTATTGGATCAGAATAGAGAAAGGGGAGATCCCACATCGCATGGCAATAATGTGACAGCGTCCAGTATTTTTTGACAAGGATTTGGAGAAGGTGCCAAGTGTTTTATGGACCCTTATGATGTAGGCCTATTAAAAGGAGTAGGAGAGGTTAAAATAAAACTGAAACCAGGAGCAATTTGACTTCGATTGAGACAATACCCAATGTCTCGAGAGGCAGATGAGGGCATTTTTTAAACTATGGGCCTCATCACGAGTCTGGCGGTAACCCTTAAATGCGGCGGTAGTGCTATTACCGCTGCATTTAAGGGTCCGCCAGATCATGGCTTCAGCTGATTTTCCCCAGCTCTTAGCTGGGGGGAAATCCGCCGGAATTTTGCGCTCATACCACCGGCGGGTTCCTGCCGGTGGTAAGAGCGTGAAATTTCCCCATTGAGCATGGGGCATTCCCGAATGGGCTCAATGGGGAATGGGGATTTCCAGTTCCGCCAAACCCGTGATCCGGCGCCAATAGTGCCGGTGGGTTTGGCGGTAGGGCAGATAGTGACAGCGCTATTAGCGCCGGCGTTACCGCCCAACTTGTGATGAGGCCCTATCTCAGCATTGATGAAGCAAGGTATTCTAGTGCCGTCAGAGTCATCACGTAATACTGCGGTTTACCCTATGAAGAAATTAAAGGGAGGGTTGTGGAGATTCATACAAGACATGAGACCAATTAACCAGATTGCAGAGGCAGAGTTTCCTTTAGTTCCAAATCCGGCGATGATACTATGTAGTATCCCAGGGGAAGCGTGATATTTCATGGTGACTTGAAAAATGCCAGTTGTTTGTCCCCAAACTGGCATGCAACAGGTCCAGCTTTGAACCACCCGGCCGCATTGTCTCTGAACATATTTCGAAGAAAGTCTCTCCTGCTAACGAGAAGGAAGTGCTCCTGCCCAAATATGGCGAACAAATACACATAACTATTGATGGGCTATCCTCTTCGCCAAGCGACTCGGCTGTCGAGACTGACAAATCAAATCCGAGAAACGACTGGGCCTGGATGGCCGTCGCGCTAAGTGGTAATTCGATGCAATAATGCCAGGCATCTGGAAATAAAGACTATATCAAACTGGGTTCGTGGAACACTAGAGTTTTAGTCACCTCTTCTACACACCGTGGCTACAAGACTTGGACCTGGTTTGCTTACAGGAAACCTGGCTATCTGGAAGCCCTATTTTGCAAGACTTTGAAACTGCCCTCAACCCTGCCATAAAACAACTTAAAGGAAGACCGATGGCAGGCCTAATGATTGCGGCAAGGAAATCTACTGGCCTCAGAATTGTCTCATCTACTAATGTTTCTCCATTTATTCAGACAGCCAGTGTTCTGACCTCAAATGACATAAATGGAGAATCTGACGCTTTGAACATTATTAATGTCTATTGGAACCACGCCGTGACTGGAACGATACTCTTCATTGATCAAATAACCACTCTAATAGATGCACTCTTTGAGGATGTAGAATCTCCAAATTTGATTATATGTGGAGATCTTAACATAGACTGTACGATGCATGTCAACCTCAAAGGTGAGGGGAAAGTTACAACCCTTGCTCGTAAAGAAGCAGTCTCGAAATGGTGCCAGGAAATGGAAGCCAGAAGCATGCTTATGCTGAATGGCAATGTGACAGGGGACATCCCTGCCAATTCTACATGGAGAAGAATAAATCAACATTCTGTTTTGGACTATATGTTTGTGTCAGACGTGGTACATTCACAAGCACTTCAGTTCAAGGTTAAACCGATGGACCATAGTGACCATGATATGTTGGTAATGAGCTTAAACACAGCATGTTCGACATTGCCTACATTCTGGCTGCATGCAGTGTCCGTTCGCTCGAGCAGAATACGTCTCGAACTTGCTGATGCTGATGTAAACAAAATTGTCACCAACTTAAACCTAGCACACAACGAGATTGAATATTGTCATCTATTGACTGACTTCACAGAACATAAACAAGGGCTGAAAAACAAAAAAATGTGTCCACAAACATAGTTTTGACTTGAAGATTCAACAGCGGAAAAGGCTAATGAGACATGAACTTCGTAACTTAACCATGGAGGACAAAAATGCCTTTGCTTTAAAGAAAAAAGTAATAAAACAAGCATTTAGAAACTGGTGTAAGTCCTATAAAGCCATCATGCTGCAGAATGACTCGGAGGCAATGATGGTCAAATTACGGAGTAAAAACTCTGCGGATTTCTGGAGAACCATTAACAACAAATTTGCTCTGCAAGATTCTCTGCAGGCACACCACATCTCCGAAGCAACATGGACTGCCTTTTACACCAACATGTTTAGTGCGGAGGGGTGTGTAGAAGACTGCTATTCCTCGAAATTGGCTAAATGGGACCTAAAGTTCGATCGCTATGATATTCCAACTGCAATACAAAGAGTAAACGCATCCAGAGCACTGGGCCCTGACAGTCTTACGAATTACACTATCAGACATAATCCAGAGGTCTGCACAAACTTTTGCATGACACTCTTTCCAAGAATATCTAACAAACGAGTATCTCCAACATCTTGGAAGAGCGCAATTGTAGTCCCGATTTTCAAAAAGGGCAACAGGGCTAACCCTGGTGACTACAGAACTATTGCCTTGCTAGACGTCATCGGTAAGATCTACGCGACCCAACTACAACAGATGCTGTTGAGTTGGGCAAGCGAAAGTAATCACATAGATCCCAGACAAGCGGGTTTGTGACAGGTGTGGGGTGTGGACTAAACCTGCTAATACTGAATCTCTTTAAGATCGAAGCTATAAGACTAAACAGCAAAATACATCTGGACCTTATAGACTTCTCTCATGCTTTTGACAGCATTGACCGGGGAATTCTCTGGAAGAAATTAAGAGCATGGAACTGTCCCACAAGCCTTGTTGAAGCCATTAGGGAACTGCACTCCAATACAAACATCAAAATTCGGCTTGATCGACAGGGGACTCTTTCAAAGCCGATTAACACATTCAAGGGTGATAAACAGGGCTGTCGTCTGGCCGCCATCTTCTTTAATTTGTTTCCATCTGATGTCGGCGAAGCCCTTAGTGAAGTTCCTTCCTTTCCACCTAAGATGAACGGCACCCACGTAAGTTGGCTTGTTTACGCGGATGATCTTATACTGTTAGATATGACTCCTATGGGACTCCAACGTAAAATGGACGCTCTTGAAGCATATGTGCGCCAAAATGGTCTGCAAATTAATAAACAAAAGTGCGAGATATTAACACTGCAAAATCTGCGGACTGTGAAGAAAACTCAGAAATAACAGAGCTGGTTTATCAAGAAGACGAAGCTAAACACTGTATGTAACACAAGATACTTGGGCATGAGAATAAGCTCAAATATAGACGATGCACCTTGGGCAGATCTAGCGAAATCGAAATGCCGACAATTGGTGTGCCAAGCAGCGATTATCAACAGACAGTTCGGGAAATTTTCGCTAAAACCCATGATTGCATTTTACCAACAAAAAGCTGTTCCAGCTATAATTTACGGTGCTGAAAATGCACTGGGCTGTTCTTATAAGCTCTGGAACAGTCTTGAATACATCTTTTGGGTAAGACCGTTACATCTGCCTCGTGGCACGTCCACAGTCTGCATCAGATACGAATTGGGGTTAATATCGATGCACGCTAGAGTAAGCTGGAGCTTACTATGCCTCTTCAGAAAAAGCACTTTAACTAAACCAGTGTTGCAGTATGAGATACTAAAATCGAAGAAGGAACATGCTAGCATTACTTTATCAATGTGGAACAAGTACTGCACTGAGATCCTGGATTTGTATGACATCAAGCTTTCAACGCTGTTAGAAAATCCAGTTCTTGCCAAGAATAAAGTGTGGAGCATGGACTGGCATCTAACATGCGAACAAAGATGCAACACTAGAATGATGGCTGATGTGGTTGTAGGTCATTTGGTCGAAAACCAAATGATCGAATGCCATTTGATCGAGAGTCAAATGGTCGAAAAAATGGTTGAATTTATTTTATTTTTTTATTTTTTTTTTGATTGTGGGTTCCCCCAACCCCTCTTTTTCTATATTAGTTTTTTTTACCAAACAAAACTAAAAAAATATATAAATAAATAAATAAAAAAATTCGACCATTTTTTTTTCGACCATTTGACTTACGATCAAATGGTCATTCGATCTTTTATTTTCGACCATTTGACCGGACACCGGCTGATGTACCAGGAGAGGCTAGAACACATGGGAACCTCCAAGCTTACCAGACCCAATTTCCAGATCCCACAGCTAGAACCACATACTTGAGGTTTAGACTGAATATAATGGCTACCAAAGAACGTCGAAATCTACACAATCCAAACATAGAGCTACTTTGCCGCTTCTGTAAATCCTGTACAGAGACGCTGAAACATCTAACTCTTTTTTGCCCAAAACTACGCACACTGAGATCTCGGACACTTGGTCCTGTATTTGTGAAATTGCAGACACTGTGCGCCGCGGAATGTTGGGAATGGATGTTTGAAGGATCAAACCGTACACTCATGTTCGTTTTAATAACATTCCTAGATGAATTAAACAAACGTTTGAAAAAAAGTGAACCCGACACGGAAGTAGTATCTACAGAAGTCGATATTTAAGGACCTCCAGAAATGGTTTTTAGGCCAGACCTTTGCGCAACAATGCGATCCTGCACGCAGTAAGAGCGCGCATACTAAGATGTGGAGGGGAGCAAGCATTGTGAACTGTTTGTTTTGTACTCTTTTCTTTTTTTTTAAAGATGTGTATAAACTGTATAAAAAACAAAAAAATAAATTAACAAAAAAATGCGTTTTTCTCAATCCCGTTGCACATAGACTCACAAGATTTACCATCCTTTACGTTTCACCAAATTCAACTGAAACATACTCGTTTGCCTCAGGAATCTTTGTCGATCTTTAATAGAGTCCTGCAGATGGACCTTGGCAATACTGATTTGAAAAGTACCGTGATACAGTACGTAGATGACATTCTGATTTGTAGTATAACAGAAGATGAGTGTAGACAAGACTCGATTCAATTAATGACTATCCTTGCAGACAAGCGGTATAAGGTAGTCAAAGAGAATTTACAGTATTGTCAAGAATAAGTGTTGTATATAGGCCAGTTGATCTCACATGAGGGAAGAAAGGTGACACCCGAAAGAGCTGAATGTCATGATGCCTACCCCCGGGCATCAGGACCAAGGCCCTCAGCTCCGGGAGCAGGCATCCAGACATTTGTTTAAACCTCAGCAGCCCCGGCTAGGGGCTATCTGGGTTCAGTCCTGGCACCTTAGGCGCCAGGCTCATCATTGAAATCAATCCTGGCGCCATAGGCCATAGGCGCCAGACTCATGGACTTTACTTACCTGATGCAGACCATGCTGCAAAAGAGTCCAAGCCTACATGAGGTCTGGATGGGACTATTTTGTTACAGGGACTATTTTTTACTTGGGCGTGGCTCTAGGGAACTTCTTACCTGGAACTACTTTGGAGGCTATTTAAACCACACCCGAACAGCAGCACATGCTTCTCGTTATTCTGCATCCAGCAGCGTGACGCTCACCGTGCCTGCAGCCAGCATCCAGTCTTCTGCCACGCCCGCGTGCCTGCATCCAGCATCCAGTCTTCTGCCACGCCCGCCTCGAATTCGGAGCTCCTAGAATAAAGAAGAAGAAAAGGACAAGGTTAGAAAACAAACTTATTTCAAATTCCTCACCTAATTCCGGAACCATTTCATCTCCGGACCTGGAAAGTACATCAGTCCTGCACGCGTCGCTTCGCCAGCTCCAGCACGGCGCCATACTCACCAGTTCTCACAGCATATTTCAATCCGGCACTGTCTCCATCATTTCTTTGCCGTAATCCGGCACCTAGGGGACATAAGAAAAAACAAGGTGAGCCAAGGGAATCAACAAATACAACCTCTTACCACCATAGACTTACCTGATTTACCACCAGCGGTATTATTCCATAACTCTCCACATTTTCATATGCCGCATCTGTAAAGAGGGAGAAAAACAACACGTTAACGCATGCAATAGTTACCGGACAGCGTTGTGTAACACAGACTCTTCCCTGAACGCCAGCAGCAGCTACGAGACCTTCTTCTCACGGACTCAGTTGCAACTTAAGGAAGGAAGTGGACAAGAGTGAACATCGGGCACATTGAACTCTTTGAACTTGATAATTACCAATCCCGCCAGGGACTTCAGAGTCAATACTTACCGGAACTCCCCCAATGCCTTCAAACCAGTGAAGTAACTGGTATCTATGCGCCCCTGCAAGACACGCAGGATGGAGAGCTCATCTTTTACAAACATAAGGAAAATACTTCTTCGGGTCCAGCAGACAAGACTAGGCGGGCCAGTCCAGAGAGTTATCTCTGCACTACGCATCACGTTGAAGGAGACCGCAGCTGTCCAGGTCTGATCGACACCCCTGTGGGGTCCAGGTAAGCGTAACAGAACACGAAGCCTCTCTACAAATACCCACCCAGGTGTTATGGAAACCTCGGAAATCGACCAACTGGCCCAATTATTGGGGGAACTTAGGGCGGAAGTACATACCGCTCGCCAAGAGACTAATGCCCTCAGGAGAGAACTGATTGTCTCAAAGGAGCGCACTGATGATCTGGCTAGGCAACTACTGCAAAACCAAGCTGGGCAAACGCCCCTACCTGGATATGGGGGAAACCCAACACCCGTTTCATCAAGCAATCCTGTGCAAGGGGTTTTACCAGGAAATATTCCGTTAGCTCCACCCGAACGCTTTGCTGGGGACCCCAAAAGGTTCGCCGTGTTTATGAACCAATGCCGCTTGCACTTTTTATGCAGACTGGGAGCCTTTCCAAATGACCAAGCCAAAGTAGCCTTTGTATTGTCATATCTTAGTGGCAGCGCAGCGGTTTGGTCCATTCCATTAGTCAACCAGGATGATCCTCTTCTCCGGGATTTTCAGGGTTTTCAAAGGAGCATGGAAAAACTATTCGCCAGACACTCACAGGGTCAAGCCCTGGACAACAAACTTTTATCCTTACGACAAGGTTACCAGGATCTGCTAACCTATATTGCAACCTTCAATCGGTTGGTGGTGGAAACCGGGTGGCCGGAGGAAAAACGAATTACATTGTTTCATCGTGAACTTCGGGGAGAACTCAAAGATGTCTTGGCTCAAGTGGTGAACCCACCTCAGGATTGCACAGAATTTATAGACTTGGTGGTCCAGCTAGACCACTGACTTCAGAACCTAAAGACAGTTCGAGCTAAATTCGAGAACCGGGTATTGGTTAAACCCAACGTTGCCCACAAAGGAACAGATGCATCTGAACCTATGCAGATCTGTGGGGTTAAAGGACCCTTAACTCAAAAGGAAAGAGAAAGAAGATGACAGATGTAGTTGTGTCTGTACTGTGGAACCTCAGGACATTTTCTACGGGATTGCCCTACAAAACCACCCAAGAAGGTGTTAGGAGTTGCTGATAAAAGCCACATAGAGCCTGATTCGGGAAACGACCAAGCCGACAAGCGTAGAGGTCCGCTTGCCGAGCTTAAAGAAGGACACTCAGACCTTGCATGTGATCAATCCAATTTGTCCTACTTGATCCCAGGCAACCATCACGTATGCACGCAGTAAGGGCATACATAGATAGTGGGGCCGTAGGAAACTATATGGACCACGAATTGGTGTCAAGGATGAATCTACCTCTTTGCAAAAAGACCACTTCGGATTTCATCACCACAGTTGATGGAACTGAGATTGCCTCGGGGCCTGTAACTCATTTCACTACAGAGATGACACTGTTGAGTCAAGATGGGCATCGAGAGACTATTGTGTTTGATCTAATCAAAGCCCCACAGTTCCAGATAATACTGGGGATGCCATGGTTGGAAACACATAATCCTTGTATAGATTGGCGAGAGAAGAGAATAACCTTCCAGGATTGTGCACACACCTGTTACCCGGAGAAAACTTTGAACAAAGGCCTGGCTACAGTCGTTAACCCAATCGTGCAGTTACCTCAGGAATACCAAGAATTTCAGGATGGTTTTCAAAAAGAACAGGCCAATACATTACCTCCTCACAGATCATACTATTTTCAAATCGACCTCCTATCCGGTGCACAACCCCCATGCAGTAGAATCTACGCCCTCACGGAACCTGAAAATCGTCACCTACGGCAATACTTGGACCAGTACCTTGCTAATGTCTTTATTCGTCCTTCCAAGTCTCCTGCATCCTCAGCTTTATTCTTCGTGCCAAAAAAGGAAGGTGACCTTAGAACGTGCATAGATTACCGCGCATTAAATCAGATTATGGTAAAAAAACGATACCCATTGCCTCTGATCCCCGAATTACTAGACCAAGTAAAGGATGCTTGTATCTATACTAAGTTAGATCTCCGAGGGGCATATCATCTGGTACGTGTCAAGAAAGGCGACGAATGGAAGACTGCCTTTCGCACCAAGTACGGATTATTCGAATATCAGGTGATGCCCTTCGGGTTGTGCAATGCACCAGCAGCCTTCCAGTATTTTCTGAACGATGTCCTTCGTGAACTCATTGACGTCTGTGTCGTCGTATACATAGATGATATTCTAGTGTACTCCTCCTCAGAATCAGACCATGTTAAGCACATGCGTGCAGTCCTTGAGAAACTACGCCAGCACAAGTTATATACAAAATTGGAAAAATGTGTTTTTCATGCTACGGAAGTTGAATTTCTTGGATTTCTCCTGACTCCAAAAGGATTCCGAATGGACTCTCGAAAGGTGGACGCAATTCTCAAGTGGCCATCACCCAGTTCAGTCAAAGGGGTACAAAGCATGCTCGGATTTGCTCATTTCTACCGCAGATTAATTCCGGACTTCTCCCATGTTGTACACCCCATCACAGAACTTTTGCGAAAAAACGAACGCTTCTTGTGGACCGAAGAGGCTGAAAAGGCCTTCCAAGAGCTGAAAGCGAAATTCTCATCAGCACCTGTCTTAAAGCATCCACGCCCTGAGCTTCCATACATAGTAGAAACTGATGCATCCAGTTTAGCCATGGGAGCTGTCCTGTCCCAGAAGGATCCTGAAACCGGTCAACTTCATCCACTAGCGTTTTGGTCCAGAAAGTTCTCAGCACCTGAGTTAAACTATGCGGTCACCGATAAAGAGCTATTAGCAATCAAATCCGCCTTTAAGGCTTTGCGGCACTATCTTCTTGGTGCCAGGCATACTATTACCGTAATCACCGATCACCGGAACCTGCAGTATTTAAAAACAGCCAAAGCCCAATCATCGCGACAACTTTGATGGACATTGTTCTTTGCCGAATTCGATTTCGTGATCACTTATCGATCAGGCTGCAAAAATGACAAAGCAGATGCCTTATCCCGAATAGGGATGGGAGAAGCATATGCAAACCCGGAACCGGTGCCAATAATTCCCGAGCAAAGAATTCTTGGCATAACTACTCTACAGACACTAGAAGATATTCATTCAAAAATCCAACAACTCTTCGATCCAGCAACCCTGCAGGACTGGGTAAAGAAAGGCCCGGACTACTCAGTCATCAATGACCTACCTTACTATCAAGGACGACTATTTCTACCACACAAGGAAATACAAGAACTAGTCATCTCCAATAACCATGACACCCTGATGGAAGGGCACCCAGGTATCGCAAAAACTGAAGTGAAAATTAAGAGACAGTTCTGGTGGCCCACTTGCCGAAAAGATGTTAAGTCATTTGTGATGTCTTGTGGCATTTGCGCCCAAAACAAAAGCCAGAAGAAAAAAACAGCTGGCATTTTACAACCTTTGGATATTCCACCTACACCATGGCACACCTTGTCTTTAGACTTTATTACAGATCTACCTCCATGTAATGGATTTAACACCATCCTAGTTATTGTGGATCTTTTTTCCAAGATGGCCCACTTTATTCCTTTAAAGGGGTTACTTTCTGCTTCGATTCTGGCACGGAGTCCCTTCCGTATTGGTTTCTGACCGAGGTAGTCAATTTATCTTACATTTTTGGAAGAAATGTTGTCAACTGGCACAAATCGACGTGAGGCTATCAACAAGTCACCATCCCCAGACCGATGGTCAGACGGAAAGGACCAACCAGACCCTTCAACAGTACCTACGCTGCATACTACACCAGACCGAAAGCAATTGGAAAGATATTTTATGGATTTCCGAGTACGCATACAATAACTGTGTACATTCAGGAACCGGACAAAGCCCTTTTTATACCATATATGGACATCACCCTCGAACCTCAGAACTCGATTCGCCTCAGCACTTAGAAATGCCCGCATTTAGTCATTTGCACTCTACTATTACACAAGCCTTTAAGGAAGCCACAGAACATTTGAAACAAGCAAAAGAGAAATACAAGAAAAATGCTGATCAACATAGAAGTGAAACTCCACAATACCAGATTGGGGATCAAGTTTGGCTGGCTACAAAACATATAACTCTGAAGGGAACTCGGACTTTTAATCCTAGATATTTGGGACCTTACACCATTAGGGCCATTAGCAACCCGGTGGCCGTCAAATTGGAATTACCCTCTAATATGCAAATTCATCCTGTCTTTCATGTTTCACTTCTAAAACCAGTTCAACCAGGGACAAGATTAACCAAACCACCTGCCCCCATCTTGATGGATGGAGAACCTGAATTCGAGGTAAAAAATATCCTGGACTCCAAGATGATTAAATCAAAACTTTTTTATTTGATCGATTGGAAGGGCTACGGACCACAAGAAAGATCATGGAAGCCTAGCGACCACGTTCATGCACCTCGGTTGGTGAAAAGATTCCATCGGAACTTCCCAGACAAATCGGGGCCAGGGGGAAGAACAACTTTAGGAGGGGCCTTGGGGGGGAGTGCTGTCTTGATGCCTACCCCCGGGCATCAGGACCAAGGCCATCAGCTCCGGGAGCAGGCATCTAGACATTTGTTTAAACCTCAGCAGCCCCGGCTAGGGGCTGTCTGGGTTCAGTCCTGGCGCCTTAGGCGCCAGGCTCATCATTGAAATCAGTCCTGGCACCATAGGTGCCAGGCTCATAGACTTTACTTACCTGATGCAGACCATGCTGCAAAAGAGTCCAAGCCTACATGAGGCCTGGATGGGACTATTTTGTTACAGGGACTATTTTTTACTCGGGCGTGGCTCTAGGGAACTTCTTACCTGGAACAACTTTGGAGGCTATTTAAACCACACCCGAACAGCAGCACATGCTTCGCGTTATTCTGCATCCAGCAGCGTGACGCTCGCCGTGCCTGCAGCCAGCATCGAGTCTTCTGCCACGCCCACGTGCCTGCAGCCAGCATCCAGTCTTCTGCCACAGCCGCCTTGAATCCGGAGCACCTAGAATAAAGAAGAAGAAAAGGACAAGGTTAGAAAACAAACTTATTTCAAATTCCTCACCTAATTCCGGAACCATTTCATCTCCAGACCTGGAAAGTACATCAGTCCTGCACGCGTCGCTTTACCAGCTCCAGCACAGCGCCATACTCACCAGTTCTCACAGCATCTTTCGATCCGGCACTGTCTCCATCATTTCTTTGCCGCAATCCGGCACCTAGGGGACACAAGAAAAAACAAGATAAGCCAAGGGAATCAACAAATACAACTTCTTACCACCATAGACTTACATAACAAATACAACTTCTTACCACCATAGACTTACCTGATTTACCACCGGCGGTATTATTCCATAACTCTCCACATTTTCATATGCCGCATCTGTAAAGAGGGAGAAAAACAACACGTTAACGCATGCAATAGTTACCGGACAGCGTTGGGTAACACAGACTCTTACCTGAACGCCAGCAGCAGCTACAAGACCTTCTTCTCACAAACTCAGTTGCAATTTAAGGAAGGAAGGGGACAAGAGTGAACATCGGGCACATTGAACTCTTTGAACTTGATACTTACCAATCCCGCCAGGGACTTCAGAGTCAATACTTACCAGAACTCTCCCAATGCCTTCAAACCAGTGAAGTAACTGGTATCTATGCGCCCCTGCAAGACACGCAGGATGGGGAGCTCATCTTTTACAAACATAAGGAAAATACTTCTTCGGGTCCAGCAGACAAGACTAGGTGGGCCAGTCCAGACAATCATCTCTGCACTACGCATCACGTTGAAGGAGACTGCAGCTGTCCAGGTCCGATTGACACCCCTGTGGGGTCCAGGTGAGCGTAACACTGAAACAGTTATGAAAACTGCAAAATCGCACACGGTAAAACAGATGCAACGATTCTTGGGAATATGTAATTATGTAAGAGCATTGGTATTTGACTATAGCTCATGTATAAAACACCAATTGCAGGCTTTAAAGAAAGCACAGGTGAATAAGGAGAAAATAAAATGGACTGAGGAAGGAGAGGAAAAATTTGAAGAGTTGAAGAAAGCAATTTGCACAGCTCCCGCTTTAGGAATTCCCAATTATGCCGAAGAATTTTTCTTTCACACATCAATGGGACAGTTAAGATAGCAGTACTAACAAAGAGAACTACATTAGGGTACAAACCTCTGGCATATTACAGTGGGATGTTAGACCCAGTTATGAAAGGGCATTTTCCATGTGAACAGTCATTGGCAGCCGTCGCATTCGCAATTGAGAAGTCTACAAGCATTGCAATAGAAAGTCAAGATTCTATTAAAGACACAGAGGCGAAGGATTATCCCACCCGATCAATCGCTTTATGGAAATTGTGACAGACATGTAATACATATGAGATAATAATGTTGCAAAACAGTGCTGTGTCATAACTATTGGCCACCCAATCACAGCTAGCCTCAGCTTGTTATTTGATTACTCCGCAGGGACGGAGGTGAAGACAACAGGATCATGAACAGGGAAGGGGAAGGCCACAGCAAAATGCAGTGTCTACCGGTTGGGGGCGCTGATCTTGAAGTTGGAGACAGACAAAGAAAGACGAAGGACAGAAGAGTATAAAGGATAATATTGGACTATGGATGACAGGATTGGTTAAAAACGATCACGTGTTTTGTTGGACATATCCAAAATGGACTACACGCAAAAAGGCTATTTCCATGTGAAATGTAGTTTTAATGTGCATATTATTTTTATATAGTTTGTAATAGTTTTCAATGCTGCTTGAGTTTAAAGTAAAGAGAGAAAGCATAATCCTTTGTCTCTGTGTCTTTAATAGAATCTTAACTTTCTATAACGTTAGTGTGGAAAATCAGTATTTCCCTCTGGAATTCTCCCTCCCAGGTGTATCTGAATAATGACAACTATGCTTAAAACCCGTGACCTTGTTTCACGAATAGTCCATCACCAGCCATATAAACTCTGTCCACCATCTCAATTCTTCCTCTTTCTTTCGCTGGTCTTCTTAAAACGTTTGCACCCCAACCGGCAAACGCAAACTGGATTCAACCTCCAAGCCAGTGTTCACGTCTCTGTCGGTTTGTTGTCCGCCATGAAACCTACAAAGTAAACCTTTGGTCTATTCGGGTGGGTAATCGTGCCACATTATCATTTGCATAACAGAGCTATATCATAACACCATCATTACATCATTTATCTTTCATCACGATTATTACGGTGAGATAATACTGATTTTCCATACTAACGTTATAGAAAGTCAAGATTCTATTAAAGACACAGAGGCAAAGGATTATACTTTCTCTCTAGCAGCATTGAAAACTATTGAAAACCATATACAAATAATATACACATTAAAAACTACATTTCCGATGGAAATAGCCTTTTTGTGTGTAGTCCATTTTTGATTTGACAAACAAAACATGTGACATTTTCCAACCACTCCTGTCATCCATAGTCCAATATCTTCCTCTACAATCCTCTGTCCCTCCTCTTTCTTTGTTTGTCTACAACTTCAAGATCTGCGCCCCAACCGGTAGACGCTGCATTACGCTGTGGCCTTCTCCTTCCCTGGTCATGATCCTTTTGTCTTCACCTCGTTCCTGCAGAGTAATCGAATAACAAGCTGAAGCTAGCTGTTATTAGGTGGGCAATCATTATGACACAGCACTATTTCACAACATTAGTATCCCATATGCATTACATGTCTGTCACAAATTCCATATAACGATTGACCGCGTGGGATAATCCTTCGCCTCTGTGTCTTTAATAGAATCTTGACTTTCTATAACGTTAATATGGAAAATAAGTATTCTATGTCAAGACCGGAGGCTCAGATTATGCTTGTTCAAAGCTTACTTACCACCAACGCAGACATGTCATTTATCTGTCTAAAATAAAATTGTTTGAACGTTGACTCCCTAGAGCAATCTGATGCCTTTAAGATATCCCCAATCATAGCTCCTGCATTATATGATTAAGACGCCATAGCTCTTCTAATGGAATGTGCCCCCTGTGTTCCAATGTCAATGCCTGCCTGAATCATACACCATCTAACCCATCTTGCTAGGGTTGCCCCTGCTACGGCCTTGAATGGTTTCCTTAGTGAGATGAATAATTGGGTTACCCCAGTAGCTCTAAGAGAACCTGTTGTTTCTTCATACTTTTTCAGCACTGACTGGGCATAATCTAGGTTGGTCCGGCAAAGCTGAGTAGGAAACAGTTCTGATGCCTGTCTTAGTTCTCTTGTTAATGTAAAACATGACCCCTGATAGGGCTAAAGGATCTCTGGTCTCGAGTGCTTTTACATCTGACAGTCTTTTGCAAGATATAAGGCAGAGCAGTGTACTGAGCTTTGCCGAGATTGCCCTCCTTGTCAAGTGCTCTTTGTGTGGCCAGTTATTAAACAAATTCAGGACTGTATTCACATCCCATGTCTGTGAATATTTGGGTAACAGTGGTTTTAAAAGTCTCACTCCTCTGAGGAATCTACATACACGTGGGTGTTCTCCTACCACCACATTCTCTATCCTGGGATGGCCGACAGATATGGCTGATCTACATGTGTTTACTGTTCTGAATGCCTTGTGCTGCGAAAGCCACTAGAAAATCCACTATCTGTGTTACATCTGCTCTAGTGGGATGTATGTGCCGTTCCACACACCAGCTACTCCACTGTGTCCAGGCCAATCTGTAGGCCTTTCTGGTACCCGGTGCCCAAGCTTCCTCTATGAATATCTGAGCGTCTCCCAAAAGTCCTGGCTTTTGCCAGCCTGCCTGGAAATCGCCCATGCAATCAGTCTCAATTTCCCTTCCTGGTTCAGCGGATGACTCTCCCCCACTGGATTCTGAATCAGTTCCTTGAACTAGGGCAGTATCAGTGGTTTGTCGATTGACAATTCGAGAAGGTCCAGGAACCATACCTGACTCTTCCAGTCTGGCGTTACTGTTATTAGTGTCGCCTGTTGTCTCCTGGCTTATGCTACCACTCTCAGAAACATTGCAAATGGGGGAAAAGCGTATTCCTTGTCCGGTCTCCACTTCTGTAGAAATGTGTCTGTTGCCTCTGCTCCTGGACCCGGCATCCAGCTGAAGAATCGAGTCAGCTGCGTGTTCAGTCTGGATACAAATAGATCTGTGTTCCATGGTTCCCTCATTTACATTAGTGATATGAATACTGTCCTGTCTAATTGCCAATGACTGGCATCTCTCAGTTGTCTCAAATTCCAATATTCCACTTCGTTCTGCAGACCGGGAAGATACTCTGCTGTAATGCTGATTTTGTTCTCTAGGCACATGTGCCAGAAATCCTTTGCTAGCTCTGCTAGCATCCTGGACTTCATCCCGCACAACTTGTTTATGTAGCGTACTGCGGAGATGTTGTCCATCTTTATTAATACGCAACAGTTCACTGTGTCTTTGGTCCAGTATTTTACCGCAAAGGAACCCGCCAAAAGCTGCAGACAATTGATGTGGAGCTCTAGTTCCTTACCTGACCACCTGCCTCTCGTTGCCATCTCTCCGCAGTGGGGCCCCCAGCCCCCACGGCTGGCATCTGATTCAATGATGAGATCCAGGGATGAGACAAATATCGCTCTCCCATTCCATGGCTCCATGTGTCTGAACCACCACCATAGTTCTGTCCTCGCCTCTGAGGAGATCGGTACTCTCTGTTCCTATGATAACCCTTTTCGCAGGTGCTGTATTTTCAGGTGTTGCAGAGTTCTGCAGTGTAGTAGCCTTGGGAAGATCGCCTGAATGGATGATGCTAGTCTCCCTACTACTCTGGCTAGCTGTCATGATGCCTACCTCCAAGGAACCAGGCCGGGCCCAGCAACCCCAGAGGCAGACATCATTTTCCCCAGGGAAGTCTCAGCGGGCCCAAGTCGGGGCCCTTTGGACTCAGTCCTGGCGCCTTAGGCACCAGGCTCATAGCGGACCCCAGTCCTGGCGCCTTAGGCGCCAGGCTCATAGAAGAGGATATGTGTTTAAGTGCTTGGGTGCACACTTACCTGATGCAGACCTTGCTGCTTCATCCAGGCCCTCTTGAGGCCTGAATGGGACTACTTTACCTGTAGGACTACTTCACCACCCGGGTGTGGTCGGGGAAGGATACATACCTGATTGGTGGAAGGATACATACCAGGAACTTCTTCCAAGGCTATTTAAACCCCACCCGAACAGCCACACGTGCTTCGCGTTGTTCTGCACCTAGCAGCTGGACGCTCACCGTGTCAGCTCCTGCATCCTGACTTCAGCCACGCCTGCCAGCACCCTGGAACACCTGCAAGGGGAGAAAGGAAGAGAATAGGAGAAGAAAAGCCCTTACCTGCTAAATCTGCATCCCGGAGTCATTTCTCCAACGGCCCTGAAAAGGAAGACATCATTTTAAAGGCATTTTGTTTCGATCGCTGCAGCGCTGCATTTTACTCACCTTTGCAAGGCGCTTCCATCTTCAGCAGCGATCTTCCGGATTCAGCTACGCCCCGGCGCTTAGAGGAAAAAAGACAAGAACAAAGGTGAGAGGGAGAAAAGGAATAAGGAAAGCTCAGTTTCCTTTTAAGTCTTACCTGTTGGATTATTCCCACTGCATTTCGGGTCCTGCCGCTTCCTGGCATCTCCGGACCCCGGCCCCTATGGGGAAAAAAGACAAAGACATTGAATGAGCGAATGCAAAGACATTACCTGAGCGCTCATCCAGAACTGTTTCACTTCGGGTCGGCGCCATATCTCCGGCACTCCGAACCCCGGCCCCTAAGGGGAAAAAGACATAAGCATTAGCGCTTGCTGCAATTAGACAACGAACATTATTATTAAGCTTGAACTTTTGAACAGAACTTTTACAGCGCCTTACCTGAACAGTCAAGCTTACCTGAACTCCCATCAATCCTCAATCCAGTGAAGTAACTGGGTTTCAACGCGCCCCTGCATCAGAAGCAGGATGGAGAGCTCATCCTTCCAAACCCTAAGGTGAGGCTTCACGGGGAATCGTGGAGGAGGTATCGTGGAGGGTTGGAAAGGAGTGGGAGGCTTGAGCATTGTTCCACAGTTGGTAATACTCCCTTTTCACGCACAGGAGGGTATCCAACGAGCCAGGGAAGCCAGAATAGAGGGGCCCTTCCTGTCCATCTTCAGAGTTCTGCGCCTTCGACGCCGCGCCTCCGTGGGAACCA
The DNA here is from genome assembly GCF_040938575.1 of Ambystoma mexicanum. Classification (NCBI taxonomy): domain Eukaryota; kingdom Metazoa; phylum Chordata; class Amphibia; order Caudata; family Ambystomatidae; genus Ambystoma; species Ambystoma mexicanum. The sequence continues at coordinate 973,682,434 of NC_090930.1, read as the reverse complement.
GGTGAGCGTTACAGAACGCGAAGCCTTACCACAATTTCCCACCTGGGCGCTATGGAGACTTCCGAGACAGATCAGCTGGCCCATCTTTTAGGGGAATTACGGGCAGAAGTGCACTCAGCCCGCCAGGAGACTAATGCTCTCAGAAGGGAACTAATCCTATCCAAGGAAAGAACTGATGATCTGGCCAAAAGGTTATTGCAGGGCCAGGCAGAGCACACTCCTTTACCTGTTTTCGGAGATATTTCTACAACAATGGGTTCGAATAACCCGGTACAAATCAATCTACCTGGACACATGCCTTTGGCCCCGCCGGAACGTTTTGCGGGGGATCCCAAGAAATATGCCGTTTTTATGAACCAATGCCGTTTACACTTTTTATGCAGGCCCGGGGCCTTCCCCAACGACCAGACCAAAGTAGCCTTTGTACTATCTTACCTCAGTGGCTGTGCTGCCGATTGGTCTATTCCATTGGTAAATCAGGATGATCCCATTCTCCGGGATTTCCAGGGCTTCCAGGCCAGCATGGAAAGATTGTTCGCTCGACACTCGCAGGGACAGGCCCTTGACAACGAACTGCTATCCTTACGACAAGGTAATCAGGATCTTTTGTCCTATATCGCCACCTTTAATAGACTAGTTGTGGAAACCGGATGGCCTGAAAATAAAAGGATCACATTGTTTCATCGAGGCCTGCGCGGAGAGCTTAAAGATGTTATAGCTGAGATAGTAGATCCACCCCAGGCCTGCGCAGACTACATAGACTTAGTGGTTCAACTTGATCACAGACTTCAAAATAGAAAAGCAGATCGGCTCAAGTATGAAACCAGAATACCTATCAAGACCCACGTTAACTCCAAGAGTACTGACGTTTCCGAACCTATGCAAATTGGCAGTGTTAAAGGACCATTAACGCAGAAGGAACGAGAGAGAAGGCGACAAATGCAACTTTGTCTGTATTGCGGAACTTCCGGTCACTTTCTTCAAAGTTGTCCAGTTAAACCACCCAAGAAGGTGGTTGGAGCCACTGATAACGAGTTATTGACACCTGGTTCGGGAAACGACCTAGCCCGACAAGCGTAGGGGTCCGCTTGCCGAGCTTGAAAACATACTCTTTAACCTCGCATTTTGTCATGCCAATGGTGCTTGTGAACCCAAAACAGCCTCAGCAGTTGCATGCTATAAAAGCATACATAGACAGTGGAGCTATTGGAAATTACATAGACCGTGAATTGGCTTCCAGGATTAAGCTTCCTCTCCGCCCGAAAGTAACCCAAGATGTAATTACTACAGTTGATGGAACCGAAATAGCCTCAGGGCCTGTAACGCATTCCACAGTTGAAATCACTCTGGTGGGTCAGGACGGACATCGGGAAGCAATCGTGTTTGATGTGATCAAGGCCCCACAATTTCAAGTACTTCTTGGTATCCCTTGGTTAGAAACACATAATCCGAGAATAGACTGGCGAGCAAAGAAGATAACTTTTCCTGATTGTGAACCAACCTGTTACCCAAGGAATCCAGCTATGGGTCTAGCCTCTGTAACTTCCACCCCTGTACAGTTACCATCTGAATACCAAGAATTCCAAGACGTTTTTCAGAAAGAGCAGGCTAACACCTTACCTCCCCATCGATCTTACGATTGCCAAATCGACTTGGTACCCAATGCACAACTACCTTGTAGTAGGATTTATGCTCTTACTGAACCTGAGAACCTGCATTTGCGCCAGTATTTGGATCAATACCTGGCCAATGGCTTCATTCGCCCATCAAAGTCACCAGTCTCTTCCGCTTTGTTCTTCGTACCTAAAAAGGAAGGAGACCTTAGAGCCTGTATTGACTACCGCGCCCTAAATCAGATAACGATTAAGAATCGTTACCCTTTGCCCCTGATACCTGAGCTTATCGACCAAGTAAAAGATGCTCGTTTGTACACCAAGCTAGATCTCCGAGGAGCTTACCACCTGGTACGTATAAAAGAGGGCGACGAGTGGAAGACTGCATTCCGCACCAAATTTGGGCTCTTCGAATATCAAGTAATGCCCTTCGGTTTGTGCAACGCACCTGCCGCCTTTCAGTACTTCATGAATGATGTTCTTCGGGAACTTATCGATGTTTGTGTCATCGTTTATATTGACGACATCCTGGTGTATTCCTCCTCAGAATCTGATCACAGAAACCATGTTAGGGCAGTTCTTGAGAAATTGCGCCAGCACAAATTATTTGCCAAGCTCGAAAAATGCGTTTTTCATACCACAGAAGTGGAGTTTCTCGGATTCATCCTGACACCTCAAGGAATCCGAATGGACTCGCGGAAAGTGGACGCCATTCTCAAATGGCCATCTCCTAGCTCTGTGAAGGGAGTGCAAAGCATGCTTGGCTTTGCCAATTTCTATCGAAGGTTCATCCCGGAATTTTCTCGAACTGTTCAACCCATCACAGCTCTCCTAAAGAAAAATAAACGCTTTGAATGGACTCTTGAGGCTGAACAAGCCTTTCAGGACCTGAAAACCAAATTCACCTCTGCACCTGTATTGAAGCACCCGCGCCCAGATCTCCCTTACATCGTGGAAACCGATGCATCCAGTTCGGCCATGGGAGCTGTCCTGTCGCAAAGAGACCCAGAAACTAACCAACTACACCCTGTAGCCTTTTGGTCCAGAAAATTCTCTCCACCTGAACTCAATTACGCAATTACCGACAAAGAACTACTGGCTATTAAATCAGCTTTCAAGGCTTGGCGTCACTATCTTCTCGGTGCAAGACACACCATCACCGTAATTACGGACCACAGAAATTTGCAGTATTTAAAAACGGCCAAAGCTCAATCTTTGCGACAACTCCGATGGGCTTTATTCTTTGCGGAATTTGATTTTGTAATTACCTATCGCCCTGGCTGCAAGAATGGTAAGGCAGATGCCTTATCCCGGATAAGAATGGAAGAACCCAATTCGAGTTCAGAACCTGTGCCAATCATACCGGAACAAAGAATTCTGGGCTTGACTTCATTGCAAACCATTGAGGACATCCAAGCTCAAGTAAAACAGCTTTTTGACTCTTCTGCCTTACTGGAATGGAGTCAAAAGGGTCCTCACTACACCGTTAAGGATGATTTACCCTACTTCCAAGAGCGGTTATTTCTGCCAAGTAAAGAATTGCAGGAACTTGTCATTACCCGTCATCATGAATCATTAATGGAAGGACACCCCGGTATCGCGAAAACAGAAGACAAGATCAAACGCCACTTCTGGTGGCCTTCTTGGAGAAAAGACATAAAGTCATTTGTGTTGTCTTGCGGAATCTGTGCCCAAAATAAGAGTCAAAAGAAAAGGCCAGCCGGCCTACTTCAACCTTTGGACATTCCACCAGCACCTTGGCACACCTTGTCAATGGACTTTATAACTGACCTGCCTCCTTGTGGTGGTTACAACACGATTCTCGTAATAGTGGATCTATTCTCCAAAATGGCCCATTTTATCCCTTTAAAAGGATTGCCGTCAGCTTCCACCTTGGCCAAGGAATTTATGGAAAATATAGTGCGGTTACATGGTTTCCCTTCCATATTAGTCTCAGACCGTGGAAGTCAATTTATCTCCCATTTTTGGAAGAAATGTTGCCAACTAGCACAAATAGACGTGCGGTTATCCACCAGCCACCACCCCCAGACCGACGGACAAACCGAGAGAACCAATCAGACTCTCGAGCAATATCTGCGGTGCATGTTACACCAATCCGAGTTAAATTGGAAAGACATCCTTTGGATTGCAGAATATGCATACAACAATTCAGTGCATTCTGGAACCGGACAGACTCCTTTTTATACCCTGTATGGTCACCATCCTCGGACCTCTGACCTAGATCCACCTCTGACCCTGGAGATGCCTGCAGTAAATCACCTACATTCCACAATAACCCAAGCCTTCAAAGAAGCTACAACCCACTTACAGCAAGCCAAGAAAAAGTATAAAGAAAACGCTGATTTGCACCGAAGTAAAACTCCTCCTTACCAAGTAGGAGATCAGGTATGGCTAGCAACTAAACATCTACCCCTCAAGGGTCAGCGAACTTTTAATCCCAGATTCATTGGGCCTTACCCCATCAAAGCTATTATCAACCCAGTGGCCTTTAAACTCGATTTACCATCCAACATGCGGATTCATCCCGTTTTTCACGCATCTCTTCTAAAACCAGTACAACCTGGAACCAGACTGTCTGAGCCCCCAGGCCCTGTCCAAATTGATGGAGAATTAGAATTCGAAGTGAAAGACATTTTAGATTCCAAGATAGTTAAGTCGAAACTCTTCTATCTTGTTGATTGGAAAGGATATGGACCTCAGGAAAGATCTTGGGAACCCAGTAACTATGTTCACGCACCACGATTAATTCAATGATTCCATCGAAGATTCCCGCACAAACCAAAACCCCCGGAGGAAAAGACCTTGGGAGGGGCCTTGAGGGGGGGTACTGTCATGATGCCTACCTCCAAGGAGCCAGGCCGGGCCCAGCAACCCCAGAGGCAGACATCATTTTCCCCAGGGAAGTCTCAGCGGGCCCAAGTCGGGGCCCTTTGGACTCAGTCCTGGCGCCTTAGGCACCAGGCTCATAGCGGACCCCAGTCCTGGCGCCTTAGGCGCCAGGCTCATAGAAGAGGATATGTATTTAAGTGCTTGGGTGCACACTTACCTGATGCAGACCTTGCTGCTTCATCCAGGCCCTCTTGAGGCCTGAATGGGACTACTTTACCTGTAGGACTACTTCACCACCCGGGTTTGGTTGGGGAAGGATACATACCTGATTGGTGGAAGGATACATACCAGGAACTTCTTCCAAGGCTATTTAAACCCCACCCGAACAGCCACATGTGCTTCGCGTTGTTCTGCACCTAGCAGCTGGACGCTCACCGTGTCAGCTCCTGCATCCTGACTTCAGCCACGCCTGCCAGCACCCTGGAACACCTGCAAGGGGAGAAAGGAAGAGAATAGGAGAAGAAAAGCCCTTACCTGCTAAATCTGCATCCGGGAGTCATTTCTCCAACGGCCCTGAAAAGGAAGACATCATTTTAAAGGCATTTTGTTTCGATCGCTGCAGCGCTGCATTTTACTCACCTTTGCAAGGCGCTTCCATCTTCAGCAGCGATCTTCCGGATTCAGCTACGCCCCGGCGCCTAGAGGAAAAAAGACAAGAACAAAGGTGAGAGGGAGAAAAGGAATAAGGAAAGCTCAGTTTCCTTTTAAGTCTTACCTGTTGGATTATTCCCACTGCATTTCGGGTCCTGCCGCTTCCTGGCATCTCCGGACCCCGGCCCCTATGGGTAAAAAAGACAAAGACATTGAATGAGCGAATGCAAAGACATTACCTGAGCGCTCATCCAGAACTGTTTCACTTCGGGTCGGCGCCATATCTCCGGCACTCCGAACCCCGGCCCCTAAGGGGAAAAAGACATAAGCATTAGCGCTTGCTGCAATTAGACAACGAACATTATTATTAAGCTTGAACTTTTGAACAGAACTTTTACAGCGCCTTACCTGAACAGTCAAGCTTACCTGAACTCCCATCAATCCTCAATCCAGTGAAGTAACTGGGTTTCAACGCGCCCCTGCATCAGAAGCAGGATGGAGAGCTCATCCTTCCAAACCCTAAGGTGAGGCTTCACGGGGAATCGTGGAGGAGGTATCGTGGAGGGTTGGAAAGGAGTGGGAGGCTTGAGCATTGTTCCACAGTTGGTAATACTCCCTTTTCACGCACAGGAGGGTATCCAACGAGCCAGGGAAGCCAGAATAGAGGGGCCCTTCCTGTCCATCTTCAGAGTTCTGCGCCTTCGACGCCGCGCCTCCGTGGGAACCAGGTGAGCGTTACACTAGCTCTCTGAGCGATAGCTCTTCTCTCACTATTATTGAGCTGATTTCTTTCTTGATCATATTCAGTTTGTCTATTGGAAGGCTGAGTGTGGATGTCCTCGTGTCTATCACAAAACCTAGGAACTCTTTTGTCTGCAGTGGCTCCAAAGCAGATTTCTCCCAATTTATGAGAAAACCCAGCTCCTGTAATAGTTGGATCGTCATCTCTGATTGTTGTACCAGTCTTGTCCCATCAGACAGAAATCCTCTAGGTATACTATCAGTCTGATGCCTTGATCTCTGAGGTGACTCACTACTGTCTGCATCAACTTCGTAGAGGCCCAAGTCACTGACGATAGTCCATATATGAGGCACATGAATTCCCACTTCTGACCTCCCCACCAGGTCATTCCTGACTAGCCAATCTTCCCTCTGCAACACGTCCCTCAGGAGATGGATACCTTCCATCTTGAAATGTCTGTATACTATGAATGCGTTCAAAAGTCTCAAGTTTATCACTGGTCTCTGCTTCCTTCTGCCCTTTATCAAGAATATATTGCTCACAAACCTGTTGGAGGAGTCAGACTGGAGCAATGACATGCTTCCTTTCTAGTTCTACTATCTCCTTGCTAAATAACCTTTTGTCGTCTTCGTTAAACCTGATGGGCCTCGGGTATTCTTCTTGTACTGGTTCTTGCCAGAATTCTATGTGGAAACCCTGTACTGTTTGTTCGACCCATGAATCTCCTGATAACTCTCTCCACCGTTCTTAGAACTGTACTGTTCCCCCGCCCCCTATCACTGGGGTCCCTGCATCTACTGGTTGAGTGTGTAAAGCTGTGACCAGTCTCACCTGTGTTTGCCTGTTGGCCTCTGCTATTTCCTCTCCAGCCTCTGCCCCTACCCTTTCCTCTCGGTTGAAAGAAGGGGTTGGGTCTGCACTTTTTCTGATTCCTCCAGTCATTCCTGGTAGTGTAGTTGGGCCTGTACGAGGAAAAACGGCTGGCTGAGCGGCCCCTTCCTCTGCCAGCCCTTTTGAAAACCATGTGTCCGAAGACTCTTTTTAATGATGCCTGTGCCTGGTCTATCGCGGCATAAGTATTTGCAAACTTCGCCATCTCCTTTATAAACACATCCCCAAACAGTTTCCCTGTGTCACACTCAACCCCCGATCCTACCTGTTTGTCCTTCGCCACTCTCTTCTTTGTGGGTTTCTCTGATATCGAGAAGTCCTGGACTTGAACAGGTACGGCCGGTGGTCCTCTATATCCAGCGTGGAACGTGGAGGGAGACAGAGGAAGAGTTCAGGATTCCAGGAAGCAAGGGTAGACTACGTTCAGGAATAAGCACGGAACCAGGAAGGAAGTTGCTGCTCGTAAGCTAAACAAGCAGGGTGTATGCACGGAGCAAGGAAGGGAGCCAGGAAGGAAGGAGCGAGCGGCCTGGAAGAGGAGTAACCGCTCCAGGGTCCGGGAATGAAGGGGAGAAAGGATTGAAGTATCAGAAAAGTGATACAAGGAAGGAACGCAAGGCACACTAGCAGCTAACTAGTATAAGAGCATTGAGACGCAGAGCGCCGCGGGGCTTGTCCTTTTTGTAGGAGTCCATCGCACCGGTGTAAACGCTGGAGCGCAGCATGACTGATGTGGCGGCCATGTTGAGAGGAACACCGCCGGTGGTACGATGCATCATATACCAGGAAGTCCAGAAGGGGCGCGAGTGGTGATTCATGACAGCATGCCCCCTCCTAAACCCCGATCCACCGGGCTTGCCTGGGTGAGTCAAATGGAATTTCCGCACTAGGCGAGGGGCATTCATGTTGGAGACAGGTTCCCAAGTTCGTTCGCTGGGAGGATATCCTTTCCATTCCACTAGGTACTGAAGTCGACCTCTTCTATGTCTAGAGTCACAGATCCTGGAGTCCTCAAATTCAGTCTGCTCGTTGACTTGCACTGGATTGGGTCGGCGAGTTGACCTAGTGGATGAAAGATAAGGTTTGAGCAGGGAAGTGTGAAAGACAGGATGAATCCTTCTCCAGGAGTCTGGTAACTGAAGTCGGTACGCCACTTGATTGATGACCTCCTTGATAGGAAATGGCCCATAGAATTTGGGGGCCAATTTATTAGGATGTAGATGTCGAGGTAGTAGTTTTGATGACAGCCAGACCTTGTCACCGATCCCATAGACAGGGGCAGGTCTCCGTCTAGCATCAGCATGTCTTTTGACATCCATCCTGGCCTTTTTCAAATGTTCTTTAGCATCCCTGTGCGAGGTGACCAACCTTTCAATCCAGGAATCAACCGATGGAACCGGGTGGCATGAGGTAGAATGGTTGGTAGCACCGATGGATGAAAACCTTGACTACAGAAGAAAGGGTTGTCTTAATGGCTGAGTGATTAGAATTGTTATAAGCGAATTCTGCCACTGGAATCAAGATTGACCAATCATCCTGGACTTTGGCTGAAAAGCAGCGCAAATATTGTTCTAAGGTCTGATTAACTCGCTCTGTAATCCCATTGGTTTGATGGTGGTAACCTGAAGACAAGGCATGTTGAATGCCCAGCATGTGGCATAGGTGTTTCCAGAACTGTGAGATGTATTGAGGACCAGGGTCTGAAATGATCTTGGAGGGTAGGCCATGTAATCTGAACATGTGTTTCAGAAACATACCTGCCATTTCCTGGGCTGAAGGTAACTTATGCAATGGGGTGAAATGAGCCATGTGGGTGAACAGGTTGATGGTAACCATTATGGTGGTAAATCCTTTGGAAGGGGGCAGCTCTACGATAAAATTGGTAGTGATTATTTCCCAAGGACGATCTGGCAACGTAGGTTGATGGAGAAGACCAGCAGGTTTCCTATTATCTGACTTATTCTGACTGCAGACTGGCCAGGCTTGGACATACGCCTTTACGCCATCCTTCATGTTAGGCCACCAGAATTGTCTCTGAATATGACGAAGGGTGGAAGTAATGCCTCGATGACCGGAATGGAAGGTGTCTTGACAAAGGTTTATGATCTTGGTTCTCAACTTGTTCGTGTGTACTGCCAACCTATTATCTTTGAAGAGGTAACCATCTTTTGTAATTAAAGACCATTGGTTCTTTCCGACATAGTCCTTCCACAATTCAGAGGATGGGGTTTCAGCTCGGAACCTTTCCAGCAGGGAGTTGGCTTGGGCGACAAACACTGTGTCAGGGAAAATTCTTTGAAAGGCACAGGCCTCCACTGGCTCGTAATCCGGGCACCTAGATAAGGCGTCAGCAATTACATTGTGAGTTCCAGGAACGTGATGAATGTGAAACTGATACTGTGCAAAGAAATAAGCCCAACGAGCTTGACAACTATTCCTGCATTCCAGGGATTGTAGAACCTGTAGATTTCTATGATCAGTTCGCACCTGGACAGGAAATTTGGCACCCAGGAGTAAATGGCGCCAATAAGTAAAGGCTTGCCAGATGGCAAGCAACTCTTTCTCCAGCACTGAATAGTGGGTCTCACTGGGAGTTAAAGTTTGAGCTAAATAGGCGATGGGGTGTTGCAAGTTGTCTTCAAATTCCTGTTTCAGGACGGCTCCAATTGCGTGATGATCTGAGGCATCAGTTTCTACCAGGAATGGTCTGTCGATATCCGGTTGGGCAAGGATGGGACCCTGAGTAAATCTCCGTTTTAACTCCTGGAAGGCCGCTTCTTGAGCTTCGGACCAAAGGAAGGGAATGTCTTTCTTCAATAATGCAACTATTGGCGGTACAACATCAGAGAAAGTGGGAATGAATTTCCGGTAAAAGTTGACAAGTCCCAGGAAGGAATTAATCTGTTTTACTGTGGTAGGGGCTGGCCAAGATAGGATAGACTGCACCTTGGAGGGATCCATTTCGATTCCCTTTGCACTCAGGACGAACCAAAGGTAATGGACTGTTTGGGTGTGGAATATACATTTCTCAGGTTTGACCAGCAATTTGTTCTCACGTAGACGTTGTAATACCGATGTCACATGTTTCTGATGTAGCTGAGGATCCTTTGAATAAATCAAGATGTCATCCAAATACACTATGACAAAGAGGAACAACATATCCGTAAAGACTCTATCCATGAATCGCTGAAACACCACAGGGGCGTTTGCAAGGCCAAATGGCATTACCAGGTATTCAAAATGTCCAAAGGGGGTCCGGAAGGCTGTCTTTCATTCATTGCCTTCCCTTATCTGGATGAGATGGTAGGCGCCTCTTAGGTCAAGTTTAGTAAAGATTTCAGCGCCCCTGACTGCTTCCAATATGTCGGATATGAGTGGAAGGGGATAGCGATCCTTGAGGGTGCATTGGTTGAGTCCCCGATAGTCCAGGCAGGGTCGAAGTTCATTAGTGTCTTTCTTGGGCACAAAAAACAAGGAGGCACCGGCTGGAGATTTGGAAGGTCGAATGTTTCCATTGGCAAGATTGGTATCCAGATACTCCCGCAATGCCCTTTTTTCCAGCTTGGAAAGGATAAACATTCTTCCAAATGGTATCACTTCAGAGACTTCTGTGTCGATAGCGCAATCTTCTGGTCGATGTGGTGGTAGTGATTGAACTCTAGCTGTGGAAAACACGTCAGGGAAGTCATGATACATTTCAGGAACCTGGGAAATACTGGAGACACAGATGGGCGGTTGTTGGGAAACCTGGGGTTCCATATCCACATTCTGAATCATGTTATGGGTTAAACAATGGGACAGGCAGTATTCAGATCCTAGGAATAAGGACCCTGCCGCCCAATTGATATATGGGTTATGTTTTTGTACCGAGGGCATTCCCAGAACCAAGGGGTAATGTGCTGCCTTGATGATGTCAAAACAAAGCATCTCTGTTACTCACCGAATTGGAGAGTACGTAAACAGGCCGGACCTCTTTTGCTGGGGAGTTGCTTGAAGGAGCTAGGGTTGGAGCCTCCTACCCAAGCCTCCTCTCTGTGAGGGAATGAGCTCTTTAAACCGATATGACCACTTGCTGAACTGTACAGACAAGGGGACCGATCGATCAAAAAAGCGGGGAGAACAGACCGTCTCAAACCCAGGCTGTAAAGGAAAGGATAACAAGTTAATAATCTGCCAATAATGAAACTGGTTTGTTCCCAAGACTATTCCCCTTTAGTAGTACCTGGTTTAATCTCCCCTTAGCCAAAGGAACCGGAGTAATCTATAAGGTAGAGAGGTCTTAGTATATGGCTAACGTATAATTCTGCAGTATGGAAAAACCAAGAAAAACTATACTTTACCCCTGATGGAGTCCTGGAAAACAACGAAAGTATAAAATAAAAAAATAGGGAGGTTAGTAAGGTAGCTATCCCCGAACGGAACGAGGGTCGCACTGGTTTCGGGATGGTGCACCACAGCAAAGCGTTCAAAAGATGCACTTAGGAATGAAGTCGAATTCCACAGTAAATGGTGTTCCAATTAGAGTTTTTCTTACCGGAGTAGTTACTGTCTCAGAGTCCAGGAAGCAGGCAGGGGTCTGGTACACGAGCGGTCACGAAACACAGCAGAATCAGTGTCCAAGAGTTCCGAAAGCAGGCAAGGGTCTGGTACACGAGCGGTCACGAAACACAATAGAATCAGTGTCCAAGAGTTCCGAAAGCAGGCAAGGGTCTGGTACACGAGCGGTCACGAAACACAATAGAATCAGTGTCCAAGAGTTCCGAAAGCAGGCAAGGGGTCTGGTACACGGGTGGTCAGAAAACAGTTCAATCGGGGATTCAGAATAAGGAGTCCGTGTGCAGGCAGGGTCGGTACACGGGAAAACAAGGACTTCACAATTCAAGATACCGGGAGGGCACTTCGGAAAGTATGCCGGTTGTAACATTAAACAGAAGCAGCGTTCTGTATGCCGCTGTGGAATAAATAACAACAAGAGGCGTATCGTTTGAAAATGAGGCTCCCCTCTCAACGCCGAGAACTACAACGTAACAGGTTTTCTGGATACTGTAGTTCGTGTAGAAATTTGCCATGGCAGCTGCCAGCGCGATAAGAAGGGCGCGTGCCGGCGCCGTAACCCTTTATGAAGGGCGATCACTTTCCTGTCCCTTATTTTGGTTTTAACCGGAATTCCCCAATTGTTCTTGATCATACGAGAGCAACGAGGCAGAACCCGGGAAACGCGGCACGGCCGAGGGCGAGGTGTAACAGCATCCACCCCCAAAGGCGGCGCAGACCCCCTCCGTTCATGGAAACGGCGTAAGAGAGCCGGAGAATGTATATTGCACAAGGGCTCCCAGGACCTGTCTTCGGGACCGTAACCCTTCCAATCCACCAAATAAAAGGGGCGCCCCCTACGGAGACGGAAATCCAGGATGTCCGCCACTTCGTATTCATCATCCCCATCCACCTGAATCGGAGGAGGGCGATCAGGCAGCCGAACAGAGGGTGGACAAGGCTTCAGGAGACATACGTGAAATACCGGATGCTGATTCCACGAGGAAGGCAAAGAAAGGCGTACAGCCACCGGATTAATAATCTCAATAATGGGAAAAGGACCCACGAATTTAGGTAACAACAAGCGCTTGCCAGGAATCCGCAAATTACGGGTGGATAACCAAACTTTCATGCCCACCTTGTAAGCAGGTGCCGGTTTTCTGTGACGATCAGCATTTTTCTTTGCCCTGGCCTGAGCTAGAAGTAGATGAGAGCGAACCGTACTACGGGTCGTCACCAATTCCCTTACACTGTCCAAAGCCGCCAGGTTATCAATGGGAAGCGTAGGATCAAACGGTAAAGATCGTGGATGGCAACCATATAGGGCAAAAAACGGGGAGACCCCTGAGGCGGTATGCATGGAATTATTGTACGCAAATTCAGCAGAGGGAAGCATCGTCAACCAGGATGCTTGGAAACGAAGGCAGAGACACCGAAGAAATTGTTCAAGGGTGGCATTTACCCTTTCGGTTTGCCCGTCCGTCTGAGGATGATAAGCAGAACTGAACCGATCGTCAATACCCAATGAAGCAGTCAAAGCCCTCCAGAAACGTGATGTAAATTGAGAGCCACGATCCGAGACCAGGATGGCAGGCAATCCAAAGAACCGAAAAACGTTCTGGAGAAAAAGGGAAGCCAACACAGGGGCAGAAGGCAGACCTGTACAGGGAATGAACAACGCCATCTTGGTGAAATAATCAATTACTACCCAGATAGTGTCAAAACCTTTCACAGGAGGTAGGTCCACAATAAAGTCCATGGAAACCATGTACCAGGGTTTGTGAGGCACAGGGAGAGGGCGTAACAAACCCACAGGTCTAGAACGGGAGACCTTGCATTGGGAACATACAGAACAGGATGCCAAATAGTCAATCACATCCCTTGACATGGTAGGCCACCAGGACCAACGGCGTAATGCCTCCAGCGTCTTTTGCTGACCCGGATGAGCCGCACATAGGGAATCATGAGACCAGGCTAGAGCACGTAATCGTGCCTGTCCTGGAGGCACAAACAAGCGTCCTTGGATGTAGGGTAGGCCTTGAACCACATCAAGATTGAGAGTCTCACATTCTTCTTTATGCGCGGAGACCCAATCCGAAATCAAAGTCCGCAGGCTAGGTTGAGGAGTGCAGGCACAAACAACGTTACCAGGTAACAAGAGCGGTTTGTCAGAGGTTTTGTTGTCAGAATGGAAGGCAATGCGTGACAAAGCATCTGCACAAGTATTCAATCGGGCCGGTCGATATGTGATTGTGAAATAAAACTGGGAAAAGAAGAGATGCCAGCGAGCCTGTCGTGCAGTAAGACATTTCATTGATTTAAACGCCAAAAGGCTCCGATGATCCGAAAAAACTGTGACCTGATGTCGAGCCCCCAAAAGATGGTGCCGCCATTCGGAAAAGGCGTCTTTTATGGCTAGGAGTTCCCTTTCTGTGATTGGATAGTTGCGCTCATAGGGCGTCAATTTTCTTGAGAAGAATGCAATCGGATGGGCTTCCCCTGAATCTGGACACTTTTGCGATAGAACCGCCCCAATAGCCGAGCCAGAGGCATCGGTCTCCACCAAAAATGGGAGTAACGGATTAGGGTGCTGTAACACTGGGGCAGAAGTGAAGGCTGCCTTAAGGGTGTCAAAGGCTCTTTGTGCCTCCTGGTTCCATTGATAGGATTTCTTAGAGCTGGTCAAAGCCGTCAACGGCGCTGATATAGAAGAAAAAGAACGAATGAAGCGCCTATAGAAGTTCGAGAACCCCAAAAAGGATTGTAAGGCTTTCATTGACGTAGGAACAGGCCAATCCAAGACAGCCCTGACTTTAGAGCGACTCATTCTTATACCCCTACTAGTCAGGTCGTAACCAAGAAACTCCACTTCAGTGGAGTTGAAGACACATTTTTCAGCTTTGACAAACAGGTGGTTTTCCCTCAACCGTTGCAAGACGATTTGCACGTGCCTCGTGTGCTCCTCACTGGAGGGTGAATATATGAGGATATCGTCCAAATATACTACAACAAACTGATCCAAACAGTCATGGAAAATATCATTCATGAATGCCTGGAAGGTGGCAGGGGCATTACAGAGACCAAACGGCATCACCAGATATTCATATAGTCCGTAGCGTGTTTTGAATGCGGTCTTCCACTCGTCCCCTTTTCGCATTCGAACGAGATTATATGCCCCCCTAAGGTCCAGCTTGGTAAAGACTACAGAAGAACCGAGCTGGTCCAAGAGCACTGAAATGAGCGGAAGGGGATATTGATTCTTTACCGTCACAGCGTTTAATGCCCGATAATCAATACAGGGGCGGAGGTCGCCCTCCTTTTTCGGAAAAAAAAAGAGCGGAGAAGCCGCAGGGGACCTGGAAGGTCTAATGAACGCCATGGCCAATGCCTTGTCAATATAGTCCTTTAATACCTTATCTTCTGGAACCGTAAGGGAATAGACCCTACCCGCCGGGACCTTAGCACCTGGCAGTAAATCGATTGGGCAGTCGTAAGGCCTATGAGGAGGCAATTGGTCTGCCCCTCCCTTGTCAAACACATCACAGAAAGACTTGTATTCAGGCGGGATTTCGGTTTCGGGAGATTTAGTGATGGCTCCAATCATGGACATAGATGCTACCAAGGCTTGACAAGAAGACTCAGAGGACACACTAGTGTCTAGGAAACACTTTTCGTTACACTCAGTGGAAGGAAACTGCACCGTTTTTCTTGTCCAGTCGATGGCTGGATTATGATGTTGCAACCAAGGGATGCCCAAGATGACCTGGAATTGAGGGGCTTTAACGAGATCGAAGGAGATCGATTCAGCATGTCCTTCCCTGGTTTGCATATGAATTAAGGCGGTATTTTGTGTGACTAGGCCAGAGACCAAGGATGTACCGTCCACAGCGTGAACAGCCTCGGGTTGGGCTTTAGAGACAACCGAAACGTTCTTACTTGTGGCGTAATCGTAATCCATATAATTCCCGGTGGCCCCGGAATCAATGATCGCCAATGAAGGAAAGGTACTATCTTCAGTGGTAAATACCACAGGAAGGCTAACAGGAATAGCAACAGCACCATGAGAGTCCAAGGAAAGCACCCCCGGCGTAGGGACCCTGTCTATCGCCGGGTTCTGGCGTTTCCCCGCTTTTTGACAGGTCTCTTAGGGCAATCTTTCAGAAGGTGTTCAGCAGATCCGCAATACATGCATAAATTATGCGTTCTGCGATAATCCCGTTGTGCAGAAGTCAAAGGACCTCTTACTGCCCCGATCTGCATAGGTTCGGGAAGCGAAGTAGAAGGAGAAGACTGTTCCACCTGCAGAGTAACAGGGGCTGGTGACTTGCGTTCACCCCTTCTTTCGGTTCTTCTAGCATCTATTTGTAATACCAGGTCTAATAGTTCACCAAAAGTGGTTGGAACCACTGGTACTGTGGCCAAAACGTCCTTTAGTTCCTCTGACAACCCTTTGTAAAACACGGCTGATTTTTTCTCCTCCGGCCAATCAGTTTCAGCTGCCAACTGATTGAATTTAGTAAGGTATGTAAACAAAGAGGATGTGCCTTGACGCAGATTGAGGAACTCCAGGTCAGTAGCCTGGGATTTATAGCGGGTGTCAAATACTCTGTTCTTAGCCGTGATGATAGCATCGCAGTCATATAGGATGTAACTATTAGATTCCAGTAACGGATTAGCCCAAGCGGCTGCGGTACCCCCAAGATGAGAGAGAACAAAGGCTGCCTTCATTGTAGAATTAGGGAAAGCAGTGGGCCGACAGAGAAAATGTAATTTGCACTGGTTGATAAACGTGCGATAATGTTTAGGATCCCCAGAGAATCGTTCTGGGGGGGCCAGTGGGAATTGAGTAGCCATAAGCACCGGGGTAGTCATAAAGCCAGAGGCAGAGGGTATGGGACCGGCTGAACCTGATGCCGTAGCAGCAGACGTATCCACCCCCAGGGTGTGGGGGCTTGGGAAACTCTGCAAATTGTCGATCCTTTGATGGAGAGCACTATGTGCGGTTGTCATATCAGAACGAAGTTCGGATACCAAGCGAACCAAGGTGGTTAAAGGATCAACTTCTTCCATGGCTTCTGTTTCTGTTACTCACCGAATTGGAGAGTACGTAAACAGGCCGGACCTCTTTTGCTGGGGAGTTGCTTGAAGGAGCTAGGGTTGGAGCCTCCTACCCAAGCCTCCTCTCTGTGAGGGAATGAGCTCTTTAAACCGATATGACCACTTGCTGAACTGTACAGACAAGGGGACCGATCGATCAAAAAAGCGGGGAGAACAGACCGTCTCAAACCCAGGCTGTAAAGGAAAGGATAACAAGTTAATAATCTGCCAATAATGAAACTGGTTTGTTCCCAAGACTATTCCCCTTTAGTAGTACCTGGTTTAATCTCCCCTTAGCCAAAGGAACCGGAGTAATCTATAAGGTAGAGAGGTCTTAGTATATGGCTAACGTATAATTCTGCAGTATGGAAAAACCAAGAAAAACTATACTTTACCCCTGATGGAGTCCTGGAAAACAACGAAAGTATAAAATAAAAAAATAGGGAGGTTAGTAAGGTAGCTATTCCCGAACGGAACGAGGGTCGCACTGGTTTCGGGATGGTGCACCACAGCAAAGCGTTCAAAAGATGCACTTAGGAATGAAGTCGAATTCCACAGTAAATGGTGTTCCAATTAGAGTTTTTCTTACCGGAGTAGTTACTGTCTCAGAGTCCAGGAAGCAGGCAGGGGTCTGGTACACGAGCGGTCACGAAACACAGCAGAATCAGTGTCCAAGAGTTCCGAAAGCAGGCAAGGGTCTGGTACACGAGCGGTCACGAAACACAATAGAATCAGTGTCCAAGAGTTCCGAAAGCAGGCAAGGGTCTGGTACACGAGCGGTCACGAAACACAATAGAATCAGTGTCCAAGAGTTCCGAAAGCAGGCAAGGGGTCTGGTACACGGGTGGTCAGAAAACAGTTCAATCGGGGATTCAGAATAAGGAGTCCGTGTGCAGGCAGGGTCGGTACACGGGAAAACAAGGACTTCACAATTCAAGATACCGGGAGGGCACTTCGGAAAGTATGCCGGTTGTAACATTAAACAGAAGCAGCGTTCTGTATGCCGCTGTGGAATAAATAACAACAAGAGGCGTATCGTTTGAAAATGAGGCTCCCCTCTCAACGCCGAGAACTACAACCTAACAGGTTTTCTGGATACTGTAGTTCGTGTAGAAATTTGCCATGGCAGCTGCCAGCGCGATAAGAAGGGCGCGTGCCGGCGCCGTAACCCTTTATGAAGGGCGATCACTTTCCTGTCCCTTATTTTGGTTTTAACCGGAATTCCCCAATTGTTCTTGCTCATACGAGAGCAACGAGGCAGAACCCGGGAAACGCGGCACGGCCGAGGGCGAGGTGTAACAATCTCCTGATGATTGTTGATCGAGAGTAACAGTTCCCTGGTTTGTTGGGTTATGGGTCCTGACGAAAGTGGTTTTCCATCAATTCCTTCGACAGCCTGAATTGTTGCTTTAGCTTCCCGGGGAATGCTGTGTTTCAAGGCCCATTCATGGTCCAAGAAGATTCCTATTGCGCCACAGTCTACTACGGCCATAACGGAATGAGTCTCCTTATTGGCGGTAGATAAGGATGTTTGTAGGACCACCAAGGTGTTCAATCGAGGGTAATGTAAGGAAGAAGCTGATGCGGAGCAAACACCATTCTCCCGAAGCTGAGCTCCGCTCAAGATCGGGAGCTGGCGTTTCCCAAACGCTGGGGTGGAGCAATAGGGCAATTCCGTACTAGATGTTTATCCGAGGCACAATACATACAGAGCCCTGTGTTAATCCTACACATCCTTTCTTGTGTGGCTATTGGACCCCGTATGGAACCCAGTTGCAGAGGTTCAGGATCAGGAGAGTGAGATGTGGTCGCTTCCTTAGGACTGGGATATTCCATGGGAACCTTAGGAGAATCTGTTTTGTTTTTTTTCTTTTCTGCTCTTCTTTCCTGGATTCGAAAGTCAATTTGGAGAGATAGTTCAATCAGGGCCTGGAAGGAACTTGGACGGGCCACTCTAGCAAGTTCGTCTTTGATTTTGTTGTTTAATCCCTTGTGGAACAGGGTAAAGCTTGCTTCCTGGGACCAATCTGCTTCTTTAGCCAACTGCTTAAAATGGGTTACATAAGAAAGCATGTCTTGACTCTCTTGTTGGAATTCTAGGAGTCTTTCCTGAGCACTGTATACCTGTTCAGGACGATTGAACATGGTTTTTGAAGGCTTCCACAAACCCATCATAATTATCCAGGAGTGGGTCCGCAGAATTGACCAAGGGAGTTGACCAGGCTAAGGCATTGCCTGAGAGTTGAGCAATTAGAAACCTCACTTTGGCTCGAGGTGTAGAAAAATAGTAGGGTTTAAATGTGAAATGCACCAAACAGGAATCAAGGAAGGACCCCAGTGATTTGCTGGAACCATCATACTTGTCCACTATGCCCCCGACTAGAGCAGTTTTCCTGTAGTGCGGAATCCCGGGAAAGCATGAGTTGCTTTAAGGCTGCATTTTCAGCTTTGAGGTTCTTGACCTCTGTTGTTAATTCCTGCATTCTTCTCATTAGATCCTGGACTGCAGCCTCCATATTGAACACTGTATCAGGTTCGGGGCGTCTCAAACTGTCACACTCAACCTCCGATACTACCGGTTGGTCCTTCGCCGCTCTCTTCTTTGTGGGTTTCTCTGATTTTTGAGAAGTCCTGGACTTGAACAGGTACGGCCGGTGGTCCTCTATATCCAGCGTGGAACGTGGATGGAGACAGAGGAAGAGTTCAGGATTCCAGAAAGCAAGGGTAGACTACGTTCAGGAATAAGCACGAAACCAGGAAGGAAGTTGCTGCTCGTAAGCTAAACAAGCAGGGTGTATGGACGGAGCAAGGAAGGGAGCCAGGAAGGAAGGAGCGAGCGGCCTGGAAGAGGAGTAACTGCTCCACGGTCCAGGAATGAAGGGGAGAAATGATTGAAGTATCGGAAAAGCTATACGAGGAAGGAACGCAAGGCACACTAGCCGCTAACTAGTATAGGAGCGTTGAGACGTGGAGCGCCGCAGGGGCGTGTCCTTTTTGTAGGAGTCCATCGCACCGGCGTAAACGCTGGAGCGCAGCATGACTCATGCGGCAGCCATGTTCAGAGGAACACCACCAGGTGGTATGATGCATCATGGACCAGGAAGTCCAGAAGGGGCGCAAGTGGCGGTTCATGACACCCTGTTGATTCTGCTGTAACGAGTTCCCTCATTTTTGGGTCTATTTTGACGAGGATGTACCTCCTTCTTTCAGTTGTCAGGGCCTTGTTAGCATTGCCGAGCAGGCATATTGCCCTCTGCGGCTATCCCGCTAGTATTTCCGGGTCTAATTTTTGTTCCGGCCCTCTTGCCTCTTCCACCATCTGCCAGATTTGTATTATAGGGCCTAGTACATCAAGGAGTGTCTCCTGGCATGATCTCGAGGACCTACCTATCCCTTTCTTGATGTCCCTGCAATAGAGACCCATGAAAGATAGCATCTTTTTGTCCATTTCCGGCGTTTCCGCCATGCCTTCCGGCACTCGTGGCCTGGGGCATTACGCCCGTAATTTCCTCCTGGCCTCTTTTGACAGGGTGTTACGAATTCTCTTCTTTATATAATTGGCAATCTTGGCGATGGGCTCCCACTCCGCCAACCTGGGATGGATAAGAGAGTCCGGGTTGAATACCTCGTCCATCTCTTCCTCCTCCCTCTTTTCTTGGCAGCCCTATGCTTGTTAGGAGGGCTCAGGCATGATATATTCCGCTCTTCTCAGCTGTCCTCGGAGCTCTCATCCCACTCTTCCTTCTCCACTTCCTCTGAATAGGTCTCATCACTTGTGTATGCCTTGCCTCTCCTCACCCATGACCTCACTCTTTTCACACCACCTTTCTTCTTTCGTGTCGTGCGTGGGGGGCGGGGGGTTGGCAGCTGCAGGCCTTTTCGGGCTTTGTTTCTTCCCCTTCCCCTCTTGGGGTCTCTTCGGGCCTTCTCCCCGCAGGGCCTCCATGCCTTGGGAGAAAGTAATAAGGTACTCCACCAAGCTCCTACCTTGGCATACTGCCCCAGACCTGTGCCCAGTACACACTGTACTGCTTGGCCCTTGTTGGATGCTGTCCACTGCCTGCTAGTATGGGGTTCCTCAAATTCTTTGCTGGAGCTTTGCATTTTTGTAATACTAGTGGGTCCTTGCAGGGTTCTTGGGCCTTGCAACTATTTCCGATTTGATAGGTCATCCCGTTCCTGAGATAATTAACTTTTTGGTTTTTGGGCTTTGTTTTTCAGCATAACGTTTTGTGGTGTTACTCCGCCATCTAAAGTTCATTTGTTGAAAGTGCTCATCATTGTGCATCGGAGCTGAAACATGATCAACACCTGATTCATTTCTATCGCAACATTTTGTAAAGGACAGGTACCTCACGCTCAAGAATTCAAATGGAATTTTGCTACAATTTGACGATGACATAGTTGAATCAGTTGATTTGAATCAGGTTCCATGTTTAACAAAAGACTTCTTTCTTCTGTATTCTCTCCTTTCAATAATGCTTTAATCCCATGAATATATTTGTACAGAAATGCCACGAAAAATTAGAGTAGTATTTAATCCCACCCAAATCAAAACATCAAAAGCTGAAACATGATCAACATTCTGAAGAAGGTAGATCTCAAGACCATGAAGCTAATAGAATCCAACATGATTTCAGACATAACAATGAAAGTGCTCAAGAACCTGAAGCAAGACTTACTAATCAGAGAATTTGTGCTGCTAAAAAACAAAGCAACGAAACTGCTGGTGAAACTGAACACGACTTGCTGTTAAGAGAATTAGTGCTGATTAACAACGAAGAAATGAAACTGCTGAAGAAACTCAAGCGAGACTTACTGTTGTGAGAATTTGTGCTGCTAAAAAACAAAGCAATGAAACTGCTGAAGAAACTGAAGTGAGACTTACGAATCAGCGATTTAAAACTCTGAGAATTTAAATCCCGGGCGAAGCTAGGTATTTAAGCTAGTATATATATATATAATAATGTTCTTGTTACTTACTCTCATATGTTGTTTTGTGCACTGGCAAGACTTCTCTCATTATGTTTTGCTCATAACCCCTCATTCTTGGCCCTAGCAGTTTTATGTTACTTTGTGTCCTTTATGTCTTTTAATCCCTCCGGAATCATCTTAAAACTGATCCAAATATACTACAAACATAATATACACTCTATATTCTCTTATATTGTGTTTTAGCAACACATGGGGTTACTGTTACTTAAGCTGGTGCTATATGTGCATTGTAAAAATATTGTCTACTATTGTGGGAGGTATATACATGTTCTTTGTGTGTGTGTGTGCGTGTGTGTGTGTGTGTGTGTATGCCGCAGCCCCCTCTTTATGGCCATAACATGACAAAACCCTAACGTAATTATCCCTATGTTTTTCCAAATCTCATGCATTATGTCCTCTTTTTTCTTTTTTCCACGTCTCCAAGTTCCCTTCTTCTTGATTGATTGATTGATTGTTTATTTATATAGCGCCTTTACACAATGTGTTTCAAAGCGGTTCAAGGGGGAGGGAACATAGTAAAATACAGTAACATTCAGTTAAAGTCCTTGAAACAATACAGAATGTGAAAAATAACTATTGTAATAGGCCTGTCGACATTTCTGATAGTGCAAGTGCATAGAACAAGTAATGCAAGAGGGAAGGGAACATGAGGAGAACAAAGCAAGCAGTAACATTACTATGTCTGACAACAATTGATGTAGTGCAGGAGGTATACAAGAGGAGGGGTGGAGGGGAATGGGGAGGATATGAGTGGGGGAAGGAGAAGAACAAGACACGCTACTGTACACATTTGTCAGTGGCAAATTTAAGAAGCAGGGGTGGGGGGAGGAGGGAGAAGAACAAGGAGGGGAGGAGGGGAGACAGACAAGCTGCTATCAAAGGTCAAGGGGACAGATGATAAGAGTAAGTGCTAAGAGGGGGAAAGGCTGAGAAGAGGGAGAAAAGTGGGAAGGGGATTAGGGAGATGGTAGAAGAGGATGGATTAATGGAGGGGGAAGGGGGTAGAAGGCAGGCAAGGGGGGCAAGGGGGTACACAGAGCCAAAAAGAGAGGGGGGGCAAGGCAGGGGGAGCACATAGACACTCACGGGGGGGCAAGGAGGCACACAGACACTCACGGGGGGCATGGGGGCACACAGACACTCACGGCGAGGCATGGGGGTACACAGACACTCACGGGGGGCATGGGGGCACACCAACACTCACGGGGGGCATGGGGGCAAACAGGCACTCATGAGGGACATGGGGGCACACAGACACTCACGGGGGTCATGGGGGCACACAGACACTCACTGGGGGCATGAGGGCACACAGACACTCACGAGGGGCATGGGGGCACGCAGACACTCACGGGGCATGGGAGCACACAGACACTCACAGGGGGGCATGGGGGCACACAGACACTCACGGGGGGCATGGGGGCACACCAACACTCACGGGGGGCATGGGAGCACACAGACACTCACGGGGGGCATGGGGGCACACAGACACTTACAGGGGGGCATGGGGGCACACTCCTTCTAATAAACTAATCATAAGTACTACTGATCCGTAACATGCTCAGTACTTGTGCCAAATCCTCCTTATTTCTGTTTTCAATCCTTAATTGCTGAATACATTTCCATTAAACAAGCCTTTGTTTATCAAATTAATCTACCAGTGTTCTTCACCAAGAGCCATCACTGTTCTTCAGTTTTATTCGCTCCTAACCTGCTTGCACTCATTGGTTCTTCTTCCTCATCTATAGATATGTGTCATCTAAATAAAAACACTATAGGTAATCTTAACAATCTCCCCTTTATTCTTAAAAACGTCATGCTAATCAGGGTTTGTGCTTCATCACAAATACTTATTTGGCCTAATTTCTCACTCCTTTATGTTTCCTGTCCTTAAAATACTAATGTGACTTCTTGTGTACTTACATAATGAATCCCCAGTATAGTTCATGTTATCCCCTAGACACTTACTCAAATCTCTCCCAATATATCTGGTAATACGTTACAAAAATGTTATAATAGTATACAAATATCATGCTCTACTATCCTATAATCTATATAACTTCAGTCTTTATACCACTTAGAGTGCTCCCTCTCATTACTATTACTTTCCCTTATCCTGAATACAAATGTTTCATGGTGCTACTACAAAAAGTGCCTAATCTGGTGTCACTTGTTATTACATTAACTTTCTCTGTTGTGTAATTTGCATTTATAATTGTATTTTTATTCTCGGCACATACCTGGTACCATGTGTGATCTTGTGCATATTATTTCAATGATTCTGTGCTATACAGTGGGTGGAGTTTATGTCCACCCTCTTTCTGTCCTTAGTTATCAATGTTCTCACTGTTTGGTTATTCGTAGCACTCTCCTGTGCCTTCATTGCAATCTGGATCTCACTGTTGCTTTCCAATGCCTGTTTCCTTTCTTACAACCATTCTCTCCCTCTCCTTCTTCAATCACTTTCCCATTTCCCTCTTCTGACATACTTCCTTGCTTTCTTATTGTTACAAATTATATAAAAATACACTGTTTGCATCTGCCCCTACTTTTGATAGTGTACTGAAACTTCTAAGAGCCATTCCAGTTGTTGCAATCATTTCTTATGTTACTTAACACAAGGGTGTGAGGCTCCTCCCTGTGCTCATTCAGTATATGTTGGAAAGCCTTTGGGCAAGGCACCTTTCCCTTTTCCAAATTACATTCCAACAATGTGCCTAAACTTAAAAAAAATGTTTTCTTTCCTTTACTCAACATGCCTTTCTCTCTCATCTATGTGATTACCCTGTGCGGGCTTATAGTATATGCCTTTTAAAGATGCCCCATCTATTACTAATAAAGATACCTACAATTCTTAAATAGGATTTAAAAAGTCAGGGGTGCTGTGGTGTGTGCTAATATAATGTCTATGAACAGGTCCTTAAGAAAACCAAAAAATCTGGCATAGCTCCACAAAATCCAAAATGGGAAGTGGCTTGTGTAATTTTAAATACGTGATCTAATGGGAACAATCTAATCCATATGTGGGTAATGATTCGGGACAAATTCTAGTGTGAAAAATGTGCTACAAATATGGCTAATCATAAATAACCATTTGGCCAAAAAAAGTATTAAAAAATATAGACCCTCACCAAATCAAAAACAAGGCTTACACACCCACAATCCTGTATATTCCAATCAAATGCTCCCCAAGGACATCACTTCAACATAACATGTAACAAAATATCACATTCTTTTTATTTTCTTCAAAACCTATCCAATCTTGAATTCCTTCAGCTGGCGTTGTTAAATCAAACTAAAACTAATGTCCTCTACTAAAATAACACCATTAGTGCAGATATTAAATGAATGCCAATTTAATGAGTCCTGGCTATTAAACACTTGTTAAATGAGAGTAGCACCAGGCCCCTGCTTCACTTAAAGTTCTGTATTAAAAAAAAATGTGTTTCTAAATATATGATCACAATCATTTTATATTTCCTCTACTAACAATGTCAGTTCAAAATCACTTGGCTACTGTATACAACATATTATTTTATTCTAAAAACTAAAAATTACAAATCTTAAAAACCTGTCCTTATTCACAATCTACACTATGATATGCATGCCTACATATATATCATCCCTAGCCCTACTAATTCTAATCATATACACACACATTATTTTTATGCCTCAGATCACACCTCTTAAAATGTTTCATTTTTTTTCCAAACAATCATAATTGGCACTCACATGTGTGCATAACGTTTCAAATACTCTTGCTAATTGTTCAACCACAAAAACATATTATTTCAAAAATACTTGCAAAACATCCCAGTCCACCTTTCTATGAATCCAAACTCTTAATATCATTTCTCCATATTTAACTTGTCATTTATCTCATCCGTACTAACATTTCTAACAGAAACTTCCCAACCAAACTCTTTTGCATTCTAAATACATACGCATGTAAACAATAGGTCGAACCCTACATTTTCTGTTATTGGGTGTATGTGATGTAACAGGGCAGCAATCAATATAATGTACAGGAAACACAGACTACCCCCTTCTCCTGTTTCTTACAACTCTAGACTATTAGCTTGAACATGTTCACAATGATGTTCACACAATTTGAACGATCCCGGACCCTTAGAGTTTTTTATATACAAAACGTTCACTTTTTAATTCATTACATGGACATCTCCTGTGTGGAGGGTATTTTTTATCTAAAAAAATATATCACAAAAACATTACATTGTAAAGTGCATCATCTACTTTCATCAATCACGGGTAAGTGTATGGTACCCTCCTTTTTCTCGTACCAAAAATGTTCTATGATAACCAAAAACAATTATCACAGATGTTCAGTTGATTCACATATCAACGCAAATTCACACAGAATCCGGTTGCTTTGGTTTTGCTGATGACACTACTGTAGTACCGTTGACCGTCCTGATGAGTTCATCCTGCTCCAGCTGGTCCAGCTCCTCCTCTCCCCTTTTGGTATGGAAGGAAAATCCCTCGGCTGCGATATAAGAATCAGGCTCCACCATGGTATTGATATGAAGGCAAATTTGTTGGTGCTTTAGGCAACTTACTGCTTGGAAGATTGAGGTATACCTCCTTAGCAGGTCTTCAGTTTATCCCAGGTACACACCAAATTTGAAATAGATGATGTTGCATGACTCTGATGTGTCACACCCCAACAGTGCGTCTTTACCAGCTATCGTCACGTTGAATTTTGCATGCACCAGATTCTGCTCAAGACATACCATAACATGCCAAACCACAAAATACAAAGGTTTGTAGCCATGTTCTTGTATCAATGGCTCGAAGGTTTTTGTAGAGTAGCAGCTGAATGACTCTGCAGGAAGTCCCACCCCCCCTACCTCCTGTATGTTGGAGATCTGAGATCATGCTATGCTTGACACCAGCAGTTGTGACCATACCACGGAGAATATTCGAAAGAAGATACCCTCTGAGAAAACCCTACCAAATGTATTCCCAAAGAGATGACAATCTGAGGGAGCAACTCCCTGAAGGAATATGAGAAAGAGCGAAAGGGAAGCCAGTGACATCACAAGAGACGAGCGTGACGCAGTAAGAAGACTGACTGAGGAAAATGCATGGACCTCATAGAAAATGATGCCAAAGTTAAGAATCGAGTAAACTTTCATATGTGAAAAGAAGATTGCATGTGTGTGACGCACTGCAGAAAATGCAAGCCGTTCAATAACTGTACAGATGCAGCAACGCAAGTAGATTAATAATCTTAGAAGCTGGCTATACGTAGTGAATAGACTGCAGGTGGAGCCGCCATTGTATAGAAGTTGGACATCGGTGTCATGAATTTAGTAAACCCAGACCCATGGAGAGGAAAGGCTGAGAGCTGTGTCGCAGCAAGAATTAGCTGAGATTGGGGTCAAAAGTGGCGAGGCTGTCTAGCCTGGTACCAAAGCTGAAGGCAGCCAAGGCCATTTACCTATTCTCAAAGGCAGTGAATGTGAGACGCTGAATCATCCCTTGTTAAGGTGCAAAGAAAGAACAGCATGTGTGCCAGGTTTCATTCATTTAACACATTTAAATGCTGCAAAATGGTCCAAATCGCGGTCTCCTGTCACGTGAGTCAAGGATGAAAATAAAGTTGAGTATTGAGTTCCAGAACTACGATAGTGCGTGCCCACACTCCCTTATATTCCCAGAGACAAGAATACTCTGCAAGGACAAGGTCAAAGCCAATCTTCATGGCAGAAGGCATGGGTGATGAGAGACGTTGGGTTAATTGGGTGGGGAGGAAAAGTCAAGTCCACCTCCTAGCACCTGGGTCTGAGCTCACATACTGCTAAGTGAACCGAATTTTCAAGACATGGCATGAGCCTGCCAACCAATTATAGAGGAACGTATAATGAATGGCCTTATAGTTTGAAAGCCAATGATATACTGTGTACTTACTAGTGTAGAAGATGACACATTTTAGAGGTAGGTATAAGTTGTCCACCTGACAGTAGATATCCAATCACAACCTCACCCCTTATATGAAGTATACTTAGATGTTCCCCTTAAGTGTATCACAACCCCCCATAGGTTTTTCTCATTTGCCACGTAGTATGATGTCACTTATGATGAATGTTTTGTATATAAATGTGTTTTTATAAGATATGCACTGAGGGAACTGAGCTAACGGACGTTGATGTCCATTGTAACTCCCTGTTTTAGATAATTGATATTAAAACAGCGAACCTTGTCATTTTACTGAGTTGGTTCGATTATTCGGTGTCGGAGTGATTCTGCATCCCATGCACTGCATGCGTTTTACCCAAAGGGCTCTAAACTCACGTGGTAGCAGTGCGGATGGTTCAAGATCCAAACTAGTTCAGCTCCAGAGTTTTGGACGATCGAGCATCCTCCACCATTAGCAGGAAGATCGCAGGGTTTCCTGTGGATAGCGGCTGAATAGAACTAAACTTGCAAGAAGAACCAAGACGGTGGGCAGGTCCGCCTTTGACAAAATCTCTGCCCGGTTTCCACGGGCGCTCTGCAGACAGAAGGCAAAGTCATTGGATTGGAGAGAGGAGGTGATACCGAAGGCCTCGAGTTGATTAACGAATGAATGGTGAGTAGACTAAGTGAAATGGGATGGGGTTGTGATCATTTTTGAGTAACGGGAAATATTGTGTAAAGAGAAGAAATAGCTCCTAGAGTCCTAAACTCAAGAGAGTTTCAGAAGGAGATGTCTCACATCCCAACATGGGTAGAATAAAAAATATAATGAGTAAACAGTTTTACGTAAGATGACGTCTCAAACCCTTTACAGGGTATAAGTAAAGGCGAGAGAGAGAGAAAAGTGTGATCACAGTGTTTATTAATGTGTAAAGCTGACTGGTCTGTATGTCTGTTTGTTTTGTTGAGTAAAAATATCGAAGAGCGATAGAAGTTGTGATGTAATTGAAAAAATTCGGGGAGCTATAGTAACTTCCTAGTGAAGAAGTTGGTACCAATCCAGAGGTAGAGATAGCTAATTAAGAAATTAGAGGCTTGAGCAGCGATTGATGGTGCACGCTCATATTTGTTGTTTTAAAGGTATTGAAAATGTGGTGATTTAAACGAAATGCATAAAAGGTCATTTCATAAGTCTGGCAAGTATTGACAGTCAATTGAGACTTGTCATCATGGGAGACACTCCTCTTATGCACTTATGCAAGACACTGCCAAAGCACATGCCCAAGCTCAAACAGTATAGTGCGGAATGGGTGAAGGCACGACATATAAGATGTTCATGCCATGGCCACAAGGGGGATCATTGTCAAAAGCGGTATTGCAACACATGACCACATATTTGTACGCTGCGTACACGGGGAAGAAATTAGAGAACAGGTTAGCTATTATAGGGCTTTGGAAAACGTACCAGGAAGAGAGAGAGGATCCGCCACCTGAGGAGTGGATGCTTAGTCAGCAAAAGGAGGATGGTGTTGAGCCGTCAGCTCTCCTTACCCAACCCGAAGTAAAAGAGCTAGTGCGGAAGAAATAGGGTTGTATCCTTTAAATGAGTTGAAAGCGGCGACAGGGTATAGTAATCCAATATACAAACCTCCCGCTTATAGCAGTGATGATAGTCCAGAAGGGAATAAGAGAAAAGAAGAGATCTGTAAGATCATGAAAGACAAAGAGGAAAAGAGTGAGTGGTCGAATACATCAACAGAAATAAAAAGGGAGATTAAGAGATGGAAAGGAGAGAAGGATAAAGCTGACAAGGTAATGCTCCTGAAGAACGAATGGATGGGAGGACAGATATTGCTCAAATTAGATGGGAAAACCATTGAGGAAGTTAGGTAAAGAGAAGATAAGGACGAACAAGAAAGAAGAGATAAAGAACTAGAGAAGAGATTGAAAGAAGATGAACAGAAAAGAAAGAACAGAGAGCGACGAGAACAGATGTATCTGGAGGAGCAACAGAAAAAAGAAGATCAAGCAGAAGAGCAAAGAAAGTATGACAATATACAGAGAGCGATAGAAGACAGGGATAGAAGAGAAAGGCAGAGAGAAGAGAAGGAAGCACCAAAATTAAGGGACAAAAGAATACAGAGACGAAGGGAAGAAGAGGAAAGAAGGGAAGGAGTAGGGAAAGAAGAATGAAGGCAAGAGGAAGAAAGAATTAGATGAGAGGCGAGAAAGTGAAGAGAATTAGATGAAGAAATGGAACAAAGAAGGAGACAGCGGAGTCTTGATACCAGTCTTTTTTTTTTTTTGGTTTATGAGAAAACCTTTACAAAAGAAGAGTATTAAAAGTTCAGATTTCATACAAAAAGCAGTTTTTCCTGCATACTTAAGAAGACAGAAAGTGAAAGGGTAAAGCAAAAGGGTAAAATAACAGGGTAAAATAAAGGCTCAGAAACCAGGGATTAACTAAGTAGACTGATCCCATTGACTGGAGGGTTCAAGAACATGGCTAGTCTGTTGATAGTTCCTTAAGATAGTAAGCTTCTCCAAAATTTTTACTATCTCAGCAGTTAGCATTACTTCTTGGCCAGAGATCAGTCTGTCCCAAAATGCATCCTGGACTAGGCTCTGATCTCTGGTTACAAATCTCCCCAGTGATGATACCCTAATCGCCCATGTGCCTTCGCACTCCAATGCAGGTGTTTGAGGGATTGTTAGTTCGGAGAGGCACAGATCTTGCAAATGCTTATTGCCTTCTCGCCCTGGTTTCTTTGGTCCAGTATTTCACCCGTGTGGGCTATGTTCAGTCTGAGCCTGAGAAAGTTGTTTCTAATTCTTTGGTCCGGGAATTTTTCCAAGTAGATACCAGTCTCGTTCATAGGGAGCCAGTAGGGCCAAGCCCAGAAATACGATGGGATAGAACAGAAGGGTTCCTTCCGATAAAGAAAGTAACACCAGGGGGATCTAGAGTTGCGTTAGACGAGGAAATATTTGATGCGGAAAGAATCGGAGACAAGATCGATAAGGCCTATCAACAGTTGAGACGAACTCGAGGGAACGATGATCGATCCCTAATGCCTCAATCACAAAGAGAAGAGGAAAGCCTGTTCAGTGATGAACGTCTTTAAGTAGACTGAACTTGGATAAGGGTGAAGGGGAGGAGAGTCACACTAGTTGGGGACAAGATATGTCAGAGGAGGAAAGAGAATCCAGTCTTGGGGTAGAAGGAGGGAATGCGTGCGTTCCAGAGGAAAGCCTGCAAATGGATTAAGAAGTAAGATGGTCAGATCTGGAACAACCTAAGGACAGGACGCCAGATCCCATACCATATCCACAGCATCCCCGAGGACGATCATTTAGTGAAAAAGGAGAATCACTGCCATATGTGAGCAGGTTAAGATCGCTACCATCGAGGAGACGGTCAGGGACAATCGTCCCTGCAATGGGTAGGCTGACAATGGGAGCCGACTGTGGTTTGGGGTTTACGCAGTTTCCCTTATTGGAAAAAGGGGGACCAAGACCACAGTATATTCCATTACTGCAGATGGACAAGGATAATTTAAGGTGTAAGCTCCAGAGTTTGACTTTGCGCACTGGAAAATGGATATATGAGTTGGAAAAAATGACAGGAGGAAATACGCTGGCCATAGGGGACTTAAAAGGTCTCCTGACAGCTATTCTTGGGGAAAGAGCTGATGACATATGGAGGAGAGCAGGGTATTCAAGTGTGACAGCACAAAACACAGCGCATGACGGTGCACTGTTTAATAATTGCAGAGCAGATGTTTGGAGGACTCTCAGGGTACAGTATCCTGATATATCGGATATGGGTGCAAAAATTGTGAGGATACCTGATGAGTTTTTGTTCAGACCACAAATACCTATGGACGAAGAGGGGGGACAGACAATCCCTATAGAATTAGAAGAAGCCATAGTACAAAGAGAGATGGCAATGCTTGCAGGAATAGATGATGAGGGCAGACCATGAGAACAGTAATATCTCACGAGGAAGGGTACAGACTGACTGACATCACTGATGATGACATGTTTAGGGAAGATCGAACAGATGATGAAGTGGTGTTTTTTATGAGGATCACATGCTGGATAAGAATAGAAAGGAGGGCAGTTCCACAGTGAATGGCGATAATGCGGCAGCACCCAGCATACTTTCAGGAAGACTTGGAGAAGGTGCCAAGTGTCCTTTGAGACCACAGGCCCTTATGACATAGGTTTATTAAAGGGAATAGGGGAGGTTAAAAAAAAGCTGAAGCCAGGAGCGATTTTACCTCAAGCAAAACAGTACCCCATGTCTCGAGAGGCAAATTAGGGTATATTTCAGACTATTTCAGCACTGATGAAACAAGGAATTCTGGTGCCATCAGAATCATTGTGTAATACCGCAGTGTATCCGATCAAAACATCTAAAGGAGGATTGTGGAGATTTAAACAAGATATGAGACCGAGTAAACAGGTTGTAGAGGCCGAGTTTCCTTTAGTTCCTAATCCAGACCTGATAATGTGCAGTGTTCCAGCGGAAGTTTGATATTTCACAGTGATCGAATTAAAAAATGCGTTTTTCTCAATCCCGTTGCACAAACACTCACAAGACTTGACTTCCTTTACGTTCCGCCAAATTCAACTGAAACATACTCGTTTGCCCCAGTGATATTGCGAGTCCCCATCGATCTTTAACAGAGTCCTACCGATGGATTTAGGCAATATTGATCTTAAGAGTGCAGTGATACAATACGTAGATGACATTTTAATTTGTAGCACCACGGAAGATGAGTGCAGAAAGATTATATTCAACCGATGACGATTCTAGCAGACAAGGGATGCAAAGTAGACAAGGAGAAGTTACAATATTGCCAAGAAGAGTTATTATACATAGGTCAGTTGATTTCTAATGAAGGAAAGAAAGTGACACCTGAAAGAGCTGAGGCGATTATGAAAACCTCAAAGCCAAACAGAGTGAAACAAATGCAACAGTTTGTGGTATTATACAATTATGTTAGAGCATGGGTGTTTGATTACAGTTCATACACAAGACGCCTTTTGCAAGCTTTAAAGAACACACAAGTGGATAAAGTAAAAATAGAATGGACTGAGGGAATGGAGGAAGGGTTTAAAGATTTTAAAAAAGCAATGTGTACGGCCCCTGTTTTGGGAATCCCCAATTATGCAGAGGAATTTTATTTGTTTTCACACACAAATGGGACAGTCATGACAGCAGTAGTTGCACAGAGGAATACACTGGGTTACAAGCCTTTAGCATATTACAGTGGAATTTTAGACCCAGTTATGAGAGGACACTTTCCTTGCGAACAGTCATTGACAGCCGCCGCGTTCGCAATTGAGAACTCTGCAAGTATTGTGAGCAGCTGCCCTATGACTCCCTTTGTTGAGCATGCTCTGTTTGTCATTTTAGAGAAACCCAAAGGCACATTGACAAATAGGACAGCTCACAGGGTCACTTGATGTGTTCAGTACTATCTGTGACACCTGACCCCCAAGACAAACCAAGGGTCGATGTGACAATAAGAGGCACATCTTTTTCTTTTCTACTAGCCACTGGAGCTACCCGTTCTTGTATACGAGAGGGAAAAAATCCAGTGTCGGGAATAGCCATGAATGCTCAAGGGTTCTATGGAGCTACAAGTTGAGTTCCTTTTACTGATGAATTACCATTCTCTATAGGAGAGTGTGACATGTCTGTTCATTTGTTATATTCACAACAGACACCAGTTAACATTTTGGGAAGAGATTTGATGACAAACTTAACATGACGATTTCATTCACTGATCAAGGGATAGTGTGCTCCACTCCAGGAATACACTATTTAAATGTAGGCAAATTTATATTAGCGTCCACAGGGCAAGTGACTCTACGAAGCGTTCCAGTAGAGCCAGAGGTTTTATTTATATGGAGTGAGCATTCTACTGACATGGCTACCTGGCTTAGTGTGAAAAACTGTGAGGATACCTGATGAGTTTTTGTTCAGACCACAAATACCTATGGACGAAGAGGGGGGGACCGACAATCCATATAGAATTGGAAGCAGCCATAGTACAAAGAGAGATGGCAATGCTTGAAGGAATAGACAATGAGGGCAGATCATGAGAACAGTAATATCTCACGAGGAAGCGTACAGACTGACTGACATCACTGATGATGACATGTTTAGGGAAGATCGAACAGATGATGAAATGGTGTTTTTTATGAGCATCATATGCTGGATAAGAATAGAAAAGAGGGCAGTTCCACAGTGAATGGCGATAATGCGGAAGCACCCAGCATACTTTCAGGAAGACTTGGAGAAGGTGCCAAGTGTCCTTTGGACCACAGGCCCCTATGACATAGGTTTATTAAAGGGAATAGGGGAGGTTAAAATAAAGCTGAAGCCAGGAGCGATTTTACCTCAAGCAAAACAGTACCCCATGTCTCGAGAGGCAGATGAGGGTATATTTCAGACTATTTCAGCACTGATGAAACAAGGAATTCTGGTGCCATCAGAATCGTCGTGTAATACCGCAGTGTATCCGATCAAAAAATCTAAAGGAGGGTAGTGGAGATTTAAAC
Organism: Ambystoma mexicanum; assembly: GCF_040938575.1. Classification (NCBI taxonomy): domain Eukaryota; kingdom Metazoa; phylum Chordata; class Amphibia; order Caudata; family Ambystomatidae; genus Ambystoma; species Ambystoma mexicanum. The sequence goes on along the minus strand of NC_090930.1, from coordinate 973,648,570 downwards.
AAGATATGAGACCGAGTAAACAGGCTGTAGAGGCAGAGTTTCCTTCAGTTCCTAATCCGGCCATGCTACTGTGCAGTATCCCAGTGGAAGCTTGATATTTCACAGTGATCGATTTAAAAAATACGTTTTTCTCAATCCTGTTGCACAAACACTCACAAGACTTGACATCCTTTACGTTCCGCCAAACTCAACTGAAACATACTCGTTAGCCCCAGGGGTATTGTGAGTCCCCATCGATCTTTAACAGAGTCCTACCGATGGATTTAGGCAATATTGATCTTAAGAGTGCAGTGATACAATACGTAGAAGACATTTTAATTTGTAGCACCACGGAAGATGAGTGCAGAAAGATTATATTCAACTGATGACTATTTTAGCAGACAAGGGATACAAAGTAGACAAGGAGAAGTTACAATATTGCCAAGAAGAGATGTTATACATAGGTCAGTTGATTTCTAATGAAGGAAAGAAAGTGACACCTGAAAGAGCTGAGGCAATTATGAAAACCTTGAAGCCAAACAGAATGAAACAAATGCAACAGTTTGTGGTATTATGCAATTATGTTGGAACATGGGTGTTTGATTACAGTTCGTACACAAGACGCCTTTTGCAAGCTTTAAAGAAAACACAAGTGGATAAAGTAAAAATAGAATGGACTGAGGGAATGGAGGAAGGGTTTAAAGATTTTAAAAAAGCAATGTGTACGGCCCCTGTTTTGGGAATCCTCAATTATGTAGAGGAATTTTATTTGTTTTCACACACAAATGGGACAGTCATGACAGCAGTACTTGCACAGAGGAATACACTGGGGTACAAGCCTTTAGCATATTACAGTGGGATTTTAGACCCAGTTATGAGAGGACACTTTCCTTGCGAACAGTCATTGACAGCCGCCGCGTTCGCAATTGAGAACTCTGCAAGTATTGTGAGCAGCTGCCCTCTGACTCCCTTTGTGGAGCATGCACTGTTTGTCATTTTAGAGAAACCCAAAGGCACGTTGACATCCCAAAGTAATTCAGCTTATGAGGTAATGACTTCGAACCCAACCATTAAAATGGTAAGATGTAAAATAGTGAATCCTGCCATGTTTATAGCTGGTTTAACACACATGAACACTTCGTGGAATCCACTTTTTCAGCATGGAGGCTATTTATTTTTCGGATGCCATTTAATGTGTGGCCTCAGAGAACATTTCTTACGATGGAGCCCTCATAGCATATGTGGGCTTCTGTTCTTAGGGGTGGGATGTGCAGATCTTCTTCCCGCTGGGGGGGTAGGGTTGGGAGTTTGTGTCTCAGAGGTACTTGGGGCCAGATTTCAGAGAAGAACTGTTTTCATAGGTCATGGGACCTTTTTTCTTTTATTGACCTTCGTGAGAAGTGTGTGGTCCCCAAATCATGGATCACCTAGTGATTGTTAAAAAAGGAATTGGTAGAAACCCTTCCGTTGTTATTTTCTCCCTTCTGGTGATTTTATTTGTTTTAATCTGGCTTCTTTTGAATTGGTTATCCAGTATTGTGTTTGTGGTATATTATACTTTATATATTACCACTCCAGTTTGATTCTGGTATGGGTGTCCACAACACAACGGTTTTTTGGGGAAGAAGCTCTTCCACAACAGGATGTTGTTTAGTCTTGTTCGGAGGGTATCCCTGGTTGATTTCTTGGAATATCCTTGGTTAAAAAGAGGTCGACCGGTTTCGATGATTGTGATTCATCATCTTCTTCAGGACCGATATTTATGCCTGTCTCGATGAGATCAGGGATTGGGAGGGATCTGGGAAGCCGTCATCCCATCTGCCTTGTTGCAGCTCAGTTGGTCAGATGCTGTCAGCCAGATTTTTATTATACGCAGCTGGAGCAGTGCATCTTTGGGATCCGGGTTGAAGGGGCCCCTAGGGGACCCTCGTGTATGGAAACAAGGCACAATCACTACACACAAACTGATACGACAGACACAAGGTTGTATTCCCAAAAGCTAATGTTTATTGCAAAGCAAATAGTCTGAGTTGGCCAACTGGGTCTCACACCCCGCGACGTGTGTTTCCAGACTCCGGGGGACGCAAGAGAGAGAGAATCGTACAACAGTTACATATATACAAAGCAAGCATCTCACAATCAGTGGTGACACATTCAATACCACCCATATTGTATTTCCTTTGAATTGGGTTTGATGATTGACAATTGTGACGAGTATGGCACCTTCGACATTTATTTTAGCAACAGTTTGCAATTTCATGAGCCTGCAGACACAATTCTTTGTTGTAAGAACACACTGCTTCTGTTCTCTGCAAGCAAGCTGCGTGCAGAGGAGAGACACATTCCAGGCCTCGCTATCTCCTTGTTTCTATTTGTGTACTGAGTGTGAACTCGCTCTCCAGGGCTCTACAGGGCTCCGAAAAGGGGGGCCGCAAATAAGAGAATAATTCAAGCCATTAAATGTTTGTTTCTAACATTTCTACTGCATTAGCGAGACTAGCTGGCACCTGTGTAATGATTAAATGCCTTCTTGCTTACTTTCAAGGATTTGTGCAGGAGGAGACCGGGCATTTCTGTCTGGGTCGCTGCGTTATGTTTCAACAAGTCTCTCGCGGCCTTGCTCTATGCATGAACAATAATGTACTAGTGGGGCAGAATAAGTTTTCAACAAAGCAGTTTTAACAGAAGGCAAGAGGCAAAGGTTAGAAAACAAAATGGCGATTTCAATCACTTCAAAATGGCAGCATTTTAGTCAAGTTTATGGCTATGTATTTCTAATACTAAACACATGAGGCAGTTGGTCTTCGGCCAACAGAATACAATGCCTCCATCATTGAGGGGTGTCTACTTTTTCTGGACTGACAAACCCTCCTTTTGGCTGTATGCCAAATGCCTCATCCGTACATTGCATCCTCTTCCGACCAAGTATCTGATTCTGAATATTGCATACTACTAGGCTCCTCCCCGTTGTCATTGTCATCAATATTGATTGACATGAATTCTTTCACTGTCTTCAATTCATCATTTTCCTGAGTACTTGATTTAGTAGTGCTCCACCATCTGTACACACTCCTCACTTATTTCAGTACACATTATAGGTAAGCAGTGTATACAACAACAACATGTCATGAATATTCCTAGCACTGTTACTAGGATCGCAAATATTTTCCATCCCCATGAGCGTAATCCCTCCCAGAACCAGGAGCTTATGTTCAATTCCCAACTCCCTTCTGTGGGGTGAAGATCAGAGCTTAAAACGTGCAACTTTCTTTTTTGCTTTGAAAATCGTAAGGGAGGAGTCGCTTACGAATACGCAACACGCTGATCCCACGATTTTACAAACTCCCCCACGATCAACCCAGATTACATCAAGAGCCATCCTATTTTGGAGTGTCATTAATCTAATTCCTTTTTCCTCTAATGTCATATTGTATAATATATCTGTTGTTCCATTTATTGTTTTCTCTAATATTCTGGACAGTTGTCTTATATTATAGGAGTTTATTGCTTGGCCCCAAAATGGTATGAATGATTTTGCTATGTCTTCCGTGATCAAACTTCCTTACTCATTTCATGTCTTGACCTGGCCAATTTGGCTATATCTGCTGTTCTTGAAAGGAATACCCCCGGAAACAAAAGTCCCAGGTAACAAGTACCTCCCCAGTTTCTAGGTAACCAGGGATATGCTTTTTCTCCACATATGAAATAAACGGGGTCACCTACATAAACTGGCTCTACCTCTTTATCAAGGAATGCTATATTCATGCATCTAGTAAATGTCCCCACCGAATAGGAACCCTTTTTTCTCAGGCAATGGGGACAGAGCGTGGACTGTAATTTACTGTATAGGAGGGGGGCACTGTATCTTTGTTCCCTTCTGGGTTCATATGAAACGTGATTACAGATGATTTATAGGGCACAAATAATCTGTCTTGTGGCATCACTACTGGGGTGATCTGTCATGCTTATGTGAAATATAGAACAACCTACAAGTTTCATAATAATCTCTTCGAATTCATTCATATTTGTTCTATCTAATTGACCAGTTTCACTTTCGTTCCATTTCCCATAATATAATGCACTCAAGGATGCGTAACATGCAGAACTCAATGGCAGCGGCTGCACATATCAACAAATTCCCTTACCACCATGCTGCGGCAAGTGGGCACATACCCAGCAATTATTTTTTCTCAATATTGAATGAGTCATATTCATTATTAACAGTAATGTGTTATTCCCATAACCTTCCCTGTGTATTTCTTCTATCGGGGACAGAGTGTAAGTGATCCCATGGACCGGGCTTTCAGTAGTGGAGATGTTTCCAACAGGCAAGAGTACTTCCAAGGGGTGTATTTCTTCTAAGTACCATAATACCAGTACTGTCATTATTGGGGCTAACATACTGATTACACACATGACTATCGTTAAGATCAGCATACAATTTTTTCGGCAATTTCTTTTTTGTAACCTTCCAGTCTCTATAGTTAACTCATTATCAGCAGTGGTGCAGGAGGGGGCAAAAGCTGGTTCTGGAATTTTTCTCTCGCTGTTCTTCTTCTCCAACAATGTTCGTCGTGAATGTCTCTTATCGTTGCACTCGTTCGAATGTCATTAAGTTCGGTAAATGTCAACAGTTCGTTCTGCCAGTTCTTAGCAGCCTGGATTGCTATATGTTGGGCAAGATTTCTGTGCATCTGCACATTGCTCAAAGAACTCCAGAGCAATTATCAATTGGCTTCGTACCATGTGAGCCCCTCTTGTCCGTAAGGGGTGATCTGCACATGGATTTTTTTTAGCACCGAGGAGCCTCGCTCTTGGGCTGTCCGATTTGCACAACCCTCACACAGCTCTCCTCTAGGAGTCCGGTTCCTACTTCATCCGTGATAGGAAACAGAGGCAACAAAGATAAAAAAGAAATGAAGATTTGATCACTCCTTCTTCCGATTCCGTAAATTATACCGCCTTGCTCCTGGTATCGTGTGATCAATGAATAGTGCAGACGCCCTTCCAGACTCAAGCTCGGAGTCAGCCTGTGGCACAATGGCAGATGGGCGGCAAAGTGGTACACGTTTTGTGTCAGCCAGCAATGATGCAGATTCTGCTGGACAACGTTGGGGCACTCTTTGCCCTTTCTCCTTTATAGCAATTTTTTCAGGCTTCGTTTCAAGCTTTATTTCGAGATCAGGCAGATTTTGTGGCAAAGAACTGGCAACAGCTTCTTTTGTTTCTGTGGCCACTGTCTCTTTCTGGTCGTCTCGATTAGGCAGTTTTTCAGACGGCGATGGGACCTTTTTGGCATGCGTTGCATGTATCTACGCTTTCCTTCCGTCTACGCGGATTGCAGTTTGTATTGTCAAAAGTATCTGGTAGGGTCCACGACATCTGGGTGCATACATTTTTCACTAGAACCCACTCTCCGGGTCCAGTGAATGCCCAGGACCAGTGTACCTGATGGGTAGAGCCTCCTGCACCTGCTGATGAATCAAACGCAATTTTTTAATTAACAGATTAAAGTAAATGCTGAGCACATGATATTCAATCTCATTTAGCCGCCTTGGCTACGGTACACACCAACATTCGCCGGCCTCCCCAGCACTATCTCGTATGAGGAGAGCCCAGTACTTGCCTGCACAGATGTGCGCATGCACAGTAACGCTAGCGGTAATGCGTCCACCGAGCTCAATTTGTTTCCTGCACAAATTGTACTTATTTTGGCCTTTAAAATGCTGTTGTGATGTTCAATAAGACTGGCACTCATGGGGTGCCTAGAACAATGGAATCTCTTGTCAATCTGGAGACCTGTGCAAATCTGTAATATCACTGCGCCCACAAAATGTGGGCCATTATCTGACCATATGACACGGGGCAGACCAAACCGGGAAAAATACTCCTTTAACATTACTTTTGCAGTGCTCATCGCGGTGCAGTCTTTTAATGAATATGATTCCACCCACTTACTGAATGCACATATAACCACTAAAACGTACTTCAAGTTTTGGCACCTCTCCATCTCTATGAAATCAAAATGGATTACCTCAAATGGCATAGAGGGAGGGCCGAAACTGCCTGTTGGAGTCACCGTTCCCTTCCCCACATTGTGTTGTAGGCACGTGATACAATTTTGGACCAGCCTCTCGGCATTCTTCTTTATGTGTGTGTTCTCCCATACCGTGGCTAGATGCTGGAATATCTTCTTAGCACAAATGTGTGTAGGGCTGTGGGCCATCGTGACCATTGCAGTTACATAGGAGTTGGGCAGCATCCAGTTTTTACTTTTCTTGTCTACTCAGCAACCTTCTAGATCTAATTCTGCAGAGCCCTCAGCCCACCCTTTTATCTCGTCTGCAGTAGCTTCTGCCTGCATCTCTTTCACAGTGGCAATTCCATTTTCTATCATGCAGGGCACTTCCTCAGACTGTACTGTCAACATTTTAGCATTCAAATCAGTGGCAGTTTGCTTCGCAATTCTGTCTGCAAAAGTGTTTCACTCTCCCACTTTACATGTTACCTTTTTATGCGCCTCGCATTTCACTATTGCTAGGCCCTTTGGACACGTAAGTGCAGACAGTAATCGTACAATCAAAGGGCCATGTTGAATTCTCGCTCCATGTGATGTCAAGAAACCCCTCTCAGCCCAGAGTCAGCCAAAGTTATGAACCACGCCAAAGGCGTATTGGCTGTCAGTATATATGTTTACACTCAGGTTTTCAGAAATCTCACAGGCTCTCGTCAAAGCTATTATCTCCGCGGCTTGTGCGGAGTTGTAGGGGATTCTTTTGGTCTTCACAATTCTTTGCAAGGTAGTGATAACATCGGCAGCAGTTGATGTGCCATTAGGTAATTTAAAACAGGAGCCGTCACAAAACAGTTCTCCATCTGGCTCTTTTTGTGGGGTATCTGTTAAATCAATTCTTCCTTTCGTTTCTTCCTCAGTAACCATTAAGCAATCATGGGGAGGTGATTCATTTTCACCTAATTCTTCAGTGGGCAGTGGCATTAATTCTGCAGGATTCAAAGCGCTACACCTTATAATTTGGATGTGTGGCGCAAACAGGACAATTTCGTATCTAGTCAATCTAGCAGATGTGAAGTGTTGCGTCTGCGTTCTATTTAATAGAACGTCTATGGCATGTGGCACCATCAAAATCAAGGTGTGCCCCAACACCATTCCTTCAGTTTGTTTCACTGACGCAGCAGCCGCTGCAACAGCACACAAACAACGTGGTAGGGCACGCGCTATAGGGTTCAGCGCGGAAGAAAAATAGCTGCATGGCCTATTTCTTCCATCTTGTTCCTGTGTCAAAACAGCCAACGTGCAGCCCTCACTTTCATGTACAAACAACCTGAAAATGTTTTCATTATTTTGTGTGCCCAAAACTGGAGCAGAACACAATACAGTTTTGAGCAAATCAAATGCTCTTTGACATTCTTCATTCCACTGCAAAGGCATCACAGCATCCTTCTTTGTCAATGCCACCATTGGCTTCACAAAATCAATGCAAAATTCACAATCCACTGCCGGCAATAAGAAGCCATGCCTATTATAGCTTTGACTCCTTTCTGTGTTTTTGGAATAGGCATACCAGAAATACTCTCTATCCTTTCCGGGGTCAGTCTTCTCCCCTATCTCGAAAGTAGGTAGCCCAAATAAGCCACCTCCTTTCGACAATATTGGAATTTCTTTAAGCTCGCTTTGTGGCCATGCGCTGCTAAATGTGACAATAATAAAACAGTACTTCTTTTAAAAATCTCTTCTGTATCAGCAGCTATTAATAGATCATCTATATATTGTAACAACACACATCCATTCGGTAATTCTAGCATATCTAGTTGTCTTTCAATGCCCTGCTGTAAATACTCGGACTCTCTGTGTAGCCCTGTGGAATGCGCATGAATGTAAATGATCGCCCTCCTAATGTAAAGGCAAACAGATATCTACTTTCCTTGTGTACTGGAATACTGAAGAAGGCGTTCTTCAAGTCTATAACACTAAAGTACTCTGCCGAGGCGGGAATCATTGTCAAAATCGTTGTGACGTCTGGGACCAATGGGAATTGAGGATCTACTACTTTATTTAATGCACGCAGATCAATTATGAAACGCTACGGTACCTCATTACCTCCTTTCTTGTATACCGGGAGAATGGGGCTGTTACATATACTGCCAGTAATCTCTTCGATTACCCCCAGTTTTACCAAATCTGAAACAATACTCTTGAATCCTCTATCTCCTTCTGCTGAAATTTTATACTGTGGAATGTGCGGTAGCGTTACTCCTTCCTTTAAAACAATCTTTACTGGCTCTATTTTCAAACATCCCACGTCATTGTCATTCATCGCCCATATGCAAGTTGGCACCTTACTCAATTCTCCAGGCAAAGGTTTGGACAAAAATTCAGACACTGGTACATTCTGTGGCAAGATTGTCAGGAACACTCCATCGGGAGTGCAATGGATAACTGCACTCAGTTTTTTCAATAGATTTAAACCCAAAAGGTTTTCCCCACAATTTTCTGTTAGGAGAAATGGACAATATTCAGTGAATGGACCTAATGTCACTGCTACTGGTTGGGACACTGGATTGATCACTGGGGTACCTGCGAACCCTACTGAAATATTTCTTTGCCCTGACAGTGGTATTTCCGGAACCAAGTGATGGTCTATCGAGCACTTTTGCGCTCCTGTATCTACGAGAAAGCTATGCTCTCTATTCCCGACTTTCATTTCTACGTCGGGTCCTTTTTGATTCACTGGAATAGGCACCGGTTCCGACCCCTGTCTTGGGCTGTCCTATTGAGGGAACAACACATCATCTGATGTGTAATCATTACTATAATACGTATTTGGTTGTGTATCAAAAAATGTCCCACCCCTCCCTCTATTTCCATTTTGCGTGTTCTGTTGACTCTGATTTTGGCTAAAAGCAGTCTGATTTTGAGCTTGGTTCTGATTCTGGGTAAGATTGCCTTGATTATTTTGGTGCTGCTGCATATTGTTTCTATTCTGCCCATTTGTTCCTGGTTGCCCCCTATGCTGTCTTCTCTGACCATACCCATTTCTAATTTGCAAATGTGGACATTGCGCTCGCAGTGGCCCTCCTCTCTGCAGTGCGCACACTGATTTAATCCCAGAAGCCCTCCATGCATGTTCGAATTACTTCTGCCTTGTGCGTTTCCTCTCCCTTTATTGTGTCCCGTCACTTGCTGAAGTAGCACTTCAACCATTGTCTGTAGCGCTTTTCTTTTTCATTGCCAAGGGGTATTCATCAAATATCTCATGTATTTCCATAGTGGGAATATTAGGATCTGTAATCCATCTTAACGCCTCTCATATACATACTTTTAGTTTATCACCCGTTTGTCTTGACGACAAAAGAAATCGCTGCTGTACATATGGTATCGCCACCTCCCCCCTGTCTGTCCTTATATCCTTTTCCCTACACCGTATTATGCCAAACATTTCAGCATATTCATCATCAAGTTCATTCTTAAATTCAAAAAGCCTGTCTACATGTTATTTTATTTCTTCATCTCTCTCTCTACATCGTGCCAACGCATTCAAATGCAACAACTGCTGTGGCGGTACCCTCCCAATCAACTGCTTCCATTTCCCCTTTAAATATTCCCCCATGCATTCCAACACTACCTGTCTTTCATTGCTCCTCCTGAAATCATACATCGAAACCAGCGTCGACTTTTCATCATTCCCGTCTATAAACATCTCGTCCTGTTCTTGCAGCTCCCGCTTTCTCTCCTTGCTAATCGCGCTACAGGTCACTCTAGTACATTCACTTTGTCCCGTCCCCTCTCTTCTTTCAGTGAGTTCAAGTTCAATAATTGACGGTGCAGATGGGACAACAACAATCTCTTGGGAGGGAGGTGCGGATAGGACAACGGGAACGGGAAGTAACTGCTGCGGTACTGGCTGGCTAATGGGAGGTGCTGCTTGTATGATTTGTGGCTGTGCTGTGCTCTGAACAATAGGGAGTGGCTGAGCAACTGGAGGGGCTGCGCAATAGACACTTGTTCAGTTTTCTTAATCCCTCTTATTGGGCACTCTCGCCTTGTTTCAGTTGGTATTTTGCTTATCAACTCATCTGATGAATGCAGCTCTTGTTGTGGATATATCTTGTCTATACTCAACTGATCACGTCTGTTTGATTTTCTCAAACTATCATCCCACTCCTCCTCTTGCTTTTCTTTCACTCTTTCTGCTTTCGACTTATGCCTGCGCGCGCTCTTCTGTCTACTTTTCCAATGAAGCATGGCTTCCTTTCTCCAGTCCTTAAGGATATCAAATGCGGCAGAGCGTGTTTTCTTTTTCAACAACACCTTCTCCAAATAATCTATTCTCAGAATCTCAAAACTCCTGTGATTCGGCCATTGCAAATCTTCCTCTTTTCTGGTTTGCCTATGCCAAATCTCACAAAACATTATCGCCCCTAAACCATACTTCACATACATCTCATACGCCGGCGACCCCATGGGTGGCGCGACCTGGCCAGTTTCCAAAGATTGTCTACTGCAGTGGAAAAATCCCGCTAAGGTGGACAATACCCCAGGCATGTTTTAACCTTACCCTCGACTAATAAACCTTACACTGGGCATTTGATTTTGCAAAATCAACGCTCAACCAATATCAGGGTTACTTTGAATCGGGGCACGACTCACCTGATCAATCAAGTCGTCTTTCAAGACGCGATTCGCCTGTATACTGATGCAACCAATAATCGTCGTGTCTGCATATCTTGGCTCACTCTGCCTTGTTTCGGGACCCTCGCCTCCTTGTTCTCTGGCCGGGCACGTCGATCAGGGATCAGTATTGTGCAGATCTGCAAAGGAGTCTCTCATCACTTTCACAGGGGTGCCCCGAACACCTCTTGATCCCAGCTCGATCGTCTCGTCCTCACCGTTCTCTCAACCTTCCTTATTTTACAACGTACACGATGGAACAAGTGGGGGAGGGTCCCTATTCAGGCACCATCTTGAAGGGGCCCCTAGGGGACCCTCGCATATGGAAACAAGGCACAATCACCACACACGAACTGATACGACAGACACAAGGTTGTATTCCCAAAAGCTAGGGTTTATTGCAAAGCAAATAGTCTCAGTTGGCCAACTGGGTCTTACGCCCCACGACGTGTGTTTCCAGACCCCAGGGGATGCAAGAGGGAGAGAAACGTACAACAGTTACATATATACAAAGCAAGCATCTCACAATCAGTGGTGACACATTCAATACCGCCCATAATGTATTTCCATTGAATTGGGTTCGATGATTGACAATTGTTTATTTTAGCAACAGTTTGCAATTTCATGAGCCTGCAGACACAATTCTTTGTTGTAAGAACACACTGCTTCTGTTCTCTGCAAGCAAGCTGAGTGCAGGGGAGAGACACATTCCAGGCCTCGCTATCTCCTTGTTTCTATTCGTGTACTAGGGGTCAACTAGCTCTCCAGGGCTCTACAGGGCTCCGAAAAGGGGGGCCGCAAAGAAGGGCATAATTCAAGCCATTAAATGTTCGTTTCTAACATTTCTACTGCATTAGCGAGACTAGCTGGCACCTGTGTAATGATTAAATGCCTTCTTGCTTACTTTCAAGGATTTGTGCGGGAGGAGACCGGGCATTTCTGTCTGGGTCGCTGCATTATGTTTCAACAAGTCTCTCGCGGCCTTGCTCTATGCATGAACAATAATGTACTTGTGGAGCAGAATAAGTTTTCAGCAAAGCAGTTTTAACAGAAGGCAAGAGGCAAAGGTTAAAAAACAAAAATGGCGATTTCAATCACTTCAAAATGGGCGCACTTTAGTTAAGCTTATGGCTATGTATGTCTAATACTAAACACATGAGACGGTTGGTCTTCGGCCAACAGAATACATTGCCTCTCCATCATTGAGGGGTGTGTACTTTTTCTGGACTGACAGGGTATGTCGGGCGGCTTCCGCTCACATCTAGCCGTGGGATGCCAGAGCTCTCGCAGAGACACGCAGAAGAGCTTCTTCCCCCAAAAAAACGTTGTGCTATGGACTCCCATACTAGAATCGAACTGGAGTGGTAATATATAAAGTATAATATACCACAAACACAAAACTGGATAACCAATTCAAAAGAAGCCAGATTCAAACAAAAAAGATCACCAGAAGGGAGAAAATAACAATGGAAGGGTTTCTACCAATTCCTTTTTTAACAATCACTAGGTGATCCATGATTTGGGGGCCACACACTTCTCACAAAGGTCAATAAAAGAAAAAAGGTCCCATGACCTATGAAAACAGTTCCTCTCTGGAATGTGGCCCCAAGTTCCTCTGAGACACAAACTCCCAACCCTACCCCCCAACGGGCAGAAGATCTGCACATCCCACCCCTAAGAACTTAAGCCCACATATACTACGAGGGCTCCATCGTAAGAAATGTTCTCTGAGGCCACACAATAAATGGCATCCGAATAATAAATAGCCTCCATGCTGAAAAAGTGGATTCCATGAAGTGTTCATGTGTGTTAAAACATTTCCAAAATAACACTTCAAGTTAAACTATAAATTAAAAACTCATCTGCTCCCTGAGTGTTTTTTGGTACGTTTATAGCTGAGCCAGCAGCAGATGGTGATCATGTGCATGACTGTGCTAATTATGTTGAATTTTATGATGTTATACCCTGCGTGGAGGAAAATGTTTTAGCAGGAGGAGAAATTCTCTTTATTGATGGTTCTTCGAAAATTGATCAGACTAGTGGGGACAGGCATTCAGGTGCAGCGTTGATAAAACACAGATTAAATGGAGGATTTGAAGTTGTAGCCAGTGCAAGACTACTGTCTCACTTTTCAGCGCAAGCAGCAGAATTGGTAGCTTTTATTGTCGCACTTGAGAAAGACGAAGGGCAGGAAGTGACGGTGATGACACCTATGTGATGTCAACCACGCACGTAGGACTAGCATGCTGGAAAAGGAGGGGCTATCTTTGCGCGGACGGCACTCCAGTGCAGCATGCATGCTTATTGGACAGGCTTATTAAGGCACTACAACTACCAGTAGCCATAGCAGTCGTTAAGTGCGCAGTGCACACTAAGCGAACAGATTTTATCTCTTGCAGGAACGAAGCAACAGATGTAGAAGCCAAAAGGGTTGCATATTCTCCTGATATTTCAAGCTTTGATACTGAGAGTATTAAAGAGAAAGTAGTTATCGCCATAATAGTGCAAGAAGGGTTTAATACATTGTCGATAACCCAACTAATGGAGATTCAGGGAAGTGCACCACAGGATGAGCAGGAATCATGGAAATGAAGGGGGTGTTCTTTATCACCCATTGAAGCATTATGGCGGCAAGACAGCACTGGAAAGCCGGTGATGCCAGTAGCATTATTGAAGGTGGGGCTTGAGCAGCTGCATTACCCCGCGCATGTAACTAGGGAGAGTCTTGCTGCAACGATGTCAGGGTCCTGGGTAGATGCAAGTCCCTGGGAAAATAGAATCTTATTATTTTATTTGTTCTGTGTTTATTTTCTCTTTTGGGGATTTATTTACTTTAACCTTTTAAGTTCCGTTCTTGATTTGGTTGGGCCTTAACTTTAGTTCTCAGGATGCTGGTGGGAGCCCAAGCCAGGATGGTTGAAAGGAGCAAGAGTCATGATTGGGTGATGGGAGAACAAAGGCTGAATATGAACATTCTAAACTGCCTTTCATTTAGTTATCTTGTGAGCAGGTCATGTTTTTGAGTTCTCCTGAGTGTTGGGCCTTGAGTCTCCTGTGAAGAAATGTGAAAACTGAAAGAAATCTGGTTCAAGTTCCATGACAACCTTCCTGAGGATAGCCTTTGTTTCTGAAGAAAGAAGATTCATATCTGCATCTTAAAACTGAAGACCTTGAGCTAAGTACTTTTCCATGAGGGCAGATTATGGTTTCTTTGCCTGTGAATAACTTTTCCGTGAGAAAAAAGACTTTGAGACTAAAAACTGAAATCCCGGTTGTTTAAGGGTTAACTTATTTTTTGTCTGTTTATGCGAATGTATGCGCACGTTCGTTCTCTGGAGATTTGCGCTTTGCGTCATCGCTCACATGATTTGTTTACTTCTGCAGGGATGCTGCTATCTACGCTTCCGTATTGAAGAGGAAATGTGTCCGGAGTCGCATTGGTCGGATCCAGTGCTGGGAGGAGTTCGTGCCGCGGAAGGTCGTTGCAGTCCGGTTCAAGGTGAGAGCGTTTAATTTTCTTTCGGGCGGTTCACTTCAAGGAAATAGGGTAAGTGGACTCGCGCGAGAGAATTTTTCATTGCAATGCATGTTTTTAGAGATCTTTTAAAGACTGAGTATTCACGTGAGGTCGTGAATCGTTTGTAAATAGTTAACTCTTCCCCAGCACAAGGCGCACGTGCGCGGCGACAGTATAAACTGAAATAGACACTGTTTTGAAATCCCAAAATGCAAGGAAACCATTTCTAGACTCAATACGTTTGAGACAACGTTTTTCCTTCTGTGAGCAGTACCTTAAAAAGAAATTTTCAGAAAGCAAGCAACAATTTAAAGTACAGTAAGATTTGTGATGTTCATTCAAGTTCTTTCTACCGTTGCATTAATTGAAAGTAATGATGGACTCAGTTTCTGGTGAAAACATTGGAGTAAACTAAGTTAAGTTGCCTGAGCAGAATCACACACATATTTTATAATGTTCTGTTGGTTCCTTTGGGCATCAGCTTCAAGAATTTGAATTTGAGAGACATTTCAGTTTTCATTTGGAAATACTAAAAGTTTGTATACTCTGAATTATTATCCAATCATAAAAGAACAGTGGTCAATACGTTAATTGATGAACTCTTAAATATCCTCTGAGCATAAACAGAGCATTTCTCAGGTAACCAGTAGTTATGTGAATTAGATATTAAACTGGTTAGATTTGTAGATATGTTTAGTATTAAAAAATTGTGTATCTCTCGTTGATGCAGATACAATCCTCCAGAGGGAGGTCCAAGTTCCAGTGTCTGAGTTTGTTATTTTCTCCAATTTCCCCTTTCCCCCCGGGGTGTCACGAGCTCAACTGGTTATATAGTTAGATGAGAACGCTACGCTTTGGTGGGTCTTTGGGGTTCAGCAGCTCCTGCCTTGGATACAATACCAGCTATAACAAACAATTGTGGAAGACTGGTTCATTCCGAATCTGTTGGAACACGTTGCACACTTTATGGTAAACTGCACTGTGTGTCAAATGTTTACTGCCGGGAATACACTGAGAACTAGAGGGGTAATCACTAGGTGATCCATGATTTGGGGACCACACACTTCTCACAAAGGTCAATAAAAGAAAAAAGGTCCCATGACCTATGAAAACAGTTCCTCTCTGGAATGTGGCCCCAAGTTCCTCTGAGACACAAACTCCCAACCCTACCCCCCAACGGGCAGAAGATCTGCACATCCCACCCCTAAGAACTTAAGCCCACCTATACTACGAGGGCTCCATCGTAAGAAATGTTCTCTGAAGCCACACAATAAATGGCATCCGAATAATAAATAGCCTCCATGCTGAAAAAGTGGATTCCATGAAGTGTTCATGTGTACCTCGACCGAATGGTCAGTTTGAGCATTTTTTTTTTTTATTGTTGAATTTAATCAAATGATTGATTTTTACAACATTTACAGGTATTTCCTATATCTTGTCCAGGTTTATCATTCTGATGAAAGATAGTTTCTTTAGACGGCATGTAGAGTTACCGAGAGGAAAAGAAAAGAAAAGCCGTAGATGTGAAGGCTTAATCAGTTTCATTTTGTTTAAGCTCCAGTTTTTCTGTTAGCTGTTTCAGGATCTTAAAAGTGGCTAATAGCCATGATGTTCTGTCTCCGCTGATCATCCTTGCCCACCATATGTCTTCATCAAAGATAGTTGATTGCTGAAGAAGGTATTTCATGTAAGGAAACCTAACCTCCTTCGTTCCAGGGCAGGACAAAATTAGATGGCGAATTGTCTCTTTGTCCTTGTGACAGAATCTACAGATATTAGTCGGGCCCAGACGTCTGATGTGACGTATTTCATTTGAGTAAAGAAGATTCAGTCTTGCTCGCATTATTAGGTTTCGTGCAGCACGGCTTGGAGATTTTTTGATGTAAAACTGGAACACATTTAGTTTCTTCCATATTGGTGGCAGATGAGATGTAATTTTGTTTCCAACTGCTGCGTTTAAAGTACGGATCCAGTCCATCTCCTTTGTTTTTTTAACAATCCTAGATGGATTGCGGATCAGATCGTCTTCTGTGCACTCTATGCTTTTTAGTAGAGTAAGATTTTTGGTTTTCCATGCGTTGAGCAGTTTACAATTTGATGTTTGGATTTCTTTAAGCACTAACCCATGAAGAAAAGAAGTAATTGGCAGGACACATTTCCGGTACAGCATGAGTGTATTGCATTCAACAGTGCCTTGCAGGGAAAGCAGACTTAGTTCATGTCGAATTAGCGTAACTGGTGTTGAGTTTGGCAATCGTAGAACCGTCCTCTAAAAATAAGCCTCCAATTTGGACCAAAGAGCTTTGGGCAAGTTGGGCATCGCCTCTGAGCCGTAAGTCCCCGTAGGAACCACCTTGGATTGGTAAAAGTTTAACAGTAGGATAGTTGAACATTTTCCAAATTTCCTATCTATGGCTTTCCCTTTAGTCGCCAGACTTCGGATTTTTGAAAAGAGAGCTTCTTGCATGGCCAGCCCTTTTGTGGAGTTATCAAGGACCACACCTAGATATTTGAATTTCTTAACTTTCTCAATAGAGATCTTATCTAGTGACCAATTGAATTTTTCCAGTTTCTTTGTGGCTCGCTCCATAATCATTATTTTTGTCTTTTCGATGTTAATTTCAAGATTATTTTCGATGGAGAATTTGTGCAGGTTGTTGAGTTGACACTGTAGTCCTATCTGGGTCAAATGAAGAAGGATAAGATCAGCGTACAATAGTCTGCTTATATTTGTTTGAGCAAGTTTAGGGGGAAATGATCTAACGCGAACTTCTGAATATTGGTAGTCCCCCATGTAAGCAAGGAAACGAGCTGGTGTCAATGGGCACCCCTGCTTAACACCTCTTCTTGTCTCAATTTGGGCAGATAGAAGGCCTTGTTGATTTAGCCGCACTTTGATGTTGGTATCTGTATGAAGAGTTTTGATCGGGTTAAGAATAGATTTTGGACAGCCCCAGGTTACCAGTTTTTCCCAGAGTCTAGTGCGGTCGATTGTGTCAAAAGCCTGGGAGGAGTCTATAAATGCAGTAAATAGTCTGGGGCTACCCTGGTTCACTTTGCTTTTCAGGATAGTTAGCAAAAAGATGTTAATTGCGGTTCCTAGGGTTTTTTTGAAGCCTGTTTGAAAGTTGTCATTACATGGCGCATGAGAAGCCCAGTTTTGGAATTTTTTCAGAAGAAGTGATCCGAAGACTTTTCCTATTGGGTCCAATAAGGCAATTGGGCGGTAATTTATAGGATCATGTTTGTCTCCTTTCTTATATATAGGAACAACAATTGCAGAAAGCCATGAAGGAGGGACAGATCGAGAAGCCACACATCTAGAAAAGACAGATTTTATGAATATTGCCCATTCGTCTGGAAATTATTTTAAATCAAATTTGGTGATGCCGTCGGGGCCCGGCACACAAGACTTTTTAGGTTTTCTTTTATATCATCGAGGTCATCCAGTTTCGTCCATTGGTGGGGCTGGTTAGGACCTTCACTGTCGTCCTTGGGTTCTTGTGCCGAAAGATCTTCTAGTGGAGATTCCATAGGGAGTTTGAAAAGCCGTCTAAAGTGGTCTGCCCAAGTGACTTCGCTGATGCTGTTCGTAGTTTACAGACTGGTTTCCTCAGACACTTTATTCAGTAATGACCAAAAGTCCCTAGAATTGTTCATGCAGATTGTTTTCAGGATACCTTCCGCGTCTTGTTGATGAAGCTTCCATCTGTACGATCTCACCCACGCTTTGTATTTTCTAGTAGCGTTTTGAATGGCTACCTTTCCTTCCACCAGTGGTAGGCTCCTTGCAATTCTCTTAGCTTTCCTGAGGTCGCGGCGTTTCTGGACCAAAAGTATGTCATACGAATGGTTTGCCTTTCGAATATTTTCATTTTGTTTTCTTCTAGGCATTCTATAAGGCGACAGCAGGGGGGCGTAGTCAACTGAATATGTATTGAGAGCATGGCCTGGTTTCTTATAAAGGTTTGTAAGATCTTTAATACTATGGGCTGTAAGGCACAGTCTATTTCCCTGAGGATTTTGTTCTAACCCGATCTTCATCCTGTTGTAATTCAAATGGGATGACTTCCAAGTGGTCAGCAAGATGTTATGGTCGCTGGCAACTGTATGAAGAACATCAAAGGTGGTCGTCAGGGCCAGGATGGGCTCAGAAACGAAGATGTAGTCAGTAGTTGATGTTGTTTTTCCGTTTGTCCATGTAGCTAGGCGATCGTTGTTTTTGTATGTCATATCCAGGTTGTGAAATTTTCTTGAGTTCATCAAGTTTAGCCACTTTTCACCACGTTGTACAACGGGCGAGGTTTTCTTGCTGTTTTTTTGGTTGCAGGTTGCATTCAGTTCTCCACATATAAGGATATGATAAATGTTGTGGGTAGACCGTACTTCGTCGATAGTATTCTCAATTAGTTCAAGGAATTTCTTTTTGGTTGAGTGCTATTGGATTCCAGTACACATTGAGGATTGCTAAGGAAATAGGTTGTTGTTGAAGTCCTTCTGGAAATTGTTGCGACCAGGTTAGCAAAAGTGCTAGTAGAGAGAGGTTGGCAACGAGAATAGTAGACACTGAAAGATCTTTGTCCATCCGGCAGGCCGTAAGCAAGCCCGAAGAGGGTCGGCCTGTTGGGCCTTTCGATGCTGGAGCCAAAAAAAGTTCATATCCGTCAAGCGAAGGATTTTTTGTCAACCAAGTTTCTTGGAAACACAGTAAGTCAAAAGAGCCCAGGTTAACATCACTGGGGGAAGTTAGATGTAAATAACCCCTTGTGTTCCAGGAACCAAGCCTAAGTTCAAGGGGTGCCTTCTCGATGGGTGCCGGCGAGTCTTCCGAAAGGCTCTTCGGCTGCTATTTTGAGCGCTGCGTTGATAAAGCTTTCGGTAGCCAGGCC
This sequence comes from Ambystoma mexicanum, assembly GCF_040938575.1. Taxonomy (NCBI): domain Eukaryota; kingdom Metazoa; phylum Chordata; class Amphibia; order Caudata; family Ambystomatidae; genus Ambystoma; species Ambystoma mexicanum. The sequence continues at coordinate 973,629,495 of NC_090930.1, read as the reverse complement.
CAGAAGCTAGACGAGGAACGGGTATTTTCACGTGGCACCGACTGGCTACCTATCTCAGTTTGAATAATTTTAGAATGCTTCCTGTGGCTTTCTTTCCGTTCTCTGTGAAAACTAAGTTTGCCTTCAGATTCCTCTGCGTTTGAATCTACTTCTGCTGTACTAGATAGTGTTCAATAATCCTGCGAGATAAGTTGATTCTTAGACGAGAAACTCACTTTTGAAGTATGGAACATTTCCATTGCTGAGGATCGTGAGGGGATTCTTGGTTTACGAGAGATTGTACTAGAAGTAGATTGAGTTTGCAGGTGGTGATTATTTTCGCTATTTGTTCGTACTTTACTTTGTAAAGGTTCAGAGCTTTTGAATTTTGCCTGCTCTGCCGAGTCGCTCTGTAGCGAAAGATGGTATCCTAAGCTTTGGAAGTCCCTCTCTCGGTCAATCAGTGCGTTTTTGATTCTTCTTGAGAGAATGTGTAGATGGCAGATCGCTCTTCCATGATAGTGGCTGGGTTCTACTATCCATAGGTCATCTGATTTAATTTGGGTTAGCTTTGGGATAAGATGCATCAAAACCAAAGTGCCTCCTCTGTTCAGTATGACTTCGTCTCGGTTTTCTTTGGTTTGTTCCAATTTAAGAATCCATTTCCCAGGCAGTTTCTCGAACTTCGTTGATTTCTGATATTTATTCGTGTGAGGGGGCGATTTGGTAATTGCTGTCTGTGCTCTTTTTGCCTTGTTTTAGATTTATGTATCCCTTCTTTAGGGTTCTGTTTTGTTTCCTGGTCGTTAGCTGTATTTGGCCTTAGCTTAGTTCTAGCTGACGCTGATGCTTCAATTTTCTTTCGGCGATCCTCTAAGGTCATAAAGTACGGGTAAAATTCTTAATTCTCTCGGCTACTATTTATTGCTGAGTTGTTTGGATGATGTCTCAGTAGAGAAGATCTGTTTAGATCGTCAGCAAGCTGGGCCGGAGAACCTGTGGAAGAGACATCCAAGTGTTCTGTAAGATTCATCAAATCTGTATTTAACAAAAAATCCTCTGTTGTATTTGGGGTATTTTTTGCTTTTTGGTTCAGTTTGAGCATTTACATATTGACTATGATGATATGCTGCAAGTTTGTAATGGATATAGGTATCTATTAGTGGTGGTGTGTCCCTTTTCTAGGTGGATCGAGGCGGGTCAGTGTATACACCCTGATGCCACTTGAGCAGCAACGTTTTTAGTACGCAAAGTCTTCACAAGATGGGGTGTGTGTGAAGCGCTGAGATCTGACAATGGGCCACATTTTGTTAATGAGGTGTTTGAACAGATAGCGCTTTTATTGAATATAAAAAACAAGTTTTCTTCTGCTTGTCACTGTCAAGCAAACATGATATGTGAGAGACGCAACGGCCAATATTGCCAATTGCCAATATTTAATTGACTTTGAAGAAGGGATGGCTATATTTCCTACCCTTAGCTTTATATGCCCTTCGGAATCAGCCTGGTTCAGACCATCACCTCACCCCTCACGAGCTAGTGACAGGACGGCGAATGAGAACGCCTCTTACACCTCTGTCTAGGAGGAGAAGTGATGCCCAGAGTGTAGCAAAGACTTTAGGTGATGTACTGCATGATTATTTGACATGTATGACCTCTAGCATCTCTCTCATTTCAGATCAACTCAAACATCAGGGGGGTCGGTCTCAGAGCACAGATGAAGACAATTCAACAGCCAGCACAAATTAACTTTTATTGGCACCCAAGTTATATGTTGGTGATTTGATCTTGATAAGGAACTTTACCTGTAAGTGGAATGAGCCACGTTTTCATGGCCCCTTTTGTGTTGAAAATATAACCCTTCAGCTGTGAAGGTCCAAGGGAGATGAGATTGGCTCCACTTGGCTCACGTGAAAGCCTATAAAGGTGAAACCTTCCTTCCCACCTTTTCCGATCCAGAAACAAAACAAGAAGAAGAATTTCAGCGTGTGCAGACTCGATCGATGACAAAGAAGGACGATAAAACGACCAGCTGCTGATGCAGATTTTGCATTTGGACTAAAATTCGAACGGACATTGCTTATAGATATTTTAGCAGGAGTGAAAACCCTTGCTGAGAATCTTAGGAATTTTGGAATATGAACTTTAGAAACACATTGAAGCATCAAAAATATGCCTAAATTTCAGTTCTTGATCAGAAATTGGAAGCAAGATCCATATCCAGATTCATTTCGCGGTGCATATCTGTTCTAAGCAGTTAAACATATGGTCCTAACTGACAGTGATATGCATTGGCTTGTGATTTCTGTTTTTATATTTATACTCCAAGCTTATCCTGCTATTGTCAGAAGAGACGTTGATATTTGCACTTTTTTACAGGATCCTAAGAATGGCCCTGTGATAAGGATTCTCCTAATTGAGATTATTGAACAGATTTTACAATTACAAGTATAAAGTAATTTGAGGATTGTATTAAAAATGAGAAATGTAGAAGCTGGCAAGGTTCTAGAGAATGAACAAGTACCACAAGTATCAGAATGGCAATAAGATGGATGCCAATGTTTTGGTGCTTGTTATATGCCTGCACGATTACACTCTTTGTCTTTTTGTTCCTCACTTTTCACAGTCTCCATCACATTAGTACTTCCACTGAGGCAGAGGCCACTATGGTTCCCTCCACTACGGGAACTGCTTTTGATTTGCTTACTTCCACTGAGATAGAGGCACCTATGGTTCCCCCATTAGGAGAACTGCTTTTGATTTGCTTCATGAGCATTACACAACCTTTACATTTGTGAGACATAAGAGAAATGAGGGATAAGTACCTATCTAGACAATGCAGCACACATGGGTAATAGCTATTGGTATCAACACATGCATACGAATGGTTGGAGTGCAAAAGAATGGTTGGAGTGCATAGAATGGTTGGAGTGCATAGAATGGTTGGATCACATGGAATGGTTGGAGTGCATGGAACGGTCGGAGTGCATGTAACGGCTGAAGTGCTTGGAACTACTGGAGTGTGCTCGATCTCAAGATATATCACATCTATACGCTTACTCTCTCCTTTACACCACCACTCAACTAGAACACAGCGATTCTATGACACCATTCGGTATAGCTGTTCTCATACCATCACTTGCCTCATACTCCCCATCATCCTATCTAAACACAGCTGGTTACATAGCCTAGGCGTTCTCCTCAGGCCTAACACAGCCAGAATCGGTCTGGATAACAACCTGCCAGAACGAACACATACTCTTGATTTCCCAACCACCATACCTACCGCTAGAAAGCAGCTATCACAGGAATGCAACACCGCTGCACACATATTCGGTGCTCACACGCAACTTATGATTCTCTTTCTCTCTCTACTGACTTGAACTTCGGTTCCCAAGGGTGTTCAATTTACCAGCGCCTTGAAATCATACCAATGGTACATAAGGTGCTATATAAATGCAAAATAATATAATACAACATAACATGAGAAAGGTGGGAGAGGGAACATCTAAGGAAAGTTGCTACGTCTGCGCTCTCATACCCTATGCCATGAATACAGTGCAAACTTTTATTTCCAGAGAAATCCCAAAACATGATCCCAGGTGCCTTGTTCATCTTGCAGTATGCGTGACCAGAGCTCAATTCCAGGGACGTTGGGCCACTTTACGATGGAGATCGAAATGGTTGTTTCCGTTTCAGGATGATTATATCAAGACTTCACAGATGGAACCTGGATGGGAGAGCAAGATGCTTGCGTATCCTGCAGACAGACAGGAATAGGTAGTTGTGAAAGACATGAAGAGAATGCAATGTCCTGATATAACAGAGATAGCTGGATCGCCTGGATGTTGGGAACGTACTCAAGTCTTAGTCTATGTACAAGTGAAGTCCAAGAAGGGATGGGAAGGAGGACTGATGCCCTGTGCAGCTCATCTAATGAAGTCAGAATATGTGCAAGAGGTACAAAGAGTAAACAATGGGTGTTTGAAGTCATGGGCTAAGCATGGCAAATTGCTGACATGGGTAGAGGATGAATCAGGTCCAATGGTTGTGATTCCACTGGCAAATGCAACACTGCTTCCGAAGAGAAGAAAAGAAGCGTGTGCGAGATAACATAGGCTGCAAAACTACAGTTGACGTTTCCGGAATGGGAGCAGGAGCAGCTGTTCTGATGGATCGGTATTGGGCTTGAGGACCTAGGGCCTACATGAAGCTGCCCAAGGATTGGGGAGGGATGTGCTCCTTGGTGCTTATCCATGTTCCAGCATTAGTGGTTCCTCAGAGTGACCTGAACATTGGAAAGCTTCCGAAAGGTAGATGACCATTTGCGAAGGAGAAGAGTGCTTGAATTTCTCAATCGAACTAGAAAGGAGAATTATTTTTCAGCCAAGTCAATAGACGCATATGAGTCCATTCCTTATGAGCACAGGTTGTTCAGCAAGACTGCTTTAATCTTCATGACTATCTTCATGCCTGGGATCCAGACGATAAAACAAATAGGTGGGTTTCCCCTATTTCGCTGGCAGAGGGGAAGCAGCAATCAGTGAAAACAGAGGTCAAACCAGCGGAACAGAATTGTTAACACTCAAAAGGACGCAATCTGACCGCCAAAACAGGGAAGGTCCCCTAAAGGTAACAACACAGATCACCCTACAAAGGACAAAAAGTCATTTAAAATACTATATTTATTAGAATTTGTACACATTAAAATCAGTATTAAATCGTCTGGAGTTCATGTGAAATATACGCAAAAATGTAAACATTAATATATCAATAATAAAGTGCATCGTGTAAAGTGAAAAAGTGCTAATTTAACTGTTGGCTGCAAGTAAGAGAGTCAGTGAAGTAAATCACAGTGGGCCTAGATGCTACTAAATTCATCCCGAGGAGGGTTTCCCATACGAGCGAAGGGGATCACTCAAGTAGGGAAACCCCAGTCACCTATTCAGGTCTAAAGGCAATGGGCCAAAAATAAATCAAAAAATAAATCAATAAGAGCAATCTGGTCACTAATAAGTCATGCACCCAACCGCAATAATTAGTTACAACAATGCACAATGGGAAGGAAACACAATCATAGAAAAAGAACGCTAAAATTAGCCAACGGATGCTGTGCGTCAACTACTCATGTGTCAGGACAAGGACAATATAGCATACAATAGAATAGGCCTGACACAGTTAACACATAGTAGTTTCGATGGAGAAAACACATCTAACTTAAACGCAGATGATATCCATCTTCTTCAGGACGTGGCATTCCCGTAGGCGTCATACATCTTTGGAATTTATCTGTGTCTTTATATACAAAATGTATTTAGGAAGAAAAGCTAAGCATTTTACAATTTAAAAAACCACACCTAAAATACAAAAACAAAAGAAAAAAGAAGAAAAAAAGATGTGAACAATTACATGGACAATAATGAGAAATAAAAATGAGAGTTGGTGATCTGTGGGTGGAACCCAAGGGGCCTATCCCGTTCCCCGCAACTCAGATGCGTCATGAGGTCTGAAGAACAATAAGGGAGAAAAGGTATTTATCGTGATCTCTACCTGTAAGGCTGGTCCCGGAATCCTGTCGATAAGTCCAGGAAATATTAATTAGGCCGTGCCAAAAGCAGATCTCTATAAATTAGACCTGAATGCAAGGGTCCAAAATGACACATAAACGACCAAAATAGTACATGGTCGTAAACATTTCTCCAATGGTTTATATACAGTGAAGCAGGAGTATCCGAAATGGTAAGTTTAACTACATTTAGCAATAAATACATAAAGGGAGTAAAACCCAAGAGAAATTTGCTTAGAGCAATTTTATCAAAAATACACAAGAAAAGGTGCCCCTGTGAGGTGAAATGACATATCTGTAGGCTAGTTATGAACCAAACATTCAACTCACCAGTGGACAACTGGACAAAATCCATAGAGTTAAGTCGATTCCAAATGTAAGGTTTTTCTGGAATTCAGAGAGGGTAATATGGTATAAGCAGCGTCCAAATTGGTGCCATAAACATCGCCGTTTCTGCTTTCGCAATGGAGGTCGACTGCGTTGAGCCTCAATGTTCCAGCTATGCAGGAATAGATCCAGTGAACAACTGTGAAACAAATGTTCACGAAGTGCTGTTATCAAAGGGCACTAATTAAAGAGGTGACAATAATGCATAAAAATCAAATAACCGCCTGCAATTGCCCATAGCATGCGGTCAAAATCCCTGACAAGTTAAGTTAACCGTCCCTAAAGAACCTGTCCATGTACCAACGGAATCTCAATTGCCAACACAGGTCCCCAAAAATCAAGGCAAGATTTGCTAAATCAGGGAACCCAATCCCGAAAGCAACGATTTAGCAGTCTCTGCGAAATATGGTGGCTTTCTGTCCGAACTGGGGTATAAATCATAAATGGCGTAAGTTCCACCCAAATCACAGACAAGCCAACTCAGCAATGAGCCTAATATAGCTCAAATATGCCGACGCCAAAACCAGGACAGGGCGGCAACATAGAGCAAAGGAAGCTATTGAATTAACCTCGCCTAAAGCGGAGACTGACCCAAAGCATCCGCCTTCAGACTTCCTCAGCCTTACCTGGATTTCAAACGTACGACATGCACTAGCGGAAACGGGCTGGAAATGCCAAGCTACCGTCTGACGCCCATTCTTTCGTTTAAATACGCGTAAAGCGCGTAAGGCGTGTCACGTCTAACGTTCCATATGAAAAAACGGGACTAGACTGCTCACTGCACTTGGAGCCGCATAAATGCGAGTGACAACATCCTGTGGCAACTACAAAGCCGGTACAAAATGTACCGTTTGTGTAGTGGGAAAAAATCCCAAATTCAAAGCCAGTTAAAGGCCAAACAAAGTGACCACCAAACGGTACAGGCTGACAGCCAATAAAGGAACGTTCACAGAAAAACTACTTTCGCGTCAGAAAGGGTACATTGCATCTAGAGGAATAAAGTTCCCTCTGGATATGGGTGAATAAATCATTATTCGTGATCTCCCAACCGAAAAATTTCACCTGTCAACACTAATACCTGGGGGTCCTATTAAACACTGATTGCCATTCCTCCTGGGCATTTAATCTGGATATATGACTTTGAGTATTATATATCCACCAGTGTTCACGTGAGGCAAGTCTATTAGCCACAGCGTATTGGTCAGGCCCTGTGATACGTTCCAAACACCACCATTGTAAATCCTTACAACTGTGTTGATGCTCAACAAAATGACCCACTAGGGGCGAGGACAAGTTACGCATCCTAATGCGGGACTTGTGCTCTGAAATCCTCAATTTAATAGGACTCGATGTCTTGCCTATATAGGACTTCATGCATGGACACGGTATAACATACACCACATTCTTTGAATTACATGTGGTGTGGTCCCTCAGTTTCCAGGACTTGTGGTTGATGGTAACGGTGTTGGTAGCAGTGGTCAACTCGCACTGACAACACTGCCCGCACGGGTAGTGGCCAGTGACCTTCTCCATGCCCCACATTTGGGTGATGGTTTTTGGTACCTTGGTAGCATGTAACCTGTCTGCCTGGGATAACCAGCTCTTTAGGTTCTTACCCTTTTTGAAGGCATACATTGGACGCTCAAGGTCTGCTATGTTCATTTGAAGCAGATGCCAATGTCTGCCTATAGCCTTCTTAATCTCTGCGTGGTACGTGCTATAGGTCATGGCGCAAACCATATGTGAGTGATTCGAATTTGCACGAGTGTTTTAGGCCAATAGTACCTTGCGATGTTGGTATCGCGCCCTTTTGCGTGACTGCCGCAATATATGCCGAGGATAGCCTCTATGGGAAAGTCTATCCTCTATAATATTGGATTGTGCCACAAAATCCTTTTTGTCAGTACAATTCCGTCTGGCCCTTAGGAATTGTCCATAGGGGATACTTTCCCTTAGGGATTGAGGGTGAAAACTATCAAAATGTAAAATCGTATTGTGGTCAGTGGTTTTTCGATACAAGTCTGTTGTAATCACTCCATCCTTTGTTTTTAATTGGAGATCCAGAAAGGAAATAGACGTATTACTGGTGGACATAGTAAACCGTAGGTGTTCATTTTGGGAATTAATCCATGTCAAAAATTGGTCATGGTTTCCCTTGGTTTTGTCCCAAATAATGATGATATCGTCTATGTATCTCTTGTAAAAAATGATGGATTGCAAGAAGGGATTGGAGTCATCGAAAATGGAGACCTTTTCAAAGGCCCACATGAAGAGGGTCGCATAGTTAGGAGCAAAGGCAGCGCCCATTGCGGTTCCCTTGACTTGTAAATAAAAACTATCTTTAAACCTGAAGTAGTTTTTAGTTAGGGCAATTTCTAACAAATCAACAATAAATTCACTAGGAAGCAACTGCGGATCGCTTTGAAGGTCTAGAAAAAATGTAATGATAGGCAGCGACTCTGACTGTGGAATATTGGAATATAAAGATTCCACGTCTAGAGTAATGAAGAAATTGTTGGCGGAATCACAAGGTAAGCCTTCCAAGTGTACAATAGCGTCAGTAGTATCTGACAAGTAAGTGGGAGTGTTGGCAGCCAAAGGTTTGAGGAAATAATCAATATATTTACCCAAAGGTTCCAAAATGGTACCACAGAGAGACACAATCGGTCTACCTGGGGGGTTGAGCATATTCTTGTGGAGTTTTGGAAGAATATAGAATAGAGGGGCCCGCGTGCCTTTAGTCGTAAGGATTTGGAATTCTTTAGAGCTCAGAATGTCAGCGTCTTTGGTCCGTGTAACCAGGGCTAGGATTTCATTCCATATTCCTTCTGTAGGGTCCCCTCTAAGTTTGTGGTAGAAGTCAGAGTTATCAAGTTGTCTCAATATTTCGGTGTCAAGTTTTTCCATATTTTTGTTCGTAGTAAGCTTGATAAACTTGCCGTTCTTCGTGACTTCCATTCCATCTTTGCCACACCGGTTGACCCTAAACACAATCGTTGTTACAATTTCTCCAAAAAGGAGTGGACATGCCTTCAAGAACTCAAGCGAGACACAACCATCGTTGCCCTCTTTTTATGACACCGGAATATTGAGACAACTTGATAACTCTGACTTCTACCTCAAACTTAGAGGGGACCCTACAGAAGGAATATAGAATGAAATCCTAGCCCTGGATACACGGGCCAAAGACGCTGACATTCTGAGCTCTAAGGAATTCCAATTCCTTACGACTAAAGGCACGCGGGCCCCTCTAGTCTATATTCTTCCAAAAATCCACAAGAATATGCTCAACCCCCCAGGTAGACCGATTGTGTCTCTCTGTGGTACCATTTTGGAACCTTTGGGTAAGTATATTGATTATTTCCTCAAACCTTTGGCTGCCGACACTCCTACTTACTTGTCAGATACTACTGAGGCTATTGTACACTTGGAAGGCTTACCTTTTGATTCCGCCAACAATTTGTTCATTACTCTAGACGTGGAATCTTTATATTCCAATATTCCACAGTCAGAGTCGTTGCCTATCATTACATTTTTTCTAGACCTTCGAAGCGATCCGCAGTTGGTTCCTAGTGAATTTATTGTTGATTTGCTAGAAATTGCCCTAACTAAAAACTACTTCAGGTTTAAAGATAGTTTTTATTTACAAGTCAAGGGAACCGCAATGGGCGCTGCCTTTGCTCCTAACTATGCGACCCTCTTCATGTGGGCCTTTGAAAAGGTCTCCATTTTCGATGACTCCAATCCTTTCTTGCAATTCATCATTTTTTACAAGAGATACATAGACAATATCATCATTATTTGGGACAAAACCAAGGGAAACCATGAACAATTTTTGACATGGATTAATTCCCAAAATGAACACCTACGGTTTACTATGTCCACCAGTAATATGTCTATTTCCTTTTTGGATCTCCAATTAAAAACAAAGGATGGAGTGATTACAACAGACCTGTATCGAAAAACCACTGACCGCAATACGATTTTACATTTTGATAGTTTTCACCCTCAATCCCTAAGGGAAAGTATCCCCTATGGACAATTCCTAAGGGTCAGACGGAATTGTACTGACAAAAAGGATTTTGTGGCACAATCCAATATTATAGAGGATAGACTTTCCCATAGAGGCTATCCTCGGCATATATTGCGGCAGTCACGCAAAAGGGCGCGATACCAACATCGTGAGGTACTATTGGCCTAAAACACTCGTGCAAATTCGAATCACTCACGTATGGTTTGCGCCATGACCTATAGCACGTACCACGCAGAGATTAAGAATGCTATAGGCAGACATTGGCATCTGCTTCAAATGAACGTAGCAGACCTTCAGCGTCCAATGTATGCCTTCAAAAAGGGTAAGAACCTAAAGAGCTGGTTATCTCAGGCAGACAGGTTACATGCTACCAAGGTACCAAAAACCATCACCCAAATGTGGGGCATGGAGAAGGTCACTGGCCACTACCCGTGCGGGCAGTGTTGTCAGTGCGAATTGACCACTGCTACCAACACCGTTACCATCAACCACAAGTCCTGGAAACTGAGGGACCACACCACATGTAATTCAAAGAATGTGGTGTATGTTATAACGTGTCCATGCATGAAGTCCTATATAGGCAAGACATTGAGACCTATTAAATTGAGGATTTCAGAGCACATGTCCCGCATTAGGATGCGTAACTTGTCCTCGCCCCTTGTGGGTCATTTTGTTGAGCATCAACACAGTTGTAAGGATTTACAATGGTGGTGTTTGGAACGTATCACAGGGCCTGACCAATACGCTGTGGCTAATAGACTTGCCTCACGTGAACACTGGTGGATATATAATACTCAAAGTCATATATCCAGATTAAATGCCCAGGAGGAATGGCAATCAGTGTTTAATAGGACCCGCAGGTATTAGTGTTGACAGGTGAATTTTTTCGGTTGGGTGATCACGAATAATGATTTATTCACCCATATCCAGAGGGAACTTTATTCCTGTAGATGCAATATACCCTTTCTGACGCGAGATTTGTTTTTCTGTGAACGTTCCTTTATTAGCTGTCAGCCTGTACCGTTTGGTGGTCACTTTGTTTGGCCTTTAACTGGCTTTGAATTTGGGAATTGTTCCCACTACACAAACGGTACATTTTGTACCGGCTTTGTAGTTGCCACAGCATGTTGTCACTCGCATTTATGCGGCTCCAAGTGCAGTGAGCAGTCTAGTCCCATTTTTTCATACGGAACGTTAGACGTGACACGCCTTACGTGCTTTACGCGTATTTAAACGAAAGAATGGGCGTCACACGGTAGCTTGGCATTTCCAGCCCGTTTCCGCTAGTGCACGTCGTACGTTTGAAATCCAGGTAAGGCTGAGGAAGTCTGAAGGCGGATGCTTTGGGTCAGTCTCCGCTTTAGGCGAGGTTAATTCAATAGCTTCCTTTGCTCTATGTTGCCGCCCTGTCCTGGTTTTGGCGTCGGCATATTTGAGCTATATTAGGCTCATTGCTGAGTTGGCTTGTCTGTGATTTGGGTGGAATTTACGCCATTTATGATTTATACCCCAGTTCGGACAGAAAGCCACCATAATTCGCGGAGACTGCTAAATCGTTGCTTTCGGGATTGGGTTCCCTGATTTAGCAAACCTTGCCTTGATTTTTGGGGACCTGTGTTGGCAATTGAGATTCCGTTGGTGCATGGTCAAGTTCTTTAGGGATGGTTAACTTAACTTGTCAGGGATTTTGACTGCATGCTATGGGCAATTGCAGGCGGTTATTTGATTTTTATGCATTATTGTCACCTCTTTAATTAGTGCCCTTTGATAACAGCACTTCGTGAACATTTGTTTCACAGTTGTTCACTGGATCTATTCCTGCATAGTTGGAACATTGAGGCTCAATGCAGTCGACCTCCATTGCGAAAGCAGAAACGGCAACGTTTGCTGCACCAATTTGGACGCTGCTTATACCATATTACCCTCTCTGAATTCCAGAAAAAACTTACATTTGGAATCGACTTGACTCTATGGATTTTGTCCAGTTGTCCACTGGTGAGTTGAATGTTTGGTTCATAACTAGCCTACAGATATGTCATTTCACCTCACAGGGGCACCTTTTCTTGTGTGTTTTTGATAAAATTGCTCTAAGCAAATTTCTCTTGGGTTTTACTCCCTTTATGTATTTATTGCTAAATGTAGTTAAACTTACCATTTCGGATACTCCTGCTTCACTGTACATAAACCATTGGAGAAATGTTTACGACCATGTACTATTTCGGTCGTTTATGTGTCATTTTGCACCCTTGCATTCAGGTCTAATTTATAGAGATCTGCTTTTGGCACGGCCTGATTAATATTTCCTGGACTTATCGACAGGATTCCGCGACCAGCCTTACGGGTAGAGATCACGATAAATACCTTTTCTCCCTTATTGTTCTTCAGACCTCATGACGCATCTGAGCTGCGGGGAACGGGATAGGCCCCTTGGGTTCCACCCACAGATCACCAACTCTCATTTTTATTTCTCATTATTGTCCATGTAATTGTTCACATCTTTTTTTCTTCTTTTTTCTTTTGTTTTTGTATTTTAGGTGCGGTTTTTTAAATTGTAAAATGCTTAGCTTTTCTTCCTAAATACATTGTGTATATAAAGACACAGATGAATTCCAAAGATGTATGACGCCTAAGGGAATGCCAAGACCTGAAGAAGATGGATATCATCTGCTTTTCAGTTAGATGTGTTTTCTCCATCGAAACTACTATCTGTTAACTGTGTCAGGCCTATTCTATTGTAAGCTATATTGTCCTTGTCCTGACACATGAGTAGTTGACGCACAGCATCCCTTGGCTAATTTTAGCGTTCTTTTTCTATGATTGTGTTTCCTTCCCATTGTGCATTGTTGTAACTAATTATTGCGGTTGGGTGCATGACTTATTAGTGACCAGATTGCTCTTTTTTATTTTTATTTATTTATTTTTTTTGGCCCATTGCCTTTAGACCTGAATAGGTGACTGGGGTTTCCCTACTTGAGTGATCCCCTTCGCTCGTATAGGAAACCCTCCTTGGAATCAATTTAGTAGCATCTAGGCCCACTGTGATTTACTTCACTGACTCTCTTACTTGCAGCCAACAGTTAAATTAGCACTTTTTCACTTTACTCGATGCACTTTATTATTGATATATTAATGTTTACATTTTTGCGTATATTGCACATGAACTCCAGACGATTTAATACTGATTTTAATGTGTACAAATTCTAATAAATATAGTATTTTAAATGACTTTTTGTCCTTTGTAGGGTGATCTGTGTTGTTACCTTTAGGGGACCTTCCCTGTTTTGGCGGTCAGATTGCGTCCTTTTGAATTCTGTTCCGCTGGTTTGACCTCTGTTTTCACGGGATCCAGACGATGGCTAATGCCAAATAGTTGCAAATGACCAGATGCAAGCTTCTGCATACAATCAATACCACCATAAAGGGATTCAATGCTATCAAGGAAGAGCTGAGGGCCAATACGACTGATGACTCCCCAGAATAGACATGTCCTTGACATGATTACATCGATGGAAGGAGGAGTTTGCGCCAAAATTGGGTCATCATGGTGCACATTCACACCTTCTCATGATGATGAGAAAGGGACCTTGACAGAGGCTATAATGCTGTTGACAAACCTGCATAATCAGATGGACGACGAGAAAAAGATTATAGATGACAATTGGTTTGCCTTCATATTCTCATGGATTCCGCAGTGGATGGCAAACATCTTCAAGTTTCTTGGAGCACTATTGCTTATAGTGATGTTTGGATTCTGTGTAATCAAGATAATAATTGCCCAATGTAAGAATACAGAAAAGAAGGCAGTAGGAATGAAGATCGTGATTGATGTTCAATCAGGGTTTGGACGAAAAGAATTGACTGATGAAGATGTCAGAAAATATATCAAGGCCAGCATCTTAGCATCTGAAGGAACTAAGTTTCTATAACCGAAAAATCATAAGAAGTACGTGGGATGATGGGTCTATTGCAATCCAAATGGGCAGTGCAGGTATATGACCTGGAGTGTGGATGAAAATTTAAATCAGCCGGCACCCTGAGGCATGTGATGAAGATCTGGACTCCAGAGAAGCATTTCTTCAAGAGAAAATATCAAGATGTGGAGACCCTTGTTGAAGAGGTGGTCGATTACTTGACCAGAGGGGGGAGTGTAGGGGAGCAGCTGAATGCCTCTGCAGGAAGTTCTGCCCCGCTACCTCCTGTATGTTGGAGATCTGAGATCGTACCATGCTTGACACCAGCAGTTATGACCATACCACCGAGAATATTCAAAAGAAGATACCCTCTGAGAAAGTCCTACTAAATGTATTGCCGAAGAGACGACAATCTGAGGGAGGAACTCCCTGAAGGAATATGCGAAAGAGCAAAGGGAAGCCAGTGACATCACAAGAGACGGGTGTGACGTACTAAGAAGACTGACTGAAGAAAATGTATGGACCTTATAGAAACTGATGCCGAAGTTAAGAATCGAGTAAACTTTCATATGCGAAAAGAAGATTGCATGTGTGTGACGCACTGCAGAAAATTCAAGCTGTTCAATAACTGTACAGATGCAGCAACGCAAGTAGATTACGTAATCTTAGAAACTGGCTATACGTACTGAATAGACTGCAGGCAAAGCCGCCATTGTATAGAAGCTGGACATCAGTGTCATGAATTTAGTAAGCCCAGACCCATGGAGAGGAAAGGACGAGAGTTATGTCGAGCAAGAGTTAGCTGAGATTGTGGACACAAGTAGCTAGGCTGTATGGCCTGGTACCAAAGCTGAAGGCATCCAAGACCGGTTATCTATTCTCAAAGGCAGTGAATGTGAGAAGCGGAATCATCTCTTGTTAAGGTGCAAAGAAAGAACACCATGTGTGCCAGGTTTTATTCATTTAACCGATTGAAATGCTGCAAAATGGTCCAAATCGTGGTCTCCTGTCTCGTGAGTCAAGGATGAAAATAGAGTTGAGCATTGAGTTCCAGAAGTATGATAGTGCGTGCCCACACTCCTTTATATTCCCGGAGACTCTGCATGCCAAGTTCAAAGACACTGTTCATGGCAGAAGGCATGGGCGATGAGAGATGTTGGGCTATTTGGGTGGGAAGGTAAAGTCAAGTCCACTTCCTAGCACCTGGGTCTGAGCTCACGTGCTGCTAAGTGAACCGAATGTTCCAGACATGGCATGAGCATGCCAAACAATTATAGAGGGCCATATAACGAAGGGCCTTATAGTTTGGGAACCAATGATATACTGTGTACTTACTAGTGTAGAAGATGGCACATTGTAGAGGTAGGCATAAGTTGTTCACCTGACAGTAGATATGCAATCACAACCGAACCCCTTACAGAAAGTATACTTAGATGTTCCCGTTGAGTGTATCACAACCCCTCGCAGGTTTTTCTCATTTGCCATGTAGTATGACATCACTTATGATGAATATTTAGTATATAATTGTGTTTTTATTAGATATGTGCTGAGAGAACTGAGCGAACGTCTGTTGATGTCCGTTGTAACTCCTGGTTTTAGATAATTGATATTAAAACAGCAAACTTTGCCATCTTCCTGAGTTGGTTGGATTATTTGGTGCCGGAATAATTCTGCATCCCATCCACTGCATGCGCGTTACCCAAAGGGCTCTAAGCTCATGTTCTTAGCAAGGCACCAGTGTCAGTGAGCACTGGTACTTCCTCTCTCAAATGCTTTCCTTACAGCATGACTATCTTCTCTTGCTCAGTCCAGCTCCTAGAACCGTTGGAAAATAACTCCTATTCCTCTTCCTTTTCTTGCCCTTCTTTATCTTCCATCCTCCTAGGCATGTTCCACCTGTGCCACTCAGGGTTTGGATGCATCTGGGCACTGTGTGACCTGGTTCTGGAACTTACACACCTTTGTATAGCGATTCACCTTCCCACATTGAGAATGCATAGGCCTTGGCACACTTTGGCCTTCTTGTAGAGGCCAATTGCAGGGGTAGTGGCCTCTCTTTAACAGGATGGGGTGCACTCTTTGCACGTGACCTTGGGGATCCTCTGACCACATTTGCATCTTCCTCCTTAAGAATGCGTAGTGCTTAGAGGTTGCTCCATATTGGTTGTTCTTGACTTGGCAAGTTCATGGGAGCAACTGAACTCCAGAATCCATTTCAAAGTGATCTCCAGTTCCTGCAGGATTTGTTATTGAACCCATGTCAAGAAGCACCCTTTAATCCAACACACTCACACCTCATCTTCCTCACCCAGCAGAATATATTTAAGTCAAAGGTATCACAGCGAGTCGTACATGCTAGGCATCCAGCGATTTTCTCGGATCCTGCTGTAGCTGAAAGCATATGTAATCTGCGCTTAATAACAGAATGAAATTCACTAACAGAGCTGTCGTCACAGCAGTGTAGAACAAATTGTTGCCGAGAAGAGTCTTGCAAATCTTGTTAACTAGATCACCAAACAAATACAGAATTAGAAAACTTTTGCTGCATCATCTGTCTCCCTTAACAAAACAGAATTTGGGGCATTAGACCACAGTGTTCATCTGGCACCCAATGCAGAGGGGGTACCCACGACGTCACACTCCCCTTTAGCATGAAGGCCAGATCCTTGCCTAACGATTGGCACCTGCCGGCTAGGTGTGGGGAGGTGTCCGGCCCCTCACCCTTACTCCCAGAAAAGAGAAAGAAACATACATACTAGCCAAACAAGCACCAAAGTCGCTAGATCCAGGTGCGTGGCAAACTTAAATACAGTGCCCCATGAGGGGAATGTCCAAGCAGTGGGCAGGCTGCTGGAGCGTTCCTACTGGAGCCACTAGATTTTCTGTGGGGTGGATTTTGGGATATATTATGTGCATTGGCCAATCTTGTGTAGGAACAGCCTTTGGACAAGAGCGGGAGTGGCCACATGCATGGCACACCCTGGTCCTAGTGCTTTATGGTGCTAAACTGCCACTTCCAAAAGAGCTGTTGGAGCTTATGTTATCCGGCCAAAGGCAATGTTCCTAAACTGTACACACTGTTCCAACTGCTTAATGGCAGTTGTGTTTATTGATGGGGGTGTTCTTGGAGGCCCCTAAACACTGACACTGAAGGGAATATGAAAGATACCCTTTGCTAATCCCTGGGATACCCCAAGACAGGAAATACAAAGCCCTGGGAGGAGTGAAGAAACCAACAGATAGAGTACCCCAGGTCAGCATTGGGGCCTACACGCCCCAGTGGAAGGAGGACAACCAACAAACTTTAAACAGATACGCAAGAGGGAAGGTGCAGGAATATGATATCGGTGACCTTCTTCCTATTAATGTGCCTTGGGTACCTCTTTATTTATTTATTTGTAATGCGCTGAATTCCTGCAGGCATCGGGGTGCAGAGACATTTACACAAAAGGACGAACATCAATAACGGGACGAATATAAATTCCAGAAGGCAGCTTTAAAGGAGAGATACATTATTTGAACAGCAAAATCTTAAAAATGTTCCTGAAAACTCTTAAATCAGCTTCAGTTCTCAGTACAATGGGGTAGTGAGTTCCAAAGGTTAGCTGCTTTTACTAGGAAGGATTTTCCAAGTCCATTTACACTTCTGTGATCGAGGCAGATAATCTGCATTTTTTTAGCTGAGCGCAGTGCTCTGGATGGAAAATATTGTGGAATTAAGGATTTACGGTAAGCAAGAGCATGTCCATAGACGCATCTATGAACCAGCGTTCCTACTTTAATGTTGATGCGTTCCTGGATAGGGAGCCAGTGGAGGTTTTGTCTGTGATTTGATATATTTTCACATCTTGAAACTTTCTTGACAATGCATACTGCATTGCTTAGCAACAATTGGCATTTTTTTACTTTTGAGTTTGAAGCTCCAATCAAAAGAGACTTACAGTAATCGAGCCTTGAAATTATAATAGCTTGGGCGATAAACTGTTGTTTTCTGAAATATTAGGGTGGATGTTTCTAAGAAGGTGAAGGTGGTAATTACAGTTTTGGATCAGGTGGTTGATGTATGCATCAGTATTCAAAGAAGCCTCCAGGAGAATAGCTAAGGTTTCCCCTTAATCTGTACGGGGATGATGTTGTCTCCAATTACTAAGCTCCTGAAATCAGGGCTCAGTTTTTCTGAGGCATGCTTTGATCCAAAGATAAGAAGCTCTGTTTTGTTGCCATTAGGTCAGAGCCAGTTTGTAGACATCCAATAAACCCCTCATTCTTTAAAAAGTTATATCTTGAAGAGCCAGAGACACAAGAGGCAGAAGCCAAAGATCCAAGCGAGGGAGACGAAATAGAACCCCCAGTCGAAACGAGTGGTGAAAGTAGAGAATCCCCAGGCAGACCACTCAGAACAGTAAAGAGACCAGTGAGACTCATCGAACAGATGTAGTCGGACTTTCATGTTAAGCACGGGGGAGGTGTTGTACATGGTTAAAGGGACGCAGCCCCTTTAAAAACACACGGACACCAATGCGGGAAGATGGCGGAACGGGAGGGGCCAGGGAGAGGAAAGGCAGTTACAATGTAGGAGAGATTAAAGGAAAGTTGATAAGAACGGTGTCTCTGTGTTTCTGTGGTATGCATGGCCGTTGACGAGTTCTGAGAGCCCCAACAGTAGATGTTAGAAAGAATCAAGGAATCTGATGTATAATCAGCAGTAGTTTCCATAACTAACTGTGTGTCATTTGCATAGTTTGTAAAGAAAACACCCAGATCATCTACAAGTGAACACAAAGGCCTGATGTATGCGTGGAGCAGAACAGGAGATAAGCTTGCCCCCTAGGGGCCTCCACACCAAATTGAAGCTGTTGGAGAGCACGCCAGACCCCACTGGATTTTTGATTCCCTTTCAGATAGAAAGGAATGGAACCAGTTAACCGCCCCTCAGAATAATGCCCTAGATGACGTAGAGAATCAAGGAGGCGGTCATGATCCACTTAAATCGAAGGCCGCTGACAAATCCAGTAAAATCAGCAATCCCGTTTTTCCTTTCTCTGTGATTTTCAGCATGTGTGATTGAAGGTCTACTAATGCTGTCTCAGCGCTATAGTGGGGACGAAAACCTGACTGTCTATAGTGGAGAACGTTGTTGGATTCCACAAATGTTTGAAATTGCAAACAGGCAAGTTTGTAGAAAATCTTAATAAGAAAGTTGCAGTTTGTGATTGGTCTAAGGTTGCCAGGATCCTTTGGGTTTAAGTTAGGTTTCTTCAGCAATGGGGGTGACAGATACTGTTTTGATTGAGCATGGAATCCTGCCATCTCTAAAAGATGCATACACAAATCTAGTAAAAACTGGAACAAATACATCTTTATGTTCTAGAATTAACATTGGAGGCAAAATGTTTTCAGGGCAGGGAGTTGGTCGCATGGATGTAAGCAATTTCTGCATGTCAAGTACAGTTATTGGGGAAAAAGAGAAGAGGGGATGGTTTTCAGACTTAAGCACAGGAGGCTGATGTTTGTTTGGATCGGCCAAGTTATGCAGGGCTTTCTTGATTTTCTCTCTTGCGTTTACTATTTTAGCTTCGAAAGCATTTTGAACTGTTGTAGATTCTTGGGTCATAGGTACAAACGAAGTTTGCAGAGCCTTAGTTTTTCAAGGAGTCTGAGGGTCTCAAAACATTTTTTGTGTGCAGTTAGATGCCTGACTTATCTCTAGATTATAATAGCTCTTTTTATCTTTTACAATTTTACTTTTATTTACTTTGTCTACAACCTTCCAAGCCTTTTTGTTTTCATCAGATTGGTGTTTTATCCAACGTGATTCCAGCTTGCGCTTTTCCCTTTTTAATGAGATGAGATGAGGAGTCAACCATTTTTAATGTCTAGGGTTATCTCTTACTAGTCTTGGTCGAAGAGGAGCTGTTTTCTCCAACATCATCATAAACGTGTTTGAGAAAGACGACGAGACAAGGTGTTCAACTGAGTTCGTACTTAATGTCTTGGCCATGATTGTTTCAATCCAAGTAGATACATCATGGGCTTGTATCCTTTTAAAGTTACAACTTGCAACAATTTTCATGGGATTGTGTGGTTTAACAGTAACCTCTGGGCAATTGATGAGTAAATCAACAATGTAATGGTCTGACCAGATACAAGACTGGGTATGGTTGATGTCAATATTGAGATTTTTGGATACCACCCAGTCTAAAATGTGTTTTTGCCTGTAGTGGGGTCATTGTTCAAAATTTGAACATTTATGTTGTTTAAGACTATTTCTATTGAAAGCGGTTTATCTCTTGTGTTCATAAATCCTGGTAACCCATGGTTTGGTCAGCCAAACTCTTAACTGCAGTTCCCCCTTCCTCAAGCCATATGTTTATCCCACACCTGTGACACCCTTCTTCATCAATAATGCATGACCCCCCTTCAAATCCCACAGAGACCTGGTTAATCCAATACATCACAAATATTGTAATGAGGATTTGTTACCAGGATTTGTTGGCCACATACACACTGGCAGAAGCAACATACAAGCAAAGGGAGTGGGAACCAAGAAGGAACATGATAATGCAGAGCCTGCAGCCCTAAAACCGTGTAAGTATGCTACGCAGCTCAAAGGAAGGATTGCAGTTTCCTGTGTGGGTCCATGAGCAGGATAGAAGCATGCTCATGGGCATGGAGAACAACCAGATTCTGGAGTTAGCAGCTGCTGGAAGTTGGACCGGCAGTAGAAAACACAACAATGATGTAAAAAACAAAATGCTGGATGGCCCTATTAAGGGTTTGGCCCCAAGTGCATTGCTGAGATGTGTGCACTAACCAGTTGAAGAATTAGAGGATTGTTTGAATCTTGGGATCCATTCCCTGCGCTCAGAAATTTGGGGTACGCATCCAAGCACGATCTTGCATTCGCTGGCCCTAGGCACATGTCCACAGTCCTGTGAAAGTAGTCAACATTTTATTCTGGTAGAGGGAATCTGCGAAAGGAAAGCAGTGGCATTTCGGAGTGACAGGGAGCGAAGAACTGAGAGACAGGAAAAGACTGTGGAGAAGAGCATGGCAGATGAGCAGAACTGGGAGAGAAGGAGAGAAAGTGAACGGAATGGATGGAAGCAAAGAGACCGGGAAGGAGAAAAAGCAAGAAGAGGAGGTGACAAGTGGAAAGATCCTGAGACAGAGATATAGAGAACGAAGAAGGAGGGATAAGAGGTTGGAAAGGAAGTAGAGATATAGGAGGAGAAGGGTGTAAGGACAGAGGAGTGTGAAGGACAGAGAAGGGCAAGGAATTCCCGGAAGGGGAAGGGTCGGAGGGACGTAGTGAAGAGGAAGGAGGAAGCGGGAGAAGGTGTCACAGATTGCCTAACACTCCAACTCTCAGAGATGCTTCAAGGGTTTTGCTTGAAGTATTATGCTGGGTGGTAGGGCCGTCCCTCACTCTCTCGTCTACTTGTTTTCCTCCCTTGGCCAGGTGTCCCTATTCCCAGGTTAGTATATAGAGCTTATTGAACCCTGCAATCTATCATCCATCTTGCTTTCAATGAGGTCCTAAAGGCAATCACCTTATCTATCTAAGCGCCTTCTGGGGCTTTTGCTAACAATGTTATCATTTCTGAAGGTATTACAGGGCTGTGATTTACAGATACCCAAGACCCACTCTGGGTTCCTCCTCTCACATCCTGATGTTTCTCTCACTCTGCTCCAACTACTTCCCTCCCTACAACCTCTCCCCCTGATTCGCAGCTAATACTCATTCTCTCTGTCCCTTTTGTGTCACTTGCTTTGTCTACTTCTACCTCCAACCTTCATTGCTACTCCCTCCCGCTTCCTCACTTCATGCTACTCGTCCCTCCTCGACACTATTACTCCCTCCTCCACTCTACTGCCCCCTCCTCTACTCTACTACTCCCTTTTTCAGACTACTACTCCCTCCTCCACACTACTACTTCCTCCTCCACACTACTACTCCACCCAACCTTCTACTGCATCACTCGTCTTTCACTCTCCCAAACACTACCACTCACTCTCTACACTCTTTCTAACAGTCTCAATCCCCTACTTGCACGCATATTCTCCCAATAGTACCACTTGCTCTCCCCAACCAATACCTCGCTATTTCGTTCAAATGCCTCCACACTCCAGTTCACAGTCTCTCTTCCTGCTGGTCTCTTGGTCTGCTACCTTCTACTCCTCTGGCCTCCACCAAACAGCCCACAACTTCCTGTTTCCTGTCCCTCTGCTTATCTTTCATTTCCTTCTCCCATTGGACCCAGGCCTTGACCAATCTAGACCTGTCTTCCCGCCCGAGAAGTGTTGCAATAGTGAAAGTTTACAAATAGGGGGCATAGCCCCACTCCTTTCTTCTGCATTAGGCCACCATGCTGTAGCAATAGCGGCCCACAGTTCATATTGATCCAGTTTGTGTTAGGGGACTGCATTGCATTGAAGTTCAAATCAGGTAAGTAATAGTGCTTGTTTGAATATGAAAGCCGCTCTGCAGCAAGCTTGTATTGTTTTGTCTGTATCTGTTCTGCGTGGGTGTCAGTGTGTGGCAAGCACAGCTGTTGGGAAGCAGTGCGTGGTGACCCTGGCGGCTGCTCAGGCTCTCCATCACTTCGCTCACCTCCTCACTCCGTTGTTGCTCTAGATCTCTGGGGGACTGCAATCTGCTGGCTTGAGGGGCTGGTGGGTTGCTGTCGTGCGGGCGGTCCTGCCATACTTCAGCTGGCTTTTGAATGGGTCTCCAAGAAAGAGAAAGAAACTGGTCAGTATGATTATCAAGAGTATGGGGTGAGACAAGATGGTATTTCCAGGAAACATACATGCACTTGGCGAGGGGATAGAAACAGGGACCCCTGGTAGGCCACCCACCAAAGGCTCAGTGATATCCCTAACCTCACTTGACAAGGTCACCTTACTGACCTTGTCGCATAGGCAGTGAAGGAGAGACAGGAGTCAAGGAGGGTATGGAAAAAGTAACACTATGATTGCATGTGACTGGGAGAGAAGTATGGCAGCAAAGGGAGGAGGAGAAGTAGGAAAGAAGAGTAAGGAGGACAGAAGATAAATAAAACAACCAGCTGGTGAAATGTAGCCTATAGATTTAGGGGAAAGCTTCACTAAAAACTTCAAATCATTTTTAAATGTGCCTCCTTGGTACTCTATGAGGTGCCAGGGGAGGTCTACTGCAAATGTGCTCCATTTTTTTCTCACCCTGACAGTGTGTCAGTGTTACAGGGTGGTGGCAGCAGTGTACAGTTTACTTGGTTGCACCATGGTGTAGCCTTTTTTACTGCCATGCCATGTTAGCCATTTGCTCCCACAGACGGAGCAGCATTGTTACCTTGTGTCTTACTAAGTCCTGTGACGTGGCCATTGCCATTTTGTCCCTTTATGTTCGTTTTCATGATGGGAAAGTCCATGTTTGCTGTTTTATCTCGGTGAGCTGACTCGGAGCCCCCATAGGCTTCTCTAATTGAATGAAATCCTGTTCGGGCTGAGTGAGCACACTAACAGAAATGAGGCTGGCCTCCTCTAATTGGACAGCTGCCAAATGCTTGACACTGTATGGGACATGATTGGATGCCTGCGAGTCTGTTTAATGTAGATTACCCCTGTTAATTGCGCAGGGAGTTTTACTTCTATTAAAGACTAGGAGGCAAGCATTATGCTTCAACTTCTATTTATTTACTCCTCAGCCGTTTCAACAAAAAACACAAGAAACACTGAAAGGATCCTCATATCACTTTTCTTCTCTTGAAACTACAAGTCCCAATGTCTCTATAGTTTTATCTTGCTCAGTCCAGCTATCACACTCTTCCTGTTCCTGCACTCCTCCTCTCTTTTATGAGCTCTGAACTGCAACCCTTGAACATTTTAACAATGTCCAACCAACAGGGCGTACCACTTCAACTTGTCACAGACTCAACGTAGCTGCATCACGCTTGAACTAGTCTGCTTCTCTCAGACCTTGGCACCCACTGATCCTCGACTCTCAAATATTATTCTGGTCTTTTCCGTAAGGATCATGCAAATAACAATATCAGGGTGGTGTCCTTGTACTGTCGAATCCATAGTTCATTACATACAGTTTAGACAGAACATGATAGGGTGGGAATTTAATGATCGCCTCCTAGTCTTTAATAGAATTAATACTCCCTGCGCAATTAGCAGGGGTAATCTTCATTCTATGTCAAGACTGGAGGCGAGCATTATGCTTGTTGAAAGCTTCCCCAACACAGCCATAGCCAAACTTTCAATCAGCTTGAAATAAAACTCTTTAAATGTATTATCGCTTGCCCAATCAGCTGCCTGCATAATATCCTGCAGAGACACCCCTGCTGTAAATGCTCTGGATGCCATTGTCCCTCTCACTGAGAGCGCCCCATACTAATTCAGGTTGATGCCTGCTATGTGCATCACCTCTCTCACCCACTTTGCTATGGTGGCTGTCGCTACTGCTTGAAAAGTTCTCCTGCATGCAATTAATAGCTGTGTAGTGTTGGCTGCTCTGCACACTGCTGTCTTGCTCTCGTATTCTTTAATACACTTCGCTACACACCATTTAGTGTTTCTCAGGAAATATGGGTAATTAACTGTAGTAGTTCCTGTCTTAGTCCTTCTGACTATTGAAAACACCGCCCCTTCCGGGCCGAAAGACTTCCTGTTAATCTCAAGTACTTTGATGTCTGCTACTCGCTTGCAAGATACTAGACATAAAAGCATCTCTAACTTGCTAGACAGTTGCTTTAGTAACAGGAATCTGGGTAGCACGCTAGCAGACACAGCACCACTGTCATGTCCCAAAATTTATTATATCTCGGCTCCGGTGGTGCTTTATATCGCGCCCCTCTTATGAGCTTTGCTACCACTGGGTGTTCCCCTGCTGGGACTCCTTCGATCAGTAGGTAGCCTGCTGAAATAGCTGACCTGTATACTCTGATGGTACGAAACGCTTTCCCATCTTGCAACAGATGTGCCAGAAAATTCAATATAGCTAATATAGGGGCCAAAACGGGATGAACATTTCTCCCTCTACACCAGTTTGACAACTTGGCTGAAACCGCGTCATAGCTTTTCCTAGTGGATGGTGCCCAAAGATTTCGCGATGGGCTCTGCAGCTTGAGACGAAATGCCTGGCAGCGCCCAGCGTCTCCTGATAATCTGCACGCTATTAGTGGGAGAGTCCCTCTTACTCTCAGAGGATGTGATAACCCAGCTGGGTCCGTGAGAAGTCGCTCTCCGTCTGGGAGAATTCGAGGTATATCTGTTGACAGCTCCATTAGCGTTGGAAACCAAACTTGTGACTTCTACAGTGGCGCTATCAAAATCAATTCTGCTTTCTCCCTCCGACATTTCGCTAGTAGTCTGCTCAGCATCACGAAGGGAGGGAACGTGTAATGTTGTTCTCTTGTCCACTTTTGGAGAAATGCATCCCATGCCTTGAGCGCCTGCATCCAGTCTCCAGCTGAAGTAGCTGGGTGTCTGTGCGTCGAGGCGAGACGCGAACAGATCTGTGTGACCTGGACCCCACAGCTGATTCAGACGCTGAAACACTTCCAGTCGTCTACCACGTTCAGTGATCCTGGCAGATATTCTGCTGTCACTGAAGTCCCCGACTGAAGGCAGAAATGACAAATGTCTTTCACTGGTTCCGCTAGTAGTCAGGACATTTTTCCTCCTAGGTGGTTTATGTACCTGACGCTGATATATTGTCCATCTTGAGAAGGCCACATGAACTCACTCTCCCTTTCGTGAACGCTTTGATAGCACAGGAACCCGCTAGGAGTTCCAAACAGTTTATGTGTAGGTGGAGTTCCTCTTTGCTCCATTTCCCTGCGGTCTCTATAGATCTGCATCTTGCCCCCCAGCCTATGGGGCTGGCATCTGATCCTATTACTAGATCCGGTCGATCGCCAAAAATGGCACGACCATTCCAGGCATCCATATTGTTCAACCACTATTCCAGTTCTGTAAAGGATGCTCGATCTAAGGGTATTTGCTGGTGGTATTTCAGACTCTGTCGCAAGTGCTAGACCTTCAGTCTCTGAAGCGTACAATAGTGCAGCGGACCTGGGAAGATAGCTTGAATTGAGGCTGCTAGCATCCCTAATATCCTCGGTAGTACTCAGATCGATATTGTCTGCTTGCCCTGATCTCCTTCTTGATGTCCGTTAATTTTTGGGCTGGTAACTCTAATGTCACTTTCCTGGTATCTAGGACGAAACCTAGGAAGTCTAGCCTTTGTGCCGGTGTGGTGTCTGACTGCTCCATGTTCACTAAGAACCCAAAGGACGTCAGGAGGTCATTCACCCATGCCGTCTGGTATACCGGCATCTCTCGATCCTCTGCTAGGAGCAGTAGGTCGTCCAGGTATATAATCATCCTGATACCCTTCTCTCGGATCACTGCTGCTACTGGTCTCATCAACTTGGTGAAAGCCCAAGGTGCTGAGGCTAGCCCGAAGGGCATTGTTCTGAATTGCCATAGTTGCTTGTTCCAGTGGACAGCCAGGATGGTCCTGAATTCCTCTTGTACTGGCACTGTCAGATATGCGTCCTTCAAGTCTAACCTTGTTAGCCAGTCCCCCTCTCTTACGGAATCTCTGAGCTGGTGTATTCCTTCCATCTTGAAGTGGCGGTACACAATCCAGCCGTTCAGCTCTTTTAAGTTCATGACTGGTCGCACTTTCTCCTTCCTGTGGACCAGGAACATATTGCTTATGAATCTGGGGGGAGCCCAGCACTTCTCAATGGCTTCCTTCCTCTCTAGCTGGCGCAGTTCACGGTCTAGACTCTCTTGCTCCGCTTGAGCTAGGTGCGACTGGTGTGGCCAGAGTGCTTGTACGGGCTGCTGGAGAAATTCCAGCTGCAGACCTCTGACGGTTTCTCCGAAGAGGAGACCCTGTGCTGTCCCCCTGACTTCATAGGAAGCTAGGTTGCTTAATTTAGGATCTATCTTAAGTAGTAATCCTCTCCTCCTTTCCAAGGAGATGGTGCAGTTCACGTTGCCTAGTAGGCAGACTGCTCTCTGCACCCAGCTCACTAGGCATCGGGATCTACTTAGTATCCCTGGCTCTTTCCACTAGATCCATTATCTTAGCTAATGGGCCCGAAATATCAAGCACCTTTTCCTAGCAGCTCCTCCAGGACCTGTCTATCCCTTTTTGCGGATCCTTACTGGTCTTTGACACGAAGTTCAGCATCTTCTGGTCCAACTGCACTCTACCTTCTGTGCGTCTAGGAGCTGGAGCTCCCACCCACTGCAGGAGCAGTGGGCCCTTCTTCCACACCTGCCTCGGCCTGAGGTAAGCCTTTGGGCTTTATAAATACACCCCTCTTCCAGCACGCACTCTGCTACATTGAACAGATCGCGCCTTTTTATTGCACCGCCCGGCGTGGCTTTAATTCCTGGTTCGCCCGCATTACAATTGTGCTTGACTGAGCTGCCCGTGTGCCACCCTACTGGGGCACCCATTGCAGCACACGAGGCATTGGCCCTGATAAGATGGCTGCCAGCCTCCGCTTTGCCTGATTTCAGTGGTAGCCCTCGTCTATCGCGGCTACTTCCACCCGATTGGATGCTGGCCCTATTCAATTGACCAATACGATGCCGGCCTGGCGTGCGCCGGCCCACTGCCCGAAGGACCACGACCAAAGGACTGCCGCCTGTCCTGTGCCGAATGCCTGCACTCTACCTTCTGTGCGTCTAGGAGATGGAGCTCCCACCCACTGCAGGAGCAATGGGCCCTTCTTCCACATCTGCCTCGGCCGTGAGGTAAGCCTTTGGGCTTTATAAATACACCCCAGGCTTCCAGCATGCACTCTGCTACGTTGAGCAGATTGCTCCTTTTTATTGCACCGCCCGGCGTGGCTTTAATTTTTGGTTCATCCCCATTACATTTGTGCTCGACTGAGCTGCCCGTGTGCCACCCTACTGGGGCACCCATTGCAGCACACGCGGCATTGGCCCTGATAAGATGGCCGCCAGCCTCCGCTTTGCCTGATTTTGGTGGTAGCCCACATCTATCGCGGCTACTTCCACCCGATTGGATGCTGACCCTATTCAATTGACCAATACGACGCCGGCCAGGCGTGCGCCGGCCCACCGCTCGAAGGACCACGACCAAAGGACTGCCGCCTTTCCTGTGCCTGTCGTGGCCGTACGGGGCCAGTGGGCCAGTCACGCTGCCTCTTGCTACTCTGCTGGAACAGTAAGTCTGCTCATCCATATAAGGCTGTGTGTTTAGGCACTTCATAATCGCCGCCCACTTAGCTTGCCATTAGCTCGCAAAGCAGCGCGGAACACGTATGACCCTCAAGTCGATTAGCATATACTACAGATCACCCGTCTAACGTACCTGCGTGTGAGACAGCATCAGTATCCCTCAAGAACTTTCGTCTTGCATGCTAAATATCTTTCAACACATTACATGCTCTGTTGTTGTTTTTCTACGTCCAAACACTGCTTACTTAAGGTCCAGAATGTATTAATGACTGTACATATATCCTTGTTTCACTACCTCTCGTGCTTACCTACCTACATACGACGAGCTGATTACCTCTACTCGCCAAATTGTTAGCACGCGACTTTCTTGTATGTCCGTTTGGGGGTCAATATACTATTAGGCTATCTCTATGATTTTAGGGTTAACTACTTTTGCCATATATATCTCTTTGTTCTGTTTGCAAAAATTGTATTGTATTGTGTACTGCACCCCTCAAATGTCTACTATGGATGATGCTCTGTAGCTGTAACAAACACTCGTACACCACACCAACTACTCCATGCCCACACCCACTCTACCATCTAAGGCCCTCAGCACACACTTGCTTTCTCAACTGCACCTTCCTCCCGTTGCCCATCATATCATGAAACAACTCACGCTTCCTAGCAAACACACTACACACGTGGCTACACTCTCACTGTTTCTATTGTACCTTACATCTGCACATATTATCCTCCAACTCTCTCACTACAACCATACGCACTCACCTCCACTCGCTACCATGGAACCACAGCGCTCCCTGGCACCCAACCTCCCCACTAGGCTGCTCAGACTCAGAACATGCACCCTACCTATGCTCTTTTTCACCCACCCAACACACATCATTCTTAGGAACTCCAGACATAGTTCCCGCTCCATGGCCATACACCTCTCCCACTCCTCCAGCTCACCCACACACAAAGTCAAAACCACACAGACTTGTACACCCACCCCTCGATCGAAGTTCCCACGCCTGCCCAGAGCATGCAATATAGCACCAGAGTCACTAAAAAAACCTCACTCTTCCTTCCTCAAATGTGCACTACTCAATGTCTGCTCACTCACTGCCCACGCGCTAGAAATCAATGATCTTTTACTCAGTCAAGAACTTGACATCCTATGTGCCACTGAAACGTGGCTACAAGAGGCTTCAGGCCCTGCCATCACCCTAGCCCTGCCGCCTGGATACACCATTCTCAGACAGGACAGCATCTCCAAAATAGGAGTTGGGGTAGCACTAATCTATAAAGAGGAAATTTCCTTAAGATTAACACAGCCCTCTGTAGAAAATGGTGTTGATATCCTTTCAGCGAAACTAGCCCTCTCACCCACCAATACCATCAATATTCATCTGCTTTACCGTCCACCAGGATCTCCTGCAGAATTCCAGGGACACATTACCCACCGATTTAGCAGCAACCTGAAAAAAACCCACTAAAACACTCATCCTAGGTGATTTCAACCTAGGTCTGAATGACCCCAATGACAACGCAGCCAGCTCACTCCTCAATGAACTCACAGACCCAGGCTTCACGCAAAAGAGCCTGAGCCCAACCCACACCAAAGGTCACACACTTGATTGGATTGCTGACCATAACTGCAAGTCATCGCTCACGTCCAACAGCACTGTCATGATCTCTGCTTCCAAAAGATCAGGACTTGCCCGACTCCCTTGGAAGCAGACCCATAACCCCGGTTCCGAGTGCCAGCAGCCAGTCCCAATTGGGACCTTTTGGACCCTGTCCTGGCGCCAGTGGCACCAGGCTCATAAAGATGCCCAGTCCCAGCGCTGGAAGCGCCGGGCTCATAATGCTTGGGTGGACTTACCTGCAGCAGACCATGCTGCTTACTTACCTGCCAGTTGAACCCCTGATCCTCTTCTGTTTGGGACTACTTTTCCTGTTGGGTGGGGCAGGAGCCAGTCCCTAGGTTCAGAACACTGGAACTCTTCTGGAAAGCAGGAACTCTTTTCTTACCTAGGCGTGGCTGTGGAAGGAGACACCTAAGCACTACAGGAGGCTATTTAAACCACACCCGATGGATGAATCTTGCTTTGCGTTATTCTGCATTCTCTGCAGCAGAACACTCATCGTGTCTTCTGCTTCTGATCCTGGGCCTAAGGGAACAAAGGCTTACCATCCTGGAATCCAGTCTTCAGCAGCACCTGTAAAGACAAAGAAAGAACAGGTTAGCACTACGGTCTTCAGTGGCAGCGCTTCTCTTACCTGGTCCATCGGCTGTCACCAACGCCTCGCGCTGCATTCCGGCATCTGAAAGACAAAGGCTTACCTACTCTTCGCACGCTCCGGAGGTCTTCGCACTGCATTCCGGCATCTGAAAGACAAAAGCTTACCAGCTCTTCGCACGCTCCGGAGGCCTTCGGCGCTGCATCCCGCATCTGAAAGACAAAAGAAGGTGCGTTTAAAGACATTGGGCAACTTTATTACTCACGTGCCATTACTCCTTAGCACGCCGAATCCAGTGGGTATTCCAGCACCCTTCAAATTCTCTAAAGCTCCGGACTTGTACCTGCAAGATAAAAGGGACAGTTAGTGCGCATCGTGAAGCAGGCTACAAGCGCTTACTTACGTGCTTCCAGGCGCTTCTATTCGATCCTCAACTCTCATCAGCCCGCCATCCGCCATCGCCGGAACCCTGCAAAACAAGAGATATCATTACAAAAGACTTTTAAGACATTTGAAGTGCCCAGAACTTACCGTTCGTGCAGTTAACGACGGACAGCAGTCCTCTGAGGTCAAGAGGCCTGCACCCTTATCCAGTGAAGAAACTGATTACGGCACCCTGCCCCGAGGCAGATGGAGAGCTCGGCGTTCACTTACCTAAGGTGAGGGTGTTAACCTTTGGGGTTCTACAAGAGAAGAGAAAGGGAAGAGGAGAGAGGCACCCAATAACCCCAGTTCATTAATCCCATATTTTCTATCTGCAGACATCTTACTCTTCGAGTCAGACATACAGTGCACAGAGGTCCAGCCCAAAGAGCCTACCGTGTGTTAAACATCACCTTTGAAGATACGGCATTCACCCAGTCAAGACCGGCGCCTCTGCGGGAATCAGGTGAGCGTTACAGAACGCAAAGCCTATCGCAAAACTCCCACCCAGGCGCTATGGAAACCTCGGATACCGACCAGCTAGCCCAGTTACTTGGGGAACTAAGAGCAGAAGTGCATGCAGCCCGTCAGGAAACGAATGCTCTAAGAAGGGAACTGATTATTTCCAAGGAGCGAACAGACGATCTCGCTAGACTATTGCTACAGTCACAAGCCGGACAAACTCCGTTACCCGCATCAGGGGCAAATCTTCCTTCAACATCCTCTACGAACCCAGTGCAGATCAACCTACCTGGGAATGTACCTCTGGCTCCGCCCGAACGATTTTCTGGTGACCCAAAGAGGTTTGCAGTATTTATTAATCAGTGCCGGTTGCACTTCTTATGCCGGCCAGCAGCCTTTCCAACTGATCAAGCTAAGGTAGCTTTCATGCTTTCGTACCTTAGTGGCAATGCGGCAGACTGGTCGATCCCTCTAGTTAATCAAGATGATCCGGTTCTCCATGATTTTCAAGCTTTTCAGCTCAGTATGGAAAAACTGTTTGCAAGACATTCACAGGGGCAGGCCTTGGACAATGAGCTCCTTTCATTGCGACAGGGTAATCAAGATCTTTTGGCTTATATTGCGTCTTTCAACAGACTGATATTGGAAACTCGATGGCCTGAGGACAAAAGGATTACGCTGTTTTATAGAGGTCTACGTGGAGAGCTCAAAGATGTGTTAGCCCAAGTAGTGAATCCCCCGCAAGACTGTTCGGACTATATTGACTTAGTCGTTCAAATTGACCACAGACTGCAGAACAGGAAGGCCGATCGTTCCAAGTTTGATGCTCGAGTATTTTCCAAACCACCAACTCCTACCAAAGGAGTAGACTCCGGGGAACCCATGCAAATAGGGGGCCTGAAAGGACCACTAACACAAAAGGAGCGGGAAAGGAGAAAACAGCTGCAATTATGCCTCTATTGCGGAAACTCGGGGCACTTTCTTTGAGACTGTCCGGTGAAACCAGCCAAGAAGGCAGTAGGAGCTGCAGTTACCAGGGTCACAAACTCTGAGCAGGGAAACGACCTCGCCCGACAAGAATAGAGGTCCTCTTGCCGAGCGTTAAAACCAGTTCCGTGACCTCGCATTTCGTGATACCTATGGTCCTCATTAGCCCTGAACATCCGGATCGATTAAATGCGATTGAAGCTTACGTCGACAGCGGTGCCATCGGCAATTATGTGGATCATGAAATGGTTTTGAGGATGAATCTGACTCTTTGTCCAAAGGCTGTAAAGGACGTCATTACTACGGTGGATGGTACGGAGATAGCCTCCGGACCAGTAACGCATACCACCCAAGAAGTGACGCTAGTAAGTCAAGATGGACACCATGAGAAGATCGTGTTCGATGTGATCAAGGCCCCTCAGTTCCAGATTATTCTAGGAATTCCTTGGTTAGAGAAGCACAATCCTCAGATCGATTGGCGAGCAAGAACGGTTCAGTTTCCAGAATGTGTCTCTACTTGTCACCCTCGACCTGGTGTTGCACTGGCAGCAATTTCCTCGGAGGCTCCTCAGTTACCTCCTGAATACCTAGAATTCCAAGATGTTTTCCGGAAGGATCAGGCTAACTCTCTACCTCCTCATAGGTCTTATGACTGCCAGATAGACCTGATACATGGATCTACTCCTCCTTGTAGTAGAATTTATGCCCTCACCGAGCCTGAGAATCTTCACCTCCGACAATACCTGGATCAATACCTAGCGAATGGGTTTATTCGTCCTTCCAAGTCCCCTGCTTCCTCAGCTTTGTTCTTCGTTCCAAAAAAAGAAGGGGACCTTAGAACTTGTATAGATTATCGCGCCCTGAACCAGATGACCGTTAAGAATAGATATCCGTTACCTTTGATCCCTGAACTCCTGGACCAAGTCAGAAAAGCATGCATATATACAAAGCTGGATTTTAGAGGAGCCTACCACTTGGTACGAGTAAAAGAGGGCGATGAATGGAAGACGGCCTTCCGCACCAAGTATGGGCTATTTGAATATCAGGTCATGCCCTTCGGACTTTGCAATGCCCCGGCCGCCTTTCAATATTTTATGAACGATGTCCTCAGAGAGCTCATAGATGTGTGTGTTGTTGTTTACATTGACGACATCCTCGTTTATTCTTCATCGGAAACTGAACATCGGAAACACGTGAAAATGGTCCTCGAGAGATTGCGTCAACACAAACTTTTCGCTAAGTTGGAAAAATGTGTTTTCACGTGACTGAAGTTGAATTCTTGGGATTCATATTATCACCTAGCGGAGTGCGTATGGATTCAAAGAAGGTCGATGCAATTCTCAAATGGCCATCGCCATCCTCCGTAAAAGGTGTTCAAAGCATGTTAGGCTTCGCTAACTTTTACCGCAGGTTTATCCCCGAATTCTCTCGAATAGTCCAGCCCATCACCGCCTTGTTAAAGAAAAACAAACGTTTTGAATGGTCTACCGAGGCGGAACAAGCTTTCCAGAATTTGAAGACTAGATTTATCTCTGCACCGGTCTTAAAACATCCTCGCCCAGAACTCCCCTACATCGTTGAAACTGATGCTTCGAGCCTTGCCATGGGGGGAGTTCTATCACAAAAGGACCCAGTAACCAATCAGTTGCATCCCGTGGCATTTTGGTCCCGCAAATTCTCGCCTCCTGAAATCAATTACACTATTACTGATAAGGAACTTCTAGCTATCAAGTCTGCCTTTAAGGCATGGCGGCATTATCTTCTGGGGGCCCGACACACCGTTACTGTGATTACAGATCACCGAAACCTGCAATATTTGAAAACCGCAAAAGCTCAATCCTCTAGGCAACTCCGTTGGGCACTATTCTTTGCCGAGTTTGACTTCATAATTACCTATCGACCTGGTACAAAAAACGGTAAAGCTGATGCCCTTTCTCGGATGGGAGTGGAAGAACATTTGATCAATCCTAAACCTGTACCTATCATTCCCGAACAAAGAATTCTAGGTGTAATCGCCACACAATCCATAGAGGAAGTTAAGGATAAAGCCAGGCTACTGGTAACTCCAGCAGACATACAGAATTGGCATCTGCAGGGAAAGGACTTTACGGTGAAGGACAACCTATTATATTTCCAAGAACGGTTATACCTGCCCAGCACAGATTTACAGAAAAAGGTAATCTCTTGTTATCACGATTCTTTAATGGAAGGACATCCCGGTATGACCAAGACCTCGGAAAAGATCAAGCGCTACTTCTGGTGGCCGTCTTGGAAAAAAGATATCAGAGACTTTATAATGTCCTGTGGAGTATGCGCCCAAAACAAGAGTCAAAAGGAAAAACCAGCCGGCCTCTTACACCCTATTGACATCCCGCCTCGCCCTTGGCATACGCTTTCTATGGACTTCATCACCGATCTACCTCCATGCTCCGGATACAATACGATCCTAGTAATCGTGGACCTATTCTCCTAGATGGCGCATTTCATTCCACTCAAAGGCTTACCAACAGCAGCAACTCTGGCCCGAGAATTTCTCGAAAACATCATCCGACTGCACGGTTTTCCTTCAGTTCTAATTTCGGATCGAGGTAGTCAATTTATTTCTCATTTTTGGCGAAGTTGCTGTCGGTCGGCTCAAATTGATGTGAGACTTTCGACCAGCCACCACCCTCAAACCGACGGACAAACCGAGAGGACCAATCAAACTCTGGAACAGTATTTGCGCTGCATGCTACAACAAACTGAAAAAACTTGGAAAGATATCCTTTGAATAGCCGAATATGCCTACAATAACTCTGTCCACTCGGGAACTGGGAAGACCCCGTTTTTTCTTTTATACGGTAGTCACCCTCGAACCTCGGAGTTGGATCCACTCCAAGATCCAGCAGTAGACCACCTGCATTCTACAATCACCCAAGCCCTTAAGAAAGCCGTTTCTCACCTTCAAAGGGCTAAAGAACAATACAAGAAAGGAGCAGACCAACATCGGAAGGAAGCCCCCCAATATCAAGTAGGAGATCAAGTCTGGTTATCCACCAAATATCTACCTCTAAAAGGACCACGTACATTCAACCCAAGATACCTTGGTCCCTATTCCATCACTACCATAGTAAATCCAGTAGCGGTCAAGTTGGACTTGCCCCCTCAACTGAAGATACATCCGGTCTTCCACGTCTCTCTATTAAAACCCGTGCAACCTCAAACCCGACTAACTACATCTCCAAAACCTATTCTAGTTGATGGAGAACTCGAGTTTGAAGTCAAAAGCATCCTGGATTCCAAGATCTCCAAATCTAAACTGTTTTACCTGATTGACTGGAAAGGCTACGGTCCCCAAGAAAGA
The DNA here is from genome assembly GCF_040938575.1 of Ambystoma mexicanum. NCBI lineage: Eukaryota > Metazoa > Chordata > Amphibia > Caudata > Ambystomatidae > Ambystoma > Ambystoma mexicanum. The sequence goes on along the minus strand of NC_090930.1, from coordinate 973,593,961 downwards.
TCCTGGGAACCTGCAGAATATGTCCACGCGCCTCGTCTAATCAAAAGATTTCATCGAACATTTCCTAACAAGCCCAAACCCCCAGAGAAGCCCGGTTTGGGAGGGGCCTTGAGGGGGGGTGCTGTCATGATCTCTGCTTCCAAAAGATCAGGACTTGCCCGACTCCCTTGGAAGCAGACCCATAACCCCGGTTCCGAGTGCCAGCCAGTCCCAATTGGGACCTTTTGGACCCTGTCCTGGCGCCAGTGGCACCAGGCTCATAAAGATGCCCAGTCCCAGCGCTGGAAGCCCCGGGCTCATAATGCTTGGGTGGACTTACCTGCAGCAGACCATGCTGCTTACTTACCTGCCAGTTGAACCCCTGATCCTCTTCTGTTTGGGACTACTTTTCCTGTTGGGTGGGGCAGGAGCCACTCCCTAGGTTCAGAACACTGGAACTCTTCTGGAAAGCAGGAACTCTTTTCTTACCTAGGCGTGGCTGTGGAAGGAGACACCTAAGCACTACAGGAGGCTATTTAAACCACACCCGATGGATGAATCTTGCTTTGCGTTATTCTGCATTCTCTGCAGCAGAACGCTCATCGTGTCTTCTGCTTCTGATCCTGGGCCTAAGGGAACAAAGGCTTACCATCCTGGAATCCAGTCTTCAGCAGCACCTGTAAAGACAAAGAAAGAACAGGTTAGCACTACGGTCTTCAGTGGCAGCGCATCTCTTACCTGGTCCATCGGCTGTCACCAATGCCTCGCGCTGCATTCTGGCATCTGAAAGACAAAGGCTTACCTACTCTTCGCACGCTCCGGAGGTCTTCGCACTGCATTCCGGCATCTGAAAGACAAAAGCTTACCAGCTCTTCGCACGCTCCGGAGGCCTTCGGCGCTGCATCCCGCATCTGAAAGACAAAAGAAGGTGCGTTTAAAGACATTGGGCAACTTTATTACTCACGTGCCATTACTCCTTCCTACACCGAATCCAGTGGGTATTCCAGCACCCTTCAGCTTCTCTAAAGCTCCGAACTTGTACCTGCAAGATAAAAGGGACAGTTAGTGCGCATCGTGAAGCAGGCTACAAGCGCTTACTTACGTGCTTCCAGGCGCTTCTATTCCTCACGCGGGTTCGATCCTCAACTCTCATCAGCCCGCCATCCGCCATCGCCGGAACCCTGCAAAACAAGAGATATCATTACAAAAGACTTTTAAGACATTTGAAGAGCCCAGAACTTAGCGTTCGTGCAGTTAACGACGGACAGCAGTCCTCTGAGGTCAAGAGGCCTGCACCCTTATCCAGTGAAGAAACTGGTTACGGCACCCTGCCCCGAGGCAGATGGAGAGCTCGGCGTTCACTTACCTAAGGTGAGGGTGTTAACCTTTGGGGTTCTACAGGAGAAGAGAAAGGGAAGAGGAGAGAGGCACCCAATAACCCCAGTTCATTAATCCCATATTTTCTATCTGCAGACATCTTACTCTTCGAGTCAGACATACAGTGCACAGAGGTCCAGCCCAAAGAGCCTACCGTGTGTTACACCTCACCTTTGAAGATACAGCATTCACCCAGTCAAGACCGGCGCCTCTGCGGGAATCAGGTGAGCGTTACAAGCACCTATCCCTGGACAGATCACCACTGCATCCAATTCTCCATCCCCACTACCTCTAGCCCAAAAATCACCAATCCTACCCTCGCCACTCTAACTAGAAGCACCAAAAAACTCACAACAGATAACATCCGATCATAACTAAACACCCCTTGCCTAGCACCTCCCTTCTCACTAGGTCCTAACATCATAGCAGAAATATTCAAAGATTCCCTCTCCAAGGCAATTAACACAGTAGCACCTCCAGAAAGTAAAAAAGAGAAAAAATAATTTCATGCCAACTCATGGTTCACTGAGGATTTGCAAATTATGCGCTATAATAAGCGAATTGCACTTAAATCATGGCAATCTAACGCCTGTGACGCCACTAGAAACACTTTCAAATTACTGGCACGAATTTACAAAGAAGCCATTTCACTGCAAAATCTAACTCCTTTAATCAATGAATTTCCAATGCAAATTCAAAAACTAAAGAACTATTCACCATATTTAAGGAAGCTACTACGCAGCCCACCAACATAGATGAAATCACTAAGGACAAAGCCTGGTGCGACAGCATCTAAGCTGCTATGCTAAATAAAATAGACCTCCTCCAGAAGAAAATCCAGACCCACTATAAAGCATTACTCAACCAAAATGTACCTACACAGGCCACACCACCTGCCAGCACTTCCCACCTCCCTGAATTCGTCTTTAAGAACATCACTGGACTCGAAGTCGTAGACCTTCTCAAACACCTCAAACCTTCACCATGCAAAGGGGACATCTGTCCTCCGAAGATTGTGAAAGAATGCGCCAAGGACCTTGTCCCTCTTCGCACAGCGTTCATCAACTCCTCATTCAATACTGGCATTGTCCCCACCACCCTCAAAGAAGCATGGGTGCGCCCTCTTCTGAAAAAACCCTCCCTAGAGCCCACTCAGTCCAACAACTGCAGGCCCATAACCACAGTACTGTTCCTCCTTAAACATCTGGACAAAGCAGCCCACAAGCAAGTCCAACTGCACCTTGAGACGAATGCTGTCCTTGGAAAAAGACAGTCTGGGTTTTGCAAAGGGCATGTCACTGAAACCGCACTTCTGGACTTAAAAAATCAAATCAACCAAATCATAGACAAAGGTAAACCGGCCCTCCTCTTACTACTAGACCTCTCAGCTGCTTTCGACTTAGTTGACCAAAACACTCTCACCACTCACCTCAGTCAAGCAGCCAACTTCTCCAAACAAGCAACATCTTGGATTACCTCCTTTCTTGAAGGAAGAGTAATGAAAGTTTTCTCTGACAAAGCAAATGCAGCTCTCACCACAATTCATTGCGGAGTACCCCAAGGCTCATGTACTGCACCTATGCTCTACAATCTTTCACAAAGCCTCTCTTTGATATGCTTGATGCACTTGGGATCGCATGTACCAACTATGCGGACGATACCCAAGTACTCCTACCTCTAACTGGCTCATACGACACTGATGCTGCCACGCTAAACCTAATCTATGCAACCATCCAGGCCTGGATGGCAGAAAACGGCCTCTGCCTCATTGGAGATAAGACCGAGATTCTCATCTTGGGACAAAAGACAACGCTAACAAACTTAGACTGCACCTACTCCAGTTTTGACATAGACAACATCATCATCCCTGTCCTTAAGTCGGTCAAGATCCTTCGGGTTCACCTTGACGCCACACTTTCCATGAATAAACAAGTCAACGCCATAGCATCGACCTCTGCCTTTAGCATCAAACTCATCAATGCCATCAAACTCTTCCTAACCAAGACCAACTGCCTCTCCATCGCCAGAGCCACTGTAGGCGTGAAGCTAGACTACTGCAGCTCACTCCTAGCAGGCACTTCCTGTAAATATCTAGACAAACTACAGGTCACTGAAAACAATGCACTAAGGACAGCACTAGCTATCCTAAGAAGGGACCACATTTCTCAAGCGAGACAAGCAGCTCATTGGCTCCCAGTCAAAGACCGCATTACATTTAAAATTCTTTCTACAGCCCACAAGTACATTAACCACACAGCACCAGCCTATCTCTCAGAAACACTCTCGAAAGCCACTTCAGCAAGACCCATCAGAACTCGCTACTCCAACCAACTCACTATTCCTCGCATCAACAAAGCTAAGGCAGGAGGGTTAGGCTTCCTGTACCTAGCCCCTAAGCTCTGGAACGCCCTTTCTGCATCTCTCCGAGCTCAAACATTTCTACTAACCTTTGGAAAGATTCTAAAAACCTCCCTCTTCAACTAATTCCCACCTCCCCTCTCACCTACCACCTGCTCTTACCCACCCCCACTCCTTAACTACTGACACATTATATGTATGCTCTAGCAATAATGCTAGATTTTTTATACATGCTACCACTGTACCTAAGCAAAGATCTACGCATGTATCAAGCCTTAAAAATGTATACCATTGTATATGAGCATTGTAATGTATCTGTATATGTAACTAAGCAAATCTCTTCTCATGTAACAAGTGCCACGCTGCCTAAGGGCTGTTGTGCGTTCTACAAATGTGAATAAATAAATAAATAATAAATAAATAAACTCTGGTATCGCCGCCACCTTTCCCAGGAGGTCTGGTCGCAGGCATTCTGCGCACAGACGTTGCCTAACCTCCTTGTTCAGGGCCTTCCTGAGCCTCAGGGCCATGTACTGTGTCTCTCTCTGGGAGGGCTGCCAGTCAGAGGATCTCGGGTTCCTGATACTGTCTGGGTCAAACAAATCTAGGATCTCCTCTGGCCCTTTGTCCAGATGTTTCTCCTTGCAGGCTTTCTTACCCCCGCTGGGTCTTGCCCATTCTTCCTCTGCTTTCTCTTTCTCTTCATGCAAGGATAGGTCTCCTTCCGCCGGCTATTCTTCCGAGCCTGGGTCTTCTTTACCCATGTTATCTTCCCCAGGGAAGGGGGTTGTGAGGCCCGGCACTGTCTGTCTTTGCATGAATGCTTCTTTCAGCTTAGCAAGGGCATCAACTGCCTCTGGGGTCCTCTCTTGAACCCTGTATGTTTGATCCGGGGGTCAATAGAGGCTTTCCTCTTTCGGGTCTGGTTACTCTCCTTTGGCCCTGTTTTCAAGGGTCCTGTGGGCACGCTGTCAGTCTCACTGGTGCTCTCTCGGGCTGGCTCAACATTCTTTCCAGGGTTTCCTCCAGCCTTTCCTGTACGTGTTTCACCCCTTGTGCCACGGCATCTATCAACGAGCTCCCCAGCACTTCTTTGAAACTGGCGATGAGGTCTAGAGGCTGCTCCTCATCACGCCACTCAAATTCAGACACGTTGTCGTGTGCTGTGTGCCTGGTACCTGAATCAGGTGTCTTTTGCACACCCACAGCTACGTTGATTATGATGCTTCGATATAGCTGTCTTTGCAAAGGATATTAATTTATTTTATTATTTTCTTTTACTTCTTTATTTATTTATTTATTTTTCTCATGGCTTGCACCAGTCTTTTCTTACTCTTTACCATTTTCTGGCCGATTGCCTCACTTCTAGGCTGTCTTGGGCCAATTCAAACTGAGAGGAGTTCCTCTATGTGTGTCTCGTGGCCTGTACGTGCCACTTATCAGCTCTTCTGAGCAATTATATTAGCTGGCCTGTGCTGCTTGTTGCGTGTCCTCGCAGCATAGACTTTTCTTCGCTGATGTATGTAGCTCGAGTTTCTGAATCAATATCTTATCTCTAAATCACGGCCGGGCCCGCCATAAGCTCTTCTACTCTCTCTGCCGCAAAGCAATAATTGTGCGAAGTGGTCTCCCGGCTCTAATCTCCACAAAGGAGGGGGCCAGAGAGCTTTGTGCGCATTTGGCTCCACCCCTGTGAGGGTGGGGCTTGCTGTGGATCGCGGCTGCGAGGCCGAGCGAACCCTAGGGCGTGCCGATAATGCGGCACGCGGCTGCCTGCCTAAGTTCTGAAAATATGTAACTAGATCAAATCGAATGAAATTGCAATCTCTTAACGTGCCTACCGTGGCCGCTGCTCTCAATGCACTCCTGACCTCTGGTCGACGGCGCGCATGTCTACTATACTAACAAGTAGAAATGTGTACTCCTGATACCGTAGATTCTATAAGCGCACATATCTATGCGTATCCCATATACATACATATTAACCACTTATATCTGCATAACGACCAACTACACATGTACAAAACAGAGAGGCGTTAAAATGGTACTTATCTGCTGAAGACCAGTAAAAGATGAGGAGGAGTCCAGGAACAGGAAGAGTGCCATAGCTGGACTGAGCAAGATAGAACTACAGAGACATTGGGACTTGTAGTTTCAAGACAAGAAAGGTGATATGAGGATCCTTTCAGTGTTTCTTGTGTTTTTTTGTTGAAACAGCTGAGGAGTAAATAAATAGAAGTTGAAGCATAATGCTAGCCTCCAGTCTTAACATAGAATTGTACAGACCCCTAGCCACTGACTGCTAGTACCTGCAGCTGCATCTGACTAGCTCGAAAGAAGATGACAGTGATGTTTCTCAGTGGAAATTCTTCTGTGGCTCATCATCCACTGCAAAGCGTTGCTCCCTTTCATCTTGCTCATTAAACAGTACCCATACTGTACCATATTTATATCTCCACTAAGATGTGATAAAGGTGCTGGTCCAGTCCCCACTTTTAGGCAGGGCTATTGTAGAGTGTGGAGATAAAGGAAACATTATGGATACGTCGGATTCCTGTCCAAAATTAGGAAAAAAGGGAATCCATTCAGTCAATGGATGAGTCTAATCTGACTTTACGGACTGTATTGATCCAATTTCTTCGTTCAATTTTTTCAATTTAATGTTAACAACCTCAACTGCTGTGCTCTCTAGAAGTTTCTTCTCTTGCTCTAGCTTTTATGGAATAATTGACAAATTGGCACCATTTATTACCCACCCCATTCCAATATGGTTTAAACTTCGAACTGTAAATAAAGACTTCAGAATATTTTAACTTGTAGTGCTTCAGGAATTGCAGCTGCTTCGAGATACCGCTGCCTAAATTTGCCAGCTAACTCTCTTCCTGTTGGATTCTTAATATTATGCTTAAGGAATTTGCATTTCAAGTTGGTGCGCAGGGTGTAGCGTCAAACATGAATGAGACACTGATTTGTTGTTGATTGCATCAAACTAAACGAGATGATATTGACATTCTCTATGTTTTGTTTTCAAATAACACAGTGCATTTTGAAGTTGAGAAGAGTTTCCAAGGTCAGTGCATACTGTGGCCAATCCTTAGCTTAAAGAAACGAGGTAGGGATTAATAGGAATTTGATGTTTCTGTAATTTCTGATGCTAGAATTAGCTGGGGATGCTTGCAATGTTGGTTCATTGGCCAGACTCCCCAATTTGTGATGCGTCTTGGGAGTCTTTTTCCTTTGCTTATTCTCCTATAGTGTTAGTGAGCCGCTTCTACCAGCAATTTCCTGATAAGCCTTATGCTCTCGGGAGGCAGGGAGGTTACTATCATGCTTGCTGGTTGGGATCCTCAAGGTGATCTGTGGTGACAAGGGTGGTGTTTGTGCTCTGGGCATTTGGCTGTTCATTGAAGCCTCAGGCATCAGATTCAACTTGGACTGTCAGAGTGGCAGTACTAGCTTTGTAGCGTATGTGCTTCAGAGCCATCCCGTTGATGGTGATATTGATCATTGGTTGTGCTCTTGGGTTACAGCCGGTTATAAAATGAAGTTTGAATTGTGTTCTGCAACTTCCATTCAGGTTTTCCTCCTTCGGGGTACACTGTTCAAAGTTTTGTTTCTCATTCCGAGGCACTTGCTGGTGCTGCTGAATCTTTCTTCCTGTCAGATGGTTGCAGTAGTGTGTTTCTGCAAACAGCCTCAGAACTAAGGTGCGTTGCAACCCTTGTTGACTACTCGCCTCTTTGATTGATATGAGAGTCAGTGCCACTCAGATCTTCATCTGCTGGTCTCTGACACTTCATTCCCTTTCATCGAGGGTTTGCTTTTCTGCCTGGCACCTTTATCCTACACTGGAGTTGCTTTCCTATAAGCATTCTGCTTCTGCCAAGTGGGCCCACAATGGACAGCTCTGGACCTGCATTGCAGGAAGGCCGCAAGGGGCCGTAGGCCTCCTTGCCTCAGGCAGCCCCACTGAAGTGAGTATGTTGTTTGTTACAAGGTGACCTGTAGCGGGGTAAAGCGTTACTTCTATTGCATATGTTTATGATCATTTACCATTCGTTTATTAATGTCTGCATTTTAATGAATGTGACAGGAAGAGTAAATATTCACTCATAGTTTCTTAACTTCCTTTACTTATTTGGCTGCTTGGTTGCTAAAGTATAACTAATTGTACCATACTATCGATTTTACATTTTCAACAATCTCTGTGATTATTTGTTGCATTAATTTGTTAATCTATTTAAAGAAGCACACAGAATCTCTCCTGCAAGAGATTTCATGTCCGTTTCATGTGAGTGGAGGTACAATCTTTCCAAATTATTGGCTTATTCACTTCAATGGAAATTCGGTCGTTATCCAGGACTGGTGCCATTTACTTAACCATCTAAAATGCAAACACCTTATCTATCACATCTCTATAGTTCTCTTTCTCGCTCAGCTTACATGCATACTCAAACCCAAGTACCACTCTCTCCCACCAACCAATGCCTTACCTTTCACACTCCTTCAGCAATTCTCCTCCAAGCTCCTGTGCTCTGTCCTTTCTCGGCCTGGTCTCTTGGTCCTCTTTCTGCCCCTTGACTGCACTGGAACAACCCACAGCGTCCGGCTCTCCCTTTTATCCTCTCTCTTCCCTCTCAATTGGCACTCTTCCTCTTCTGGGTCACTGGGCCAACCACTGACTGTCCTTCTCCCCGGGAGTTGTTGCAAGCAAGGAAACATACAAGATGGGTCTTAAGCCCTGCCCTTTGTCTTTTGGGTACACCGCCATCAATGGCAGCCTGCAGGACTTAGTGTCTCAGTTCGTATTCAGGCCTTCCCTCTGGTTCGAGATGTTGGCTTGAGCGGTCCATGCACCGACTTGCACTGGCTTTGTGCTGGTGTGGCTCACATAGCGGCGCGGATGCTGCTGCGCGATCTGCTCTGTATCTCATTCATTCGTCTCTCTCCGTCTGTGGGTTTGGTTGCTTGCTGGCTATCACATTGTTAGGGACAGCTGATACTGCAATTCAGAGTGTGAAAACGATAAAGAAACTGTCCGGAATGGTTCTGTGCTGTTAAGGGGGGGTTGAGAGATCAAAGATGCCCTTACAATCTTCAATGATGGCCATCCTTCCCCCTGGTTCTCCTTAATCTCTCAGCAGCATTCACTGTAGACTACAGTAGACCAATAGACAGTTACTGAAATGTTATATCAATGCATGGGGAAGGCCTTCCAGCGACTTTCTTGCACCACTGAGATGTGTCTGATGTGCTGCAGCATGACTCATCAAAGGATTAAGCTAATTCAACAAGATCTGTCACATCGAACTGCACTGGCTACAGATGCAAGCACATATCAGCTTTATATCCTGCTATATCATCTATAAGGATGTCACCCTAAGTTCCCCAAGCTACCTTACTGAGAAACGAGAAACTGAGCAATTCTGCAGGTTTATGATCCATCAGAACTAAGGATATGTGCAGGCCTGAACGCCGCCAGTCCAGGAAGGAACAAACCAGAAGACAGACTTTCTCTGTCTATTTGCCCAGACTATGGAACCACCTCCTTGTCAAATCCAGACTCTACCCTCACTTCTACATTTCAGGAAGGAGCTCAAGACCCTCCTCTTCAAGGAATGTAGTCTCCCTAAAACCTAAATCCACACTCCCTCCACTCTCCACCTAACCATTACACTGGGTGATCTGCTCCCACCTGTTTCTCCCACTGGTTTCTTGTAGATCTATTACTGCCAAATTGTCTGCATTCCCCTGTTGTTATCCCCCGCTCCCTTGTATCTCTGCTTCCCTTTCCCCATGATTTGTAAAGCGCTTCATTATTTTCTGAATATAGATCTATGCTCAATAAAAACCCTAATCATAATAATAACAATAGTGGTACTTTTCTCAAGCATGAAGGCACAGGGAGAAGGGCCCGGGAATGGTGCCCTCTGAACTCCCACCCCAGGCTGAAAAAGGTCCCCACCCTCTCCTGACAGGGACAGATCCCTGGCCCTGTCACACATCTCCACCGATGGCAGATTGGGAGCAGGTCCAAGTGGATGTAGGTCACCAGGCCTAAGCCCCGCCCACCTGGTGCTTTCCTGCCTGTCTCTCTTTTTCACCACTTAGCAAGCCCCGCCCACCTGGTGCCTTCCTGCTTGTTGCTCTTTTTCACCACTTAGCAAGCCCCGCCCACCTGGTGCCTTCCTGCTTGCCACTCTTTTTCACCACTTAGCAAGCCCCACCCACCTGGTGCCTTCCTGCTTGTCGCTCTTTTTCACCACTTAGCAAGCCCCGCCCACCTGGTGCCTTCCTGCTTGCCGCTCTTTTCCCTACTTAAGGAGCCCCCCAGCCTCTTTTCCTTTGCATATGGGGAGCAGGAGCAAGTGGATGTAGGTCACCTGGCCTAAGCCCCGCCCACCTGGTGCCTTCCTGCCTGCTGCTCTTTTTCACCACTTAGCAAGCCCCACCCACCTGGTGCCTTCCTGCTTGTCGCTCTTTTTCACCACTTAGCAAGCCCCGCCCACCTGGTGCCTTCCTGCTTGCCGCTCTTTTGCTCTTTTCACCACTTAGCAAGCCCCACCTACCTGGTGCCTTCCTGCCTGCCGCTTTTTCACCACTTAACAAGCCCCACCCACCAGGTGCCACTATCTGTAATGTCATCAGGCCTAGTATGATAGTCGCTTGTTTTGTTCCTCCCCTACCTTTCTGCACCCCTCTCCCTCACCTTTTGTTTTCTCCGGCTCTACCAGAAATGTCATCAGGCCTAGTACGGTAGTCGCCTGTCTGTTTCCATTTCCTTCCCACTATCCCCCTCCCTTCCTTATCTATGTCTTAGCTCTTGCACTATCTGAAATGTCATCAGGCCGAGTACGATAGTTAATTTTACATCCTTACTGTTCATGGCCTGTAAGAATGTCATTGTATTTTCCCTTGTTCCCTCCCTTGCCTTGAAGCGCTTTGAAACACATTGTGTATAGGCGCTATATAAAATATCATATCTTATCATATCATATCACCCTTTCTTCTCAGTCCCCTCATCCTCTATCCGCCAGCTATCTATCTCCCCCAAATGTTATTTGGGACCTTCTCTCCTCCTGGACTTTTCTGCTACTGGTTACACTATGGACCTTTCCCAGAAGGTCTTTTGGGACATTGATTAGAAATATGCACCCAGCCCACATGCATATAATTTGGTTGCTTGGTTAATCCGGGGATTTATAGTTGGTGTCCTACAGCCTGGTTTCTGGTGGCATAAGGATTCCATTCATCCCTTAAATCCAGAAAATCTACAGCCCAATATCAAATCCTCTTGCAGGTCCAGGTTTACAAGGATCTTGGTAATCCTGGCCATCTGCCCCACTTGGATTTGAACCCCTGCCATGTCCCGTTCCTGAGAATGCAACAGGTAGCCATGAGATTTCCTGCACAGGGGTTACGCAAGGATACATTTTCCAGGCGAATGGTGGTGTGGTTGCTGACTGAATTTAAAAGGGCCCAAACCGTCTCCCCCTAGATCTGGACTGGCATTATGAAGGTCATTTCCAACAGGTCACGGCAAGCATGTAGATGGCCTTGGAAGTTCTTCTCTTGCTCCATCACTGTGGGGTTGGCTTTACTACCAGTGCAAGGTCCACCTACTGGCACCTGGTAAGAGGGCATAAATCTTCCATGGGCCCTATCCTCTCATAGACCAGACACAGCATTTCCTTTGCCCTGCCTTCACTGTTCTTTTGGGGGACCAAGTCCTCTTTTTCGGGTCTCTGCTGTAAAATGACTGCATTGAGTCTCGGTATTTCCTCCAGGAAGGGTGCCTCTTCCTCTTCTAAGAGATCCTCCTGCTGCAGGGGGAGGGAGGGTCCAGTGTCCATCCCCTTATTTCCCCTGGAGTTGCCTTTCTCTGAGGCCAAAGGACCCCTTCTGGTCTCAGATGGACCTTCTAGTAGCAAGCTCTTGGCTTCCTGTTGGGTCTTCCCCTTTTGTTTTCCTTGGGGACGCTCTTCCCATTTCCTATTTGACCCTGTCAAGTCAACCTTCAGTAGTTTGGACCCAGGCTTTAGTGGATGCAGACCCTAGTTTCTCACCTCTTCTTGGGATCCGCTGACAGACAACACCCAAGAGAAGGATTTCACACCCAGGTCTGATGGTTTATGTAACCTCTCTTTGTATTAAGTCTATAGTTCTGCAAAGAACTCCAGGCTTGGGTTGTAATTAACACTCAGACATGTTTTATCAAATTTCTTGCCATACTGCCTAGTGTGGCAGGGCTGGTAGGTAGTCATAGCATGTACCATATTATAATAGTTGCTTTTCTTCCATATGCTTTTATTGTGGATGCCGTTATAGCTAAAATTCATTAGGCAGCAGACAGGTAGGTCAGCCCAGGAGAGAGAGAAAGCAGAAGCGAAAAGGAAGGTCCTAAGCTGCTTCCGGAACCTCAGGTTGTCTGGCTCAAGTTGAGAGAGGCAGGGAGGCCATTCCAGAGGGAGGCACCTACAGAGGAGAAAGATCTATCACCCACTAGCTGCCTGGAGAAGCGTCTGACCCTCAGAGAGTTGGAGGTGGCTGAGCGAAGGGCTCGTTAAGGAAGAGAGAGTTTCATGTAGTGCGGGCCCCGATGCCAGAAATCCTTGTGGACGATGCAGAGGGTCTTGAATTTGATCCTTGCAGCCATCGGGAGCCACTGGAGAGATTTCAGGGCTGGAGAGCTACTACCCCTGGGCCAAGGAAAAGTCTTGCAGTCCTGTTCTGGATTATTTGCAGAGGGCGGAGAGTACGGAGGGCAGATTGAGAAAGAGGCTGTTGCAGTAGTCCAGGGCTCTGGAGACAGTGAGCTTCTGGGGGAAAGTGAAAAAAAGAAGAATACCTCTGAGGAAGTGCAGCTGGTAGTGTGTCTTCTTAGCGAGGTCCATTATCTGAGGAGAGAAGGAGAGAGTGGAGTCCAAGATGACACCGACATTTTTTGCCTCACAGGAAAGTGCAGGCAGGGGGCCCAAAGGGGACGGCCAAAGTGAAAGACAGAAAGTGGGAGCAGGGGTCCCAATGAGAAGTATCTCAGTCTTACTGGCATTAAGGCAGAGATCGTTGGAGGCACACCACTCCTGAATCGTGGATAGACAGGAATGAGCGATGGAGGAAAGGAGGCAGAGGGGAGCCTGAAGGAGCGCTGAGTTTCATCCACATAACACTGAAAGTTAGAGGAGAGGTTAGAGATGAGGTGGGTCAGAGGGGCCAAGTAGACATTGACAAGCCAGGGTGAGAGGTTAGAGCCCTGGAGAACACCAGTGATGGTGGAGAGAAAGGACCCATTTTCGACCTGGGAGGGTCTGTCCAGGAGGATGGAGGTCAACCAAGCTAGGGCCTGATCGTGATGCCCAGGTTCCCACAGAGACGATTGATCAGGATGGCATGACCGTGTCGAAAGCAGAGGAAAGATCAATGAGGATGAGGATAGAAGGAAGGCTAGAGTCAAGATTAGTGAGCTGATCGTCACAGGTGTTCAGGAGAGCAGTTTCTGTGCCTCTGGCTGCTCTGAAGCCAAACTGATGAGCATGGAGACAACCACCAGATTCAGTGTGTAGAGTAAGCATGGAGATGGCTAGCTTTTCCAAGGGTTTGCCCAGGAAAGGAGTGATAGAGATCGGGCAGTAGTTTGACAGACAGGAAGGATCAGTGGAAGGCTTATCAGGAGGGGGTGCACAAGGGAGGGCTTTAGGAGAGAGGGGAAAGTTCCAGTGGCAAAAGAGTGATTGCAGAAATCGGCCAAGGCTGGAGCGAAGGTGTCGATGTGGTCCTTGATGGTTCTGGAGGAGCAGGGGAGCACCTGCATGGATGACACTTTCATAGATCAGACTTGTCTAAGAGGATTGTATGGTGTGGTCAGAGAGAAAGAGGAGAAAGGAGGAGGCGATTGAGAGGCGGCCAGAGGAGCGCCAAGAGAGGTAGAGGGAGAGGAAGAGGAGAGGGAGGACAGGATGTCCTGAGTTTTGGTGGTGAAGTGAGAAGCCATAGCCATACAGAGAGACTGGGAGGGAACAAGAGATGTGGAGATTGCAGTAGGATTGGCCAGCTCCTTTCAGATTTTGAAGGGTTTATTGCCTTTGGAGCAGGCAGCAGGCCATTTTCTCAGAGGATGCCCCCGATGCCCTCCACTTGCTCTTAGCCACCCTACACTTGCTTTTTAGGGTGGCGAGGTCGGAGTCATAGCAAGAGTTGCACTTGGAGGTAGACTTCATGCGGATTCTCATGACAGCGGCAAGGACGTCCAGAGTGTTAGCGATAGAAAGATGAGACTTTTTATTCAATAAATAGACATTATAAAAAAGATATTTACATTGAACAGTCATAAAGGAAAGGAAAAAAGAAAAGGAAATAGCAAAAATCAATGGGAAATACAAAGTGATACAAAAACCTAACTGAGGCAAACTTGGTTCAGTAACTCTTTGACAAACAACCAAAGTTTAGTGAACGGTAGATTAGATTTATGTTTTATCCTCACAGAAACAACACAAAATCCAATCTCCAGACTCATAAACATGCAGTGGGTCTCCATAAGCTAGTAAAGATCTTCTGCGAATGGCAACCATACTCTCACATTCAAGGAGTAAATGTTTTGTTGTTTCTAGTATAGGGTTGCCAAATAATCTGCAGTTGGAGTCAATTCTAGATACGTTTAATCTTGCTACAATGATAACAAATAATTCTACATAATTACAATGTACTTCCATGGTAGTTTTAGCAGAGGTGGAGTTGATCGTGGCGGGACTCCCTTTTTCTCCTGCGCACCTCCTCTTATCTTGTTGCCGAATCTGGCCAGCAGCCTAGATCCTGGTTTTTTGAGCAACCAACTCTGGGGTTCCTATTAAAATGTAAGAGTTGTGGGGATGACAAACTCTGGATCAGTTGGGCCCTGGTAGGGTATGGTGGCCCAATGGTCGCTTGTTGAGCGATTAGATCAATTATATGGTCCAGTCAGGTCATAGTCATTCGTTTGTTTATTTTTGGTTAGTTAGCACCAAAGAAAACATCATTGTAGAAATGAATGACAGGTTTTTGACATGGTAACTCGCTACACAGCCAACGCACGTTTCAACCTAAGTCTTTTTCAAGGCCAATTGAGTTGAAGGGTGGACTTCAATTGCTGTAAGCTGGTCCTCCCAGATAAGGCCTCCAGGGGGGCTGGATAGCCGATCGTTGGCCGGTCTGGCGAGTTTGCTGCGTGCGAGCGTTCTCGGGAATCCACGGATTCCCGAGAATGCTCGCACCTGACTGGATCATATAATTGATCTAATCGCTCAACAAGTGACCATTGGGCCACCATACCCTACCAGCGCCCAACTGATCCAGAGTTTGTCATCCCCACAATCGCGCTTCCATAGTATGTTGTTCTTAGGAAATAAGGAAATGTACTTTGGTATAGATACTCGTTCAAGGCCCAAAGATAAATAGGCACTGCGATTTACATTGGTGGCAAGATTCACCATGGACAATTCTGAATCTTAGAGTGGGATTGTTTTCCTAGTTATTGTTTTATTGGTACCATTATTGTAGTCCATAGGACTTGGGCGATATTAGTGCTCCTGGTACGTGTGGTATGAAAAATAGTGTCAATCGCTGTACTTGGAAGAAAAAAGATCTAGCTAGCTAGCCCTTCGTCATCACAGATAACAAACTACCAGGGAGAGAATTTAGACATTTACAGTCAGAGTTAAGTCGCCTGGCAATCATAACTGAACTATCGCTCCAAAGATGAAACTCTAAGTAAACATAATCAATGACTGCTGGGGCTGGAAGTCTCATTTGTTTTTGAAACATTTACTTTCAATGCCTTCGAAATCCTTGGTCATTTTGTTAGGCCCACATTTTCGCGCCATATGTTATAGTTAGTAGTATTTTGGCTTGGCACACTTTAATCAGGGTGTTTAGTGAAAAACCTCCATGCCACTTAGAAAAGCTCTAAGCACACTCAATAGTTGATCTACCATAATCTGTGTTTTCATCAGTTGGAACTGCTAGTTTAGTGTATTGTCCGTAATAATACTAAGGTATTTGAATGGATCAACAAGCTCTATTGTGTGGTCGTCCAACATCCATTTAAATCCCTTGTAAACTGCTTTGCCACCTGGGTAGAAGCCATAACCTTTGTTTTTTTCAATATTGATTGCCAGCGTAGCATACGCACCTCAAAGTTTTAACTGTTCTTGGAGACCTTTGGGAGTACAGTCTTTTATGGCTACGTTGTCTGCGTAATCAAATCATTGAATGGTTGAGTTTCCTATCTTAGTAGGATGAATAGTAGCAGATCTAAATGCCATAGGTAAGCCTGCAAAGTATACATTAAATAATGTAGGTGCCAGGATACAACCTTGCTTGAATCCCCAACATTTTGGAATCCAGTCATTGACTGCTCTTTATCTGTTGAGTCAAATTTGTATTCTTGTGTTATCATACAATGCGATAATCATCATATGTAAGCCGGCCGGTATGTTCCACTGTTGCAATTTACTCCACAAGCGGCCTCTCAAGACATTGTCGAACATGGAGCGGAAGTCAACAAATGAAGCGAAAATTGATTGGTTATGGATGTTCCAGGCTGATTCAACCACTGTAACCAGCATTAGGTGGTTATCAAGGTTAGTAGCTTCAAAAGAAAAATAATCTGTTTGGTTACACATTAGAATATGTTGTTCTTTTATTCAGAAATGTAATTAATATAATACTACCGTGGCAAAAGTATTGGCTGAAGAATCCAGCATAGCCAATATTCTGTAATGAGTAGGATTATTCGAAGTCCTTTCATGAAAAGAGGAAAAAAATGCTATCTGTCTAAGAACGTGGAAGAATGCCAAATTCCCCAATAACTTGAAAAAGATGGTATACAAGTTTGACCCAACAAGCATGTTTATTTTCTAAATAAGGCATTACAAATTCCGTCTTGACCTGGCGCTCGTGAATGTTTGAATGCTTTAATAAGATTTTCGATCTGATATTTCTGCAGACCGAAAAACCCATCTACCGCCTATTGGTTTAAATGCATAGTCAGTGTTAACATGAGCACCGGTAGAGTTACTGATAAAAACGGTCCAGTCCTCCTCGGGTACCCCATTTGGTAGTGATACTATAGGTGTGTTCTTATTAATAATTTCACAAAAAGCATGTGAGTCGTGCCTTACAGATCATGAGGCCAATGATTGCCATATCTCTCTGTCAAGATTGTAGAAGTGGTTTCTCAACCACCTTTGGCATGATGCTTTTCCAGCTCTAACAGCAGATACCAGATGATCTGCCATAAGTGAGCTGCATGAAAGCAGTCAGCGGTATCGTCTTACGAGTTTATCAGCATCATAACATCTATGTTTGTCAATGTTCCTGTGCACCGCATTGTATCCATTCCTTTTCTCTCTAGGTATTGAGCAATCAGCAATATTCAAATTAAAAAACTCAAATTTAATGAGAGAATCCCTAACTATATCCAGATTGGTATTACTAAGCAATAGGTGACAGTCATTACGTATTTCATAGACTACTGTCTCTAAATTGTTCACAAGTGCATTATCTTTTTCTAGGTTTACTGCATATCAGCTAACTCCATTCAGACCATGTTCACGGATAAAAGGCCCATTGAATCCATATCTTGTTTAGGTTCTTCAATATACAATGTGGTAAGTAGGGGCAAGTGATCACTTTTCTCCCTTTCCAACACCTGGAGATGGGATACCAGAAGCTGTAAAGTTTGATCCACAAACAGTCAATGACAGAAGCGCTGTTATTAGAAATATAGTACATTTTCTTGGGCAGTCACCACGAAATTGAACATTAAGCATGGTGAGGCCATACTGATATAACAGTTTTGCCCAAAGGTAGCCTTTTAAATCAGTGAAGTGTTGAGTGGGATTAGAAGAAGTGACACAAGCAGATTCATGTGTATGATCAGGCAGGATTCTAGCATTAAAGTTGACACATATACAGAGCAATAAGATGCCAAGATATTGTTCCAAGAGCATGTCCTCAGCTTCAAGTAAAGCAGGTGCTCTTGACTAGTAGGGGATCTTAAATGTTAATTATAAGCAATGACTTGGTGATTCCTACCAACTGCTGATGATCCATTGTTACAGCTAAAACCAAATCAGTGGAGGTTTTTATTTCATGAATATTCCAAGAGTTACTAACACTAATGATCAAACCCCCTTTGGGTCTACCTTTCAGTAATTGTATAGTAGGTATACCGTCTATGTCAGTTTTGTCTACTAGCCAGGTTTCCTGTAAGGCAACTACACTATATCTGGAGAAATTGTCAAACAACTCATCAGCATCGGAATAGTGAGTGAATCCTCAAGTGTTCCATGAAAATAAATCAAACTGTTGACTAGGGTCTTTTTAAAATTTGTGTTTGAAGAATAGTGTGTAACCACTTCCAACTATTGCTTTCTGCTCAATTGGTTTGTCTGACCACAGTGGGCTGGAGCTTTACCCTTCTAGCTCCCTGTGTGTGTAAGACAACAGTAAAGGGAGGTATACTAAACATGCTAGTGTGGGAGTAATACTTGTTTGTCCCATTAGTATTTGAAAGAGGATTGACATTAGATTGTGACACAGTGCTTAATGGAGTTTCGAAACATCATGGTAAGTTATTTAAGACAGTGCAATCATAGCTCATTTTACCAAAGTGGGAGTCAAATGACATGACAAAGTCTAAGATACCAGATGATTTAAAATAAACAATAGAGGTAGAAAAATGTGTGTCTTCTAGTAAGTCTACAACAGCAATGTTGTCTGATACGATACCAAGTAATGGTATATTGCTTAGTACTAGAGCAGAATAAACTCTGTACTTTTATGGCTAAGCATTTCTTGTCCACTTTATTATAGCTTTCATTTGGTTTAGAAGCATTAACCACAGCTTCACATGGCCAACTAGACAGATTAATGGTGATAGCATCTCTAATTTGGGGATAGGGGGTGTCTTCCGGGCAGCTTGCATTTTGTTGTTTCAGAAGTTCTCTGATATCCTTGTGAAAAAGCCATTCCAGTCCTTCATATATTGAAGAATTATCTAGGCCACTTGACAAGAAGCCGAAGAGTTCTGAAGTGAAATTGAACCCTTTTGAGGGGCTGAGAGGTCAGGTTTTTTTGTTAAGTAGTCACAAATATTCTTTTTGTTTTTTGTTTTAGTCTGAGTTAAACTTCTGCTGTTAACCCCAGGGGTGTTGGATAACCCATTCTTCTTAGATTTTACACAAAGGTTTTTCTTTTTCTGTGTCTTTTGTAAACGTCTAGTAGACCTTTTTTGCTCCTGTCAGTAGGTACAATGTTACACTGGCTGTAATTATTTGTAATGAGAGCAGCTGTCGAGAGTTCCTTCTTTTGACCAGTATGCCTGATTATTCTTTTTTTATTCTTCTGGCTCTTATTTTTGTTTTACAGCTAGCTGTGAGTCGTCAATTGGTTTAGATGGGAGTACCAGGTCTGACTCAAGGTTAGAAGGGGCTTGTCAAACAACAGAAGGGGTTGTCACTGCATCTAAGTCGACAATTTCTGTAATCGATTTTGTCCGCTCCTCATTCTGAGAACCAAGGCCCATAAATGTAGTAAGATAATTTGCATCTTGATGATCTAAAATATCAATAATGGTAATATTTGCACTACAAGCTAAGTTAGTATGGGGTCCACTAGTCTGTCGTTAATGGTGTTTAAAAGGCAAGTATATGTAGCCACATTCCCTTGTTGTGCTTCAACTAGTTTTATCAGAAGCGGTAGTAGAGACTTGAATGCCCGATATTGTGTAGTAGAGGAGTTACAATCCTGACCAATGCTTTCTATTGTAGACATGTGTGGCTCTGGTTGAGAGCTAGGTTACAATGAGCCTTGAGTTATGTCCTCCTCATTAATAGATTAATTGAAAAGTAGAGGCTGAGGAGTATGAAGTATACTTTTTTCATGTGAATTACCATCCGTTTTGTGTATGGCTACAGCATCCACAGTTACATCAATATAGCGCAGTTTGAAAGTTGATGGTGTAGCTGGCGTCTATGTAATAGCAAAGGAAGGGGACAGATTGTCAAGTCGAGGATCGCCATGTGTACCAAAATTAACAGCCATGTGGATTTCGGTCTGAGCAGAACAATTATCTTCAGTGGGTAAATGACTAGTGATCGTAGAATGTAGATACTGAACGATGCCCTAAGCTTACTCCCCAGGCACGCCAATGTTGATGTTAACTCGCGCTCCAGAGGGGTAGTTAACTGTTCTTCTTCTCTTGGTAAAAAGAACTTTGTCATTTTGGGATTTGAAGAAGAGGGTGTGCCTTACCGAAATTTAGTAGGAACCTTAATAACCTCTGGGTGACAAAAGCTAGGATGTCTAACGTCATATTTGCAATTTATTTTGGCATTAGTAACGTGCGATTCCTCTCTTACTGCTTCATTGGGTGCTGAGCGGCATTCCTTGTTCAATAGACTGGATGCCGTTCCAGGGCCTGCCGTAGCCAGAGCCGAGTTGTAGCCAGCGCTGCTCAGGGGGCACCCAGCAGCTCGCAAGCACGGCCAAGTAACCTGTGGGGCAAGAGGGCGTTAGGAGAGGGGCAGAGCACAGGCTGCTAGACACATGGTCTGCACCCCCCCTTCCCATCTCCCTCAGCTACAAAGAGACATGAAGGACAGTATATGGGCCTCACAAGGTGCAAAAGTACATTAACATGTACTGCACCTACAAGAGAAATCCATGCGGCAGGAAATACCACCTGGTGACCTGCGAGGGTCACCAGGAGGCACTAACTGCTGATGGCACCAGCCGGCCGGGGGCAAGGAAAGCCACCCCCACACACATGCAGTGCCTAGGGCCTTCATGAGGGAATATAAGGAGCTGCCTGGGCAACAAACAGCACAAGTTGATCTGCTTACGCAGGTAACTTTTCTTTTATGAAACATTGGGCCTCATTATAAGTTTGCCGGTCCGGTAAGTATGGTACTGGTAAGCTTGCCGGTACAATATTTACAGGACCGGCAAACTACGAGGTCTGCCCGCAGGTGCCTGTAAGCCCGGCAGGTCTGACCTGCTGTGCGGAATGGCACCTGCGAGCAGACCTACCCGGTAGCGCCGGCACCGTTATTGACGGTGCCGGCGCTCCCGGCCTCCCCATTCCCATTGAGCCCTCTCGGGCTCAATGGGAAGTAATAAATACCGACACCCAGCAATGGGTAATTACCGGGTCTGGCGGGGCCGGAATGCCCCAGTGATTGCCCATTGCCGGGTGCCAGAAAGAAAACGACTCCAGCGGCAGCCGTGCTCGTAATTACCGGCAAGGTACCTTCATAGCCGTAATGAGGCCCATTGTCCTGTTTTGAGCCGAGTACACTGCATCTGGGGCTTTGCCTTGCTCCGGTGTGGGTGGCACGAAGCATTCTCATCATTTTCATTCCTGCCGTGAGCTTGATGCTTTGCTCTGGGACATCGTTGCCCATCCACCCCGACACCAAGCTAAAGAAGAAAGAACTCCTGGTGAGCTACGCAAATTCGGAGGATCGGCATACCAGCAGTAGGAAATAAAAAACAACCTACCCTGGTGTTGTTGGCGGACAGAGGCAAGAAGATTCCACGGCAGCTGGCGGGACAAGAGGGACGACATCTGTATGAACAGGCCGGAGCAGAGGCATACAGGCGGGGCAAGCATACCGCCGCCGGGAAGAAGAGCAATGGACCCAGGAAAGTGAAAGAACACGCTGCAGCACTAAGAAGGTCCCGGCTGGGGTTGCCAGGCAACAAAGATACATGAATGCCCATGGAGACAGCACAGGTGGAGTTTTAGCAGAAAATTTAACCTGCGCAGAGAGTTGGACATGAGTTACAGCAATAGTACGAACACATGCAGCAGCAGGCAGTACGAAAAAGGGAACACTTTGGGAAACAAGGAAACACATTTGTTCGCAGAGTCAAGGTCGGCACACAGTTTTTGGAAACAAGACCGCGCAGAGCAAAAGAAAAGGGGCCCATAATACAGGCGGACACACATACGTACAGTGGCGGCATGAAAATAATGCTTTACAGTCAACACGAATAAGAATAAACTAAATATGATGCGAGGAGTACAACAAAAGCAGGGAAGCAGTCTGAAGAAGCGGAGCAACTTCGCAACTAATAAGCATTTAAAACTGGTCGGTGGGTCGAGTTTGGCAAAACATAAATCAAGCCAGGAGCAATGATAGGGAGTCGCACAGGGGGAAGCTAAAAATACAGATATTTTACAACCCATAAATACACAAATACCTGTTACGGGGAGTTGCATGTGGAGTCACTTACTTAAGTACAATGACCGAAGAAGGGACAAGCACGCAATTTCAAACGTGATTCGCTTGTATTGACTGGCGGGGAGCATATACAAAACACGTAAAGGTATGCCGAGGAACCATTCAACTGCTTTGTTTCGAAGGGGACATTGAAGGAAAAGAGGTCACAGAGGGTGACAATTACACCCCCACCGCTATTCCCAACTAGAATAATTTTAAAAATCTCTCATACAAACAGTGTTTTTGTTTACTCTCAAAACAAAGGCTAGTCCAGTGTGAGAATAATTCCAAAATGGAAACACACACAGAGGAACTGCATCCAGCTCTGGAAACGTGGAGAGACACAGACGGCGAAATAGGGCAAAAAACACACAATGCCACAAACATTTGGCCCACAAGCGCGACAAACACGCTCGCATTTGGAACCAAGACGACGCGGAGCAACTCTGACTTTATCTACGGTTTCACGCTTAGAAATCAATGGGGATTGTAAGAAGATTCAATTCAACACTACAGCTAAGTCAATGCCTAGTCTGGGATACTGAATGGAAACCCTTATTGATATATCTTTATGTCCAGTTCATGAGTTCTGGATGACTACCCCTATATAACACCCCTCTCTTAGAATCCCCCTGACCCCACTGAGCCAAGAAGTAGTTCTGTTTTGCAAGTTTAAAAGGTTTATTTGAGAAATAAGACAAAATATAGATACCACGCTTTTATAATAAATTAATAATCGATATCGCCCTTATAAATATAATGTTAATCAACAATGGGTAATCTGACACTAGCACACTTCTTTATAATCAATGAGGAGTTAGTATAGGATGGATCAAGTAGCAAAAATACTTTTATGATTTCAAGGGAAAAGCAATGAGGAATAAAATGCAGTACAGAAATACTTGAGATGATTTTAGCAAAAGATAATATAATCACTTTTTCTCTGGCAATTCACCCCCCTCCCCTATGCAATGTAAGACATGGAAGTAGATGGAAAGAGGAGCACACCGTTCTCAGGAATGCAATCAAATACAATACGAAATTCAGTTCCCCCCCCAGCAAGCTTAGAGGAAACCGGTATGAGTTTTAAAACACAGGCCCAAGTGCTTTGAATGTGGTGGCAATGAAGTGAGAAATATGCTGAAAATGCTTTTAATTCCCTTTAGGAGGTTCAGGGTGAGTGAGAGATACTTGGGATGAGCTCGGGCTCACTTTAGCAATGATTCAGAGATGGTGATTAAGAGGCAAACAAATTTTTAGCAAGGAAAGAAATGACTGCTGATGGTTACACGTGGCTGGGTTTTTAACCAAATCGCAAATCGCGGTAAAATTCGCGAGTGCGTGAATCGTGATTGCGGAAGAAGTATAAGGAGTAGGAAGTCGGTAGTTTTTCGGATTTAAAGTAACTCAAATTGACAAGTGACAGCTATGCAGCTGCAGAATTGACAAGTGACAGTGGTGCAGCTTTACAAAATGACGAGTGACAACTTCTAGGAGGCAGTTCTGGTTAGATTAAAATAGTTTGGACTAGATTATTTTAAACTAAGAGCTTATTTCTGTCACAATCTGACCTAAGTACTCACAATATATTTTGGAAGGACTGGACCTCGTCACGGATCTGACAATCAGGCTAGCGGCACTTCACAGTGATCTGGTCTCTGGGTCTGCAGTTCTGCACGGTCTGGTCTGGTCTGGCACTGGTCTGGTCTGTCCGGATACAGCGGTCTCTGCACGGCTCCTGGATCTCTGCACTGGTCCTGGCAAAAGTTCTTGGCAAGGGATTCAAGCAGCTCGCCCGGCTGTGAGTAGCTTGCAATGATTTGAGGCCTGCTGCAGAGAACTCAGCTTGTGGTTTTAGGCCTCTGATTTAGGTTCTAAAGTATAGATTCTAGGTTCTGGAGTATGTAGCTTGAGTCAGTCTGGAACTGGTATCTTCTGGATGTTGTGTGGTCCGGCAAAACGCTCTGCAGCAACTGGATTTGAATGTCTCTACCTGTCCCAGCAGTCTCTTTTTATGTGTTTTGAAAATGGGTGTGTGCCTGGGCCTAGCTAAGCCTGCCCCTCTCTACTTGTCATTGGCCCAATTCTCCCCTCTCCCATGATTAGGGGAAGGAAATGTGAGTCAGAGTGATGCTGTAGGTTTTATGGGTCAGAGGATCCTCCCCTGGTCAGTTTGCCCACAAATCTATATTTGCTTCAAATACATCCTTCCCAGATATACAACTTGTTGAAATTACATGTGCACATTATATATTCCTTATGATCCATGCTTGTCCGCCTCTGATCTTCCTGGGGGCTTGCATTAAAAAATGACAACATTTTGCGCTTTTTAACTGGTTTTGCAATATCGGACATTTACCCAAATTTACACACATGTGCGCAAGGAGTATGGACATGAATTGATGAAGTGTCCGATTTTTAACATGCGGACATTTGGAGTGAGACCCTATTTTCCGCTAGCAACCCCTCAGAATACACCACAGGGTCCTAACGCATCTCAAAATGTTCACAGAAAAATCACAAAAATAATGATATTACTTATATAATTCTGACAAGTCCGCACTATGAGTTATCTATCTTTTTAAAATTATGCTCTGGCCCAGATGGGTGTGGTTTAGGTTCCAAAGCACATGGGGGAAGCTTCTGCCTGTCCCCGCCTCCAGCTCGGGTGGCTCCCAGAGGCACTTCTCCTCCCACTTCTCCCAAGAGGAAGCCACTTTTACAACGCCCCCAATATAACATTTGCCTGAGTCCAGGACAGGTCTTTGTTCACCTCCCTGTAGTCCCCAGATGCTACACCCCTAATCTAATAAGAGAGGTGACAACTCCTTTTGGCAAGGGGAAGAGTGGCTGAGCAGGTTTTAACTCCTGTGGGGGTAGATGTCAGGCAGAATTCAGTTTCATTAAGCCAGGTTTCAGCTAAAATGTCACTTTTTGTTCCCCGGTTTAAGTCAATACAATTTTTACATATGCAGCTAGAATGCTGATTCTAAGTTCAAAACTATGACATTTTAACAGTTACAAACTATGTGACACTCAAAAGTAGGTCACTCAGTTAATTTAAACATTTCGATTTTGGTGGTTTTAATCCAGTTTCAGTTAGGCTGCTGACATGCATAGCTCAGCCAGTTTTGTTATGAACATTGTTTTGGGCTCTTCATCTTCCCAGATTTTGTATGCACACATACTTCATTCTGCCAGATGTCCGCTGGTGTTCAGTGAGATTTTTGGATGTGTTGCAATGTTTGAAAATAGGCATTTTGAGCTGGCATTCAGAGAAACCAAAGGTAATTTTAAAGCGTTTTTGAGCTAACAGGCGCTGCTGTTTTACCTTTGACACCCATTCCACTCATGGCACCCTGGCCCATCATGCTCGCACTGGTGGGTGGCGAGTTAGGCAGCCATTTTGGTGTACGCGCAAACTGCGTGGTTCTCCTGGATTCTGGCGCACATGTGGGCTTTTTGGCCATCTTGGATTTTCTAAGCCCACAGCACCAAATGTTGCACCATGATAGCTCAAACGTGGGTCAGGACACCCAACAGGATCAAGGCCGCCGTGGTGGAGCACATACATGATCCACGGCCGCATGGGAGGTGAAGCACAAAATTAAGAATATTGTCATGGGGGGATAGCACAGCAGCAACGCGCTCACCTTGGAAGCAAGACAACACGACACAACACAGAATCTGGGCAGACAGCGCAAAAGGTGAGAAGATTTTGCATCTTCAACAGTCACCAGGAGGAAATATCTAGGTAGCAAAGATAAAAGGGGTAGTGGTTGAAGCTATATAGACAAGACCAACCAGCACCCGGGAAACAACATCTTTGGGCAGGACGAAACAGACTTCAAGCAAGCAGAAGTCACACGTGACCAGCAGTCAGGAGTACCAACCAAGATTGGCATGGGGAAGCATATCCTTGATTGACACAACTTATGTGGACTGCAGCAGTTGGGGTCAAAGTTTGTCAGCCCAAAACCATAACGCAAGACAGGGGGAACATCCGCATCAAAAGTCTCTAACACACACTGTAGAATTTGCCTTATCCCTAATCAGTAAGGGATCAGAAATCACAAAGAAGGCCGCCCAGTCAAAGGGAGGCAAATAAAGGGAGAACCCGGATTGATGAGGCAATCTCCAGTTGCACGCAGCACTCTGAACGGAATGCAGCAAACTTAGTAGGAGGTTATCGAATATCACAGGCAGCAAGCTCACAAGCCAATTCGAACCAGTCATACTCCTACATTGACACGTGTTATGCGGTACAAGAAGGTGGACTGCAGCGATGATGAACGCAAAGTTTCAACCAAACGCAACAGAAGGCAGAACAACACCCGCAACAAGAGAACAAACACGCGTAAATGTTTTCCAGGACAATTAAGAGAAGGCACACACAGGCGGTGCAAGCCAGATAAACAGTGGCTAGAAAATTAAGAGAATAGGGTCCAATGGAAGCCGATGGACACCAACAAGGATCGACTGAGAACTTCAGGAAAACCCAGCAAAAGAGAAATTAGTAAGGAGACAAATCACCGACAATAGCAAGTCAGTCTAAAAACATATAGAATTTTAGTAAAATAAGGCGAATAGCCCACAAAACACGAGCAAAAACCGGAGGAAGTACTTTTAAGAAATAAGTAAGGCAACAATAGGCCAACGCTGGACAGCCGGGGCCAAAGGGCTGCAAGTAACACGAAACCTGAAAATGCGTATAAAAAATAAGAGTGGACTCGCTGAGAAAGCAGTGGCAAACACCACTCAGCACAACACATCAGGCCAACGCTGGACGGTCGGGGCCAAAAAAGGTGCTGCAAGTAGCACGAAACCTGAAAACGGGTTAAAAACGAAAGAGGACTCACTGAGAAAGCAGTAGCAAACACCACTCAACACAATATAGCAAGTGGCTAACAGCAGTAATAATAGAAACCAAGTTAGTACTTGGGGGCTCACAAAAATAATATGTACAAACCCTAGCATAAGACAGTAAGTAGATTAATAGAAAATACAGGGCCAGTCCACATTGAATACAGTATAAAGTCAAGCTAGGGCGGCAGACCACAAACACTGCGCACGCAGAATGGGCGCAGGGAGAAGGGCCAGAGAAGTCATAGGCCCAGCAGAAGGGCCAGAAGGCCATGTTGGGGGGATCGTAAAGAAGTACGAAAAAGAAGAGTGCTCAGAACCGGTTAAAACCAGAAACGATTAAAGCAGCAGCCACCAGGGCTCCGGGGAAGACAAGGGATAGCCTATCTTAAACCAACAGGCGTTTTAATAAAAGCAGTCATCTGAGCAAGGTTAAATAAGAGTCCAACACATAAGGGTAAGACCATACCAAGCTATAGTCATAGCAAAGAGCTGGACTAATAACAGGCAGAATAATTACAGCATTAGAATGCAACCGGCATGAGCAAGACCAGGTAATGACAAAACCCCCACAAGGGGTAGTACTGGTCACAGGGAAGGGGCGAGCCCCACCTGGAATTGGCAGATAATTTGGCCATTGGTAGAGATAGAGGAGCAACTTTTGGGGGAACCTGGAGGGCCGGTAACCCATCCAGGTGTGGTGGCACGGGCCAGGGTGCACAACCGTGGACCTGGTGCCCAAAAGTGTAAATTATGTATGATATGGTTATTATTATTATGACTATTTATTTTGTGTAATATTAAGTAATGTACAATAAAAACCCACTGCCTTTTTATTGCCAACACTTACACAATGCGTCAGTAATCACTGGGGAAAGATAATATGGGTAACTGTCGCCAGCATCTTGGCTCCACTGGTTACTGGTGGGCAGACAGGATGACTGAGATGCGCTTGGCTCGTGCAGCTGCGTCAGCACTACCAGTTCCTCTTATATGGCTGTTAGGGGCGGTTCAAAGGGCAGCAGCCCTGTTGTTGCCGCCGCCCGCAAGGTTTCTGGATGAATGAGTTTGATTTCAAACACAGATGGTAAAATGTCGAATTAATTAATACTTTCCTATGTTCCCATCTTAATCTTCCCCCTCCCCATAAAGAAGAATCGGTAAGTTGATCAGGCGATGGGGGCAAACATATTTTTAAAAAATGACATCCCAGAAATAGTTCAGAATGTTCAGAAATAGTATTCATAGCCATTTTCTTCGCATTGTCGGCAATGTTGTTTTGCTGGAGTTGGGTTCCAATTGGTTTATAATAATGTAGATCTACTCAGAATCAAAAGTACCAGCTGGACTGGACCAAATTCTCGCTCTGGTTCAGAGCTCTTTGCCTGAGCCACAGTTCCAAGCATTCCAGTGTTGGAGGGTAGGTCTTCAGCTCAAATTTGTTAGCAAACATGCTTTGCGATCTGGCCAGCCAGGCCAGGTCTCCTGGTCCATATACGCACACCGCTCTTACATAACGACCTGTAAAGGGAAAGGACAGAAAGCAAATAGAACATTTATTTAGCACATGGTTATGAATGTGAAGCCTGTAACAAACAGCTATGTTTTATTCATCTTAAGCAAACTAGGACTATATATGCACAACTCCACCAGTATTAGCAATTTATCTGAGGAACTTCGGGCCTTACTGCAAGTATAGTGGTACCGTTAAGACAGGAGGTAGTCCACAAACACTGCGGCCCTCATTACGACCCTGGCGGAAAGGGTTTTACGCCAGCGTAATGCATGGCGTACCTTTCCGCCTTACTACGAGTTCCCGTAGCGCCATGGTGGTTTTTTCGCCTGGTTTTTCCGGGCGGAAAAATCCATGGCGCTACGGGACCTGTTGTTAATTACGCCACCGTAATTTACGGTGGCGTAATTAACGCCTTCCCCACTCCCATTATACCCTATGGGGCAAAAATGGGAATGGGGAAGGGTAAATGGGGATTGGGGACTTACCGCCCCGCCAAGGTCGGAATGGGGTGGTAAGTCCGCCAACCCCCATGGCGGAGTTGGCAGCTCTGCGCCATGGACCATGGTGCAAATTGCACCATGGTCCTCCGCCAGGGTCGTAATGAGGGCCTGTCTGTTTTAGTGCCCACCACATTCCATGTCTGGCTGAGTATAGAACCCCAGCGACCTTACTAAGGAATACTACCAATGGTAAGTACATCTGTATTACAAGGTGGATACTTGCCTTGGAATAACTCCAATTCTTATCTCCACCCAAAGGTAGAGCTAGACATTGTTAAAAGTCCCAAGAACATTTAAAATGTTTCTTCCTGTACTGAAGGGAATGGCAAGTGCTTTCCTTCAATACAGAAAAAAGAAAATTCCATAGGGAAATTAAAAGGCTCTGAAAAAGTGGGCCTCTACAATGCTGACCTTCTCACCACCCTTACCTGCATAAACGGATAATATTTAGCATGTTGTATTAGCAGTTCTAGCCAACTCCTGTCCCATTGCATTGATGCCTTTTGTTTGCAAAGTCCCGGAGAAGATGGTCATCTCCCAACTTCTGGCCATTACTGAGAATAATGACCTGTCAAACATTCACCAATCTGTGCTCCAGCATATGAGAGAAACTCAGTCAGCCCTCATGTTTATGACAGACAACTGCTGCATTTGCCTAATAGCCGTCTTGCCCTCCTCATCCTGCCTGATCTAACTTCGGCCTATGACACGATCACTATTCCACTCTCATTTTCTAGTGCACTATCTACAACTGTGGTGCTCCCCAGGGCTCCAGCCTCTCGATTTCTGGTGAGTTTCCTACCCCTTCTCCTTTTAATTTTTTGCTGATGACACTCAAATCATATTCACGATTGATGGCGACCTTTCATCAGCACCTAGCCAGATCGCAACCTTCCTCCATTGTGTCTAGGCCTGGATGTTTGAAAACAACCTAAGCTTTAATGATGTTAACACTAAAAAGCCTGATCTACTTAGGCTGTTCTACCTCCTTATCTTTTCCATGGCCCTCCGCAATGGGCATCACAACTAATATGGTTTCTTATTAGAGGAACCTTGGAGTTCTCTTCAATAACTCATTTTCTTTATTCCCATTCAGATTCTTAACCTATCAAAAGAAGTTTCACTCCTAGCTGCACCTTCTCAGTTGTATTCTGCCTTTCTTGAATTTCACACATAAGGTGCAGGAGAACGGAGCAATAGTCATCTCGATGCTTTCTGTAATAGCATCTATCTGGGCCTGCCTACGTTCTGCACTAGAGTAATTTAATTGCACTAGAACTGTATTAGAAGCTTCCAGAGGCATCTAGAACGCTATAGTTTGAAGTCAGATTTTTAAAAGCCCTTTTGTATAACTGTGGAGATAATTTTAGGTATTGTATTGTTTTTTAAATTGTGCCTGATTTAAATTGTGTCTGCTTTTGAAAATATGCCTAGGGGATTCCAAGATGGCCGCCGGGACACGAACGACACACGAACAACGTGAGGAGAGGGCTCCCGCCCGGGGCCACCTAAAACATTGAGGATTTTACATAGCAGATCGCAAGGGGTGTCGGATGATTAACGTTAGTGCCTTGTGGACACTGTAGATTCCTGAGAGACTTGCGATGGAGAAGGATTCCTCTTTCAGCTGAGCAACGATCAACGTGATCCTCCAGGGGAGTGGCGATTGCCATATTGGCAGCTAGCGATTCAAGAAGGCCCTGGAAGATTTGAGTGGTCCCCTCTCCCACCAGCAGCAGCAAGGAGTGCTAGGTGTGTTGTGACATGAGTATGCAAAGAGTTGCACCCTATCTTCACTGGAAAATGAACTTTTGGTTCATTGGTGAGATTATCTCTGGGGCTACAACCAAAAGACCAGGGGCTATAGCCCCGTCAGCCCCCCCTAGCAACGCCTATGGCTAGCTCAATCCTTGCAAGAGGTGAGAGGGGATATCAATGAACTGACAGAGAGAGTGGATACCACAAAAAATGCCATCCAAGAACTGGCTGAGGATATGTGCAAAATAGATGCATTAACCAACCAACTTGCAATAACTTAGAGATTCAGAGTGAGGACCGTGAAAATCACTCAAGGAGATCTAACATTCGGGTGAAAGGTCTCCCTGAAGGAGTTGAAGATCGGGACTTAAAAGATACTATGCAACAGGTTTTTGCGGACCTCCTAGAGTGTGAGGCGGGGGGAGAGGTTCCCCTGGATCAAATCCACTGTGTGGGATCTAGGAGAGTGGAACCAGGGGCCGGACCTTGTGATGTAGTTACGGCTCTTCAAAGATATGGACAAAAGGAGGCGATTCTACAGGTGGCTAGAAAGGCAAGTCCCATCAAAGTAAATGGTGCCAAAATACAACTGTATATAGACCTAGCCCAAACTACATTGGTGAATCAGAGAATGATGGGTCCAGTGGTTAAAGCTTTATCGCAGGCTTAAGTATGATATAGATGGACATTCCCATTTGGATTGCTGTTTCCATGGGAGGGATGTCAGCACTGCATTACCTCCTGCGAATAAGGTTTTAGGATTATGAAAATTGAGGATGAAGGGGTTGCCCAACAAGATTCTGGGCCCATACGAGAAACAGTAAAGATTAAACGATGGGAATGGAGAAGAGTACGAGAGTGGTCCAGGCACATCCGCCAGTGAGGGCAAAAATGTACATTATGGACCGATCCTGGAGGGAGGAGGTGGGACTTGGATTAGCCTGGGTATTATCAGAGTCAAAACCACTAGGAGGTCAATCGACAAAGAGGTGATGCTGAGGCAGATGGGAGGTGATTCTGGCACTTGGAATTTGGGGAGAGGATGGGTCCTAGTAGACCTGCAAAATGCATCTCTGGGTGTTTAGTGAGACTCAACCGCCATGGCTTGTTGCATGGGTGAGGTCGGAAATGGGTTGAGTCCGACCGGAGTGTTGGGGGAGGAGAGAAGGGGAAGATGGGAAAGGGGTCGGTTGGGTTGAGGGGGGACAGTTGCCATTGAAAGAATCAAAATACCAAAACTGCCATGGGGTAAAAAAGGGTTCCAATTAATGTCACTGAATATTAGGGGTTTATATTCCCCCGTTAAAAGATGTAAATTAGAAGCCTTTTTAAAGCATGGTAAACTGGACATTGTAACCCTGCAAGAGACCATATACGTAAGAGCGATAGCTATAAATTAAGGATCAAGGGGTACCCTCATATACTGCAATCTAACAATGGGGCTAATAAGGGTGGGGTCCTGATAGCTTTTAAGGGATTGGTTGGGCTACATATTACTGCGAAGGAGGTGGACAAAGAAGGTAGATATATTTTTGCTCGTATCCAGTGGGGGAGGTTATGGTACATGATAGCTACTTTATATGCACCAAATACGGGGCAGGCTAGATTCTTGCGGGGGGCGCTGGCCAAGCATGAAACATTTGCGGTATGACAAATCATATTAATGGGGGATTTGAATGTAGCTTGGGACCCACTGGTAGATAGGAGTGCGACAGTACAATTATCTTATAGGGGCCCCACACAAACTTTACAAACATGTATGACTCAATTGGCTGTAGTAGATTCTTGGAAAGAAACTCAAAGGAGAACCAAAGGGTACATGTTTTATTCCCATGTCCATCGGTCACTTACACAGATAGATTATTTTGGGTGTCAGCCACTCGGATGGGGCAAAATGGATCTGCAGCCCATCAGTTTGTCAGATCATGCACACATATCAATAAATATACAACAGGAACTGGAAGGGTCTGGGCTGTGGTGCTGGAAATTCTAGAGTCATCTACTGGGGACCCGGTCATAAGTAAAGAGGTATGTGATAACATTGGGGAATCATTTGAAATAAATAGGACTCTGGGAATTTATATGTATTTATTTATTTGGATTTATTAAGCGCCCAAGGGGCCCAAGGGCATTGTGGCGCTGTTACAGATTATTCACTTAATACACGTTAGGACCGGTATTTCAGAAGCAGTAATACAAGTTATGACAGATATTACACAGGTAGAAACACAGGATGAAAGTCAGTGCTGAGAGTGTTCCAAGGTTACAGTGGAACGGTGTTGGAGGCAATACATTCGGAAATGGTTTAGTGAAATAGATTTGGAATGTAGGAGCGTACGCTGTGGGATGTTTCCAAGTCGACTATTAGGGGAGAGTTAATTGTGAGGAAGATTCTACGAGAAAATCAGCTCGCCTCAATAAAAGAGTTAGAATCGCAACCGAAGGGAGTACTGAGTAGAATGGAAACAAGCAGGGATGACTCTAAAGAGGGAATTTAGGCACATCAATGGACAATTAGATTTATTACAGACTAAGCATGCCGAGAAATTCTTGTTATATTTAAAACATCGGTATTACATCAAGGCTAACAAAGCAGACCGTATGTTGGCAAGGCAAATGAGGAAGAAGGAGGAAGCAAGGGCTATCCTTCCTATTAGAACGGGACAAGGAACCTTTAGCTCCACTTCGGAAGATATATTGCAGGTATTCACAGAATAAGAATACTATTCTGCACTATATACTACTGATTCCCCAGATGAAGAAGTTCATGCAGTATAATTGAAGCATTGCCAGTTAAAAAAAATTGATTTAGGTGAAAGGGAAGAGCTGGAAGGGGAAATTACTCCAGAGGAAGTAGGGGCAGCTATCTTGTCTTTACCAGTCAACAAGGCTGCAGAACCAGACGGCTTTCCGGCATTGTTTTACAAAACATATAAAGATATATTCATTTTGGGAATTACCTCTCTTTTTAACTCCTTTATTAGATCGGGATGTATCACTCAGACCATGGAAGAGGCAAAGGTAGTGTTATTTCCCAAACCTGACAAGGATAGTACACAATGTGGGTTGTATCGACCCATAGTTCTTATCAACATAGATGCGAAAATATATACTAAAATATTAGCATCAAGATTTGGTTAATTAATACCTAAACTCATTGTTAATGGGAGGCAAACATTTGACAACTTAAGACGGGTGAGTCATCTGATCGGGAAGGCAAATAAGTCAGGGCTTTCCGCGGGGCTAATAACATTAGATGCAGAAAAAGTGTTTGACCGCGTGGAGTGGTATATTTTGTTTCGCACAATAGAGGCTATGGGGTTTGATCCGAGATTTTTACGAATGGTCAAGGCTAATTATCAGTCACTGGTATTACAATTGGCAATCAATGGATATGTTTCTCATGGAATCGGGGTGTCTAGGGGTACTAAGTAGGGATGCCCGTTATCCCGGCCCTGTATGAAATACACTTGGAGTCACTTCTATCTAAGATCCAGGAAGAGAGGAATATCAGAGGCATACAGTTTGGAGGAGTGGAGCAAAAGGGATGGTGTTTGCCGATGATTTACTTCTCATGGCAACAGATTTGGCTAGCTCATTACCAGGGCTAACAGTAGAGTTGGTGAGATTTGGAGAAGTGGCAGGCCTGAAAATCAATATTCATAAATCGGAAATTATGACTCCACAAGGGGGAACAGTATCAAAGGAACGGTTCGTGGATATGGGTCAGTATGTGAGGACAAACAGGGCCCTACGATATTTGGGAGGGAAGATAACTAATTCCTTGGACTCTATCTACCAGGCAAATTATCCCCCTTTATAAGACTCAATCAAAAAGCGGCTGCAGGACCGTAATTCCCTGACAATTTCTTGGATAGGTAGGATTAACATAATTAAAATGGTAGTGCTTCCAAAGGTATTGTATTATTTCCAGGCCTTCAGAAATGTTTTAAGATCCTAATTATGATTGTGGGGAATTTTATATCGAAAGAAAAGAAACCAAGGGTAGATTGGAAAGTACTGACGGCGCCCATAATGAGTGATGGGGTGGGGGCCCCAAACTTAAGAACCTATTATCAAGCGTCCCAGCTGCAGATAATACATGAGTGTTTTGGGGGAACCATGAAAAAATGTGGCTGTGGATGGATAGAGCAGTGGTAGGTAGGCCCCTAGAAGAAGTTTTATGGTGTCAGAAGGCTGATAGGCTGGCTAATATTTATATGAGTAAAATTACAGCTTTGATGGGTGATGTATGGGATACAGTGGTATGGCGGGTGGGTATCTACGTTTCCTTCTCCATTAATGCCCTTTTTTTGTAATCCTCAGTTTACACCGGGAGTAGAGCAGGGAGTCTTTAGGCGATGGGAGGAAGCCGGCTGTCAAAAGATGGTGGGTATGGTGGAGAGCCAAAAGATTAAGACATTCCAACAATGTAAACAGTTTTTCTCTTTACACAAAGAGGAAAGGTTTAGATACACACAACTGAGACATTGGCTGCTACCTGCGGAAAATAGACAGGGGGCAATGAGGGAGTTTACCCCCTTTGAAAAGTATCTGATGACAAATTCAGGTGACCAACATATTGTTACAGCATTATATAGGCTTTTTTATGGATGCCCCAGTTCAGTTACAGTGGGGATACAAGAAACAGTGGGAAAAGGCTTTAAGCAACCCCATATTGGAACAGCAATGTCAGGAGGTGTGGCAGAAAATTCCAAAACTCCTGAGGGGACTCCAGATTTGAGAGATGTAGGTCAAGGTGATGGTCCAATGGCATCTGACACCTGAGAAATTACACACATTTTTTTTCTAAAGTGTCTGGGGACTGTTGGTGGGGATGTAAAGTCATTGGAACATGGGGGCACATATAGTGGGAGTGTCCAATTTTGAAACCATATTGGAATGGTGTTAATACAGTGATGAAAGTTATATTTGGGCCCCATTTACATAGAGACTTTGGGGTGATGTCTTGGATATTTTACTAACAAAATCTAAACAAAAAGCCATAGATGATCTTTATTGTAGCAGCTCTGTCGCTCATTGCTCAATAATGGAAACAAACCCCAGCTCCCACACATAAAAGCTAATAAAAACATTTTTTAAAAAAAAGGAAAATACACCTAGATTTGATTTAGCAATTGTAGGCTCGATTTGAATACTTTTGCGTGTGTGTTGATGTAGCTAGAGGCAATCTGAGTACTAGAGCACTCACTGAATCGTGAGGTGGAGTAACTACAACTCCCAGTCAAATTGTAGTTCCTGGCTCCTTTTGTTGGCCAGCAGGTGCACCAGCGCCCGGCGCGACTGCAGCAAGCCAGTCTTTTCCGGGTACTTAAAGGCTGTGCGGTTAGTCATGTGGTTAGTCACTTAATTGCATTAAAACTGTATTAGTAGCTTCCACAGACATCTAGAAAGCTATAGTTTGAAGTCAGATTTTTATAAGCCCTCTTATATACCTTTGGAGATAATTTTAGGAATTGTATTATTTTATTAAATTGCCTGATTTCAATTGTGCCTGCTCTTAAAAACATGCCTAGATTTGATTTAGCAATTGTAGGCTAGATTTGAATACTTTTGCATGTGAGTGTCGTTGACGTAATTAGAGGCACTCCGAGTACTAGAGCACTCACTGAATCATGCGGTGGAGGAACTTCAACTTCCAGTCATATTGTAGTTCCTGGCACCTTTTGTTGGCCAGCAGGCGCGACAGTGCGAGCCCGACTGCAGCAAGCCGGTCTTTGCTGGTCCTTGTCAGATGCATCAGCGTCGTCGGCAGGCCGCAGGGTAAGGCTTAAACCCTAGTAGTGTTACTTTTGAGGTACCCTATTCTAAGAGATGTTGGAAGGCTGACTTTTAGCAATATGGTTGCTCTGTGGGCAGGGGGGTTTCCTGTTAAAGCTACAGGAGGCCATTATAGGTGGGGGAAGGATCTGCACCCATATCTCAGATATGTAATTTAAATGACAATCTTAAATTATTATTAATGAATACAAGATTCTTAGTCAAACATGCACTATTAGTGGCTGAGTATATCATTGACTTTGATATGAATATCTGTGCCCTTACTGAAACTTGGCTCCATGAGGCAGCCGGACCATCTTTACTACTCGCTACTCCCAAAGATGACTCCATACTTCATGTTAGTAGGGAGAACCAAAGGGCAGGAGGGGTTGCAGCCATTTTGAAGAATAGTCTAGATATTTGGGAGTCGGAGGTGGACGGCCCTATGAGATGTGAAACCTTTTGCATTAAGGTTAGGGCCGATGCTTCTGCAACACTGAACATGATGCTGATTTACTATCCCCCTATCACCATGCAAGACTTAGTCCCCCGTTTGAATTGTTTGATTTGATCACAGCTGAAATGCTCTTCCAAATGGATAATATTGGGAGATCTTAATCTTTGGAAAGTGGATAAAAATGATGTAGCAGCTCTGGAATTAGAAAGGTTCATGACAAGTATGGGCTTTATAGAGCATTTTGATGAACCCACCCATGTTATGGACAATATGCTGGTCTCTTATAAAGTGAATTTGAGCAAACCTAACATTGAGCCGTGCCCCTGGTTGGATCACTTCTTCATTGAGTTTGGTATTGTTCAGGAGCTCAAAATTAGAAACAGGGTCATACAACAAAACTGGTGTGTCTCGAGAAATTTGAAGAGGCTGAAACCTAAGACAGTGCAGGAGTGGATTTCACCTCTTATAATGAATAATTCACTCTTGCATTTCGGTACTGCAAGTTCCAGGGAAGACATCTGCATTGTTACTTGAAACATGCACACTTTTTAACATTTTTTTTTCAAAAACACTATTAGAAGAAAATATCCTCTCTTGGTTTTGTGTGTGTGTTGATTTTATGAAAGGCAAATGCCATTCAACCTGTGAAATTCGGTGGTTATGCAAAGCCAATTTAATGAAATGTGCATATTTTACCTTTATATGCTAATTTTTGGCAACCTAACATCCCATTGCATTTGTTGATGAGTCCCCCCACTTTAATTTTTAGGACATGACACCTGACCTAATGTCTCATTCCTCTGACAGGAAACTACGAGGAAGATGCCAAAGTGGTTAAAGAGACCTATAACCTTATTCAGGATTGGATGTGCATGAGTGGTCTGGCGCTGAACCTCGACAAAACCGAATTTATGGCTCCAGCCATAGACGGAATAAGATGATGTAGAAAATAAAAGCTTCCTAATTGCAGATCATGTAATACCAACTAGAGATAGAATAATAACTCTGGGGGTCTTATTCGATCAAACCCTTTGCATGAAGGCTCAAGTGAGTAGTCTGGTCTCCTCATCGGCATGTTATATTAGACTCCTATCGCATATTCGCCCATTCCTGTCTCAAGAAAGTGGGGAAGACAGTGGCCCGAGCGATTATTGGATCTAAAATAGATTATTGCAGCAGCCTGCTGGTGGGGATTGGGTAGGGAGAGGTGGCGAGATTACAGGTAGCACATAATAACACCCTCCTGGCCATAATGTGGCTGAGGAAATTTGAGCATGTCTCTAATATTAGGATACGCCACCACTGGCTCCCCTTTGAGCCAAGGATTGAGTTTCAGCTACTCACTATCACTCATAAATGTTTGTCAGGACATTTTCCATCTTACATGTGAAATAAGGAAATCAGGACTCTTATATCTAACAATCTAAAACTTTTAGAAGTACCAAGAATTAATTTGGCCATGGTTAAAAGAGTGCATTCTGGGTGGCAGCACCCACGTGTTGGAATAAATGCCCCTTGATCTCAGATGTGGCATGTCCCTGCATAGCTTTAAGAAAAAACTTAAAACCTACCTACTTAGATAACTCATTTTGGCAGTATAGCCAGCACATTTTAGGCCCCTTGATTTGTATTGACCATAACCATCTCCTAGGGACTTGAGTGCCTGGCACCCGTATGCCTCCGGGCCACTCTGGTAGCGCCTAACAAATAAAGTAAAGTAGAGTAAACTGACTCCACCAACTTCAGGTTATCCAGAACAAGGCAGCTAGGCTCATCCATGCTCTCAGACCGCATTACCAGATCACTTCCACTCTGAAATCTCTTCACTGGCTCCTAGTAGAGGTCCAGATCTCCTTCAGACTCCTCTGTATCATCCAGCGACCCTTCTGGGGGCATGCACAAGGCTACTCAATCAATAACATACTTTATTTCGGGATGTAATCCCATAAAAGCATAAAGCATTTTACACATCTATCTTAAAAGACCACACATCAATACAATTGCATAATAAAGTAAAAGTCGAGTCAAAATTAGTAAAAACCTTAAAGTTCGTATAGCGGAAGCATGATCATTCATGCACTTGTATAGAGTTTTCGGAATGAAGTCCAAATAGGTCGGAAAATCGTTCCTTAGTGTATAGGTTGCTTAAGTTCTCACAGTGCATTTTTCAAGAGCATTTGCCCAATGCTGGCTGGCCCGTAGGTTAAGGGCTTGCTTAACTGATGTACTAACATTTCCCTGCATTGTAGTCGGATTGGCAAACCATTGACTCAGTCCTAATTTTGTCAAGACCAATTTCATGTTTTGTAGCCAACTGGGCTTGTGACTGGGCAGAGTGGAGTGCAGCTATTTTACTAACATGACACAGAGCAGACTATTTGATTGCACCAGGGTACCCCTAGTGCATAGTTTCCAATTATTGCCCTTCACGGTCCCTAAGATCGGGCACATCTAGGTCTCTTGCTGTCTGGTGTTTCAGGAGAAAAAGCATTGGGGCAGGATCATCAGAGCTGCCTGTGTCTGTACCAATCTACCTGCCCCGTGTAGAGAAGAAACACGCCAATGTGGTATGATTAAGGTACTAATTACTCTGCTTTTCTGCAAACTCTTTGACGCCTAGGGTGGGACTGATTTTCCTACCCTCCTCTCTCTGAGCCTGCCCAGGCTGACCTCTTTGGGCAATATTAACTCTTTAGTGGCTACCTTGTGGCAGGGACTCATTTCACCAAAATGCCTGGGGTAGCGGAAGTGACATCACAAGATTCTTGACCACTGATGAGTTTTGTCAGTTGACCCTGCCCCAAGTGACATCACAGGAAGTGATGGCACGCAACCTTTCACCTCTTGACAAATAGCATTGCTCCTCATTACACTAAGAAAGATTTGGTTACAATATCACTGTAATATAATATACATTTCATACACGAATGGATCACCATGTGTAGTGTTAATATCAGTGTCTATCGGCCCATATTATCAAATTACTGTGAATGTAAGCGGTCGTCCAACACAACAACCTGGACTATTGTACATTACTCAGGCTAAGCTTTAAACATACAAAGCATCTCAAAGAGGCCTAAACCCAAAGTGAAGAAATCCAGTGCCTGCCAAGTGTCTGGCCACAGACTGCAAACAGCAACTGACCACCACAAGTCCAACCAGAAGACAATCAGAGGCTGTACTTTTTCATGTTTTTACACTTGGGCAATACGCACAGGGATTTTATTGTCAATAGTGCATTTTGAACCATTGCACAGGAACCCACTCCTGGCAGTCACCCAGCGCTTGAATATCCCCCAACTATTTGGGTACCCCATCATCCACTGTGAGTCGCGCAGGGCCCTCCGTCAACAGCTTTAAATGTCTGGCGCCCACTCCTGCCCTCCAACACCTTGCACCTCCAATGCCTTGCTCCAACACCTTCATGTTTACACAGTGCTACCCGCCAGCAACTTAAGTCTCCAGCATTCTCCAACACCATCAATCTCAAACAAACTAGCAACTTAAGTCTCCAGTACCCTTCCTTCAACACCTCAACAGTGTGAGCCTCAATGACCCTCCTCAAACATCTGATATCTGCATTAAATGCATTTCAACTCTCTTACAACACATTATGTCTCAAACACTCTATCCCAACATCTGTAAGTCACTAGTACAACATCTTAAATCTCCAGTACCAGCCTCCATAACATCGAGCCTCAAGCACACATCTCAGACCCAGAGGAGTGCCGGTGGTCATGAATCATTTGAAACCTTTCAGCCATCACTTTTCTGTTTTGCTTATTTGGTAAGTAACCCCGTTTTTTTGTTAGATGGGAGATAGAGGGGAAGGATGGGTTGCAGGTCACCGTAATTGCAGATTTTTTTAAATATTAAAATGTAAACAGCAGCAGCAGCCTCATGACATCACCCCTAGGAAAGGCCAAATTTATTATTTTCTTTGGTCCTTTATATGTTGCTTAATGCCAGTCTCCTCCAGCTTCCAAGCACAGGAACAGGAACTGAACCCATGTTGCACTGCATCCTCTTGTTCCCAAAGCAAGTGCATTGCTTGCCCCTGAGCTATCCTTCCAAATGTATATCTTTTTTTGCATGAGGAAGCAACAGGTGGTTTGCTTCAAAGGTGTAGGGCAACTTCATGTAAATCAATTATCTCATCTTGCGTCTATCAACAGTGTTCCTGTGATGCAGGTCTGGGAGATCTGGGTCAGGTCACACAGTGCCCAGGCAGGATTGGTGGCTGAGGCCACTCGGGCACACCCCTCTCACCACAGGCTCAGTGGCTCAATGGATGTGCAAAGCAGTCAACGAGAAACACTGATAAGATATGCGTTCATGCTGTTTTGTCACTGAGTACTGCAGGTGGACTGTGCATGCCTCTGAACTTCTCAGTTCACATAGCTCTCATACAGACAAACATAAAGAAGCTGTCAAATCAAACACATTTGTATTGCTGTTGTGGTTAACCATTGTCAACAGGTGTTAAGAGCTTACACTCTAGTCAGGGCATGTTTTGCTGAAATATAAGCACAATTTGCAACTCGATATGCTTAAGCAGTATCGAGTTCTCATGGGCTATTCACATTATAAAAATACTTCCTCACAAGTGAGTGCATGACCTCCTGTATAACGAAATTTGTAACCGTGCTGACTGTTAGGTTTAATTTACCAAGTACTCTAAAGAACACATGCATGTCCCATAAGTGTGAGTTGACACATCGATTAGTCACAAATGTAATCAAGGCACTTAGAGTAATCTTAATTCAAGAACATTTCTGAAAGGCACTACAAAATCTTAAAATATTAAACACGCATTGGCAAAGCCAACAGTTTTGGCTTTTGGATAGGCAATTTCCTGGTTCTCACATCAGGGTGCTTACTGGCTAGGTGATGACAACAGCTGGCAAATGTTGTTAGTAACTGGGTATATTGTGACAGCACCTAGAAAATGGCCGTACAGTGGGCAAAATTATTAA
Organism: Ambystoma mexicanum; assembly: GCF_040938575.1. Lineage (NCBI taxonomy): Eukaryota > Metazoa > Chordata > Amphibia > Caudata > Ambystomatidae > Ambystoma > Ambystoma mexicanum. The sequence continues at coordinate 973,552,133 of NC_090930.1, read as the reverse complement.
TTTTGCCAATGCTTGTTTTTTCAGTTCAATACAAAAAGGAGATACCTGCGCTACAATCCCTGGTCCTTCAGGAAAAGTAAAAGCAAAAAACATAGGACAGACCAGTGGATAAAGGATGACAAAACTAACTAGCTCGACTAGCTTAATACATTCGATCGAAACACGAAACACGTGTCGACTATACAAACTGTTTGGAAATTATAACAAACTGTGAACGGCACCATTATTAAGGCTAGGGTCAAAAAAACATAGTATAGAAATATATGTTAAATATATGTGTAATATCAAGCTATATCTATACTTTAAGATACTTTAAGATAGTAAGCCTTTGCTGTTTTATGAGTATGTTTATGAATTAGTGACGGAGAGTGTTGAGTATGAGCCTAATTGTGTAGAACTGTGATTATGAATAGTGATTCATTTTATTTTTATATATGAGTATGGTGTAACATACAATGTATGATTATTATTTGTACTGGATTTAATAATAACATTTGTATAATGTATTAAGCTAGCCGAGCTAGTTAGTTTTGTCATCCTTTATCCACTGGTCTATCCTATGTTTTTTGTTGTTTTTTCCAGTGCAACGAACAGATGCAAGGACACATATATTGCTTATAAAGAAAGTGGCTGAAGGCACACATGATTAAGACAGTTTTATTATAACAGGAGCTGGATTACAGCTACTATTAAGACATTAGTTTAGAGAACACTGCACAAAAATAACAATGTCATGCCCTTAAAAGCAGATCTAGCGCAAAGGGATCCTGGGGCTGACGGGTGTTGTGGGACAGGTAGCTTGTGGGAATGTCCATAGGAACTAGCAGGCCATGGGTGTTCAATTGGTGGGTGAAAAGCCAAACGTCCACAGGCTGTATGTCTCTCCTCACATCTTCTCTCTCCTATCCTCACTTCCCATGCCAAAGGTGATGGCATGTGTGCAGAGCTTACATCATTCACTTCTTAACAGCCACAACTAAAAAAGAGCACACAATGGTGGAAGCAATACAGTGCACACTCTGAAGTCAGCAGAGTGCACTCTTTGGTCCCCGAGGTGCAATCAGGATATGAGCCAGTTTTCAGCCTGTTCACTTTTAAATGCCATTTAAATCAGAGATTTGCTGTTTGGCCTGTCGATGTCCATCTAAGCAATTTAGGGAAACCTGATCAGTCTACAATTCGAATGCAGCCCTGCAAAAGGTGGATTTTGATCACTTTCAGAAATTAAAATCACAGGGTTTAAGATCAACTTCACCCAGTAAAATTGGCGAGGTTCGGTGAGGCATCGTTTGGGGGATTGGAGGGTTATGAAGTGTTTGCATCTTTGAAGGAAAATAATCACAGGGAACCAGGATATTATAAGCATGTAAACGTGCAATCTAGTTTTATTTTGGGAGATGAGCAGTAGGACTGTACACGAGCTTGAATCTACAGTTCCGTTTAATCAAATTAAAGAGTAAAGTGTTTAAACAGCATTTGTCAAGTAAGTTGTAGCCTTTGCCATGCAATGCCTGTCGTGCAAGCTTCCATGATCGGGGAGTAGGATAAGTGAATGGAAGAGACCGACCTTGAACTGCACATACTCAACTGTTGTGGATCCGTGGGCATAAGATGGTACCAGCTGCAAATTGGTCTGAGTATGTGGGCCTATGATAGCTGTCCCTGGCAAATGCCTACCTAATACCTATGCACAAGCCAAAACTGTTCACTTTGCCAATGCTTCAGGCGTATGGCTTATAAATTAGGTACTGAAAGCACGCTTGGTTAAGACATGTTTATTACATCAGTAGTGCAATTATTGCTGAAATGAAGCTACTAACTCTCTGAAAATTGCTTTAAAATAACACTTGCAGGCACTTACAGCATCAACTTTGATGTTACTACCTGTTAAAGCTAGCTCATAGAGTTCCCAAGAGGATGTGTTTTGGGTGGGCACGCAAAGGTAGTGGTTGGGAATAACCATAGGGAGTATTATGGCCATAGGGAGTCAATAGGGAGCTAAATAACCAAACAAAACCCACAAGCTGTGTGACCCTCCTCACATCCCATTTCCCTTCTAGCTGTTCGCCCATGTAATAGTTTCAGCTTATAGGTGGTGCTAGAAAACGAAAAAGGATAGCATTTGGAACAGGCATAGTGCAGATACAGGCCATTCATAGAGATGAATGCTGGACTGACATGCCTGCAACAAGTATTCTCACGGCTGAATCGATGCCGTGAGCTTAGTGCCAACCCGACAAAGGACTCCAGTAAAATCAGCACTACAGCAATATACTTACACAATTTGCAACATCGAATTCATAGGTCACACAGATCATAACCACGGTTTTCAAGTTTGATGTGATATGATATGGCATTTATAACGCGTCCATACACAAGTGTTTCAAGGTGCGACAAGGCATGGGAGGGGCAACAGAGGGAAGACAGAGACAACGATCTTACTAGGCCAGGTGACATTGAGATCGTGCAAGTGCAGGGGAGGGGGAGAGGGAAAAGTGCGAGGAGGGGGAGGGGCCAGTGCAGTACATAGGATAAACAGTAAAATAAATAAAACAATAAATAAAAAGTGCATCCAACTGGTGGCAAGTGCAAGGGTAAGTGCAGACAGCGGGTGTCAAGTGCTGGAAGGGGGCAGTGCAGACGTGCAACAGGTGGGGGGGTACCTGGGCCTGTGATCAGAGGGTAGCCGGGTAACCAGTGCAGTTTCAGTTTCAGCCAGGAGATCAGCAGGGGGGAGGAGGAGAAAGAGCAGAAGAAAAGAGGAAGGTCTTGAGGTGCTTCTGGAATCGGAGATGGTTCTTCTCAAGTTTCAGAGAGGCAAGGAAGCTGTTCCAGAGGACAGCCCCAGCCGAAGCAAGAGATCTACCACCAACTTGTTGTTTGGAGAAGCGACTGACCCTGATGGAGTTGGAGGCGGACGAGCGAAGAGCTTGAGAAGGAAGATATTTAGAAAGTGAGAGTTGAAGGTAGTGAGGCCCCATATCCCTGAAGGCCTTGTGGACAATGCAGAGGGTTTTGAACTTAATTTTCACTGCCACTGGGAGCCAGTGCAGAGATTTCAGTCCTGGAGAGATACAATCCCTGGGCTTGAGGCCAAGGACAAGTCTCGCAGTCCTGTTTTGGATGAGTTGCAGAGGGCGAACAGTAGAGGCGGGCAGATTTAGAAAGATGCTGTTGCAGTATCAGGCTGCTGGTCCTGAGGTGATAATCCGGTAGAACTAGTAGCGTAGTTGTAGAGTTCTTTCTACCAATGTATCCCTTTGTATTTCTAATCAAACTACAAAAGAATCAATTAGCTGAAAGATGGAGGTCACTGCATCCGTTGTTGGAATGTTCAGACACTGTTGGTACTGTAGGGTTGGAGATTTCAATACCGTTGACTGCAGTAGGGGAAAAACCTGAGATCAGATCAAAATAATCTCCCAAGGACCAGAGCAAGAACAGGACACCAGAAAAATACGAGAGATTTACTGAATTTCCAAATAATTGAAGAAGAAAGCAATGAGATTAGATTATGATTTACCACTGTGGGTCTTTGGCGAAACACTACAGAGGAATTCTTACACCACCCAACCTAGCCCTAAAACTCCGCCGGCAAGAGGATGCCTAGGCGGAAAACAGTCTCTAGTCCAGGATGCTACCCCGACGAAACGAGGATGCCTGCCGGCCTATGCGCCAATGATCACAGTCTCTAGTCCAGGCGCTTTGAGATTTTGGATGGTGTAGGTTCGCTCTAGACAGTAAGGGGAATGGAAACCAGACCCAAGGTGATCCGGAGAACGGTCAGCAGCGTATGGACAATGAAAGTACTGTAGTCAAATAAGTAGAAGCAGATTGTTAGACAATCCGGAGGCAACAGCGTGTGAGCAATGACGGTAAAATCCGATAAGAAGAAGCAGGTCGTTAGACTGTCCGGAGTCAGCAGCGTGCAAGCAATGCAGGTAGGGTCCGATAAGCAGAAGCAGGTTGTTAGACGGTCCGGAGTCAGCAGTGTGTGAGCAATGCAGGTAGGATCCGATAAGCAGAAGCAGGTCGTTTGAGGCAGGCCGGGGTCGAGTACCAGGGGAGGACCAACACAGACCAAGAAGGGCAAGAAGGGTCAAGAACAAGAGCAAAACTACGAGCAGACACTAGCCTTGATTCGAAATCAGAAGCAGCGAGTGCGGCCACCCGGAAGGGTTTATAACAGGTGAGCGCGGCCTCGCTTGATTCCTCTGTGGAACGTGATAGCGTTGCACTTGTGGAGAGGACGCCACAATCGCCATGGTAACAATGCTGTACGAGTTCTGATGCGGCTGTGGATGTAAAGGGGTACTGAATGTTGTGTAAGGTTTGGCAAGGTTTTGCCGGAGGTTTTGCCAAATGGTAAAAGTGACAAAAAGCATATGGGCCAATCCTGACAGTTCCCCACCTCAAAGAAGACCTCCCTCTCGGGGACCAAAATTCAGAAACCAAGAGTGGAGCGTGGATGTTGTTTGTAGGTTCCCATGTTCTATCCTCAGGCCTATAACCCTTCCAATCCACTAGATACAGCCGAACCCCTCTCCTAACCTTAGTATCCAGGATGCGGCTAACTTCGTACTCATCAGAACCTTGCAAGTTGAGCGGGGGAGGACGCGAGGCCAACCTCGTAGTGGAAAGACAGGGTTTCAATAGAGAAACATGAAAGACCGGATGGATGTGCCAATTGTCCAGTAATTTCAAACGTACTGTTACAGGGTTGATAACAGCCGTCTCCCGATAAGGGCCAACAAAATGTGGTAGAAGGAAACGTTGGCCCGGAATGTGTAAATTCCGTGTCGCCAACCAAACCCGGGAACCCACCTTGTAAGCGGGTGCAGGAGCCCTGTGAGAGTCCGCCTGTATTTTGTGCTGCAACTTGGCTTTTTGTAGCTGAGAGAACACTCCATCCTGAGTCTTGTTTAGATCACGCAAACACGCATTCACAGCAAGGCTGGAGACCGACAGGTTCGGATGTATGGGAAGTGTTCGCGGATGCCGGCCGTACATAGCGAAAAAAGGGGAGGTTCCTGTAGAAGTATGGAGTGAGTTATTGTAAGCGAACTCAGCCATATCTAGCACGTAAAACCATGTCTTGATGTTGCACAGCGAGACACCTCAAGTATTGTTCAAGTATGGCGTTTTGCCTTTCCGTTTGACCATCCGTCTGTGGGTGGTAAGCTGTGGAAAAACGATCCTCGATGCCCAAGGATGTGGCCAGTGCATGCCAAAAAACGAGATGTGAATTGGGATCCACGATCCGAAACAATAATATGGGGAAGGCTGACAGACCTAAAAACATGATGCAGGAAGAGTTTGGCCAAAGCAGGTGCCGTAGGAAGCCCTATGCAAGGAACAAATAGGGCCAGCTTAGTAAAATAGTCGATAACGACCCAAATCGTATCATGACCATGGTCACAAGGCAGCTCAACTATGAAATCCATCGAGATCACGGTCCAGGGTTCTTTAGGAACCTGCAATGGGTGTAACAAACCAATAGGTTTCGTTGGAACCACCTTGCACTGAGCGCATATAGCACATGAAGCTACGTATTTCAAGACGTCTTTCGACATCTGAGGCCACCAGGACCAACAACGTAGTAACTCCAAGGTTTTCCGACCTCCAGGATGCACTGAGAATTTGGTATCATGACACCAACGCATAGCTGTAGCGCAAGTGTCTGTGTCAGGGAGGTAAACCATTCCATTATGGTAGGGAAGGCCATGCAGCAATGTTAAATTCATTTTGTGAATGATTTGTGGATTGACCTTAACCCATTTGAGTAAGGCAGAACGTAAAGGAGTGTGAATTCCACAGGCACATAACACCTGAGTAGGAAGAAGAACGTTACGTTTGTCCACGGGAGGCGGAGGGACATTGTGCATCCTGGAAAGAGCATCAGCCTTAGAGTGCTGTGCACCGGGCCTATAGGTTACTTGGAAATTGAACATTGAGAAAAATTCATGCCAACGAGCATGTCTGGCTGTGGTACATTTCACAAATTGTAAAGCCAAAAGGTTTCGGTGGTCTGTATATACCTGAACCGGCACAGCAGTGCCTAGGAGGTGGTGGCACCATGCGAGGAAAGCATCCCGAATGGCCAATAGCTCCTTTTCTGTGATAGTGTAGTGTGACTCATAGGTAGTGAGTTTCCTAGAATGAAAAGCCACAGGATGCGGTTCCCCGTTGTCCTTACAGTGCCGAGAAAGGATAGCGCCAACTGCGATATCCGAGGCATCCACCTCTACCACAAAAGGTAGATCTGGGTTAGGATGCATCAATACCGGGGGAGGTAAATGAAGACTTGACACTCTCGAAAGCTTCCTGAGCAGCAGTATTCCAACAAAACGAACGTTTTGAACTGGTCAAAGACGTGAGAGGGGCAACTATGCTTGAAAAGGACTTAATGAAGCGCCGATAATAGTTGGCGAAACCCAGGAATGATTGCAACTGTTTAAGATCTGTAGGCGTCGGCCAGTCTAAGACTGCTTTGAACTTGGCGTCACTAATTTGGATGCCTTTAAATATGATGTCATATCCCAAAAACTCAACAGAAGTGACATGGAACACGTATTTCTCTAGTTTAGCGTAAAAGTGATTGTCACAAAGTCTTTGGAGAACTGTAGACACGTGTTCTATGTGGGTTGAGTATGATGGAGAATAAATGAGGATGTCATCTAGATATACCATCACGTAGGTATCCAAGAGATCCTGAAAGACATCATTGATGAAATGCTGAAAAGTAGCAGGGGCATTACACAGCCCAAAAGGCATGACGCAGTACTCATAGAGACCGTATTTGGTTTTAAATGCGGTCTTCCACTCATCCCCTGAGCGCATCCTAACAAGATTGTAGGCGCCCCTCAAATCGAGTTTCGTGAATATTTTGGAATTGCCTAGCTGATCTAACAGAACCGAGATCAAGGGAATAGGATATTGGTTCCGAACAGTGATGGCATTTAATTCATGATAGTTGATATATGGACGAAGATCCCCTTCCTTCTTCGGTAGAAAGAACATGGGGGAGGCCGCAGGGGACCGAGATAGGCGGATAAAAACCGTACTCAGAGCCTTGTCTATGTATTCTTTCAGGATGGCGTCTTCTTTGCTGATAAGGAGTACACCCTACCACTCGGTATCTTTGCCCCAGGGAACAAATCAATAGGACAGTCATAGGGTTGATGGGGTGGCAAGACTTCGGGTCCTTTCGCATCAAAGACATCTTGATAAACATTGTATTCTGGAGGTAAGGACGTAGCAACCAAAGCGCCCACCGAGGGTGCAATGTTTATGAGGGCACGACAGGGGTTTTCATCAGGATGTTGATGATTTTGACAATGTTTACCACAGAAGGTAGAATCAAAAATCACAATGACCTTGTCCCACTCAATGGTTGGGTTATGCCGCTTAAGCCAAGGTAAACCTAAAATGAGTTGAAACTGAGGTGCAATGATAACATCAAAGGTAATGGTTTCCGTATGCCCGGAATCCATAGTCATGGACAAAGGTACTGTTTGTTCAGTAACCACACCTGACAAGAGTGATGTTCTATCAACAGCATTAACAACCTCCGGATGACTTTTGGCATTGAAGTTAACACCATTTTCCCGAGCGCAGGAGAGGTCGATATAGTTCCCGGTGGCACCTGAATCTAGGAACGGTTCCCCAATCCAAGAGGGACCTGACATAGGCTGAAAAGAAGCCTTAAGCGTGACTGGATTAATCGATACGGGGTCCTGAGACATGTGGCTCAGTAGAGGAACCCCATCTACTACCGATTCGTGGCGTTTCCCGACTTCTTGGGTTTCTTTGGGCATGCTTTTAGAAAATGTTCTGCGGACCCGCAATAGAAACAAAGATTATTCAGTCGTCTCCCCTCTCTTTCACTTGGTGTTAAAGGCCCTTTACGGCCCCTATTTGCATAGGTTCTAGAGCATTGGAGGAGGCAAGAGAAGGAGTAACTAGAACAGGCATCACACCCCTTTTCTCCCCCTTCCTTTCTGCTCGCCGGGCATCTATCTGTAGAACGAGATCCAGAAGTGCATGGAAGGCCGTTGGTACCACTGGTACTGTACTTAAGGTGTCCTTAAGAGAGTCAGACATACCCTTATAGAACAGCGAGGCCTTCTTATCCTCAGGCGAGCCTGTTTCTGCAATCAGCTGATTGAACTTGGCTACATAGTTCAGGAGAGGCGTATTGCCAGTAATTCTAATTCAGTTGCTTGGGTTCTGTAACGAGTATCGAATACACGACCCATCGCCTACAGCAAGGCATCGCAATCAAACAGCAGAGGACTACCATCCTCCAATAACGGGTTAGCCCACGTAGCTGCGGTACCAGCCAGATGGGATAGAACAAAAGCCGCTTTTGTGGCCGTATCAGGAAAGGTCGTAGGACGACACAAATAGTGCAAGTGGCACTGATTCAAAAAAGTGCAATATAGTTTGGGGTCACCTTGAAACCTCTCGGGGGGAGCCAACGGGAAATGTGTGGCCATAACCACGGATGGTTGAGCGGCTCCTTGGGAAGTCGGAGCGGCTGAACTAGCGGCCACCACAGGACGAGGTACCGGTACCGGAGTTGACGCCTGTGCCTATAACTCATCAATTCTCCTTCTTTTGAGTGGCGGCATGTGCGGCCGTCATGTCAGTCTGCAACTCCTCCATGAGTTGCATGAGATTGACCAGGGTGTCATTAACATCCATTTTTTGTATGTATGGCTTCTGAATATATCAGACTGCTGGTCCTGAGTTGATAATCCGGTGGAAGAACTAGTGGCATAGTTGTAGAGTTCTTCCCACCAATGTATCCCTTTGTATTTCTAATCAAACTACAAAGGAATTAATTAGCCGAAAGATGGAGATAACTGCATCCATTGTTGGAATGTTCAGACACCGTTGGTACTGTAGGGTCGGAGATTTCAATACCTTTGACTGTAGAAGAGGAAAACCTGAGATCAGATCAAGATAATCTCCCAAGGACCAGAGCAAGAACAGGACACCAGAAAAATACGAGAGATTTACAGCATTTCCAAATAATTGAAGAAGAAAGCAATGAGATCACATTATGATTTACCACTGTGGGTCTTTGGCGAAACACTACAGAGGAACTCTTACACCACCCAACCTAGCCCTAAAACCCCGCCGGAAAGAGGAAGCCTAGGCGGAAAACAGTCTCTAGACCAGGATGCTACCCCGACGAAACGAGGACGCCTGCCGGCCTATGCGCCAATGATCACAGTCTCTAGTCCAGGCGCTTTGGGATTTTGGATGGTGTAGGTTCGCCCTAGGCAGTAAGGGGAATGGAAACCAGACCCAAGGTGATCCGGAGAATGGTCAGCAGCGTTTGGACAATGAAGGTACTGTAGTCCAATAAGTAGAAGCAGGTTGTTAGATAATCCGGATTCAACAGTGTGTGAGGAATGACGGTAAGATGCAATAAGAAGAAGCAGGTTGTTAGACAGTCTGGAGCTAACACTGTGCGAGCAAAGCAGGTAGGGTCCGATAAGCAGAAGCAGGTTGTTAGACGGTCCGGAGTCAGCAGCGTGCGAGCAATGCAGGTATGATCCGATAAGCAGAAGCAGGTCGTTAGACGGTCCGGAGTCAGCAGCGTGCAAGCAATGCAGGTAGGATCCGATAAGCAGAAGCAGGTCGTTTGAGGCAGGCCGAGGTCGAGCACCAGGGGAGGACCAACACAGACAAAGAAGGGCAAGAAGGGTCAAGAACAAGAGCAAAACTACGAGCAGACACTAGCCTTGATTTGAAATCAGAAGCAGCGAGTGCGGCAACCCAGAAGTGTTTATAACGGTTGAGCACGGCCTCGCTTGACTCCTAGTCTGCGGAATGTGATAGCGTTGCGCTTGTGGAGAGGACGCCACAATCGCCATGGTAACAATGCTGTACGAGTTCTTATGCGGCTGTGGGTGTAACGGGGTACTGAATGTTGTGTAAGGTTTGGACAGGTTTTGCCAAATGGTAAAGACGACAAAGAGCATTTTGGGCCAATCCTGACATGCAGTAGTCCAGCCTAGAGAGACCAGAGCTCTGGAGACAGTGAGCTTCTGGGGGAAGGAGAGAAAGGAAGAATAACTCTGAGGTGGTACAGATGGTAGTGTGACTTCTGAGAGACGTCAGAGATGTGAGGAGAGAAGGAGAGTGTGAAGTCGGAGATGACCCCAAGGTTTTTAGCCTCACAGGTGGAAGCAGGAAGAGGGCCAAGAGAGGCCGGCCACAGAGTGACAGGAAAAGAGGGAGCCCGTGTGTCGATGAGGAGAATTTCTGTCTTATTGTCATTAAGGCAGATCTCATTGGCGGCACACCACTCCTGGATAGCAGACAGACAGTCAGAGATGAGAGAAGGAGAAGAGGTGGCAGAAGGGAGTCTGAAAATGAGTTTCATGTCGTCTGCATAGCACTGAAAGTTGGGGCCTAAAGCGGCAATGCGGTGGGCAAGAAGTGCCAGGTATTGGTTGAACAGCCAGCGAGAGAGGTTAGACCCCTGGGGAACACCACAGGTAGAGATAGAGATAGAGGAAGGACCCAAGTTGGGCCTGGGTGGTCGATCGGAGAGGAAAGAAGTCAGCCAAGCCAGGGCCTGATCAGTGAGGCCCAGGTTATCACTGATACGGTTGAGCAGGATGGCATGGTTAACCGTGTCAAAGGCAGAAGAGAGATCAAGTAAATTGAGGACACAGGGGGTGTTGGAATCGAGGTTGGAGAGCAGGTCTTCACAGATGGTCAGGAGAGAAGTATCTGTGCTTCTGGCAGCTGTGAAGCCGGACTGATGGTCATGGAGACAACCAACAGATTCAGTGTGAAGATTAAGCTGGGAGATAGCCAGCTTTTGCAGGAGTTTGCCCAGGAAAGGAGTGATTGAGATTGGGCGATAGTTGGCCGGGCAGGACGGGTCAGCAGAGGGCATTCTTAAGAAGAGGGTGCACAAGGGAGTGCTTCAGGGGGGAAGGAAAGACTCCAGTGGAAAAGGAGTGGTTGCAGGAGTCAGTTGGAGCAGGAGCCAGGGTTTCAATGTTGTCCTTGATGGTTTTGGAGGAACAGGGTTGAACCTGTTTTCATGGGACTTACATAGATCTGACTTGTCTAGAAACCTTGTCTGGGGAGAACAAGGGAAAGGCAGAGAAGGAGGAGGAGAGGTGGCTGAAGAAGGGCCAGAGGAAGAGCAGGGAGTAGAGGGAGGAGGGGCAGAGGATGAGAGAGAGAACAGGATGTCCTGAGTTTTAGAAGCAATCAGATAGCAATCACAGTAAGTACATTTATGGACTATGAAAGAGTTTAATATGGCCCACACCAGGGAAAAGGAAACAGTCTGTGTCAGTTTCTACAGGTAGATGACCATAAACGAAATCCATGATAGCAGATGCCAATGCCAGCGTGCATGTTATGTTATGTTATTCTATTGTGATTTGTACTACGCACCGCTGCCAATTTCCTGGTCTCCAGGCGCCCAGCCGGATCTGAAAGAAAGGGGGTTGGGATGGGATAGTTAGTGGGGATGACAGTGAAAAGCGCAAGAGAGCTTTGATGTGCTCTTGGTAGCTTCAGTTCGGACAAAATGGTCACTGTGTGCTGGTTTGATTTTAGTTGATCAATGTTGTGTGGTGTTTGTGTGTGGTTGTATGTGGATGGTTTATGTGCATCTTGTGGTGTTGCAGTGAGTCAGTAAAGTGCTTATAGTGCCCTGTGTTTTTGTGACGGGCGTATGTGTCTGGTTTGTCCAGTGTAGGAGGGTGGATATGCAGAATGTTAGAGAGTTATTAGTACTGTTAGTCAGCGGTTGTCTGATTTTTCCTCTGGGCTGGGTAGAACTGTTGGGTTAATAATCTTCTAAGGTGTTTGGTGAACCAAGAGCACAGACCCTTAACAGGGAGGTCAGCAAATGTATGAAAGGATTACTGTGGCGCTGTCAAGTGATCCCCGATTTCTGGGTTCAACCGCAATTTCAATAAAAACACAGGAGGCTGCAGGTAAAAAAAAAACCCTTAGGGCAGGCTGGGCATAACTACATTACGTTGCATATGGCATTTAAAAGGCTCCCAGCAGCAGCACTTTTTCTTTGAATGCAGTGCAGCTCTTGGAGCCAATGCTTGCCTGCATGTTATTCTGTGGCCCCCTCACATCCTACCTGAAAGTGGTTCGATGCTGAAGCATCTGATGACATACAGTTAGAGGAGTTTTCCCATAGTATACCAAATGGTGACACTTTAAAAAACAATCCCTTGGTGGACAAGCCCCAACTCTTGGAATACGTCTGTACTACCCAAAAGTTTGATAGGAGGGCAGAGCAGCCAGGCTTATCCTAGAAGGAGGATGTAAGCTGTAGCTAAGTGCAATGAACTCAGTAAATACATAGGCCCAAAGAAACTCTCACACACTTATAGTTATAGTAAAATAGACATTTATTTTATATACTCAAGGCAAAGTTATATTCAGGTAAGTAGATACTATTTCAATTAATCAACACACCAGAAAACATGAGCAATACTTGAGGTGAGTAAACCAATATTCGGGCAATTACAGTTCATGAACACAGTTTAATGATAAGTAATAATCACTTGTCATAGCCACTCAGAAAACATTCTGCTGTAGGAATACAATGGTGTATTCAGCACCAGCAATAGCCGTTCAATACTTTCAATGACTTGTAATACTTTTCACTGGCCTCAAGGCATCTGCAGTCCATCCCTATCTATATATCAGTTAATCAAAGTCAGATTGGAGGGAAAACAGGTAAGGCACATCAGCAGAAAGGGCAAAGTTCCAAAGAATTCCTGGATTACAAGTAAGTATGATGCTTTTGAGGGTTGAAAAGGTTTCAGGGACCGTGGGACAGGCTCCTTAAAGGCGCACAAGCATTAGACTTGGGCGATCGCTATGAGTAAACACTCACAAAGCTAAATGTTTCTCACAAGATGCCATTTTATTCAAGAAAAAGGGGTGAGACAAATGCCTATCTTTCCGTAGCCTAACAAGAATGTCCCTACCTAACAAACTAAGACTAAAGAAAAATTACCTAGTGTCCAAAATGTATCTGACCCCCACACTAATAAACACAACAAAATGATACAGGATTAGTTTGGTTGTCTTCTGTTCCACAAGATAACATAGCAATTCAAACTCAAAAGCTTTAGAAAATACTCCTTGTGACCAGGATCGGACTCCCTTCTCCTGGATCAGGTCAGGAATATCTGGAGCAAAGTTCAAGTTCAAGAAAATGCCATGCAATTACAAAGTTCCATTCAACGTAGCACAAAAGGTCTCTTCCATGCAACAGATTCTTCCACTTGGCAAAGTAAACATCTTTCTTTCCACAGGCTTGTTCACAACTCTGAACGACTATTACTCTTCCACAGTCTCTTGCTTGGCAAAACAAAAGTGTTTTCCTCAAGACACAAGTTCATAACATAGGAAAAATATTCTTGCCCAAAAGTCAAGCAATTATTAGCACATCATATCCCTTCTTCAAAACAAACACTTCAGTCAGGACAGAATAATCATACCTCTTCTTTAAAGGAAACACCTTCTGAAAATACAACAGTTCAGCAAGATAAGGTGCTGGATTTAACACTTCTTTTGCAACACACCTCGTTACCACAGTACTATAAATCATCTTCTTCTTTCCTGGTATACTCGCCTGCCAGGACTAACTACTAATGGTCCCTTTCCTGGTTTACTCGCCTGCCAGGATAAAACTCTTACTACTGTAATTGTACTCTGTGGTAATGCTTGTTCTATAATTGTCCACATGAGGATTCTAAGGGAGGAGGTTTAAACAACAGCTGCTTCTCTTGGTAGTCTTTTGACTATTAACAAAATGGGTTACAGCTCTTCCCAAATTGGTATTGTTTCTGGATTATTCTTTTCTCACCTCTTGGCTGTAGGCAATGCAGGTTACAGTTCCTCTCCCTTGGTCTCTCATACAAGGAGGTCTTTGCTCATGCTGTCTTAGTTCTATATTTGTGCAACCTCTTGGCTGCTGGCAATGCGGGTTACAATCATCCCATAAGTTGTATCCCTTATCAGGAGGGTTTCACCCTGTTTGTCTTGTTATCACACTTCTGCGGCTATGGCAAAGCAGGTTAAAATGATCCCATAGTTGGAATCCCTGACTAGGATAGTTGCGCTAAATTTTCCTTAATGTCACTCTTCTGCAGCTTTGGCAATGTAGGTTACAATTGTCCCCTTATTAGAATCCCTGGTTCGGAGAGTTGCCTTTATGTTACTCTTCTTCGGCTTTGGTCATGCGGGTTACAATTTTCCCCCAAATGGAATCCGTGGTTAGGAGAGTTGCGCCCTGTTTGCCTTAATGTTACTCTTCTGCAGCTTTGACAATGCAGGTTACAATTGTCCCCTAATTGGAAAAGCTGTTTAGGAGTGGAACACCAAGTGTGCCTTAGTTCATTTGTTTGGAATGCAAAATTCTCAATTTCACCTAGTAGTCTTCTCCAGAGCGCCCCAGGGTCACCTGCTTCAGGCCAACTCACCTGTATGCCTCGGCGTCTCCTTCTGACTCGCTGCTATTGCTGCAGGTTTCTTCAGAGCCTTATGTGTCTCTGCCAGCTGCCATTCAACTGCTGTGGTCCACGCAGTCCTTCGTGGGAGCTTTGACAGTTGTGTGTGATCTACGGTGTGCCTTCCGTAAGGGAGCAGTCCACGGCATGTTGGGAGCTCGTCTCCCACACAGCGTAGTGTCCTTCAGAGCCGCTTCCTGCTGTGCATTCTCTGCAAGGCATTGCTTCCTCTGCATCTACGGTGTCTCCCGCACAGTGTCCTGCTGCCGCCACTAATACACTATCAGCTTCTCCTCCCTCCTGCACATGGAACCCATTTATATATTTAAAGGTCCCGCTCAGGTGTTTCTATCACAACAACTAGACTGCTCATGATACTTCATCAACTCTAAGTCCCTCTTCCTAGTCCCAGCCCAGTTGAAGTCCATAATGTTTTTGTCCTTTTTATGATAAGTTAACTTAAGCTGATTGGTTAACTGAGAGGGGTCAGATGTACGTGAGGTTGATAATAGAATGGGTGATTTACCCTTGGGGTTTAAACCTCTACATAAGGCAGAATCATAACAGTTAGAAGTTGCAATGTTAACTTCCTGAACCCCCAATGTAGCACTTTTATGCTGATTAAAGAGGTTTTGTGTTCTGTACTTTGGGTAGTTCTAGGAGAGCAGAACCGTACATTGACAGATGCCATTAGATATTTGGGTAATGGCGAATCTCATCCTCACAAGAGGATGAATACCGCATCCCTCCTAACGGAGTCACCACTTCCCCTTGACAGCCATCTCCTGTGTTATCCTCCCTCATGTTACCACCCCCAGCGTTAGGGTCAGGTAGCGGCTGCCTTCCCCTGGCCACATGGGAGGAGACTTTAGGCTGGGGTCAGCACTCCAGCAACATAGGAGTGACAAGATAACTTGAGGTAAGTACTACCCATAGTCCCACAGTACCTGATGAGAGGTGAAGAAGATGTAGCTGGATTCTTTCATGGTGCAGTAGCGGTGGACCTAGTCTCCTGTTCTTTGGTCATGGTGCCAAAAGGAGGGAAGCTGGAAGGGATGTTGCAGCAGCAATCGAGAGAAGGGACTCTCAGCACAGAATTCTTCATACTCCCACATCGGTCTGCAATTCTGGCGCCTTTTTATAGGCACTAAGGAGGAACGTTTACCATCCTGGCAACCCGCCTCAATTCTTCGGTCGTGCTCTCTGGGGAGAAGTCTTTGTGGTGGGAGATCTTGCCTCTGGAGGTCCAACTGGAGCTCACCAAAGTCCTGAGAGGATTCGTTCACGGGAAGATGATGCAGTGCAATTGGGCAGAGGTCCCCTTAGCTTCTGCCTCAGGAACCTCACATTTTATTTGGATTTCACACTCATCCTCTGCAAACTCTCCCTGCAGTTTACAGAAAGGGGCAGGTGGCTGTCTAATCAGGACAGCCAGCCAAATAAAGGGAACTGGTTCCTTTCAGGCACACCAGTTTCCTTTAGACACAAATCTTAGATCTACTTCTACCTTCACCTCGATTAAGCCCACCCCTTTCCTACCTGCACTGAGTACCATCAGTCGGGACTCAAGTATAAGGCCCACACCTTTCCTTGCTAACCTACACATCGCCTCATCTGGGAATAACAATTATACTACCACCACCCCTACCAATGATATTACTACACCCTACCTATCTACAGGCATACCCACCCTCCATTGACAGAAATAATAGACTTAGAGCTAGGCTCCCTACGGGCTATAGCCCACCAGTTAATCATAAGCCCAAGACCATCAATAAACTACCCAATAAATACACTGACCAACTGTAAAAGACTTCACTGTAAGCCTAAAGAGACTCTGACCATTAAGAACACCCCCATCACTCTGAAACACCTCATTAAAGGGGCTGTACTAAATGCCAGGTCCCTTGTGGACCACGCTACTGAGATTGCTGACACCATTTTGTCATACAACCTTGACTTCCTTGCTGTAACGGAAACCTGGCTGCACAATGCAGCAGGACCGTCTATTGCTCTAGCAATCCCTGAAAACTATTCCATTCTTAGAGCTGACAGAAGTAATTCCAAAGGATTGATTGATTGATTTATTTATTTATATAGCGCTTTATAAGGAGAAGGCACTGCCATAATCTTTAGATCCTCACTAGACATGAGACTTGCCACCTCGTCTCCGGTCGCTTCATGCGAATTCCTATCAATCAAATTCCAAACTTCACCTAAAAGTACCATCACCTTCCATATCATATACAGGCACCCTGTTTCCCCTAAGATCATTTGAAGAAGACATTTCCGCTATAGCAGCGGATAACACTAAACTCATGGTGCAAATCATTATCTTGGGCGACTTTAACCTCGGTTACAATTATCCCAAGGATTTACCTGCCACATCGGTAGCTAATGCCTTGACAGAACATGGCTTCCTACAAAAAAATCACCCAACCCACCCATGAGAAAGGTAGGACACTCGATTGGATAGTGGACCTAAATTATAATATCATAATGAAGGAGTCATCACCCCTATTATGGACCAACCACCGCTTCCTCTCCTTTGAGTTCAACATTAACAATTTAGAGATGTTAAAAATCCCTGTTGCACCACCTTGTCTCACTAGAAACAAACGCAATATAACAGCAGAGGCCATCCTACCTCTGGTAATCCCAATACCCAATGCTCTACCTCCTACGAGTTACCCGAACCGGATGGTAGATCTGTACAACGAATCCATGATCAAATCCTAAAATACGATCGCCTCTCTAAAAATGTGCAGTGGGAAACCAAGAGCACATCTGAACTTTTGGTTCACTCCTGAACTTAAACTACTACGCACAGAAAAGAGGAAACTCAAAACACTCTGGAAGAACACTGCATCTACTGAAAACAAAACCAATTTAGCAAATATCACTGCCACATACTAAAGTGAGATGATCTGCACCAAAAAAGAAACCTTCATTGATAGGATAAACCAAGCAAGCTCCAGTTCCAAAGAACTGTTTAACATCCTCAGAGAGCTGGAAAAGCATCACCCACCTGCAGACTCCTGTCTCAAGGATAAACCCTGGTGCACTAGCATCCAAAATGCTCTTACCAATAAAGTTTCTGGTCTCCAAACCAAAATAGCCAACAAACGACACTAAATAACCATCAGCAATCTACTCAGCCCGACCAAACTTGCCCCTACTAACCTTGACTCAGGCTTTAAATTCACCAATGTAACAGTACCAGAGGTACAAACAATTATAGCCTCGTTGAAACCCTCGAACTGCAAAGGTGACAGTTGTCCAGCACAGATCATAAAAGATACGGCCAGGGATCTGGCCCCTTTTATAACAAACTAATCAACTCATCTTTCACCAGCAACTCTGTACCATGTAACTTAAAGGAATCTTGGGTGCTCCCATTACTCAAGAAACAAACATTAGACCCACTGATACCTACAAATTACAGACCAATAACCATGGTCCCCTTTCCTTAAAAAATATTAGATAGGGTTGCATATTTGCAAATCCAAGAATATCTTGAGATCAATAAACTATTTGGGTCACGACAATCTAGCTTTAGATCTCAACACGGAACGGAAACGGCCCTTGTTGATCTTAAAAGCCAGATTGACAAACTAAAAGATAAAGGTAGAGTGGCCATCCTACTCCTCCTTAACTTGTTGGCGGCTTTTGACCTGGTCGACCACAAGGTACTTTGCGACCACCTTGCATGGGCTGCCCATTTCTCAAGTTCTGCTATCAAGTGGATTCAATCATTGCTTGACAACAGGACCATGCGGACCTCTCACCCTCAGCAGCTGCTGACCCCATAACCATCACCTGTGGTGTGCCACAAGGGTCATGTGTGTCGCCTACTTTGTACAATATCTTTGCAAAGCCAGTATTTGATAAACTGGACCATCTGGGTGTTACCTACACTAATTACGCAGACGACACCCAGATACTCCTACTCTTATCAGGCACCTATGACACAGATGTAGCCAGGATTAATGAAATCTACACCATCATCAGGATCTACACCATCATCAGGCTTGGATGGCCCTCCATGGCCTCTGTTTGTCTGAATGGGATTGTCCTGGTTGAATCGCACACCAACATACAGAAACGCAGCCCAAACTTCTCTAGCATTTGCATAGATGGGAAAAATATACCCATTGCCAAAGAGGTAAAAACGTTAGGATTTTATCTCGATGCTAATTTCAATCTTACCAAATATGTAAATATGACTGCCTCAGCTACCGCCTATACTGAAAGCTGATTAGGGCATGCAGACCACTACTATCACTGAATAGTTGTCTCATTTTAGCCCGAGCTCTTATACAATCCAAACTGGACTACTGTAATGGTCTATACTTAGGTGCCAATAAATCCATCCTGAACAAACTTCAGATTCTGCAAAATAATGCACTTAGAGTCGCCCTAAATATACAGAGAAGAGAGCATAGATCAGCAACCAGAAAGTCCTGTAAATGGCTCTCCATACAAGACAAAATCAACCTCAAAACTCTTTGCCTCACCCACAAAGCACTGAACCACAGAGCCCCACCCTAACTGACTGACAAATTCACCTTGAGATCTTCCACCCAGACCACAAGATCCTCCAACACCTCCTGCCTCCTGGTACCCAGATACAATCTCAAAAGAGCCGGTGGCTCAAGCTTCCCTGTCTTGGCCGCCCAGCTATGGAATACACTCCCACAGGACATAAAAACCATACAAGTATTCAAAAATTAAGACGATGTGTTATCACCTGGCTAATCAATAAGAACTAACCTTATTTTTTTTTTTATTGTATTTGGTTTATATAAACCTTTACAATCATAAAAAAAGGTACAAGAAAAATGAGCAAAATAAAGACCATATTACAACATTTAAACAATTTAAAAAGAACACACAGCTTATAAAGGGGTCACATTTCTATGCAGCATAAAATTATTACCAATTCCTTTCTTCACAATAAACGCATGGAAAATTCATTTAAGTTTGTTTCAATACTTGACAATAATTCGATTAATTTCAGATAAAATGAGAGGCTAGAACTACTCATGCAACGATTCCAAAGCGATTCCATATAATTTCCAGTTTGGTTCTGAGCATTAAAATCAAGACTTTTGTTCCGAAGTGATGAAAAAAAAGGACAGTAGATGATCATATGTTTAAGTGTTTCATCAGTTTCGTCATCCTCGCAAAAACAACATGAAATTGAACAGTTTATTGGTGGTACTCTGTACCAATTTTTAGTTTTGGACAGAGTATGAAATTGGTTTAAACGGAAGTGAATCAAAAGATTTCTACCAATTGCAGAAGGAAATTGAATTAGATAAAACGAGCGATCACCCCATTTCCTTCGAAATTTATTATATTCCGAGTAAGACGGATAAGTACCCATTTTGTCCGTCAAAATGCACCAAAAATAACGCTCATATTTTTTTTTGAGCAGGAAGTTGCATAGTCATACTGTTTGGTGTTTCATTGATAGCATTTAGAATTGTGTTAAGTTTGTTGGTGGCAGCTTTCAAAGATTGAATACTCGTGTTGTCTATCAATTTATGTAGCTCAGAATATAAGATGTTTATCGGGGGATCTACCATCTTAATATAATTCTTTATATTGCGCCAGTTTCTTTTTACGGAAAGAGGTAATAGATTCAATTCATGACAAATTAATACATTCGGGATGGAATAGGCAAGTCCCAAAGCAGATTTCCACATTTTTCCCTGAAGTGTATCAAGAAAGGAATCAATTTCATGCAAACATATGTCCAATGGATATAACAAGCAGGGTTCAACTTTAAGTAAATAAAAATGGATAAGAGGTAACAAAGAAAATAAACAATATTTATGAAAAATTATTTTCATCTGCGACACTAATGTTTTTGCCTTATTATTAAGAAATGTTTGCCACATACCTAGGGAATAGGAGTCAGCCAACGGATAACCTAAGTAACGAATGGATGAGGAATAAGGAAGTGAAATTCCCTGTAGAAACCATTAGAATTTATTCACTTTGCATCGCCCATCGTAAAAGGTAAGAATAGAAGATTTAGTTGGGTTGACTGTGAGATTGCGTTTTTGGGCAAAATCTGCAAATAGATCTAGTTTTTTCTGGAGGCCATACGGTGTGCGATCAAATAGTAGCAGAGCATCTGCAAAGCCAATCCAATTAAGCCTAATTGACCCCAGTTTAGCTGGAAATACAATTTGCTCTTCCCAAAGTGAATCCATTCCGTGTAAATACAGGTTAAAAAGGACTGCCGCCATATTGCAGCCCTGTTTAACCCCCGTTTCAGTAATGATAGAATTCGTTAATGCACCATTTCGGTTTAGTCGAATTCGATATGACGTCTTAAGGTGCAGCATGGCAATCAAGGCGACCAAAGAATGAGAAATTCCTATCTCAATCATTTTGGCCCATAGAATTTCTCGGATAACGCTATCGAATGCAGCCGTTAAGTCCAAGCTAGCCATATACACGGGCCCCATATGTGCATTGGTGACTTGAGCCTGAAGATGTGCTAAAATGGTTGCATTCAATGGGCAGCCAATTTGCTTTCTAAATCCCACCTGGAAAATTGAGAATAAATTATTTTGTGCAATATACGTTTGAAGCTCCTGTAAAAGTAGGAGAGAAAATATCTTGGATGAAGCATCAGTAAGGGCGATGGGACGATAATTGCAAGGTAACTCAGGAGGGCCCTTTTTGTAGATGGGAATAATGTGTGCTGAATGCCATGAAGGTGGAATTACCCCCGTTTGTAAAATCAGATCAAATCGGATCTTCAATATGTGTGCCCAAAAAAGAGGATCTGATTTATATACACACGGGGAAAGCCCGTCCGGGCCAGGCGCCTTAGAATTGTTGAGCTTATCGATTGCATCTATGATGTCATTAATATTCCATCTAGGATTTGTATTGAAAATAAATATTGGGTGGCGATTTTTAATAGAAAGGAAACGATCGGGCAATTTAAATTTAGGTTTTATGAAGTTGGTCCACTCGTCAGCAGAAATTACATATTGAAAATTAACTCGTGGTCCTGATTTTATAGTGCGCAATAGTGACCAAGAATGCCTAGTGTTATGTTTTAGTAAGTGATACATCATATTTTGATTATCAGCGATATACATGGAGATTTTAAGGAATTTCATTCTGTTTTTGAAGTTTTGCTTGATTCAATTTAGCATTGTTGATCTAGATGAACAATGAGGCATAGAACTTATCATCACCCTGATTAGTTGGTTCTTCTCTCTCTTTGCTTTAGCAACAGATGTATTGTATTTATGAACATGACTTACATTTGGTTGGAAAATAGACGGTTTAATCAAAGCAATTTCTAATAAATGAAATTGGATACGCTTCATATTATTTACCTCAACTTCACATAGGGAGAGGGAGGTGCTACTAAGGTCAGTAATAACAAATGGGTCTGCCGCAATCATTTGCAACAATTTACGGCAAACATTCGGATTCCATCGAACTGATATTAAATGACGATCTGATTCAAATAAAGTTAGGCTCGGGACAGCTTCAAATCTGGTAAAAGGAAGATTAATGGATAAACAAATTAACATATGATCACCAAGGCCGGGGTCCAAAATGATAACCGGCTTAACGGAGGAGTACAAGCATGAAGAGACAAAAAAGAAATCAATCAAAGTTTTAGATTTTCCTCTGTGCCAAGAGTAATTGTATGGGTTTAGTGTTACAGGTACTGGCTGGATGTCCCAATCCAAAAAGAATTCAAGTCTGAGTTGCCCATTTTGTACAGAAGAAATAGAATGGCTAGGAATCAAATTCTTTTTGCATTGTAATACATCATCGCATAATGCATTAAAGTCACACCCCACAATTATGCAGAGAGATGGATTACGTGCAAAAGCTGCTACCAGAAGTGAGTTCAACTCATCCATAATAGTGTCAAGAATAGAGGACAATTTGTTCCAATAGATACAGATTAACAACAGAACCGTATTAGACGAGTTGTCCCGGGTTAACTCAACAGCCAGTAAACCTTGCGTACTGCAAATGTATTTGGCGACGCCTTTGGTTACGGTATTAATTAATATAGCGATCCCACCAGAGGGTCGCCCCAAAGAACCATGCGAAGCCTCATGTGAGAAAACTTGGAAACCCTCGATTGTGAATGGTAGTCGACACATGGTTTCCTGTAAAAAAAGAATGTCCGGCTGAGGACGATTCTCTTTATTCATCCAAGTCCGGAAGTTATTAAGGCCGCATGAGTTCCAGGACAGAACTAGTAAATTCCCAGAGCTAAGAATTTCCTAAAATCCCATTGTTTGGACTCGAGGCAGCTGCAGTGGTACCTATTGATTGAATACCCTTAAGAGCAGATATAATTGCTAACAATTGCGTAAGAGTATTAGTATCAAGGTCCAAAGCTCCTCCTTGGTTTTTCAATGCAGAAGGGCTTTGAGCTACTGGGACCTGGGTATTAACGAAACTTTCTGCGTCATCAATGCAGGAAAATAGTGTCGGTACTAAGCCTATGGAAATTAAATCCACCTTTTGTTCCCAGATCAACTTCAAAATCAAAGGGGAATTGTATCTGCAGATCATTTTGTTGTTATTCGTTAGTGCAGGTTTTACCCAATCAATGTCATTAGATCTTATCATTCTTAAGGCTGGAATCGCTTGCAGGGTTGAAATAAAATATGAGCGATTCAGCCTAGCTTTGCCATGGAGTTCAATGTCACTTTCCCAACCCATCACGACAGCTTTTATTTAGGTCATCAGCTATGTTATTTATAGCTCTAGATTCGGTGCTGGCTCTTAGCGGGGAGCAATGAGCAGTCGTAATAGTCAGAGTTGGGTTGGCATTTGATATAGCCTGATTCACCTCCAAGGGCAATGTATTGGGCACTTTTTTTTCTGAAATTGCAACATTATTGCACAAATTTGTGGTAGGAATAGGAGCAGCCGCTTTTGTTATTAGTGCTTGTGAACTTGGCTCGCTTTTCGTGGACACATCATTGCCTAAACCACGAATAACTCTGTCGGTTTTTTTTGTGGCTAGCATTGGATAAAAGCTTGATAGCATCGCTTGTTTAGCAGCCAAGTGTCCCTCATTGAATGTGGGTAAAACAATTTTGGATTCAGTTTCCACACACGAGTTACTATTTGCAACAACGTTTTCTTTTTTTTTGGAAGGCTGGTTGCACATTGATTTGTCACCTCCTGGACGCTCATCTTTTGAGCATAATTCTATTGAGTTAACGATAGATGGAAGTGGAACGGAAAGGTGAAGCACTGCTTTAGATTCTGCATTTAGTTGATTCAAATCTATGGTACCCTCCTCACCGGACAAATTACAGATCTCTTTTATGTTAGAGTTGTGATGATCCAGTTTGGGAGCACTTTGGTTCTTAGATTTTTTTTCCATTTTTTGTTTCAGTTTTTTATCAGCCCCTTTTCGCTTTTCGATCCTTAATTGTGCTCTCTTTTGTTTTCTCGTAAGCACAATTGGTGGAGCTTCACAAAGAAGGGTTGCAGCGATGGGTTTATCGCGTGTCGGGTTCGCATTAGAAGCATTATCTGAGGTTTCAAGCAGATTAATGAGAGCAGTAGGGCTGTCAGGGGTGGATAACATTGGGCGTTCCATTGAGGTAAGAGCCCGATCAAGATTTGACATAGTCACAGGCATTTTTATTGACTGAATTTCTTTAAATGCAGACAATAATTTCTCAATATTTGCAGCATTAGATGCTACTAGTTGTTCTATTTTATTAATCGGGGAAACAGAAGAAGTAAGCAGTGCTGGCGGAGTATCGGAGACAATTTCTGCAAAGGTTTTCGTCTGAGTACCTTTGTCACTGACATTGGGAACAATAGTAGGTCTTGAACTAAGGGCAGAAATTGCATTGCACGCAAATAGCAGGCCTTCAATCTTGTTAATTTTTGAGGATATTTCAGTATATTGCAAATGAAGAAACCTAACTTCTTCATGCGTGCGTTCGTGTCCTTTGTCAAGTAAATTCAGAATACGTGTGACAATAGGAAATGCCTCTGGATTAAATGGAAAATCCTTTTGGAGGTCTGAATTCTGAGTATGAGTGGGGTCATGATCATGACCTACGTCCCCTATTGGATGTAAATGAAAATCCTCATGTAAGAAAGTAGCATGGGATAGTTCCGATTGTGGTTTTGTTACCATAGGGGGCTTTGTCAAATTATCAGGGCAGAGCAGATTCAAGGGATCAGATACAGAAGAAATACCTCTATTTGCAACCCTCCCCTGCGATACAGATACTTGAGAGGGAGCAGACAGAGGATAAAATGGGTCCTGAGTGGGAAAGTGTAACGGGCCCCCTTAAAGCTTCTTTGCGAGATTGGTGAGGGAGGTTCGTGTGATAATCTGATTCGCCTACCCAAATCAGTTTCAATCATAGTGGGAAGAGTAAAAAAATCAGTCAGATGATGGTGAAAACTCTCAATCCCCATTTTCTTTTTAATAGCAGCACGCACAATACTATCCTCTAAATTAGCACTGTCATCCAGCCAGTCATTTGGAGAGCTGGAATTAATAGCATTGAGATTGGAGGTCACACCCGCCGGGGCTATTGTGGATACCGCACTCAATTTTACTGAGTTCACTGTCAGAGCCGGTAACGGAGCAAGCTCCTGTTTTTTGTTTTGTATTACAGGCACTCTTTGCTTCAGCTCAGAGTTAGTGTCCTGTTCGCCAGATTGATTTCCAAAATCGGGTTGGGTGACTCCTAATGTATTTAATTCCACAGTGTGCTTTGAGGTAGTAGGTGAAGCGCTAGAGTCGCCAGACACCATATTGTCAGGCATCTCCTTACAACTCTTCTGAGGGGTTAGGTTCTCAGAAAGTTTGAACTCCATAGCGTCAAGAGGAGTCAAATCAGAAACAGGCTTAATTTTAGACAAGATATCTATAGCCTCCATGACAGAGGAATCGATTACAATACCCCTCTTAACGTTAGATAGCAGAGAGCGATTTCTTTTTGAACGTTTTGCTGGAGCAGGAGAATGTAATTTGGCTCCGCTGCGTAGTCCACTAGACATTACATTAATGGGAATTGTCGTGTGGACTCAAAGGTACATGATGTTAAATATAAAAGAAATAAGTGCAGTTTGGACCTACCCACAGACCGCAGCACCGCGAGCAGCGAACAGCAAACAGTACTTTTTCGGTACTTCTGCGGTGCGCACGCGGTGCGCGGTCAATTGGGTTGAAATAGGCAGTGAAGAGCACGTCAACCAGTAGGGGAGGAGCTCCAGAAAGAGGAAGTGCCCTGGAAGCAAAGAAAAAAAAGTGCTTGAGAATGCCGTATGTTGAGGAAAAATGTAATTAAAAATTAGCTTAAAATTCCACACCCGCACCATGCAATTTCAGATTTTGTGACAAAATGGTGCCAAAGCAAGTGGGCACACCATACAGGATTGGACACACAGCGTTGGGTGCACAAGATATGAATTCTGAGCAAGGACACCAACGCTACGTGTACGATTGAAATATGGGGGGCAGGGAGGGCACAAAGTAACAGTCTCCTCGATGAGGGGAAGTCAGGCAAAAGTCCGTGCAGCAGGCAAAGACGTCCTCCACAAGTGCGGACGAAGAAAAGGCACAGCTTCCACTTCAAATTCCAGAAAACCTTGTAGCAGCGCGGAGCGGTCAAAATACCCAACAAACAGTACTTTTTCGATACTTCTGCGGTGCGCGGCCAATTGGGTTGAAATAGGCAGTGAAGAGCACGTCAACTAGGAGGGGAGGAGCTCCAGAAAGAGGAAGTGCCCTCGATGAGGGGGAAGTCAGGCAAAAGTCCATGCAGGAGGCAAAGACGTCCTCCACAAGTGCGGACGAAGAAAAGGCACAGCTTCCACTTCCAATTCCAGAAAACGTTGTAAAAATACCCAGCAAACAGTACTTTTTCGGTACTTCTTATTTCTATCTTAGGCTTCCCCACCCAGCCTGCCTACACATGCCCATATCAGCTTATGTATGACTTTACCTGACTGTGCTTATGCTGCCTTGCAGAATATGTCCTAACCATCTGCCTGTATGAGCCACATTAAGTGACGTCGGTAATCTTAATTGATTGTAACATGTATGAGTGACCTATGTACCTTTCAAAGTTCTGTAACCTGTAATCAGGTGCGCTATATAAATAAAATAAACAAACAAACAAACCAAAACACAAATGATAGCAGAGTTTCGGGATCTTCCCATGCTTTTTGTCCCTGCAGACACACTGGAGTGTCGGCATGCTACAGAAAGGGTTTGCGGCGAACACAAAACTCAAATCAGCACCTCCCCATGTATATAGTGCTTTCACGTCCAGACTGACCAACATATCCACTTTCTCCATGTGCGTGTTAGCTAGAATGTTGATTACCTCAGTTGTGTTACGTATGTAGTAATCCATTTTGGCCACATCAAAGACAAAAGCAGTGGATATGGTTGAATGCAGGAATGTGTATATATTTTGTAGCGCACAGTGATCTGTTGAGAAGGGCCATTGGAAAAGAACAATAACCTGGGTATCACTGGTCAGGCTCTGGCGTGGCTGACTTCTTTCCTCTCCAACCAACCCTCCCATGTCCAACTTGGGTCCTTCCTCTCCGACATCTTTTTCTCTACCTGTGGTGTCTCCCAGGGATCTAACCTCTCTCCCTGGCTGTTCAACCAATACCTGGCACTCCTTGCCCACCTCATCGCCGCTCTCTGTCCCAACTTTCAGTGCTATTCGGATGATACCCAGCTCATTTTCAGGCTACCCTCGGCCTCCTCCTCTCCTTCCCTCATCTCTGACTGTCTGTCTGCCATCCAGGAATGGTGTGCCGCCAAAAACCTCTGCCTTAATGCACACCCACTCCCTCCTTCCCTGCAGCTCTCTGGCCGGCCTCTCTTGACCCTCCTCCCACTCTCACCTGCAAGGCTAAAAACCTTGGGGTCATCTTCGACTCTGCACTCTCCTTCTCCCCTCACATCTCTGACGTCTCTAAGAAGTCACACTACCAGCTGCACCTCCTTAGAGGTATTCTTCCTTTCCTCTCCTTCCCCCAGAAGCTCACTGTCTCCAGAGCCCTGGTCCTCTCCAGGCTGGACTACTGTAACAGCCTCTATCTAAATCTTCCTGCCTCCACTCTCCGCCCTCTGCAACTTATCTAGAACAGGACTGCGAGACTTGGCCTCAAGCCCAGGGATCGTATCTCTCCAGGACTGAAATCTCTTCACTGGCTCCCAGTGGCTGCGAGGATTAAATTCAAAACCCTCTGCATTGTACACAAGGCCTTCTGGGGTCTGGGGACGCAATACCTTCAACTCTCTCTTTCTAAATATCTTCCTTCTCGAGCTCTCCGCTCATCTGCCTCCAACTCACTCAAGGTCAGTCGCTTCTCCAAGCAATGAGTTGGTGGCAGATCACTCTCTTCGGCAGGGGCCTCTCTCTGGAACAGCCTTCCTGCCTCCCTGAAACTCGTGGAGAACCATCTCGGGTTCCGGCAACACCTCAAATCATTCCTCTTTGCTTCTGCTTTCTCTCCTTCCCTCCCTTGCTGAATTCCTGACTGAAATTGCACTGGTTACATGTCCACCCTTTTCTGATCTCTGGCCCAGGCCCCGTCAACTGCCCACCTGCACTGCCTCCCTGGCAACCCCTGCACTTGGGGACCGTTTTTTCTGTATCCCTTCAGTCCCCCTTCCAGCACTTATGCCTGCACTTCCTTGCACTTGCCACCAGGTGGCTGTTTTATGTGTTTTATTTATCTTATTTATTCCACTTCCTATTTACTGCACTTTCCCTTCTCCCATCCCCCCGCGCACTTTTCCTTTCCCCCTTCCCATGCACTTGCGTGATCTGAATGACACCTGGCCTAGTAGGATCATTGTCTGTCCTCCCTTTGCCCCCCCTTGCCTCGTCTCGCCTTGAAACACTTGTCTATAGGCGCGTTATAAATGCCATATCATATCATATATCATATCATAACAAGAGCACTCGTCACGCGCAGTGGAGGATTATAGTAGCGTTTGTGCTGCCCAATAGAGTGTGTCACAATAACCTCCAGAAGAGCGGCGCCCGAAATAGATAGGGACACATGAAGTATATTATTATACCCAGAACTGAAGTGCTATATTTTCAAAAAAAGTAAAAACATTTTTAAAAAAAGAAAGAAACGGATAGCATTTTTAACTGAAATTAATAAAGATTTTGAGAAATTAAGTGGAAATCTGCAAATCGAATTAAAATACATATGCACTTATTTGCGTTATGTAGGTGATGTAGTGACTAAATGAGGACTGCCAAAAAGCAGATTGCCTTTGATCACTTGGATGTTGTTGAAGAAGTATCAGCAAGAGAGGAAGTATCAAAAGGTAATAACAAACTAAATTGGTATTGTGGGAGTGATGGGCACCACAAAACATTCTGCAGAATTTAAGAATTGAGGTATAAACAGAAACCCTAGATTTGGAAGATTATAAACTAGGAACCTCTATGTTTTCTACAATAGATGTGCTGTGAAACACGAGAGTATGCAGCAATTGAAATTAAAACAAAGATTTAGCTGTTCTCCCCACATAAGAAAACAAGGTTAGTGTCAAACATGTGAATGCCATTTTGGCATGGGGTAATATGACCACATTGAATCTCCTACTGATTTTACTTTTCAATATTTGTTTTAGAAACCTAATGAAGTAACCAAGGGGCTGAATGATTTGATCAAGATGTTTATAAAATGAACTTTTGTCCTGACAAAGGCCTATCTATCTATGAACAAAACCGTTGTGTATTAACAGATTTTGCTACGAAGGGCCGAAACGCATGAGCGTCGACATGATTTTATCCAATTAATGTCTGATGGAATAGCCAATCTCTGTGGAAGTTGAAAGATATGATGTTATATATGAAATAGGACGATGCAATTAGAATGGATTTTGAAAAACTCTGGGATACTGTTACCAGCAATTCATCTCATGTCCATAAGAATATGTAAAGGCAACATTTGAAAATACCAGACTCCCTTTAGACGCTTGCCACAGCAAGCTTAAAAACGTTTTTGTATTACAAAAATAAACACTGTTTACTTACTTCTTTTCGCATAGTAATAGTAGGATTGGATGTAATGTGGTTTTTAGAAATAATGAATCAGAACATGTGTTGAAAAATAATAAAACTTGAATGTACGTATATTTCTTTAGAAAAAAAGCTTGGAGTTTTCAACAAACAGCAATAGGGATAAAAAAAGCTGTACAAATTGACGGTTTGACTGTTATGGAGTAATAGAACATGAAGAGGAGAAGAGGGTAGTTTGGGTTTGTTGTTATATTTTCTGATATTATAAATCCCTCTTTGAACTCACACCACTGAAAAAATGACCTGTTATTCAAATAAATTCAAAAATAAATAAGCCACCATGTTGGGACAAAAGTGGGGAAATGTGTTAGGTCTAATTTTCTCTGAAGGAAATTGTGTTATGGTGTTTTACCCCAGCCCAGTGCTCTGGACTGACCATTTAATTCTCCCATTCATGATTGCTTCCATGATTTCTGCCCCTCAGCATTTTCCAATAATCTGTTCAAAGAGTCGGCATTGGGTATCCTCTGCCTCTGTAGTACATTTCTTGGGGGCCAGTACTCTTCAGTTTATGTCCAAAGAAAATCAGGACCCCTGTAAAATCCAGATGCCAGGATTTATGAGTCACCCTCGGTTTGGGAGGCTGTCTTCGCTGGAACAAACCTCAAAAAAGGTCTGCTCTATGAGGGTGACCTTTCCTATGAAGCAGAATCTCACCTAAATGAACTATACAGGTGAGACTAAGATTCAAATGAAAGAGCAGAAAATACCACCAGGTACGAATGGCAGGCTGTAAATGTAAGAAGATAGTTTTAGTATGGATACAGCGAAAGGAGATATCAAATGCACATACCCGAAATAGCAGTAACTATATGGGCTGGATGTTAGCCCAGTATTGGGAACGGTATACACCTGGTGGCCAAAAAACTCTGCTTTTCTTTTCGTTATTCTGTAGAAAAAATCTACATTGTAGTGGATGCAGTAAGAGGTCTATTTAACTAAGTACCCTATAGTCATATGCTCAGCTAGTACCTACAGGAAGGCTGCTTGACAAACAAAACAAAACTGTAGAATCCACCTTGAGGAATCAAGCAGTACAACGAAAAACAGGGAAGGGAAGTTAGTAGGGTTAGAAGGAACTACCGCCAGGCAGCACGAGGACGCTCTAATGACAGGAGTAATGTTAAAGGTTCTTCAATGCAGCAGAGCATGCAAAATCCATTAAGCAAAGTTCCAATTCCCCATAGTGTCTTTTGACTCCTCCAGCAGCACTAAATTGGCAACAGTCCGTTAAAATCCAAGAATCCATCGGCAGAAAAGGATGCAAGGGAAATCCCGAAGGCAGTCCAGGAATCAAGAAGCAAGTTTTGTTAGCAGGAGGTCAGACATACACAGTAGAAAAACGGGATCCGATAACAAGGTCTATTCAGAAAAGCGGGTCAAAAATCAAACATGGAGCATTAAAAGCAACTAGGAAAAACACCAGGAGACTTACTTTAATAAGAAGCGCCCGCGCCATGGAAGGGAACCTCTTTGAGGATCGCCAGAGCAGGAAGTACTGCAGCGGCGCATGGCTTTGCGTCGGCTGCCCTTGGCAGAACAGGATAACCCGATGGCGTGATCGCTTAGCTGGAAATGTACACCGCTCATGCCTTCGCTGCTGGAGCAAGCGCCATGGCAACCGCCAAGCATACTGGTGGAAAAGCGCAGCATAACAGCTTTTCCGTTGCCGGTGGAACGCTGCCCTTTGTATTGTGACATCAGTGCTGCGGGTCCTCAAACAAGCCTGCCGTCGCTGTGAGCGTAAACGACGACTTGATTTTGACTGAAACCTCAAGACTGCCTATAAACTTTCAGTGGCTCTATACCAGGAAGCTTGTAAAGCTGCAAAAACCCAGTACTATTATAACTGTATTTTATGAGCTCCTTGTGCGGCTCAGGAGCTTTTTAAGGCTGCAGAGGAGCTTTCTAGTGTTCCTCCGGCAACTGACCCTCTGCGGTCACAAGCACAATGTGATGCGATAAGCTTATTCTTTAACAAAAAGAATCAAAATATTTGGCAAGCCTTAGCAGTGTGTGGTCGAGGGGTTTCAGAGGTTCGGTTTCCTGACTCCTATCTAATCAAAAGTGAGGCTAAGTTGGCGTCTTTTGAGCATGTTACTGATGCCATTATTATGAAATCTCTCAGAAAGCTTAAATCCTCCTCACAGGCAGATCTGATTCCTCTCTGGTTAATGCATGGCAGTTACTCTACTTTGCACAGCTGTAGTACACGTGTACTTTTCGAGGAGCTTTATCCACGATAATCTGAAGCATGTGCTTGTTTCTCCACTATTGAAGAAACTGCAGCTCGGCGCTGCTCTGGCAGTTAACTATCGGCCTATCTCACTACTCTCAGGTATTATGAAGCTAATGGAAGCCACTGTTACCCCCCAACTATCCAATTTTCTTGAATCCTAAGCCCTTCTACATCTATTGCAATCTGGTTTTCACTCTGCTATGGGTACCAAGGCAGTGAGATCTCTGTCCTGGATGGTATTGTACTGCTCCAGGACCGCAGAGTGGCTGGGGTTTTAAATCTCATTGACCTCTCCACAGCATTTGATACTATTGATCATACAATCTTGATTCAGTGCTTGGAACAGGCAGGGATCTCAGGCCTCCCACTAGCCTGGTTTACCTCTTTTCTGTCAGATCGCACCCAAACTGTTTCTTTATTTCCTTTTCAATCCCCTCTGACTACTCTTTCTTGTGGGGTCCCCCAAGGGTCCTCACTTTCCCCTCTCCTCTTTAACCTTTACCTCTGTGCTCTGGCAAATCTCATTCAGGAACCTGGGATATGGTTTTACACATATGCTGATGACACGCAGCTGTTCTTCTGTCTGGATTCTCCAGTTTCCGACTCCTCCCATAAGCATTGCAATTAACTGGCGGCAGTAACAGATTGGATGGCCAGAAACTGTCTAAAACTTAATAGAGAGAAAACAAATATCATGGTCACAGGCTATGTCGCAGCGCAAACTGCCTGGACCGAGGATTTCTGGCTTGAATCTCTTGGGGGCGTGCCCCCAACCCAGAAAATTAGTAAAAACCTTGGGTGTGAACATTCTACCTTCTGGCTCCTGGGAGCTTCAACTCTTAGCGGTCTGTAACTCAGGAGTTTTTAAACTAAAAATCTTGAAAAAAACATTACCTTTTCTCCCATGAGAATCTTGGGCAAATATTGTAGCAGTGTCTGTTTTAGGATCGATTGATTACTGTAATGTCATTTATCTTGGCCAATCAGCCTTTTCTTTTCTTCAGAATACTGTGCCCAGGCTGGCTTTGGGTGCAGACCGCAGGATCTTCTATGGCAGCTGCACTGGCTTCCGCGGAGCAGTCATATTAAATTTAAGATTTCCTGCATGACTCACCAAACCTTCCACGGTATCATGCAGAATTTCTTCAGCCTAAACTGACCTGTACACGCCCCGAGGGATCTTGGGTTAGCCTCTCTACATCTTGTGACAGTCCCTCGATATCGTCTGGTGAGGGTGGGGGGTCCAAGCATTATCAACTTTGGCACCGGCTCTCTGGAATTCTCTCTCGGGGCAGCTATGTGAAATAAGTGATCCCCCATGCTTACAGAAAGCTTTAAAAACATACCATTTTAAAGAGAAGCTGTGTGTTTTTTTAATCACTCAACACTAATTCCATCGCTCACTCTCTTTAGCGCCTAGGTGCCCCCGGACCATAGCCAGCCCCGTACAAATCCTGTTACATTATGTTACATTACACATGGTTTGCATAGATACTCCCAGCGATATGAAGGAGGCTGAATAAAAAGGTTCTCTTCAAACTGATGATAGTTATCTCATCCGCCCGGCTTACTGGCTCCATTTCCACATGCATGGCACATCTGGGAATACAATTGATCGATCACTTTAGTCTCGGGTGCTACTTTACCTCATATTTTTACCGGTTCTTGCCATTGACCTTGAGATTGGACCCATCCCTCTGGTCCTTCTGCAAAGGACTGAAAACCTGTCTGTTTGACAAAGATTCCTAGAAGCTCTATGCACATGCTTCCTGCTAATCATGACAACGCTACACACCTGTACTTAGACATTACCCTTATCTATGCTATATGCACCCATGGTCGATAACTTGTGCCACTGTGACCCTTGTAAACAATGTCTGCAACTTAACCAATGTCTGTAACATGTTGCTAGTGTACAATGTAACCTCTGTAACCATTCACCATGGTTAGCCACTACTGTAACCAACTTTCCTAAGAAAAAGCGCCTAGATGCCTATGGGCTTTGTGCGCTATACAAATGCTAAAATAAATAAATAAATAAATGGCTGGGTCCTTCTGCAAACTTCAAGGCACTTAAGTGGATTACCTCTGCCTCCTGTGGAACTAACAAGCCATAACATTGTGTCCTGTTCAACGGCTGGCCAACATGAACCCCTCTTGATCGTGCAGACCTTTCCTGACCACTCTGTGAGAAACCCGAGGCATTTCTCCTAGGTTATTCTGGGGATCCTTTGTTCAGGTGGCCAGGGGAGGGTTGTCACTCTTGGATCCCAACCCTGGCGGTAGACAAGCGAGGGTGGATCATCTGGGCAGGGTTCCTTGGGGACTATGGGAGACATGGCCTTGGGCGAGACATGACATTCCTTCTGTTCTGATACACCCCTACCCGACATCCCTTCAGTTGTCATGGGATATTGTAAACAGAGTCCAATCATACCCCAGTACCTTTCTGTAAGGAAAAGGCGGAACCATCAGGGAAAACAAAGACCACCCCTACATTCCAACACAAGTTTTACCCCTCTTTCCTCAAAATCCACTTCTCAAGAACCCTACATTCAAACCCCTTTTCCTGACAAAAATCCACGTTATCCTTTTTTTGTAGAACATCACAATTCCCATAATCCCATCCCCCTATTGAAATACACAAGGACTGGGACGAAGAAGAGGGTGATGAGAGTCATTAGAATTGCCCATAGGAATCAAAGGGCAATGGATTCCTATCAGCATTCTCCATGTTGTCCCGAAAATGAAGTCAGGCGGAGTCAGGCAGAGAGGGACAACTACTCACACCTGACTCCAATTAACTCTAGCTGGGAGTATAAAAGCAGCAACCAGAAACAGCATTTGAAGCAAGCTGGGGATGCTGAAAGGTGCTGAGAAGACAGAGGAAGACCAAGTGAGCTGCAGAGACCCTGTGAGACCTAGAGGAGGAGGAAACTGCCCAAACACTGGATCTTTGAATATAGGGGAGGCTACAGTGTGGAGAGGGAACTGTACCTCCAGGAGGCAAAACCAGGGGCAGCTGGGGTCTCCTGGCGTTGCCACACCAAAGCTCCTCCCCTGGAACAAGCAGGCAAGCCCAGGTCTCTGAGGGGCAGGCGGTGAGACCAGACCTCAATAGACATCACCATTGAAACTCCTGCAGCTCTGTTTTGGAGAGCTTTGAAGTGGGAGCAAAATACACCACAATGCATTCTGGGACTGGAAGTCAAAAACTGGTTCTTTGTAAAAACTGAGAGGAGTCTGAGCGAGACCTTTGTGTAAATCATCAAGGAGGGGTCCAAACCAAGCGGAGGGGGAGCTTTTGGGGAGAAGTCGGGAACACGCAGAGGACCAGGAAAGCCAGAGTGCATAAAAAGAAGCCCTGAGAGACCGGAGAAGAACGTGAAGCCAAGATGCCGATTCTGAGCGCGAGAGAGGCTGTGGCATGGCGAGGGAGATGTATCTCCAGGCACCCCGTGAGTTGAGAGAACTTGTGCAAGACCGAGCTGTTTTGAACAAAGGTTGCCAGCGGCTAGAGTGTCACTGATGAAAGATTGGTGAAAAGAGTGAGCTGATCCAGATAAAAGTGGAACAGTGGGGAAAGCAGGAAGAAAGACCCAATTTTCTACATGGTAGCAGAGTGGTTCGGCACCACGTGGGTGCCCAGTCAAAAGATCTCTGCTAGAAAGGTATACTGGCAGAGTTGTTGACTGTATTGACTTTTTGTTTGCTCGCTACGGTTCTTGATGTTGTGTTGCCATACACGGTTTGTGGCATCACATTGCAATTGCCTGCATTCTTCAGTTCTAGGTTCCCTGTTGTGCTTTGTGCTTTGCCTTGGTTCTGCACTACATCTGCATTCTCTACTTCTATGTTCCCTGTTGTGCTCTTGTCTTTCTGATGGTTCTGTACTGCATTTAATTTGTAGGGCTGTTATTCTTGTTCTTTGTGCCCCCTCTCTTTTGTCACCCCCTCCTTTTTCCTGCACCCCCTACGCTGTTCTGTGTCTCACCTATCTTTTCTAACTGCTTTTCTATTGACCCTCTCACTATGTTGGGCAGGAAGAAGCTCAAAAGGGACATCCTGGTCTCCATCCCAGGCCTCCCTATTGCTGATACCTTTACCAGTGCTTCTGTCAGACAGACCCTTACTGACATACTGTTTGTCGTTCCCTCTCCAGGCCTATGAACCATACTGTATGGTCTCTGTTCTCTCTCCTTTTTCCTCTTCTCCCATTAATGTTGGCACCCACTGGGAGGCCCATCTGGCCCCCTTCCACTCCTCTAAGACCATCATTAATGTCTACTTAAATGGCACTGTCTTGGTCGAGGGCCCTCAGGCCAATCTCCTCCTCTTTGATAGATGCTTCCCGTGCCTTATCAACTTCATTTCCACTCCTGCTATCTCTTCTTACCCCCCTCTGGCTCCTCTGCCACCTCCTTCCTGTGCCACCTCTTCGGCACCCCCTGCTGCTTCTCTGGCCACTCTGTTGCCTCCCTCCTCTGCTGCCCCTCTGGCACTCTCTTCTTCCTCTCTAACTGCCCTGCCTTCTCTTCCTTCCTCCTCTGCCCATCCTCGGGCACCTGCAACACTTTCCAAGAGTGTACCTCTGGTGGCATCCTGCTCCACATCGCTACTCTCAACACTCGTTAAGCTGTCAAATATTCCTATGACCTTTGCCATCTCCTGGAAGAGCTTGATTTCATTCTACTCGATCGCACTGAGACTTGGTTCACGGCCAGCTCTGTCACGAGTTTTGACACTCTCCTTCCCGATGGCTACAAGATCCTCTCTGTACCCTGAACCAACCATCCCAGTGGGGGGTGTAGCCTTGGTTTTCCCAGAGTGGATCCCTACTTCTATCATTCCAATGCAGCACTACTCCTCTTTTGAAGGCCTGGCCTGCAGGCTCTCTATTTCTCCTGGCCTCTCTCTCACTGCGGCTACTATGTACAAGCCGCCTGGCCAGCCCACCTTTTCCTTGTTGGAGTGGGCAGACCTCTCCTCCTCGCTCCTTGCCTCTACATTGCAACTTCTCCTCCTTAGAGACTTGAACGTCCACTTGATTGCTACCAGTCCTTCTTCGGGACTCTTTAGCAACCTCTGCGATTCTCTCTCTCTCTCTATTCTTCCATCTAGCCCGACTCGCTCTGAAGGGCACACCCTGGGTGTTCTGATCTCCTCAGACCTCCCCGTCTCTAACCCTCTCACCACTCCTTTCTCTTGGAGTGATCACTTTCTCCTTTCTTCCCACCTTTCTCTCTTCCCCGCAGGTCAAGCCGACACCAGCACTACCAACCTACCTTGAAGCGTGTGTCAGTTGAGGCATTCGTGCTACTTTCTCTCCTGCTCCTGAACCTTTGGCTGACTCATACCCTGACACAGCCCTCTCTAACCTTCATCTCTCTATCTCAAACACTGTGGATGTCCTTGCCCCTATGATGAGGATCTGCTTGAAGCCCAAATCCAAGCACAACTCTTGGTACGATTCTGACTTAGTGCCATTAAACGCAAGTGTAGGGTGGCACAGAGGAAGTGGAGGGAATCGGGCGCACCCCCTGACAAACTGGCCTGCCGCCTGCTCCAAAGGCAGTACAGACTCTCTGTCCTCTCTAAGAAGTCTACATTGCTGCAGCATCTAACGGCCACACTTTTCAAAATCTGCAAGGAGCTGGCCAAACCTGCTGCAGTCTCTACCTCTCCTCTTCCCTCCCAGGCCCCCTGCACAGCCTTGGCCTCTCATTTCAGCACTAAAACTGGGGAATCCTGTCCACCCTCTCTTCCTCTACCTCCTCTACCTCCTCCACTACCAGCCCTGGCCCGTCTGAGGCGGTCTCTTCTCCTCCTTTCCCCTGTTCACCCCTGATGATGTTTCTAGACAAGTCAGATCTATGAAAGTCTCGTCAAAGCAGGTTCTCCCCTGATCGCCCCGTACCATCAAGGACCACATCGACACCCTTGCTCCAGCCTTGGACGATTTCTGCAATTACTCCTTTGTCACTGGAACTTCCCCTCCCCATAAGCGCTCTCTTGTGCAGCCCCTTCTAAAGAGACTTTCAGTTGATCCTTCCTCTCCGGCTAACTATCGCCCAATCTCCATCACTCCTTTCCTGGGCAAATGCTTGGAAAAGCTAGCCATCTCCCAGGCTAATCTACATACCTAATCTGTTGGTTGCCTCCATGACAACCACACCAATCTGGCTTCAGAGCTGCCAGAAGCACAGAAAACTGCTCTCCTGAACACCCGTGACGACTTGTTCTTCAATCTTGACTCTATGCTCTCTCTTCTGTCCACATTCTCCTCGATCTACCCTCTGCTTTTGACACGGTCAACCACGCCATCCTGCTCAATCGCCTCTGCAACAACCTTGGTATTACTGATCTGGCCATGGCCTGGTTGACCTCCTTTCTCACCGACCCTCTCAGGTCCAACTGGGTTCTTTCCTCTCTTCTATCCCCCACTCTAAGTGTGGTGTTCCCCAGGGGTCTAACCACTCCAAGCCAAAGGCTAACCTGACTCTTCAACCACTACCTGGCACCTCTTGCTTACCGTATCGCTACTTTCTGTTCCAATTTTCAATGTTATGCGGATGACACTCAGCTCTTCCAGGCTCCCCTCCGTCACCTCTGCTTCTTCTCTCATACCACACTGTCTGTCCACAATTCAGGAATGGTGTGCTGCCAATTATCTCTGCCTTAATGGCAGTAAGACTGAGATCCTCCTTATTGGGACACCCGCTCCCTCCTTTCCTCTCTCTCTCTGGCCTATGTGAGAAACCTAAAGGTTTCTCCCTAGCTAGTCCCCAGGGATCTGTCATCCAGGTGGCCAGGACATAGCCATCCCTTTTGGATCCAATTCCTGGGGGTGGACCAGTGGGGGAGGATCACCTGGATGGCGGGGTCCTCGGGGAGTGGGGGTGGGACACCAACGTGTGAGATGATGTGTCCCCCTTCTTTTAACACCTTTTCCCCATCCTACCACGTAGATTTTTTTGCCCCACAAATCATACCTATCTCGTCTTTCCTCAGTCTATCAGCCATTTTCTTTCTTGTGACACCTTTTCCCCATCCTACCCGCAGGACACTCGAAACTTCTAACACCCTCCTTTTTCCAATACAAATACTTTGTATTACTGTGATAGAAAACGGGCTAATGTTAATGTTGGTTACCTGATATGTCCTGATACAAGGATCAGGCAAAGTCAGGTAATTATCCAAAATCGCACACACCTTTCCTTTGCCCACAGGGCTAAAGGGGGTAACGAGAAAGTACACTAAGAGCACGGCAGACAGCCCGACGAAACGGCTAATACGGCGTGGCAGTTCAAGAGAAGGAGAAAGGTGGTGGGAAGCGAGAGGGTGGTGAGGAGAGAGTGACCTTGCCCTTTTCATCCCAGACCCGCTGAACTTTCGTGGTGTGGTGCTTCTATATACCAAATGTAAGTACCTTGACTCTTGTTGGCAGACCAACGCCGCTGTATGCCCAAGAGAACGGTATGCCGGCTACACCTCCTGCCTTTATCGACCACAAGTCTATCTGT
This sequence comes from Ambystoma mexicanum, assembly GCF_040938575.1. Taxonomy (NCBI): domain Eukaryota; kingdom Metazoa; phylum Chordata; class Amphibia; order Caudata; family Ambystomatidae; genus Ambystoma; species Ambystoma mexicanum. The sequence goes on along the minus strand of NC_090930.1, from coordinate 973,512,730 downwards.
TGACCCCCACTGGGTTCTATGATGGCAGTGTAAACATGGAGTCCAAGAGTAAAAGAGTGCCAGTTGAACGTGCCGAGACTGAAATGGGGTTGTTTAATTTATCACCCGCAGGAACCCAGCTGGGTCTTCATGTACCTTGACTAGTACTGCCCAGCTCTGTTCAATAATTCCTGATTCCCTGCTGTGACATCGGCATGCTTGTTGCTGTACCTGTTGTTGGGGGAGTGTCTCAGGGCCTCAATACGAGAAAAAGCAAGGCCATTGACTAACTCAGTCAGCTGCTGTGTCGCCTCTGTCCTTCCTTGACAAGCCCGCTTACGTGTTGATGTCGGGCTATGCACCCATGTATTTTTATTTTCTGAAAAAAGTGTATTGAATTCTAAAAAGTGATTGGATTTCTAAATATATTTTGACATATTCAACTTATTAGTGCACTCTAAACACTTATCTTTGCTTTGACTTTCTCCATAGAAGCACACTCCTATTTGACTAGTTTTTGGAGATATAACTAAAATAATTGACAGAAATTAGGACTGTCCTCAAGCGTAGGCACCTCTTTTGTTTTTTTTCTCTCCCCTCTGTGACGTCGGCATGCTTGTTGCTGTACCTGTTGTTGGGGGAGTGTCTCAGGGCCGCAATACGAGAAAAAGCAAGGCCATTGACTAACTCAGTCAGCCGCTGTGTCGCCTCTGTCCTTCCTTGACAAGCCCGCTTACGTGTTGATGTCGGGCTATGCACCCATGTGGTCTGTGTTTGGGTTTCATCCTTTTCAACAGCGAGCCTGTAGTCCTGTGCCGATGGTTTCTTCTGTGTACCTTGCGTTGTTCGCCACGTTTCCTGAAGCTGTTACTGAGCCATACGGCAACCACTAACCTTCAAGCCCCCAGGTACTCACTTCTGTGTCCAGCAGCAGTTAACTGTGCTTGCCATGCATTGTAATCGCAGCGCTCAGTCAGTATTCCGTACATGCCTGGGGTACTTGGTCAACTGTAGTTCTGCTTTAAAAGCAGAGCAAGTGTAATTTCTTGCGATTACCTGTACACGTCACTCGTCCCTCCCAGGCGTTACATCGATCTGGGCACGCTGTTTAGTATGCAGCTTTTCAAAAAAACAATGGGGTCCAAGCTGCTGATGAGTTAGTTATAAATATTTATAATGATTTCAGTATTGAGTGTATCTTAACAATATCACTAGTTAATGGCTATGTCAGACTCTGAAAGCAATCTAGACAATCTCATGATAAAAAATTGAATTAATATTTATAAAGATAATTTTTCAAGGGTCAAAATCTAAACAAAAAACACACAAAACAAAAAACATAATGATGAACAGATAAATCAATCTTAAAATTTTTAAACAAGTCTAGAGTTAAGCAATGAAACAGTGAAACAGTTCTGTACAGTCTTTTGCTGATGACAGTAAAAATAGAAAGCAAAAAGTGACAGAAAGAAAACATCTGCCTTAAATGCAGTTATTAATTTGTTCAAACAACTAAAGTAAAAAAAGCTGTCAACTTTAAATTAGCCAATTTTTTAACAGGTCTGCCTATGTGTACGTGTCATTTCCTGAAAGTGTTTTAAAACTAAATAATGAATACATTGAATAGACATCTGCGACACGTTTCGGCAAATAAGCCATCTGTCTGGCAATTAACTCCAATAGTTGCCTTCCTCAGGGCGGGGAAAAAAACCACAACTGGACCCTGTAGGGAAGCAGACATGAAAAATAATAAATAATGACGGAAAAATCTTTAAAATGAAGTGAATTAATTCTAAGTAAGATTCTGTGAAGATTGCATGCAGAGTTAGTTTTAGACCATGTGGCAAATTGCCAAATAATGTGACTGTAACACAGTTTGAGCAGCCAGACGGGGTGCTTACCGATTACTGGGGCAGAGAGTCTGGGAGAAAGGCCAGGGATGCCTTCACCAGTGCAGCATCATCACAGAGCAGTACGACGAAGAAACAACCTCTAAAAAGAGTAATTAATGCCTAATTCAAATTCATAACTTTTTTTGGACTCATTTGTTTTTCATTTACTTGAAGAGATGTACAATTTGGATGCTGCTAGTTTAAAGTTGCCTACTGGCTTGTTGAAAATACATAAATAAGTACCTGGCTCTCTGTTTTTTTACTTTTCAGACAAAATCGGTCCATGCACTGCCGGATAAGACGAAGAGTTCTTTTATACTAGTAAAAGTGTTGTAGGGCGAGTCTGAAGACTCATGATGATTTGGGTATGCAGCTTTCCCTGCCTGTGGAAGCGCTCTCTCGCTCTCCCGGCACGGTCAGCGCAGGCCATAAGAGTTGCAGTGTTCCAAACCTCCGATTCCCGTTGAGTTTTCAAGTGAAACTCAGCCAAGTTGTAACAAAGCACCTCTGACGCAGGTATAAGCGTTCAAGTGTCGGCAGCGATTCCGAAAAGCGGGTTTAAAAGTGAATTCTGCTGCACTACCCACAGAACCTCAGAGAGGTGCAGCCATTTTGTGGCTGCTCAACAACACACCCTGTGATGCTTGAGACTTTTCATCAAGATGTTCATTCGCCTTGTGTGCGGACTTCATGGTGCGGCTCCCACCATGATAATCATACTCCATGTCGTCCATTTCTGTTGTCTCTGTGTTGTTACATGGATCCAATTGTTTGTTTATATCCTCTGCTCTAGTAGATTCTCTTCTCTCCTGAACATGGCTACTCTGTCTAGATTCCACCTTTTGCCATTACTGGTGTAAATGTGATTGGTGCCTTTCTGGGAAACCTCTATGGGCTGGCTATACTTGAAGCCAGTTATCATGTCCTTGTGTGGCAGTCGTATTTTTACTAAGTCCCCTTCATTGACTTCCATACGGTGGACTGCTCTGCGCATATCACTTTGTGCCTTAATCAGATCTTTGTTTTTCTGTAT